>NC_044552.1:156538130-157156539 GCF_007565055.1 Rhinopithecus roxellana
TTAATTAAAAAATCAAGTAAGCCAGGGAACCATCAATGAAAAAAGAAGTGTTTCTACAAAAAACTAAGTTGAGGGATTTGCAAAGATTTAATAAAGCAGGTTTATTAGAAAACTATTGTTGAGCTATTTGCATGCAGAATTACTATAAAAATGAAAGGAAATAATCTAAAACTCAAAACCAATTCTGACTTCATATTGCATTGTTCCTGTCCTTATGTTCTAGTTTTATTTTAAAGAAATTGAAACCAGAAACTAGAAAAGTGGATTAAAAAGAATGATGACTGGACACCCTAAGAAGTGGATCTATGCTTTAAAAAATAAAACAGGTTTTGATCTTCTGTTAAAATATTGCTATATAAGTGTATATTTAAATGTTGTTAAAAATAATGAAACATGCACCAATTTTCTGATTAACCTACCACATTTACATCATAGTAGGGAGTTAGTTCCTTCTATCCTTGACTCTGCCTCTCTTCTCACCTGAAATTCTTATTTTGGCTTTTTTTTCCCAACTTCTCTCAATTCCTCCACTGACTTTTTGTTGTTGTTGTTGTTGTTTTTAAAACTTTTATGGGTACGTAGTACATGTGTACCTCCACTGACTTCTTAGACCTCTCCTTTTTACACCTGACACCTTATTTTTTGTCTTTTTTTAAAAAGTGAGTGACTAGTAACTCAGCTGAGACTCCTTCGATCTTCCTTTTGATTTCCAGAATGCAAGAGGATATTGTGTTCTTGTACACATCAGAAATTATCTATTACATTCCATAAACATCACAATGATTCTAGAAAGATACAAATTTTTTATTAAAATAAACAAGCACTGTGATCATTTTTCTGTCACATACCAAAGAAATCCAATGAGCAAGGCATCAAATATCTGTATCTAATTTACATTTGTATTAACTCAAGTTAAAGGTATACTTTATCATGAAAACTCTAAATCTATTTTTTAATTTGATGACTTTATATTCCATATTGATTACATTTATGGACAAAACTAATTCCCTGATAGATGGAAATGCTAAACCAAAAGGAACAGACAGCTAAATGACTTCCAGGTAGGTTATCAAATCAGCTTGGAAAGATTTTTCTTTTTATTATTTTAAATAAGACAAACCCTTTTCTTTCTAATCCATTTCATGAGATAATTTAACCTACAGTAGTGGGGGGAAAATCCTTATTATTTTGTGGCAGCCAGACATTCATAAATTAAACTTCTTTCTTAGAGAATTGCTTCCCCACACTGGAGGGGAAAAGAAGTATGTAAACTCTTTACACCAGCAGAAACTTCAGCATTGTTGGGAAATGTCTGCTAATGAGCTTGGTTCGTTAGTAGGTGCAGACACCTGCCTTGTAATATTGTCTGCAAGGGAATTTGCAGGAATGGTACTACGCAGCCCATCAGGATGGCTTATGGCACAGGAACTTTAAGCGCCACAGGGCACTTTGCCTTTGTTATACTCCTTTCTGCCTGGGGCTGTGAAAGTATTCTGAATATGCTGCAAAATATCAGATGAAGAGTTTGAGTGGCTGCTTTAAAGGGTCCTCATCCTATACTGCCCAGTGGGTTCTCCTTGCCCAGTGCCTAGACAGAGCCGATTTATCAAGACTGGGGAATCGCAATAGAGAAAGAGTTTAATTCACATGGAGCTGGCTGTATGGGAGACCGGAGTTTTATTATTACTCTGTCAGTCTCCCAGAAAACTCGGGGATGGGACTTTTGAGGATAATTTGGTGGGTAAGGAATTGGAAAGTGGAGAGTGCTGATTGGTTAGGTTAGAAACGAAATCACAGAGAGAAATGAAATCAAAGCTGCCCTCTTGTGTTGAGTCAGTTTCTGACCAGATGAGCCAGTGTATCCATCTGGGTGGTCCCAACTGATCCATTGAACGCAGGGTCAGCAAAATCTCTCAAGCACTGATTTTAGGTTTTACAATAGTGATGTTATACCCAGGAGCAATTTCAGAAGGTTGAGAATTTTGCAGCCTCCAGCTGCATGACTCCTAAACCATCATTTCTAATCTTGTAGCTAATTTATTAGTCCTGCAAGAGCAGTGTAGTCCCTAGGCAGGAAGCAGGGTTTGTTTTGGAAAAGGACTGTTACTATCTTTGTTTCAAAGTTATATTATCAACTAAGTTTCTCCCAAAGTCAGTTTGTCCTATGACCAGGAATGAACAAGGACAGCTTGCAGATGAGAAGGAAGATGGAATTGGTTTGGTCAGATATCTTTCACTATGATAATTTTCTCAGTTATACTTTCACAAAGGTGGCTTTAATCCTGCAGGGAGCCGGCTTTTCAGCCTTCTCGCTGAGCACAGGGCTTCGAAAAATCACTGGACATACCCTTCCTATAAAGTTAATTTATTCACCATATCACCCTTTAAACTTTATTTCCATCCCTCAGAAATACAATTGTTAGCTTTTTTTCTCCAGTTGATCATGCTAACCTGAGAAAACTGTGTAAAATACAGCAATTCTGTGTTAGTTCTGGGGAGGACGTGGCTGTTGCTGTTGGTGCCACCAGCCTGAATAGTTCCCCTTCCCCTGGCATCTTTCCTTTCCTGAAAGAAACCTCAGTGGTAAAGGCCATGGCTGAATCTGTCAACTCAAACCTGGTCAAAAAATATGAAGTCGACCATTGCTGCCAGAGTCCCAGTGGGCTATCCTCCCTCTTTATTCTCAAACTGAAAAGGTAACCTATTATGTGGGCCAACATTTTGTATCCCATATCTCGTCTCTTGTTTCGTACCCGTTGAGACTGATTGGCACTAATAATCACATCTGTCTGTGTGACATAGCTAAGCATAAGTAGCTGCTCAGATGCCCGTATGTGCCCCAGGACTACCCCAGTGAGTGCCTTTCCAGAGCACATAAAACTAAAATGCTTCATAAAGTTCTGGAATTTTCACTTTATCTATGTATGTTTTAGAAGCTAATGGAAAGCAAGTTTTTAAGATGTAGAATGGCTTCTTTCATTATGTGAAACAGGTCTCGCTGATTTTAGGAGTAAAACTACTACAACCAGAAAAATGAGGGTGGAGGAGAAGAAAAAGTATTTTCATATGAATGAGGAAAGTGAGGCTTTTGCATAGTTTTAATAGGAAAAAGGATTAAGTGGTTGGAAATAAACCAAAAGTGCAAAAGAAGAATAAAATACATAAAGCACTGGTTAGCCTAAGCACAAGACCACTGCAGTCCCCAGGAGACATTAAAAGAGCTCTGGTTCTCTAAGGACTCAGGCCCCCTGGGGACTTGCCAACAGTTTTGAATGAAATCTCTCTGGAGCCCCTAGTCATATGGGAAAGAATTTTACTAGAAGCAGCCTCATGGTTTTCTGAGTAGCACAGTCAGCAGTCCCCCGCAGAGCAGAATTTGATGGGGTGGTAGGCATTGCACCTTGTGCAAAAATATCAACTGCTTTGTGTTACAGGATGAGCGAATCCAATAAATAGCCCCTCCTGCTCGCCTGAGTTCTGAAACAACTGAGACAGAGTTGATTGTGACTAAAAAGACTAATAATGGAGAATGTGGCAAAGATACACAAAGGATTGGCCAAGGCTGAATCTCACTCTAATCCTGTGCGGGGCAGACACCTGAGGCCTCCCTCTCCATGGGGCTGGGTGGGGGCTGACTCTGTCTCTAGCAAACATATTTCCTGGAGGTACAGTCTAGGCAGCGTACAGTGCAGGCAAACAGGGCTGAGGAGGCGGGAGGGCCAGGGCTGAGCATTATAGCCAGGCTTAGCTCCCAAATTTCAAACACTCCTTTTTCCTTTCCTAGGAAAGAGTGAGTGAGGAGTACAGGCGAGGCAAGGAGTGGTTCTGCTACCGAGTGACCCTCCATGGGGAAAGGTGAAGCCAGAAAACAGAGCATGCTGACGTTGCACTAAGACTTGCTTTTCAAGATGTGAATGTACTCGATCCTGTATGGTCATTTGACTTTATCCCCAATGGTCATTTGACTGCAGCATAGTCTACAAGAAGTTCTGTACTTGGAGACTAGGTGTATTAGTCTGTTCTCACACTGCTAATAAAGTCGTACCTGAGACTGGCTAATTTAAAAAGGAAAAAGTTTTAATTGACTCAAAATTCCGCAGGGCTGGGGAGGCCACAGGAAACTTACACTCATGGCGGAAGGGAAAGCAAACACATCCTCCTTCACATGGTGGCCGCAAGGAGAAGTGCCGAGCAAGAGGGGGAAGAGCCCCTTATAAAAGCATCAGATCGACTGGGCATGGTGGTTCACGCCTGTAATCCCAGCACTTTGGGAGGCTGGGGCAGGCAGATTACCTGAGGTCAGGAGTTCGAGACCAGCCTGGCCAACATGGTGAAACCCCGTCTCTACTAAAAATACAAAAGTTAGCTGGGCGTGGTGGCACATGCCTGTAATCCCAGCTACTCAAGAGGCTGAGGCAGGAGAATTGCTTGAGCCTGGGAGGCAGAGGTTGCAGTGAGCCGAGATCATGCCACTGTACTCCAGCCTGGCCAAAACACCAAGACTCTGTCTAAAAAAAAAAAAAAAAAAAAAAAAAAAAAAATCAGATCTCGTGAGAACTCACTCACTATTACGAAAATAGCATGAGGGTAACTGCCTCCGTGGTTAAATTACCTCCCACTGGGTTCCTCCCACAACACATGGGGATTGTGGGAACTATAATTCAAGATGAGATTTGAGTGGGGACACAGTGAAACCATATTACTAGGGATTTCTAGTCCCAGCTATAGGACTTCCTGGCATGTGGCCTCTGCCAAGTCATTCTCTGAGCCTCTGTCTCATTTGTAAATCTGGGATAAATAATGCCTTCCTAGATGGATAAGATTGTTTAAGAAAATCAGCAGTGTGGCCCGGCATGGTGGCTCACGTCTGTAATGCTAGCACTTTGGGAGGCCGATGCAGGAAGATTGCCCGAGGTGAGGAGTTCAAGACCACCCTGGGCAACATGATGAAACCCCATCTCTACTGAAACACAAAAAAATGTAGCCTGGCCTGGTGGCATGTGCCTGCCTGTAGTCCCAGCTCCTCAGAGGCCGAGGCATGAGAATGGCTTGAACCCTATAGGTGGAGGTTGTAGTGAGCTGAGATCGTGCCACTGCACTCCAGCCTGGGCGACAGAGCAAGACTCAGTCTCCAAAAAAAGTATATATATATATACTGATATGTATATCGGGATGAATATTAGTGCAGACTGCAAGACTCTGTACAAAGATAAGGTTTTGTGGTTATTATCTGTGATGTGGTAGGCATTGTTTGCCCTCGGACTGAAAGAAAATACCTTGGCCCAATAAGGGGATAGAACAATAAAAGCACAAAAGAAAAAAGTTTAAAGTATGGAAAGCCAACTCTACCTCTAGCTACTTTGACAGGAAACCTGGGAGCAAGTCCTTTGCCCTAGTCACACTTGGGATCAGTCACCTTGTATTGGGCCACCTCCCCTCTGGGACCACACCCAGATTTTGCCTCTAGGTCAACAGCTATTTGCTCTCAAATAAGGGAAGTAGAAAAACTGTATCCTAAACAGAACTGGGGCCAATACAAAGAACTTAACTTTTTACAAACCTGTGAATTTTTTTCTTTTTAAAGACAAAAGGCAAATGAGTCCATTTTTTAGTTTCATCCCAAGATAAGCTCTACTACCTAAAGAGGAGCTTTTAAGCAGTTCTTTAGAATTGACAACAGGCCTGGGAATGCAGAAGAGAAAAGGCTACCTTGTTCTGTAGAAACACGAAAGGCAGGTCATGCTGCAGTCTCCAAGGGGGCAGTAAGCTGGGTTTTGTTCTTTTATTCTAGGTAAGAAGTTAGAGGCCCAGAAACATTAAATTATGTAGATATTTTCATTACTTTTTCTTTCCTTCTTTTTTTTTTTTTTTTTTTCTGCCACAGGAATAAAAAGTTTTTCTTCTTACACAATTTTGTTCTTGACAGTTTAATCAGAGAAAATGTATGGCTGCCATGTGACATTTATTTATGGTAATGAAATGGATTCCCATGATGTAACCTCCTTGCCTGCCAGGCGTTAATGGGCTCCCAAGTCACACCTAGTACATTTAAGTGGTGGTGCAGAAGCATGGTGTCGCCAAGGTGAAGGGACCCTCAGAAGCATTTCCTACATGCATGAATACCTTAGAAAAACCTCAGATCCTCAGTAGACACACTTTCCAATTTCAGCATGATTTAGCAGTTTATAAAAGCATCTTACCTCTTCCACCAACAGAGGTTTACTTTAAGCTTCATTTCAAGCCTTTTATAGGTCATGCTCCATCAGCCTCTCAGCGCTGCAGTGGCTGATAAATTCTGATGAGGCATTTTATGTGATGGCATGACACTTTTGGTAACGGGAGTTCTTTTTCTGCAAAACTTCATCTAAAATGAACATGAACAGACATGAGCGCTCAGGCAGTTCTCCAGTGTGCTTACGGCTGTTGATGTGCGGCCCGTCATCTCTCCTCCTGCCTTTCTGTGTGTCGGATTGAAGCTCTGAAACAGCCTGCAAACATCCCATGTGGACCACAGGCTTTTATGCTTGTGTTTCTGTTGGGCCTCCTGTTTAATCTCGAATTTGTATTTTTTTATATGTACATAGAGACAGGGTCTGGCTATGTTTCTCTGGCTGGTCTTGAACTCCTGCCTCAAGCGATCGTCCTGCCTCAGCCTCCCACCGTGGCTTTGTGTATTTGCTCTTTGGCATTTCCATCCTTCCTGTGGGCACTCCAGAGCAGGGGCAAGTGGCTCTTTCTTTTTTTTTTTTTTTTTTTTTTTTTTGAGACGGAGTCTTGCTCTGCCGCCCAGGCTGGAGTGCAGTGGCCGGCTCTCAGCTCACTGCAAGCTCCGCCTCCCGGGTTCACGCCATTCTCCTGTCTCAGCCTCCCGAGTAGCTGGGACTACAGGCACCCGCCTCGTCGCCCGGCTAGTTTTTTGTATTTTTTAGTAGAGACGGGGTTTCACTGTGTTAGCCAGGATGGTCTCGATCTCCTGACCTCGTGATCCGCCCGTCTCGGCCTCCCAAAGTGCTGGGATTACAGGCTTGAGCCACCGCGCCCGGCCGCAAGTGGCTCTTTCATTGCAAATATTTAAGTCGGGAGAACTCTGTATCAAATGGGCACTCCCACGTGTGCACTGAGGACCACGCTCCCTGCTTTCACTCACAGCAGCCCCCATGCCATGACTGTTCACCAGCAGCTGCAGCAGCAGCCCGAAGGACAGGGGATTCCATCCACAGAGGTCCAGCCCAGTGTCTTCAGAATGGACAGCCCCCTTGTGAGAGGTGACAGGGAGAGCCTTGCCCGCTCCTCCTGCCCACTGACCCCTGCCAGCCCCTTCTCTCAGCCTCCTGCCCACAAATCAGGGCTGGGCGACAAAGATGCACATCCTGCACAGAGCTGCGGATAGAGCAGGGGCAGCGGACATGCGGCTGTCCCAGGCTGTCCTGTGCTGACATAGTGAGTGCTGTCATGTGCCCAGCACATCGCATGCCCAGCACAGCGCCTCCTCAGGGTGGCCTTGTCTCTAGCTCTGTGCAGCCGTCAGCACAATGGGCTGCCCACAGTGCCTGGGAGCACTCGAGATGGGAGACTCATGTTTCAGGGACACCGGGATGGAGAGGACTGAAGGAGGTTGCAGGGTGCCAGGGCTGAGGACACAGCTCTGGGGCATGTGTGGATGAAAGGGCACCTGTCTTCACATTCAGCCCTTGGTGGGCTCTTACAAGCACTTCCCCTCCTGCAAAAATTTGATGAAATATAAAAAAGGCATGGACATATTTACTTTAGTTTTAATTAGAGCTCTTTCAGGATTGTCCAGGGAAGTGCGTTAGTTACTTAAAGTTTTGAGATTTCCTTGATCATTAATCCCCCACCAATTCAACAGCCCCCAAGCTCTTCACCTACCTGGGACTTTGGAGCTCTCCACTTTTCACCGAGTCTCTGCCTTTGCAGCTGTCAGGCTCCTTCCAGCGGGCCCCTCCTCCAGGAAAAAAAGCAGGAAAATAAAACCAAACGAAGATAGCTTTGCATAAAACCTGGGATTCTTTCAATGCAGTACGTTTGATGATGCTCACATAGAGTTGTACGGCAAATTGTTGACAAATGCCTCCACACCAATGTCCTTGTAATAGAGATTGCCTCTCGCATGAATGGGGGCTGAGGAAGGCACCTGAGAGAGGATTCGGGTTTATTAGGATTTGTTGTAATCAGACTAACAAAGCATTTTCGCTGTGGGCCATCTGTCAGCACACGTAAATAGGCTCATTTTATAAGACCAGATGTTCTAACAGTATTCATTTGAACAGGAGTCTACCTGTTCTTTGATTATAGTCAGTTATGGAGAGAAGCGATTCTACTATATTCCAAAATGATTTCTCTTTGGCTTTTAAATTTTTCTGGTTGATGTTTTTTGTTTGTTTGCACCTTATTTACAGCATATAGAGGAAAAGAGATTTGGATTAGAAACCAGAAATCTACTCTCTTTTTTCTACTTCACCACTAAGGAATTTGGGGTTTGGTAAATTATCAACTATCTCTGGCCATGGTGTCTCCAATAAGGAAGTCAGACAAAATGATTCCCAAGGATTCTGCCAGCTCCTAAGTCCCCCGTTTTAATTACGGCCCTGAGGAAGGAGCATCGGCCTCACTGTCTGCCCGCTTCAGCATCACTCTCCTGGCCTCAGGTTCTTCACAGGGATGCTATGCACAACCCGCAGCCTGCTCTAGAGAGAAGATATAGAGAAGTTCCGAGGATAACGCCAGCCACTCAGCAGATCCTTAACTCTTCTCTTCCTTTCTCTCAATTGTGAAACAGTATTTTAAAAGGGAAAGTACTCACATTTGTTGATTGGTTTGACTTTTTTGAGTTCTTACAACCTGCTTGAAGGATACTAATATGGAGGGCAGCCTATGATGAACAAATTTGAAACTGATGAGGCCCAAGACAGAGCATCGCCAGGTAAATTCCACGGCTCTTCTCTCCCGGGAAGACCAGCCCCAAAGGATGGCGAGCCCACCTCAGCTTCTTCCATCCTTCTGTCCAGATGATCCCCAGCTCTCCCTGAGTCCTCGTGCCTGTTCTTGGGGTGAGTTGAGTAGAAATTAAGAGTGCTATTGACCAGTTAGGCTTTGGAAATACCCTAGTGCTTACTAGCTGTGTGACCTGCAGCAAGTTGCTTAACTTTTCTAAGAACGCACTTGTCTTTAAGATGGGGATACTTGGGATTAAATGAGTTGCTGCAGGTCAGTGCTGAACCCATTCTACTGTATACAGGAGGCTCGGAGCACCGTCTGCCTATGGAAAGATCCCACTCAGCCTGAGAAGGCCCTCCCACTGCCCTACTGCAGGCCTTCACGTGGACTGAGCCCCTCTGCGGGGAAGCTCACCAGGAGTGTCTGCTGTTCTTTTTATTCAGCTCATCCAGATCTTGTGGTTATAGGCCGACGAGGGGACGTGCTTTCTGTCTCTGACAACACTGCCTTGCCACAGGCATCTGTTTCTCCAATCTGACTCACCTATGGGACAGAACCCATTCCCATCAGTAACGATGACTCACAGTCTTAGGAGTCCCAAAAATTGCTGGGGTTTTAGGGGGTGGGAGATCTGTTTGTGTGTGTGTGTGTGTGTGTGTGTGTGTGTGTGTGTGTGTGTGTGTTTAAGTTTTCCATTTGGTTAAGGCCCCCTCCTCATGCGATGTACACACATAGACACATTTTTAGCACCCAGCTTTAGCCCATAATCATTTTAATTCATTTGACAGGAGACATTTTGGACAGAGGCCCCTCCCATTCTCATGCTGTATGAACAGCTGCCTGGCACCTGCATCTTAGTCCCC
Source organism: Rhinopithecus roxellana (assembly GCF_007565055.1). Classification (NCBI taxonomy): domain Eukaryota; kingdom Metazoa; phylum Chordata; class Mammalia; order Primates; family Cercopithecidae; genus Rhinopithecus; species Rhinopithecus roxellana. Next base: position 156,547,949 of record NC_044552.1, read on the forward strand.
TGTTAGAAAAATCGAGTGGAATGATTCTGTCAACTGGATGGGGTCACATAGGCAGGACACTGAGCGCTTTAATTAAATTATGATAGTTTCAGGAAACCAAAAACAACTCTGAAGTGGCAAGAAAGCACTTTTCTTTCTTTAGAAGATTCATGGGCAACAGAGGAGAGGAGTGCTCCTGGCCTTGCAGTATCTCAGATTCTTTTAACTGTGCCATGCTATCTTATTCCACCAGGAATATTTAATATCCACCGTATGATATGGCTTTTACAAAATCCTCATGATATTCTTTGCAACTGTCTACAGTGTCTGTTTAAAAGTCAATAATATTAACTTGTTTGATAAATTTCTACAGATCCCAACCCTATTAAGCTGTTAACTGAATGCACCTGGCTTTTAACAGATGTCTTAAGGATTCAATGTTGCTGAGGGGAATATAGTATGAATTGAAGTACACTCTTTGGAACATTGTATTTTTAGGCATAACATCCTCAATTGGAAGGAATGTAAAAACACAGTATGATAAACTGGAACCATGATTGTAGACTTGCAATGTATTTAGTAGAGAAATTTATTTGGCAATCAGAAAACAAAGAAAACCAACTAAATTATCTCGTTTGGGAGTGTATGTGTGTGTGTGTGCAGTCACATGTACACATAAGTACGCATGCATTTTTTTCTGAAATATATTTCATACCTTTATGTTTTCCAGGACAAGTATTTCTGTTTTAATTTTTATTGCACCAAATGAATACAGTATTGTTTGTACAGCAAAGCCTGGAATAGAAACTTAATTAAATAACCATAGGTCTTACAGAGAGACAATGGTCTGAAAAGCTTCTGATATGGTTTGACTGTGTCCCCACCCAAATCTCATCTTGAATTGTAGTTCCCATTATCCCCATGTGTCATGGGAGGTAACTGAATCATGGGAGTGTTTACTTCCATGCTATTCTCATGATAGTGAGTAAGTTCTCATGAGATTTGGTTTTATAAGGGGTATCCCTCTTTTGCTCTGTACTTCTCCTTGCTGCCTCCATGTGAAGAAGGACATGTTTGCTTCCCCTTCTGCCATGATTGTAAGTTTCCTGAGGCCTCCACAGTGCTGTGGAGCCTTGAATCAATTGAATCTCTTTCCTTTATAAATTATCCAGTCTTAGGCATGTCTTTATTAGCAGCGTGATAATGGACTAATACAGTTTCCAGTGGTTTATAGAATATTTAGAAACAGATACATTTTTCAGACAACTGGATTTATTTTGACTTCTATTATTTCAAAATGTCACTAAAAACAAAAGGGAAACTATTTTTTTTTCTAATTTCATATTAAAGTAAAACAGTAAGATCCAATGAATCAAGATGCAATTTCACCCAAATGCCATATTAAGTAAAAGACTAGATAACGTTTTGGCATTTACACTATAGTTACAGGTATTTTACAAGATGCTCACAGATGCCTGTGTCTGCCTGGGTTGCCATTTATGGTTTTTTTTCTCAAGTAAATCCTAGAAGAACCCATGCAATTAAGGACGATTCTTACCACAGCTTTTGTAACCTTAGGCCCCATCTATGCTAATGAACAAAAATGTGTGACACTATGACCATCATTAAAACTACAAAGAAAATTTGAAAAAAATAAATAAGACCTCTCTGCCATGTTGAGCCATGAGTCATCAGTTCCAATGGAAAGTCTCTTTTAATTAGAAACAGGAGCTACTCTCTGACATTGGTGTACAGTCTTGGTTTGGTTTATTTTAATGCACTTTGAATGCTGAAGTTATCAATTTGCACAGACCATTGTAATGTACAGCTGGGGGGAAAAGAACTCAACAAGAAATAGTTAATGACTTACACTTTTTTATTAGTTTTTCTTCCTGGATACTTTCTACAGTCCTAAATGGGATAAATTGGGTAAGAATGCATGTCAGGATATGTTTTTATTTCAGTGGCTGTGTTTGGCTATTGCAAATTCCCAATGGATAAAAAGCCCTGAGGAGTTACTCTGTGTGTGTGTGTGTGTGTGTGTGTGTGTGTGTGCGCGTGTGTCTGTCTGTCTGGGTGTGTGCGCACCCCTAGCAACTGCATATAGAAAATGAAATAGAAATGCAAAAAGAGGAGGATATTCCTCTAACTACAGATAGCAAGACATTTCAAAAAGCATTTTTATCTCCCCATTGAATGAAAACTGTCCAATAAATTCCTCATAGTCTGAAGTCATCCTCATATTATAATGGATACATTTTTCAATAAATAAGATGCCTTCATGCCATAGGAAATTATTTTTCCAGATTACTTTATTTTCTATTTGCACTCATTGCTTTTGAGGGCCTGTGATATTTGTGCCATGGATTTGTTGCACCTGTCACTTGGCACTTTGCGTAAAACACGTGGCAAAGCTACTCTTCTCCTGTCTTGTCTCTTACCAGTCTGACTGAGCTACTTGTGAGTCTCGTATGATTTACTGGTACTCTAGTGCTTTGCAGATGTTAAATGCTTGATAAAGAATTTGTTGCCTTTACAACCACCAGGAAACTATTTCTCAGAAAAAAAAAATTCTACCTGTGGAATCCCACAATGTTGAAGGCTTTCAATAAGCACTAGCTCAGGTGTGGCACATGGTGGGCACTCCTGTCTGCTACGGCAGAGTCATTCTGATGTTCTCACCCCTACTGAACCATTGCTTGGCTCCCACCCTCTCTTCCTCTTCCATGTCTGTGGCTGGGAGCACAAAGTTCCAAGAGGGTAGCAGGAGCAGCCTGCCTAGAAAGCATGGCCCCACCCTTCTGGGGTATGCAAACAGTCCTTAAAGGATTGTTTTTGTCTGTATCCTATTTTGTTTGTGACTAACATTTTGGAAGAAAACAGTTTTTGTGTTTAGACACTCGAACTTGCTGTGTCACATGGTTCTCTTCCAAGTGGTTGACTGTCGCTGTGTGGTCTTTTACAAGCCCTTTGCTAGCACAGAGCCACCTGTCGTTTTTGATTCATCACTGCTTCTCTCCTCAAGTGCCTAGTCTAGGCCCTGGATATGGTAGGGTGCAAACATCTTCACTGATGATGATGATGATGACAAGAGAAAACTGTGGGTGCCTGCTGAGTGAGTCTTCAGTGAGCGCCATAACTTAAAGATGATGAATTTGTGAAAGTGTGAATTTGACTCTAGTAAATGGCAACACACTGGTACTTCTGAAATGGCTTTAAAAGACATTGTAAAACAATGTAATTCTTGGATGTACAGGAAGATTTAAGATACTCTCTGCTTTTGGAAACTCATTAAATTAAATAAATTTGGTTTATTTAATTAATTTCAGTTCTGAAATTTTACTATGATGATAGTGTAAACTATGTCAGTGGTAACTTCCCTCTACTGGGGACATACCATGTGTGCGACCCAAGTGCCAGTTACTTCAAAACATCTCATCTACGGCTCTATGAGGAAGCTGAGCCTCAGAGAGGTGCGCTGATTGGCCATGTTTTCAAACAAGGGAGTTATTGGTGGGTGCCCAGCAGTGCCTTGGGTAGATGGTAGGTGTTGTCAGACCTTCAGATCTCAATTTTTCAGACCCTAAAGGCTCTGCTTTCATATTACGTTACGAGTTTCCCAAGGAAGAGTGGAACTTACTCTAGTACACAGTAAAAATATATGCCTTTTCAGGGTGAAATTCAATCAAATTGAAAATTGAAAAGGCTTCTGTTATTATGATACCACGGGTGACTAAGCACAATGAACGCTATGTGAGCTCATTGACACAGCTCCTCTCAGGGTGTACCAAAGCTTGTGAACTCCTTCAGTGAAAAACCTGAAAGCATTTCACAAACCCTTAAGCTGGAGACTGGGACCTGGCGCTATTGTCACAGAGTGGAAGCAGAGTGCCTTTGAAAGGGGTTGTCAACAAAGCTTTTATCAGCATTAGCAAATCACAGGGATGTGGGTCACTAGGTAACCACTGTCGCCCCAAGATTTTAGGTCTGCTCCACTCACATTAACTGGATTCTTCAGCACGAGTTTATATGCAGCATCTTCCTGAAGATCAAATTGGCATTTGCTAGGTGGGTGGGGAAGGAGGCAGGCAGAGTGAGAGTGCGGAGGATGGTTGGGTGAGAACACCAGGATGGAAAACATTAACAACGCGTCCATGGTTCAGGGCCAGCCTGGGAGGGGCAAGACGGGAGGTGGGAGATTGGCAGAGTCATGTATAGGGTGCCTTTTGTGACCATTGCATAATCTGACTTCACGGGTCAAGTAGTGGAGGTTTTAAGCAGAAGGGCTGAATGTGGATGCGTGTTAAACGGTGACTGATAGAATGTGGAGCCTGGGTTGGGAGAGGCTAGATGAGAGGGAGGGGTGATTGGGGCAGCAGCTGCCGGGGTGCAGGGGAGAGGCCTGCAGCACGGCTTCTGAAATCGCTCCTGACTGCCCCTAACCGCTGTCAGTACCTCCTCCCTTGCTTCTCAGTTAGACTCTGCCGGCTGAGAGCGTTGCCCTAAACTCCTGGATCCACATCACCCTGTTCATGTCTATCGGAGTCATTTTTCTGAAACACCAGTCTGATAAGGTCCCATCTTTGAGCAAGCACCTTCGAGGAGTCTGTCCTGCTTCCTGAACAAAGCCCAGACGCCATGAGCATCCCGAGCCTGCCTTCCCCGATCCAGTCCATGCCCCGCGAAGACGCCATTCCTGGGTGCTAGTTGTCCTCAGTGCTCAGTGTGTTCCGGCTCTGTGTCTGCCTTCTGCACTCTTTTGCCTGCCCATCATGTCAGCTCCAGCTTACAGGATATCACTTATTGAAGATTTCCCGTGACTATAAATTACTCAGTTAAAGCTGTGTGTCTTGAGAATGGTTCTCTTCATTGCCTGCCCAGCATTCTGGTTATCTGCATGCATGGTACACTCTCATCAGCTTCCTGCCTCAAGGACCTGCCTGTTACCCACCTCTGCATCCCGGCAGGGCCAGATGTAGCCCTGCACGGTTCTGTCTGTTGAATGAATGAGTGAATGCATTAATTAACAATGAACGGTACTGCAGTTAACAGCAAGTCCAGTTCTGGAGATGTCAAACACCCTCTTCTAAGTGCCATTTCTCTACTTCTCTGCAAAGGCTGGCTTGTGGCCTTCTTGGCTAGTTGGAATTTAATCCTTTCACTAGCAAATATTCAAGCACTAAATGTTTACCCACTGCTATGAACTGAGGATTTGTGTCACTCCAAAATGTATATGGTGAAATCCTAACCCTCAAGGTGATGGTATTAAGAGATGGGGCTTTTGGGAAGTGATTAGGTCATGAGGGTAGAGACCTCAGGAATGAAATTAGTGTTCTTATAAAAGGGACCTCAGAGATCCCTCATCCCTTCTGCCATGTGAAGACACAGCACGAAGACAGCACTCATCAGACACAGATTCCACCATCACCTTGATCTTGGCCTTGCAACCTCCAGACTTGGAGAAATAAATTTCTGTGGCTTATAAGCCATCCAGTCTATAGTATCCTGTTACAGCAGAATGAACAGACTAAGACACTCATATTTCCTCAAACCATATTAATTGAACAGCCAAATCATTACACTCTTTATTGGACTAAAATCATGTAAATGACATTGATTTTTAATCTAGTTTTTCTGTAGAATAAGAAAAAGGAGCACAATAAATCAATACTTAGAAGTATGTTATACTTCCATTTTCCAACACTACTCTGACATGATACATGACACCATCATGTTTGTTTGTTTAATTATCAGTTTGTTTTGGCTAATACTGATTTTGCAGCTGCCCACAAAGCAAATACCCACAAGTCAAAAAAAAAAAAGGAAGGATGAATTCTCAGAGACATTTTAGGGCATCATAAACCCATGAAACACAATTTATGCCTAAGCGAAGTTTTTAATTGAAAACCTCCAGCTTTGTATCATTCCTGAATGAAGGGCAAGGTAATGTAGCAGAAATACACCAGGAGCTATCCTAGTCACGCAGGCTCATCTCTGCACCAATGGGGTTCACACAAAAGATGTGGCCATTTGCTCCCTAAATTGGGGATCAAACGTCAACAGCTAAAGACATGAAACACTACTGATTCTCCCCAAAGAGCAGCACGTCTTTTGGTGTGGGTTCCACCCATCTTTTCTAGAACTCTCTGCCAAAAATAAAGACCTTTAGTGGTCTTCTCAGTGTTCGTAACTGACTGTCTGGTGATGGGTTTTATGAAAGCATTTGATGACGCTCGCTATACTCCTCTTGTTCTTTATAGTAAACACTGTTTTTAATCCATTTTAAGTAGCATGTAACGTCCAAGGCTGTACATCACATGGCACAGTGACGTGTGCACCATATTCCATGGTGTTCTCTTTCTGGTAAAGTAGGTAGAGTTCTTTCAGAAAATAATATGTACTTTAGTTGCCCTTTGATTCAGAAAACTGAAACTTGGCTGAATTATTTATCAAAAAAGTATGAACTTTACTAGATCACATAATAGTAGATCCTATTTCATTATTGGTAAGATGGTCTTAGCATGACTGATAAGGCCATCGGGGCCCTCTGTTTCCTAGGCTTTTCTCCAATGCTCTACCTCCTTCAGTGGAACGCCTTGAGAAAATGCATATTGTGGTGTGTAGGAGATTGGTCAGGGTGGTGGGAAAAATTGTAGAAAGATGCAAACCTTCTTGGAAGGCCAGGGGTTTGCAAAGCTTCTAAAGAAAATTTGGCTGAAGGCAGCTGAATTCTCCTAAGAGCTTAGGTTAGGTGATAAGGGGATGTAAAGAAACTGATCTAGATAAGTTAGTTTCCTTAGGCCTCGGAACCTGGCCTTTAATCATCTGCGCACAGGACTGCTCTGGGTTGGGGAGAGGGCGACCATGTTAATTATCCACAAGTGTGTTGACTCAAAGCCTTTGTCATTAAATCTGTGCTGAATAAATGCCCACGGCGCCAGCTTGTCAGGGCCGCGGCTGCTGACTCTTTACAGCACCCTTCTTGGGGTCTGTAAGTGCCCGGGCCCCTAGCCTGCTCTTTCACTAGATATCTGTGTCTGAGTGCATTTGTTCACCCATCGTTTGGCCAGGGTCTGTGAGTCTGACCCAACAGTGGTGGGAGCAAAGCCTAGGCTGGCAACGCTGTAAATATCAGTGGATGCAGCCAGAGTTTGGCTTTTCAGTTTTGCCAGCATCCTGCAGACATGCTCTGTATTCTTTCAGTTTGGCAACATGTGCCCTGGGACTCTGAGGTCAGCAAGCACTCAGCTGAAAGGAAAGAATATCGGTGTGTTCCCTTTATTTTTCTTAAATGGTTGAAGGAAGGACTGGTGCCCACTTAAGGGACTTGAAGCATCGTCAGTCAGTGGCCCCTGTTCATGTATACATGGGGGGTGGTTTTGTCTGCACTCAATCTGCCCCACACTGATACTTTCCGGAACCATCCTTTCTTTGGTAAGTCTAGTAGAGAGTAAAAAGCCACAGGAAATCAGAATCCTAACAGCCGCACAGCCAGTAAGCTGGTTACGCCACAACAGGCCGGTTACCTCGTTTTATTCATGCACCAAACAGTAAGGAGTTGGAGCCTGCTCTGTCCTGACACTGTGTGCAGGGTAAGGAATACACAGTGAACCACACCAGGAATACACAGGAGTGATCTTAACTTCTGAGGCATTCATTTAGCCTCTCTGCAGCCCAGTTTCCTCATCAGGAATGAGGAAATTAGATCAGACGATGTACAGATGTAAACTGCTGCTTTTAATCAGCCTTTAATTTTACTTTATACTGTAATGAAACCTACTTCTTCTACTGGATGACTTTGGGAGGGGTCTTGTTAGGTGGCGGCCAGACCTTTGGCCTCCAACAGCTATTCCACAGGCCCTTTGTAAGGAAATTTTGTGACTAAGGGAGGGGTATTAATAAACCTCAGGAGGCCTGGAATATGAATAGAACTGAGCAGAAATGTTCTGGCATTTTTAAATTTTACACTTGTGTGTTGAGCCCTGAGCTGACAATTTGTGCACATGATCCCATGGAAATCTTAGCACGAGTGTTAGATGTTACTCTCCCTGTTAAGAAGTGGTTCTACGTAGCCGCCACATTGCTCCTTCGTGCTTACCCCTCAAGGATAAGTTATATGCAGAAGAAATAATTGAGAAGTCATCTACTTTTTTTCATTGATTTTTATTATACTTCAAGTTCTAGGGTACATGTACACAACGTGCAGGTTTGTTACATAGGTATACATGTGCCATGTTGGTTTGCTGCACCCACCAGCCCGTCATTTACATTAGGTATTTCTCCTAATGCTTTCCCTCCCCCAGGTCCCCACCCCCCAACCGGCCCCGGTGTGTGATGTTCCCTGCCCTGTGTCCAAGTGGTCTCATTGTTCAACTCGCGCCTGTGAGTGAGAACATGCGTTGTTTGGTTTTCTGTCCTAGTGATAGTTTGCTGAGAATGATGGTTTCCAGCTTCATCCATGTCCCTGCAAAGGACATGAACTCATCCTTTTTTATGGCTGTGTAGTATTCCATGGTGTAGATGTGCCACATTTTCTTAATCTAGTCTATCATTGATGGACATTTGGGTTGGTTCCAAGTCTTTGCTATTGTGAATAGTGCCACAATAAACATACATGTGCATGTGTCTTTATAGTAGCTTGAAAATCATCTACTTTAAAAAGGGCATAGGACTTTTCCTGGAGAAGGATATTTCTAAATAAGAAATCTTGAATGGCATAATGTATTCTAAGAAAGGCCAGTGCAGACCAACTTGTTTATTTCAAATTTATTTCCATTGTCTTATTTTCCAAATATTTTGTGTTCACTATTAATAGAAGGCAAGACTTCTGTAGGAATTCAACTCATCATATCTTCCAGCTTTCTTCTCAAGCACTTTTTAGATTAACAGTAATTCAGGAAAATGTTTTTAGTAGCAGCATCATTCCTTTAGGGAACACTTTTTAATAAATTATCAGACCAAAGTGTTTTAATAAAAATGATATTAGTAGAATGTGTGTGTCCATCTGCAACCTTGAGTTTCCTATGGGATGAAAATATATTTCCCAAGGTCTCAAAGTCAGAGGCATACAATTCCTATGGGAAAGAGAAGCGAATGTGTTTTTCTCCCAATGCTAACCTTGCATGATTGATCATAAGAGCTGTAGATTTATTCTAATTTTGCTTATAAGTTTTTTTGTTGTTGCCTTTCTCTGAAGCATGAAACACTGCCAGAGGCAGGAACCCAGGCTTAATGGACCAAGAGCATGAGCTGAGAGAGCATCTCCCCAGTTTATATTCATTTGGCAATGAGAAAGTATTTTAATGTTAACACATTATGTTACAGTATTGTGAAAACAAACACTTTGGCTTAAGAACAGTAGGATTCTTGCTTTAGTTATTCCAAAGATCATCTCAACTCTTCTGTCTTCAGGAAAGTTTTAAGACTCGTTTTATAAATTGTAGTTTAGCCTTTTTATTAGAATTGGAAATAGCTGTTGGCGCCACTAATGAATTTTATGTGTTTCTGCTGGTGTCCCCAAAGTAAATTACTGTAACTAATGTAGCACTGTCTCTTTTTATAACTGTTAGCTGCTGAAAGCAAAAGAGAAATTTGTCTAAAGTCAAAATATTAACAGTTTTATTTATTACAAGATGTCAAGAGGAAAGAGTATAATTTCTGCGGATTTGAGACCAGACTGAGGCCTTTCATAATGAGGCTTTTCATAGTAAGACTTCCTTCCTGGAATTCAAAGAAAAGTGAAAAATTAATGTGTTGTGTTTATTGTCAAATATTAGATGACCCTTTAGTAGAAGTCAAAGCAACCATTAAATTAGCCAGTTCAATATAAACATACTTATTTCTTATTTCTTTTAACCATAACCATATGTTTACTGAATATTAAAGCACAGTGCAAGGGAAGGTGCTTTCTTACCATGTTTTCTGTTTTTCTTCTCTCTTCATTCTTTCCTTTTTACCCATTTTTGGCTGATCTGCAAAACCAGTGTAGTTTCATTAAATCATTAGGAAAATAATGGGTGGCTCCAGCCCAACTTAGAGAATATATACAGGCACTAAGGTAGTTGTGACAAAACCAAAACCCACACGACTTTCAGATTAAAAAGCAGGAGCATAATCTAATAATTTTATTCAAGAGCTCTGTTGACATTGCAAAAAAATAGCGAATGTCTGATTTGGATATACTTTTCAAAACAATCAGTTTTTAAAAAGCTGTCTGTCACTCCCTTACTGGTCTATATTTGCTTACAGCTGGGGATAATATTTATACAATTTAAAGAGACATCCTGAATAGCGTGACATTGGAAGTGTATATGCCCATATTTTTGTGTTTCTGGAGAATACTACAATAAAATCCTTTTGGGATCTGTTATTTATACATTCACTTACAATACTTATGTCTGTATATACATCTTTTTTAAGGGAAAACATCGTTGAAGAGAGGCAGAAAAACTAGGATATTATAGTAGGAAGCACACCAAAGAGCCAGAATAGGGAAAGTAATGGGAGTCCCAGCTGGGGGATATCTCAGACTTCTGTTGTTAAGGGTCTTGGCAGGTGCCCTTAGTGGACTCACCCATAGGCTCTCAAGTGTTAACTACGGCTCTGTACATTATTGTATTTTTATAATTTTATACACATTTTTCTATTGTCTTTTCTTAGAAACAAGCTGGGTCTCATGCAATCTTTTGTAAATAGCTATAGTACATGAAATAGACAGCCTAAGAAAAAGCTGAAAAGAAGAGAGACGTTGCCAACTCAGATATGCTTTTGCCAAGACAGGTGAGCAACGCAGATGAGCCACGAGAGCAGATGATTTCTAAACTCCTGGGTTTGATGTAGGTCTGGTTCTTTTTAAGTTTGTCAGCACCAAGAAGTACATAACATTCTGAGAATTTAGTGTTTTAAACAGAATAATAAGTCACCTTGAAAATTCACTTCAGAAGGAACAAGAAAATTGTCAAGTTCTCCGATTTCTTTTTTTTCTCCAAAATTCTTTCTTACTCTTCCTCTTCCTCATAAATCAACTTTCCCAGAAGCCTAAAGTTAACACAATCCCAGGAGAGGGCAAGAGGTAGTGGAAGCTCTGGTCAGATAAGAGACAGAAGAGGAATAGAACCTCTCTTTCAGGCTCACATGGACTGTGGGGTGGAGGGAAAACCTGTGTTCATGACAAGAAGGCTTCATGGAGTGAGGGGGAGGATGAGCGGTGAGGGCTTATCGCTCTGCTTCCTACTGGGGCCTGCAGCAGTGGCCAGGCAGGAGCACAGTGGCTTCTGGTAGAGAACGCCTGGGCACAGCTCCTAGATCCTCCCTTAGGGGCCTTGGGAGGGGCAAGGAGGTCGCTGGAAAGGGGCAGGCCTGGTGCTGGCTACTAAGCAAATGGAGCCTACCATCAGAGCCTACAGGGCAGACCTGCATGCCCAGGAATTGAATGCGAATGGCAGTCAGATCTTCAGAGGCTACACAGCCCTAAGCAAAGAAAGAACTTTCCCTTTTCAAAGAAGTTAGCAGCCAGAGCAGGTGGTGATGGGGAGACCACTACTGCAGCAGCTGGTGAGGAGCAGAGGGCAGCCCCCAATCTCCAAACAGCTTGGGGACCCCTCCTCTCACTCACCATGAGGACCCAGTCACCACCTTGGAAAGGAGGTGTGAGGAGATGGAGACAAGGGGCTAAGAGGTACCAAACACACTCGTTACACCAGCAGACACTGAGAGAGCTGGCATACATGTGGTAAGGCATCCTCTCTGGGGAGAAAAGTAGAGGGTGGCTTAAGCGGAACGTGAGAATAGATATTGAGGAAATTAAGAAGTGACTTTTTTTCTACAATGGAGTGTGATGTGTGAATTTGCCACTTGGTAACATACTAGGAGTGAGTGTGGGTGGTCACTGTCCTAGAGCATGTCTCCTTCTTCCTTGACTCACATCCTTTCTCATTTATGGGTGACCGGCAAGGTTAACTAGATCAAGAGCTTTAAAGTTCTTTCCTATGAACCAAAATGTTTGACTGTAATGGTTAATTTTAGGTGTTGACTGGATTAGGGACTGGCTGGAGAGCTGGTAGTGTTACTCTGGGGTATGTCTGTGAGGGTGTTTCCAGAGGGGGTTGGCGTGCGAGTCCACGTGAACTGATGGGGGAAGATCAGCACTGCATGTGGACGGGCCCCATTCAGGCTGCTGGGGGCCCATATAGAGGAAAAACAGAAGAAAAGCAAATTAGTTTCTCTTTCCTAGAGCTAGGACACACTCTCCTCGTCCTGCCCATGGACATCAGGACCCAGGGCCCCCAGCCTTGGAACTCAAGGCCTTTCATCAGCACCCAACCCCTCCAGCCTCAGACTGAGAATGACGTCAGACATCAGCTTCTCTGGTTCCAAGGTTTTGGGATTTGGACTGAGCCACATGACCAGCATCCCAGGGTCTCCAGCTTGTAGATGGCCTGTCTTGGAACTTCTCAACCTCCATCATCACATGAGCCAATTCCTCTAAGAAATCTCCCTCATATACATATATATATACGTATATATATATATACACAATGTATATATATACATATATATACACAATGTATATATATACGTATATATATACAACGTATATATATACGTATGTATATATATATATATACACGTATATATATATAATATATATATATGTGTGTGTGTATATATATATATATAAAACTAAAGATCTATCCTATTGCTTCTGTCTCTCTGGAGAAGCCTGACTAAAAGAGTGGCACATGTTGGACAGCAAAACCCTGGCCCCTTTGAGTCTCTGCCCTGCACCCTTGGCCAGGCTCTCAGGGACACTGATGGCAAGCATCAACAGAAGAAGGTGGAGACTCACGTGAGGACTTGAAGCACTGAACGTAAAGGTGGACAGGAGGCACCTTGCCAGAATCCCCCTGGATAGTCATCGGAATTATACAGCCTATCCTCCACCTCACTGCCTTCCATGGTGACCATTTCCTGGTTGAGAATCTTTGTTGAAATGAAAGAGGTGTGCTGATAAAGGAAAAAGATGGGGAACCTTTTCTGTAAACCAAAGACATGTTGTCTCTGGCCCAGTGCTTGCTAAGAATAGCTTGAAGGTTTTTTAACACAGATCAATCAAAACAAAAATTTTCCTTCCATGACTGTAGGCTGTTCAAATATCCATGCATTGAATCCGTTATTTACTATCCTGACCAATAATCTATGTGAATTCTAGAAGTTGGAGTCTTAAAGTTGAAAGATCACTCTGTCCAGGAAATATCAATGTAAAGTGGAGATTCAAATTCCTCTGATGTTCCTGTCTACACAGTGATAGGTGATGCTAGTAGCGGTTTCTTCCATCTTATCCCTGAATTCTGTCCTCCTTCCATTCCATATGATACCTACATCCGACATAATTCCTATCAAACAAATCAATTCAGTGAGAGGAATTACCAAGGTTCAGGTCAAGAAACTTGACAGAATTTCTTAACATCATTCATTTTCCTGAGAATGGTGAGGAAGAAGGTGTCTTGGGACAATGGGCCATATAGTGTGGGAATCAAGGATCTAAAGCCAACAGGACCAGTGGAAATATAATGTGTACCGGCTGGGCGCAGTGGCTCACACCTGTAATACCAGCACTTTGGGAGGCCAAGGTGGGCAGATCATCTGAGGTCAGGAGTTCAAGACCAGCCTGGCCAACGTGGTAAAACCCTATCTCTACTAAATATATATATAAAAAAAAAAAAAAAAAAAAAAAAAAAAAAAACACTAAGTGGGCATGGTGGTGTGTGCCTGTAGTCCCAGGTACCTTGGGAGGCTGAGGTAGGAGAATTGCTCAAACTCAGGAGGTGAAGGTTGCAGTGAGCCGAGATTGCACCATTGCACTCTAGCCTGGGAGACAGAGCGAGACTCTGTCTCGAAAAAAAAAGAAAAGAAAAAAAAAAGAAATATAATGTGTACCAATTCTGTAATTGGAAGCTTTCTAATAGCCACATTAAAGGTGAAGTTAATTTTAATAATTTATTTTATATAACCTAATATATTCAAAATATTATAATTTTAATATGTAATCGACGTAAAAATTATTGAGATCCTTTCTGATTAAACACAGAGTCTTCAAAATCCAGCGTGTATTTCACAGTCCCCCCTCCACTCAGCACGGACACACTGATACAGCCACTTGTGGCTCGCAGCTGCCGTATTGGAGGGTACAGTTCTAGACTCTGCTATCTCAGAGACCCCAGTTCAAGTCAGGGGCTACTGCTGCTGCATACCAAGTGACTGGATAAATTGCTCTCTTGGCCTCAGTTTCCTCATTTAGGAAATGGTAATAGTAATATTTCAGGGTCATCGTGAGATTTAAAATAAAACTATCTATACAAAGAGCTTACACTGATACCAAGTAAGAACCCTGTAAATGTTCATTATTGTTATATAGATACCATTATTATCCATTTTATCATATGAAAAATTTATAGTGTAACAAATATCCATAGACCTATTGAAAAAAAATGGAAAAACTGCTGTAACTACCATTACCTGAACATAGAACAGTAAAACAGGCAAGTAAAGAGAAAAAAAAAAAAACAGCAGCTTAGCAAGTGACTTTCCCAATGGTGGCCTTAGCTACTCTGGGCATCCAGATTGCATCACTCTTTTTTTTTTAAATGAAGACAGTTTTTGTAAAGGCTTGCTTTACAGGCTTGCCAAAAATTCTTGCGCTGGTGACCGTATGTCTGTGAAACCATGCAATCTGTGTCCTTGCTGCCTTGTAGACCTTCCACCTTTTTGTGATTAACAAACTGACCTTTCAAACCTGGGGGATTCAGAACCACTTCAGGCTCTGCCAGGACAGTCTCTCTCTTCCAAGTGAAGAGCATCTGCTGCCCCCTGCTGAAAACTGCTGCTGCTTTGCCTCCTTCTTCTATCACTTCTGCTTAACCAGAAGCACTCAAGAATGGAGATGAACGCGAAGTCACTTTCGCAGCTCCACGACACCCTTTGTGGTTTCTTCACCTGGTGGCTAAAATCCTTCCTCCAACGAAAAACGTTTTTAGTATCTTTAATTACACTTCATGAAAGTAAGACACGAGCGCAGTTTTCATCTTCTAGATGGACTTTTCGATTAAAATTAGATTTATGCATTTGCATAATAAAAGTAACATTGTGAAAGAAAGCAGTTTGAGTGTGTAAGAGATAATTGCATCTGTATGAGCTGTCTTGGGGTAGATCTTATGGAACTGCGCTCAGCATTAGACATTATACCACTGAAGCATTTTGCATTTTTATGTGGCAGTGCAATAGAATTTGAATTTTATGCACAATTAGTCTTATATTGATGTATTGTTTGTAGGTAAGTTTGGGCATAATACTGAGAATAAAGCTTTAGTGTAATTTTTTGGTATTTTTCTGGAAAAAGAGAGAGAGAAAAGGAAAAGCTGGGGAAAAATTTGGGCAAGCAAAAAGAAAAATTTGGGGCATACTCTTTTACCTTGAAAGATTGTCTGTTGCATTCAAAGATTTCTGTGGTTTTCCAGGCAAAACACAAAGTACTTCCCTTGCGTATTGCTTATTGAAGTTGTTCACATCCTGGGTCGACAAGGTCAGGAGAGGGAAAGGATTCTCAAACCAAATAATTTCTTTTCTCATAGCAGCAGTTGAAAAATGGGAGTTGTGCTTAGGGAATTAACGAGCATGGGATATAAAATAACGTTCCACACCAAACACTTGATATACGATAGGAAAAAAATATATGTTGCAACTTGCTAGAACATGTGTAGTAAAGCCAAAGTAACATTAATTTAGCAAATTATCATGAATACAGATCAATTCTTATGTTCATAGATAATTCCAAGCTTCAGTGTGGAAGTAGAGAGATAAAGCACCCGTGTGGTGTCCCATACACTGGTTCTGCCTGCACATTTTGGTCAGATTTAGGTGAGCCTTAAGGATTTTACTTTCTCACAGTCTTTTTCCTTTGTTGTAATTCATCGATGAATACATTAAAGCGTTTCCTAATAGACAAGGAATCTACAGATTTAACAGAAAGACCCAGGCCATATATTCCAATTGGCAGTTCTGGCACTGGCTTCCTGGGATTGTAATCAGGTTGTCCCCATCCCATGCCATTTTGTATGTAAAACATGTTTGTACCTTCAAATCCATTGTATAATCTATTGGCTTATTCAAAACCCTCGTATGTTGGTTATGAGAAAAAAAACTAGCTAAAAAGAAATAAGAAAAAATATAAAGACCACGGACCCATCTCACTAAAGTTTGTCATTATATTCCTCCTTGAAAACTCTGTGGTCATCACACAGTGTGCAAGTTCCTGGTCCCATACACAGTAATGCTGGTTTCACAGTAATTGATTCTCAGATCTCAGTGAATCTATTTTAAAGGTGTAGGGAAATGTAGATTGTTAATAACAGAGCAAGGACATTTTCTTCTCGTCAGCATTTTCCTGATTTGCCAGTGAAGTACTAAAAATATTTTAAGTACCAAAAGAAGCTTCCGCACACCAAAAGAAATTTATCATCACAGTGAACAGGCAACCTACAGAATGGGAGAACATTTTTGCACTGTATCCATCTGACAAAGGGCTAATATCCAGAATCTACAAAGAACTCAAACAAATTTACAAGAAAAAAAACCATCAAAAAGTGGACGAAGGATATGAACAGACACTTCTCAAAAGAAGACATTTATGCGGCAGACAAACATATGGAAAAAAGCTCATCATCACTGGTCATTAGAGAAATGTAAATCAAAACCACAATGAGATACCATCTCACGCCAGTTAGAATGGCGATCATTAAAAAGTCAGGAAACGGCCAGGCATGGTGGCTCACGCCTGTAATCCCAGCACTTTGGGAGGCCGAGGCAGGTGGATCTTGAGGTCAGGAGATCGAGACCATCCTGGTTAATACGGCAAAACCCCATCTCTAGTAAAAACACACAAAAAATTAGCCGGGCGTGGTGGCGGGCACCTGTAGTCCCAGCTACTCAGGAGGCTGAGACAGGAGAATGGCATGAACCCAGGAGGTGGAGCTTGCAGTGAGCCAAGATTGCGCCACCGCACTCCAGCCTGGACAATAGAGCCAGACTCCATCTCAAAAAAAAAAAAAAAGAAAGTCAGGAAACAGCAGATGCTGGAAAGGATGTGGAGAAATAGGAACATTTTTACACTGATGGTGGGAGTGTAAATTAGTTCAACCATTGTGGAAGACAGTGTGGCGATTCCTCAAGGATCTAGAGCCAGAAATACCATTTGACCCAGCAATCCCATTACTGGGTATATACCCAAATGATTATAAATCATTCTACTGTAGACACATGCACATGTATGTTTATTGTGACACTGTTCACAATAGCAAAGACTTGGAACCAACCCAAATGCCCATCAATGATAGACTGCATAAAGAAAATGTGACACATATAAACCATGGAATACTATGCAGTCATGAAAAAGGATGAGTTCATGTCCTTTGCGGGGACATGGGTGAAGTTAGAAACCATCATTCTCAGCAAACTGACATAGGAACAGAAAACCAAACACCACATGTTCTCACTCGTAAGTGGGAGTTGAACAGTGAGAACATATGGACACAGGGAGGGGAACATCACACACTGGGGCCTGTCAGGGATTAAGGGGCTAGGGGAGGGATAGCATTAGGAGAAACACCTAATGCAGGTGAAGGGTTGATGGGTGCAGCAAACCACCATGGCACATGTCTACCTATGTAACAAACCTGCACGTTCTGCATATGTATCCCAGAACTTAAAGTATAATTTTTTAAAACAAAGAACTCATAGAAACATGGGTGTGCACATCACTGGGGACATTTTATTTTTACACACTAATTTTCCCTTCAGCAGTCCTAATAGTGATGTAAAGTTTAAAAGGGATGGGCTGAGTCCGGCCCCTCCCCTCGCAGGGAGAGCAGGAGGCAAACCTGTTGCGTTGTGTTGGTTTCCCAAATGGAATACCTTTTACTCTGAGCCGCAAAGGCTGCCAAATAAAGATGCACACAGAGCTGTGTGTTAGGAGGGAGTGAAAATGAGCAGAGCAGGATGGGGGGGTCCAGGCAAGTTGGCAGGCCACGCGAGAGATCAGCAGAGCATCAAAGTCAGTGCATCAGAAGCGAGGGGTGGTAGCTAGGAGGAGGACTGGGGAGAAAGAGCGGCCAGAAGAGAGACTGGAGACCCTGAGGGAGTCCTGGCGAGAAGTGTGTGTTTCCGTTAGGGCTATTGGAGGCCATAAGCAGCACAAACCCAAGTACAGGTGCTTAGCCGAGAGAGGGTGATTTTCCTCACATAACAAAAAGGTCAGGGTATATGGGCCTGGCATGGATTCATGATATTGTGTGAAGGCAGCTCCTCTGCAGTTCTCTCCACCTTTGCTTCATAGTCAGATCCACGTTGCAGCCACTGCAGCCATCAGCTGCCCACCGCATGCAGGAGGAGAGGGAGGCAAAAGCTTCCTTAGGAACTCACCACAGATTCTGCCCTGTGGCATTGCCACGGTTGTATCACATGACCCCCTTTATGGAAACAGAGCAAGGCATGGGACTGGAGCAAGGGTCCTGGCAGCCCAGGTTGCTGCCATACCTTTTGGCTGGCTGGCCGTTTGCTAGTGCTTGTGGCTATTGTAACATAGTTGGATGCATTGGTAATTTAGTGGTCATTCAGGAATCCTGAAATTTCATTTTTCTCTTCATCGACACTCTACTGTTTTCTCCTAGCTAAAATTTGGAGCTGAGTTTTACGGGAATAGCCATGAAATTATTGACACATTTATACCCTGAATATTTTTCTAGACCAGATATTTAAATCTCACTGAAATAAAAATATTTTCAATCTCTCTAAATTCCACCAACTTTTTATTTGTCCTTTTATTAATAATAGGTTTGGGGGTTATTTTTAAGGTGTGGATGAGGGGTGAAGGGAGGGTTAGGGGGCAGAAGAAAGGCAGACTAGAAGCCCCAAAATAAAAGGCATCTAGCTATTTCAAGACACCTCTCTATATATGCTTATCATCTCATTAAAAAAAATGTATAGGTTGGTGCAAAAGAAATTACAGTTTTTGCTATTAAAAGTAATGGCAAAAATTGCAATAACTTTTGCATCAACCTAATATTTTTGCATCTTCATTCTTTGAAGGACCTATCAGACTTCAGCCTTTCATAGAAATATACAGATTCACTCAGTTCTCTCTCTCTCTCTCTCTCTCTCTCTCTCTCTCTCTCTCTCTCTCTCTCTCTCTCTCTCTGTCTGTCTTCCTTTCCCAGAAAACTAAAAATAAGAAACTGCTGTTCTTGCCAGTGGGGTTGGGAGGAGGAAATGCTGGGAGGTCAGCTCCGGTATCCACCTCCAAATAGACACAGTGGCTGCCTGCAGCTGACATTTCAAGATTGATTAAGGGTGGGGGAAGGGAGAGTGATATTAAGAGAAGATTTTGTTTGAATTTCTGCAAATGTCATTTGATTTCTGCCACCTGTCAAAATTTCATGTATTAGTGGCACCAAATAGATTTGTTTTTATAAAATTAGACATTCCCACTGTAGTGTCTATACATATATGTGAAACAATATCAACTATTTAAATGTCTGTATTAAATAACTGATAAGAAGTCTTAGACATCTACTATACCAGAAATATTGAGAAATGCGATATCAGCATAGTCTAGATTTCAGTCTCGTGGTGCACTTCTAAGTAGACATGACCATAGCCTTCTGATGGCATACATTTGTACATATTATTAAGAATACAAGGCATGCTAAAAGATGTTTTAAAGCCTTTTCTAGGTTTGTTTAAATTATGTGTTTGTCTCAAATCTGTTTCTCTTTGTTGTTGAGTTGCTTAATAGAGCCCTCTTTGGTCCTCAGTGAATTGGTTTAAAATAATGTCTCCATCACTAAAAATATTTACTGTGGTAGGCAGAATTGTAAAGAGGGTCCTCCAAGATTCTGTCCACTAGTTATGCAATTAAACACGAATGCAGCTACAGCTATAAAGGTCACAGACCTCAAATAGGGAGACTCTGCTGGATCATACAGGGGGGCCCAAACTCACCCCTGGAGACCTTAAAAGCAACCAGAGAGATTTGGCTGAAGAGAAAGGTGGAGGCATGCATAGAGATGGAGGGGAAGCGGGAGAAGCTTTTGAGACACCCCTGCTGGCTGTGAAGCAGGCAGAGAGTACGGGTGCCTCCAGGTAGACAGCAAGGAAAAGGGACCTCAGTCCTACACCCCTACAGAACTGAAATTTGCTACAACTTGAATGAGCTTGAAAGCAGATTCTTCTCCAGAGCCCCACAGAGCAGTGCTGGACTTTGATCTTGGCCTTTGGGATTCTAGGCATAGGAGAAGCGGAGCTACCCTGTCCCCACACTTCTGGGCCACAGAAACTATGAGATAACAAGTGGATATTGTTTTAAGCTGGTTTTGTGGTGATTTATTATAATGGCAGTAGAAAATGAACACGGACATATCTCAGAGATATTGCAGATTCAGTTCCAGCCCACTACAATAAAGCAAATATCACAATAAAGCAAATCCTTATCTTTTGACTGGGGGAGGGTCTTGCCTTCATGTTGACGGCTGCTGACCAATCAGGGTTGCGGCTGCTGAAGGTTGATGTGGCTGTGGCAATTTCTAAGACAAAAGTGACGTTTGCCACATCACTGGACTCTTTTTTCATGAAAGATTTCTCTGTAGCATGTGATGCTGTTTGATAGCATTTTGCTCACAGTAGATCAACTTTCAAAATTAGAGTCGACCCTCTCAAATTCTCTCAAAGCCACTGCTTGATCAACTAAGTTTATGTAATTTTCAAAATCCTTTATTGTCATTTCAACAATGTTCACAGTGTCTTCACCAGAAGTAGATTCCAACTTAAAAAAAAAAAAAAAATCGTGGCCGGGCGTGGTGGCTCACGCCTGTAATCCCAGCACTTTGGGAGGTCAAGGCAGGTGGATTGCAAGGGCAGGAGATCGATACCATCCTGGCTAACACGGTGAAACCCCGTCTCTACTAAAAATACAAAAAATTAGCCAGGCATGGTGGTGGACGCCTGTAGTCCTAGCTACTTGGGAGGCTGAGGCAGGAGAATGGCGTGAACCCGGGAGGTAGAGCTTGCAGTGAGGCGACATCACGCCACTGTACTCCAGCCTGGGTGACAGAGAGAGACTCTGTCTCAGAAACAAACAAACAAAAAAATTATTTGCTCGTCCGTAAGAAGCAACTCCTGATCAGTTCAAGTTTTATCATGAGATTGCTGCAATTCAGTCATATCTTCAGGCTCCACTTCTCATTCCAGTTCTCTTGTGGTTTCCAACACATCTGAGTTACTTCTTACATTGAAGTCTTGAAGCCCTCAGAGTCATCCATGAGGGATGAAACTGACTTCCTCCAAACTCCTGTTATGTTGATATTTTGGCCTTCTACAAATCATGAATGTTCTTAATGGCATCTAGAATGATGAATCCTTTCTAGAAGGTTTTCAATTACTTTGCCCAGATCCATCAGAGGACTATCTATGGCAGCTATTTCCTTATGAAATGTATTTCTTAATAAGCCTCAAAAGTTGAAATTATCCCTTGATCTGTTGTGTTAGCAGGCATGAAAACATTAATCTCTTTGTACATCTCCATCAGAGCTCTTGGGTAACCAGGTGCATTATCAATGAGCAGTAATATTTTGAAAGGAATCTTTCTTTCTGAGCAGTAGGTCTCAACAGTGGGCTTAAAATATTCATTAAAACATGCACATGTGTAAACAGATGTGCTCTCATCCTGGCTTTGCCATTCCATTTATA
Organism: Rhinopithecus roxellana; assembly: GCF_007565055.1. Lineage (NCBI taxonomy): Eukaryota > Metazoa > Chordata > Mammalia > Primates > Cercopithecidae > Rhinopithecus > Rhinopithecus roxellana. The sequence continues at coordinate 156,569,723 of NC_044552.1, forward strand.
GAGCACAGAGATTTCACATAATTCTTTTTTTTTCTTTTCTTTTCTTTTTTTTTTTTTTTTTTTTTTTGAGATGGAGTCTCACTCTGTCACCCAGGCTGGAGTTCAGTGGCACAATCTCAGCTCACTGCAACCTCTGCCTCCCAGGTTCAAGCAATTCTCCTACCTCAGCCTCCCGAGTAGCTGGGACTACAGGTGCACACCACCATGCCCGGCTAATTTTTGTGCTTTTAGTAGAGACAGGGTTTCACCTTGTTGGCCAGGCTGGTCTTGAACTCCTGACTTCAAATGATCCACCTGCTTCAGCCTCCCAAAGTGCTAGAATTACAGGCGTGAGCCACCATGCGTGGCTGATTTCACCTAATTCTTAAGGGCCCTAGCATTTTTGGAATGGTAAATGAGCACTGGTTTCTACTTAAAGTCACCAGCTATATTAGCCCCTAAGGAGAATCAGCCTGTTGTTTGAAGCTTTGAAGCCAGTCATTGACTTTGCCATGACATATTTTTCCAATAGAAGGCTCTTTCATCTACACTGAAAACCTGTGGTTTAGTGTAGCCACCTTCATCGATGATCTTAGCTAGATCTTCTGGATGACTTGCTGCAGTTTCTACATCAGCACTTGCTGCTTCACCTTGCACTTTATGTGATGGAGACGGCTTCTCTCCTTAAGCTTCATCAACCAACCTCTGATAGTTTCAAACTTTTGTTATGCAGCTTCCTCACCTCTCTCAGCCTTCATAGAATTGAAGAAAGGGCCTTGCTCTGGATTAGGCTTTGGCTTAATGGAGTGTTGTGATTGGTTTAATCTTCTATCCAGAACACTCAAACTTTCTCCATATCAGCAATAAGGCCGTTTGCTTGCTTATCATTTGTGTGTTCACAGGAGTAGCACTTTAAATGTCCTTCAATAACTCCTGGTTTGCATTCACAGTTCACAGCTTGACTAGCTATTTGGTGCAGGAGACCTAGCTCTTGACATGCCTTTCTCACCAAGCTTAATCATTTCTAGCTTTTGATTTAAAGTAAAAGTTGTGTGACTCTTCCTTTCACTTGAACACTTGGAGGCCATTGTAGGATTATTAATTGACCTAATTTAAATTGTTATGACAAGGGAATAAGGAGGCCTGAGGAGAAGGGGCGAGACAGGGGAATGTCTGATTAGTGGAGCAGTCAGAACACACACAACACTTATCAGTTCAGTCTACCTTCCTATATGGGCACATTTCATGGTGCTCCCAAACAATCACAATGGTAACGTCAAAGATCACTGATAACAGGTCACCATAACAAATATGACAACAAAAACGTTTGAAATATTGTGAGAATTACCAAAAATTGACAGAGACCGAAAGTGAGCACACACTGTTGGGAAAATGGCATCAACAGACTTGCTCGATGCAGGTTTGCCATAAACCTCCAATGCGTAAACACTGCAGTGTCTGTAAAATGCAGTGAAGTGATGCACCAGAAGAAGAGGTGTGCCTGTGCTGTAAGAGAGAAGTAAGTGGTAGACCCACAGATTTTGGGTGGAACTCAAGCTCGTCCCGCACATATGCACATAGGCCCTCATTATTTCCACGCCTGGTGGTTCCATTGATCATCTTTCCATCACATCTTTTTTTAACAGTCCTAATTAATAGATTTTATGTACTCAGTTATTCATTGGAATTAACAGAGTTGTAAAACCAGACAAAAACCACAGTAGCCCCTGTGTTTGGATGGCTTTAGACATGAGAACAAGGCTTCAAGCTCCTGTTTCAGGTCATCGATAGTTTTCAGCTGCAAATGAGATCCTATCCCTGCCCCCAAAATGCTCCAGTAACTGCCCTTTATAATTAGAATAAAATTCAAACAAATTTATCTGTGAGTGTTAGATTCCTCTCTACCTCTTCAGTGACACCTTGTGACCACCCCTCTCCTATCACAACCTCTGGCCATGTGGACAATCCTTCTTTCCAACACAAGTACCTTGGTTCTGCTGTGGACACCCCAGCCAAGCCCAGGCCCCTCCTGGCATCCTCTCTCCTGGGCGCTGTGCACAGCTGATAGCCTCCCCCAGACCTTCCTCCACACCCTTCCTGGACCACCCTGGCCCCATCGCCTCCGTGGTTTATTTGCTCCTCTTGTTCTGCTTGTTACAGCACCCAATATCAAGCAACACGGCATCCTGGGTTGTTTGAGGTGTTTCTCTTCTTCACTGTTATATCCCTGGTACTCCACGCAGTGCCTGGTGCATAGAGGTTCTTAAATTTATGTGTGTGTGTGTGTGTATTATTAATATACATATATATTTTTCTTAATTATGTATTAATATATATTTATTGAATAAATTTGTAAATGAGTGAGTCAATCAACTAACAAAATACCTGATCTGCTTCTGTTTTGCCTGTAATTTTTAGAGGTACGTATTTGGTGGTGCTGAAGGACCTTAGAAAAGATAATTCCCTATGGGCGGTGTTTAGAAACAGCCCACGGACATCCCAGCTCTCGGCTTTGCCCCCAGAGTCAGAATCCACTTTCCCACCACAGGCCAGCTCCTGTGCGACTCTGGGCAAGTTGCCCTCTTTGTGACATAGGGACAGTGTTAATGATGACTCCTTAGTGCTGTTGGGATGAGTTGATGAAATAATTCAGTTTGAGTTTCTAGCGTTGTGCTTGGCACATAGTACAATTTATTAGTATCTTTTTACATGAATAATGATAATTAAAATAATTCTGCACTCTGAGTCATTGCCTCATTCAATTTTTTTTTTTTTCTTATTTTGTGAATCAAATGGTGATGACCTTAAAAATACATCAATGACTTTTCTTTGTGAACTATGGGGAACAGTCTCATAGCTAATTATTCAAAACAATTTGACTCCTTCGAAGCTGTTGGAAAAGCATTCTCACTGAGGACCAAAAGCGTGTGCTTCTGGTCTTCAGTGAAACAGCAGGCTCTTGGTGACAGGAGAACTCTAACCGTAGTCCAGCCCCCGGGTACTGCGACTCCCCAAGCTGAGTCCAGCACAGACCTCGCCCTGAAGCTCCATGCCCCAAACCTGCCTGTTAGTAGATCTTCACTTTCAGTGTTTTCTTAGGGTTTTTTGTTTTGGTTTTGGTGGAATAGGGAAAAACAGATGCTTAAAGGAAATTTCATGTATTATCACCTCAGGTCCAGCTCAACTTTGCCAACCATCCACCCGAAGCCCCCTCTCCTAGAAGCTTTTCTGTTATTTACTTTCAATATTTCATCAAAGAAGTACTCACATTTGTCATTTAGTGTTAAATATGTGTAAACTACTCACTTTCCTTATTCCTATAGAATCACTTTTCACTCTTTTCCAGTTTCACCAAATAGTTATTAAGATGCTATTGAACTAAAAACCAGTGTCATTTTCTTCATCAAGAAAAAATTTTAAAAAACCACTGTTAATGAACTCTGAAAGACTTTGTATCACTTCAAATTTCTCAGACTTGTATTTAATACTTATCAAAAGTGCTCTTAGAGTAGAAATATATGAGATACTTTTTCATTATTTATCCCCCTTACACATGTGTAAAAAATTAAAATAGATTAAGATTTTTTAACACATTTGAAATGCAATCTCCTAGCTAGCTCACTTGCAGTATCAGAATTATGGTTGTCCCATAATTGGACATATGGACCTGTGTCCCATTATTCAGAAACTGAATTGATTTCCAAATAGCATGCTCTCAACAAGCAAGAGTGCTGAAGATGCTGCCCTTAGTTTAGTTAAGGAGTGAGCAGCTACTGTCTTTCGAATTTTCTTCTAAGCTCCTGACAGCCACTCTGTATGTTTGACGGGAATGTGCAGGCAATGACAACTGTGACAACATTGCCACCTGGATGACAACCTAAGCTGCAGCCTAATTTTAGCAATAATAATAAAAAAAATCAGTGAAACAGCCCAAGATGAATCTTAGGATAAAAAATTCTAGGCTGGATACAGTGGCTCATGCCTGTAATCCTAGCACTTTGGGAGGCTGAGGTGGGCGGATCACTTGAGGTCTGCAATTCGAGACCAGCCTGGCCCACATGGTGAAACCCCATCTCTACTAAAAATTTAAAAAAAAAAAAAAAAAAAAAAGAGCCAGGCGTGGTGGCATACACCTGTAATCCCAGCTACGCTGGAGGCTGAGGCAGGAGAATCACTTGAACCCGGGAGGCAGAGATTGCAGTGAGCCAAGATCACACCACTTCACTCTAGCCTGGGTGAAAGAGAGAGACTCTGTCTCAAAAAAAAAAAAAAAAAAAAAAAAAAAAAAAAAAAATTACATATAGTATGACTATCCTGCTATTTCTTCTTACTTTAATTTTAACTACTATCTGCTACATTTTAGCTATTAGAAAGATGAATGAAGGTTTAATGCTGTACACAGCATGTGCCTGCAAACACACACACACACACACACCTACACACCTCCTCTATAAAAGCATTGTTCAGACTAGGTATTATAATTCCCTTTCTTATACAGCTATTTTGTTTTTCTTGGATTTAGTGATTGACTTGGTTTTTTCATTTGCTTGTTCACTTGGTTTTCTGTAAAGTCGTCATTAATTCAGCCCCAAACTTTCTAATAGAATTATAAATCTCTTAGTATAATCAGGAAAAAATCTCATATCATTTTCTCCCCCATTTTTCCAATTGGAAACGTGCATTCCGAGGCCCCTCTCCTCCTGAGGCTGTCAGGACCCTCCAGCACAGCAGAGGGCACTGTCCACATTGTCCCAAATCCCAGGTTTATTCTGCACTGATTTTTCTCTCTATTGTCCCCCAACACTAGCTCAGTGGTTTGTCTGGGAATAGGGAAACCTAGGTAAGACACTGTTTTCTTTCAGAATGTTGAAGGCATTCTGTTCAAGCTTTCAGGGCTGGTGGCTGAAGTCCAAGGCCATCCTGATTGTTGTTCCTGTCCTCCCCCAGCCCATCGTCCACCTGCTCACTGTGACAGCTGTCCTTGGTTCAGGCCTTCCTCATTCATTGTTCTGGGCCTACTTACACAGTGGCTCCTTGAAGCCAGAAACCTATGACCTTCTGTACTGGGAAACGTCTTTGTGTTTAATTATTTGATATTTTTCTCTACTTTATTTTCTCTTTCTGGGATTCCTGCTTCTTGGATACGAAACCTCTTAGGTCAATTCTATGTTTTTCTTTCTTTACATCTCCCATCTCCTATTTCCCATTCCACTACCTCTTTGCCCTTCTTTCAAAGAGATTTTTCCAACCTTGTTTTCCAAACTGACTACATTTTTAAAATTGTCTGCCATCATCATTTTAAGACCCCTTCTTTTTCTCCAAATATTTTTTCTTTATACCATTATCTCATCTCTTCAAAGAAATCAATTGTAGTTGAGTGTTTGTTGTGTTTGATTTTTTTAAGTTTTCTACTCTTCCCTAAATTGTTTTCTGTGTTTCCTTTTCAGTTTCTTGGGGTCTCTTACCTTTGGTACTGAGGACTTTCTCCAGATGTCTTATCTTCCTTTGCTTTTCATTCATAATTTTTTTAAAAGCATTTTTTAAAAAGTGATTGGAAATCATGTGCAAGGTTAGGCTTGTTAAATTCTAGGTTTCACCTGAGTACCAGTAGTAGAGCAGTGAACAGGATGTGAGGATGGGGCACACCTGCACCCACACACTGGACTCTTTCCAGGGTGGTGGGACTCCACGGTCGCAGAGAGAAAGTCTGCAATAACGTCTTGCCCAGGGGTGGGGAGGTAGGGTTTTACTGAATCTGGATGTCATCAGTCTGGAAGAGAGGCAGAAGAAAGGGGTTGAGCTATCACCAATCAACATGCAGTCATCCATGTAATTCCCTGATTTCCATAGAGCCCCTCATCCCCCCCCCCCCCCGCCCCCGTGCTGTGCCAGGTGGCCTGAGCCCATATCCACTCTGTAGAGCTACTCTGGAAAAAGAACATTTTGTCTTCAGCCTGGGGAAGCAGGGACAGTTGCCAGCTTCATAGGCTAGGGGGTGGGATGCTGTCATCTTACTGCTCACTGTATGAGATTTTCAAGTACTTATTCTCATTTGGGCCCTTTCTTTCCTCTGAATTTGCCAGGGACCTGGATCCTCCAGTCCTGGGCCTTCCTGTGGTGCTGCACCTAAATGGCCTTGATTATGACTGACTTTCTTTCCTGCAGACAGTGAGGCTTTAGCTTTCTCTGCTCTGCTAAATACAGTAGGTTCCACTATTCCATCTGTGTTCTACAATTTGATTAACATCTCTCATCTGATTTTTTTCTTCTCTCTCAAACTCTTTGTCCTTGTAGATTTATTCCCTTCTGCACCAATATCATTTTAGTCAGGCTTTAGGAAGTAGGAGATTTAAACACATTTGTTCAGTCTGCCACATGGAACTGGAACACTTGTTTTTCTTTTTTCAGTTACTCTCACCACCATCCCTACTGGTCAAAATTGGAAACCCTGAAGTCATCCCAGACCCCTTCTTTTACCACATCTAGGTAGTCACCAACTCTTCTCAATGCTACCTACTAGCTAGCTCTGAAATGTGTATCCCAGCCTCCCTTCCTCCTGCTGTGTCTCTAGTGCACGCTCACATCACACTTAACTGGAGACTTGAGCAGCTTCCACATTGGTCTCCCAATATCAGCCTGTTCTTCACACCAACCCTGCCATTGTGACTCTAAAACAGGAACTGATGTCATTTTTCCTAAAATGTTTTTATGGCTCCTCCAGACCTTTGGGATAAAAAACAAAGTCCCCGTCCATGAAAAGAAAACACTTCATTACATACAAAACCTTCTGCATTTCCTCAAACCCCCATTTCCACCTCCCAGGACTACCACCACCACAGGTTCCCAAAGAGCTTGTGGTTGGTTCCTGAGGAGACTCTTGGCTCCGGGTCTTTGCACACATGTCCACATCTTGCTGTAGAGGCCCTACTTTCTCCTCTGGCTGATACCATAGGACACTTTTCTCTATATACCACTCATCAGAGGGTTGTAATTTCTTCTTGGCATTGTTCCCTAGAGAGGGTAGTCTGGCCGGGCGTGGTGGCTCACACCTGTAATCCCAGCACTTCAGGAGGCCAAGGCAGGCAGACTACTTGAAGCCAGGGGGTCCAGACCAGCCTGGCCAACATGAGGAAACCCCATCTCTCTACTAAGTACAAAAATTACCTGGGCATGGTGGCGTGTGCCTATAATCCCAGCTACGTGGGAGGCTGAGGCAGGAGAATCACTTGAGGTGGAGCTTGTAGTGAGCAGAGATTGCGCCACTGCACTCTGTCCTGGGTGACAGAGCAAGACTCTGTCTCAAAAAAAAAAAAAAAAAAAAAAAAAAAAAAAAAAAAAAAAAAAAAAAAAAACAAGAGAGAGAGGATAGCCCCTTTCTGCTATTTACAATGGGGTCAAAACATCTATATAACATGGCCACCACTAAAAATAGAATAGGTTGCTGTTACCTATGGCCATGCTGCATTGAGGATTTAAAATATCAAAATACATGTGTGTGTGAATGTATATGTGTCTGTGTGCACACATACATTCTATATGTACATGTAATATATATGCACATATACACGTACAGGTACATACCTGCATATATGTTTTCTCACAAAATAATGTGAACTGTTATATTTTAATGCATTTTTCTTCAAAACTGTAATGCTGTAATATGAAATTCCTAGCTTTGAAAGGGGTGGATGGTACACTGATTCGTTGAAAAATTACATCACAGAAATAGTGTGAGAATGCAGAAATATTAGATGTTGAGGAACACAAATATGTTTCTCTAAAATGTAGAATAAAATAGAATATGAATTTAAATCTGTATTTTATTCTAATTTATGTTACTTTTTAATCAAAGAGAAAAAAGCTAATCTAAGATTTTCAGTAACAAGTAAATCCCTTTATGGTGTCTCTTAAGAATGTGTCAGATTTCTCTCTTTTTGGGGGACAGAATCTCACTTGTCACCCAGGCTAGAGCACAGTGGTATCATTTCAGCTCACTGCAACCTCCACCTCCCAGGCTCAAGTGATTCTCTTGCCTCAGCCTCCTGAGTAGCTGGAATTACAGGTATGCGCCAACTCGCCTGGCTCATTTTTGTATTTTTTGGTAGAGACAGGGTTTCGCCATGTTGGCAAGGGTGGTCTCGAACTCCTGGCCTCAAATGATCCCCCCACCTTGGCCTCCCAAAGTGTTGGGATTAAGGCATGAACCATCATGCTTGCCAGTGTGTCAGATTTCTAACCTAAACACTCTGCATTCAGAAACTCATTCTCATCTCTGTAAAGTAGGACCAAATCTGTGGCCTGAAGTTGAGCACTGTACTGCAAGTTCTTCCACCAGCTGAATAAACTCCATTTGACTTCGATTCTGGCCACCTGTTCTGCCCTAAAGGCCTAAGGAGTTGTTAGCAGAGTAGATTGAAGGCTAAGTTTGTCTTCTGCATCCCCATCCATATCACCATGGTGGAGCCTATTTCTGTTGTGTAAAGAATGCCATCCTCCTGGAGGCAGCTTCATGACTCCTACTTTGAAAACCTGCTCTAGCTGAAAGGCTCAAAGTTACACCTTTAACTAAATGGTCTGGATTGTCTCTGTGTTTTGAAGGGTTTTTTTTTTTAATTTACAAGAACTTGTTTAGTTTCAAACAGTTGACCTCTTGTTAAGGTTCAACCCTGAAAAAAAAGAAAAGCATTGATCTCTATAATGTTAACGTAGCTTATCATGTGGGCTTAAAAGTCTCCTTTCTTAGTCCATCTGGGCTACTATAATGAGATCCCATAGACCAGGTGGCTTATAAACAACAGAATTTTATTGCTCACAGTTCTGGAGGTTAGGCAGTCTAAGACCAAGGCTCTGGCAGATTTGGTGTCTGGTGAGGGCCCACTTCCTCATAGATGGTGCCTTCTTATGCATCCTCACATAGTAGAAGGGGCTGTTTTATAAGGGTACTAGTTGGGATGCATAGGCATGCGTAAGAGACATAAGCGTTCAGACCGTAGCTTCTCCCGTGTTTTTCCTTCTCTTGGATTTCCCTTTCAAATCAGCAGCTCTCTCTCATCTTACTCATTTCTAAAGGCCCAGGTCAAATTTTCTCTCCTCTGTGAGGCATTCCCAGAGCTTATGAAAATAATTTTGTCCCACGTGGGTTCCATATATCTGCTACTTCCCCAAACCCCACCAAAATGATACTGAAGGAGTTAAAATACTGTAAGTCCACAAGAACACGAAGTCAGAGTTAGAAGATAAAAGTCAGATAAGAGACATCAACAAAGCTTCAGACCACAAGAGGGAAGAGTGAATAAAATAGAAGTGTTAAAAGATAAACTAAGGCATATTAAAATTAAAATTTTAAACAGCTTATGTGTGCAAACAGTGATTTATGAATCTAGCCACAAGTGGTCAGAGCTCCACCACAGGTGGTTGAAGGGAAAGCTTTTATAGGATGAATTTGGAAGCAAAGAAATTTATGCAATTGGCTGAAGTTTGAACCATTGCCTTATTTGGACGATTCCCATAGGAAGTTCAGAACAATATAACTAACTCCCAGTTGACTGCCTGTGATTAGCTGAGTTCAAGTTTCATCTTTTAAATTAGCTGATGATAGGAAATGAGTCTGAGTTATGTTTCAATTTGCTGATTTAGGAACCCAGGGTTTTAAAGCCACCCCAGTCTGATGGCCTCCCATTTAATTATTTTAACAGAAGACAGTCAATATGGTGCCAACAAAAAAATCGGCAATTTAGCACTGTTGCTACTATGTTCATGAATGTGGATTCAACACTTAATGCTGTGATTCTCATTTTCGTTGTTTCTAAACTAGGGATGATTCAGTCTTCTGGTCTGCTGGAAAGGTTTCTTGTTCAGGTCAAGGGAAGTAATGTGGGTGAAGGGCTTTGAAAACTATGTAGACCTTTATAAAAACAGAAGTCTTTATTAGTACCATTATCAGTCTGCCTCTTACTATACTTAAACATTTGTTAATGTATCCCCCTCAACTAAGCTGTGGGCTCTTTGAAGGCAAGGATTAGGTCTTGTTTATATTCCCTAGAGTTCTTAGTTTACTCATAATAAGCATTTATTTGTTGAGCTGCATTAATATTGGCCTAATAAGTTACCAAAACATTCTTAAAGTGCTCTGAAATGTATATCTAAATGTTAAATGAAAGAAATACAAGTTATGCTAAATTTATAAGTTTGGAGAAGGAAATCCTATCTTTTGAGCAATAACTTGATGCTGGAGATGGCTGGTTATTTACAGTCCAGCAATCTACAGAGAGCAAATCTCTCAGCAGTTCTAACCTTGACATTTCTCTCTCACATTAAAATATTCCATGAGGGACAACTCAATGTTAACATTTTCTAAGGAAATATAGCATATCTAACAGGCCCTATGCAACAAACAGAAGTTAAGTCCAAATGAATGAGCACTTTTATACTCTTGGTAAATTATAGCAGAGATGCTAAGGCTACTGGGAGACAAGCTGGTGTTGAATTTCACTTGCACCCAGTTTTGTTTTAGTAAGATTATTTCTGTGGAAGGTTTTTTTTTTTAAAGCTTAAGTAATTGAATGTAAAAATTCAGTGTCATATGTAGAAATAGCACAAATTCTAATTGTGTTTGGAAAGTTACTTTGGAAGACAGATAATAGATAAATGTATAGAGAGACATACATTGGTTGATTGATTAGATTGATTAGATAAAATAGATTACATAGATAAGATAGGTAGGTAAATAGGCAAATAAGATAGATAGATAGATAGATAGATAGATAGATAGATAGATCTCCCCTAAATATATTTAGATCAAAATATGGTTATAGATAACAGATTTAGTCAACCACCGAAAGATGGCAAGTGATATAAATTATTTTACTTCTTCGCTTTGAATTAGCTTCTTTTGGTATTTAAATACAATGTTACATCCACCCTGTTAAAAAAATAAAAGTTTTTAGTTTTGCCAAATACGTTGTGTCTTAAATAATGGTGATTTAAAATCCACTATATTAGACATTATTCTATACATTCCCATCAAAGAAAAGCCCAGGATCTGATGGCCTCACTGCTGAATTCTACCAAATACTTAAAGAAGAATTAATGTTAATTTTCCTCAAAGTATTCCAAAATATAGTATGAAGAGGTAGGGCCTTTGGGGAGTTGACAAGATCATGAGGGCAGAGTCCACATAACTGGATTAGTGCCCTCATCTAATGGACCCAAAGGAGCTTGTTTGCCCCTTTCACCAAGTGAGGACACAACAAGGGGCACTACCAATGGGGAAGAAGCCTTCAGCAGACACCGAGTCTGCCAGCACCTTGATCTTGGACTTTCCAGCCTCCAGAACTGTGAGAAATAATTTTTTTGTCTAAGCTGCCCAGCTTATGGTATTTTGTTGTACCAGCCTGAACAGACTAAACCAGGAATAGAAAAGCCAATATATTCAATATGAAGTCAATGATAAATTCTTAGAAATGTGATGTTGAGTAATTTGAGATACAGTCTTGATTATTTAGAAAATATCCATATAGTTTAGGATGATTTTGTTGCAAACTGACAGGAATTTTCAATAATAAAAACACTGATGAATTATGAGTGAATGGATGAAAGAGTAATTCCCAAGGGTAACTGTAATTAATTTTTTAATAGGAGTTTAGTTTATCTTTTTTCCCCAGGGGTTGGGTAACAGTGGTTCTGAATTGTTTTCTAATTTTTGCCCTGACCTGTAAGATTATGACTTAGCTGCTTTAATAGTATCTTCTGAGAAGAAAGAGAAAAGAAGAATCAGGGAGGAAAGGAAAAGGGAAAGGAAGAATGGAGTAAGAAAGGAAAGAAAGACCCATCACATTTGGTGAGAACATTGTATTCCTTCCCACACGTATATCCCCAAAATATGCCTTGTCTTAGGTAAAAAGTTTAACTGAGGTTAGTGTTGGAGATGTAGCATCAATCTGCATTAACAAAACCATGCCAATTCAACAGAACTGTAATCTTCTAGGGTATATTGTATATGGAGTATATTAACTAACTAGTACTGTCCGGGTATATCAATAAAGACATACCTAGAGGGTAGAAACTGGGCCTAAATTATCTCTTACCTGAAGTATCTAATTATTATGACCTACTGCTTGGACAGAGAATGATTAACAAATGCTTGTTGAAAACATTACCATCAGAATTACTGACTCAGTGTGATCCCAGGCAAGCGTGGATTTGAACAGGAGGATGCAAGTGAAAGAAGTCCACCCAGATGAATGGGGATAGAAAAGGAAGACCGTTCAGAGAGGGTGATGGGATTTGAAGTATCCCCTGGAGTGGAAAAGAATATAACTCTAACTGATCAGAATGCACAAATAAAAGGGATAGAGAAATAACAGAAAAGGATAAGAGAGAGAAGAAATAATAATACCAAGTAAGGAATAAAAATTAGGCTATTCAAAACAGCAATTTGGGGGAACTTCTAAGAATTCAATACTGAGAGCTTTTCTAAGAAAATGAACTGTGTGATAAAAATAAATTATATCATTAATTGAATGTTAATAAAACAGATTTTAAAGAAGTGGTTGAAGAAACAAACATGATGTTTTCATGTGTTGGGGGTGTTTGGGAACATTGCACCATTAGGTCTCACCTTTGTCATCATAGACACCCAGTAGCAGAAACATTTGACAATCCCTGCATTGCTGTCTCTACATTCCTCAGCCGTCAACATTTGATTGTTTTCTTTCCAAGAGTAAATGAAAGCCCAAATTTTAAGAAAGTACTTTGAGAGTGTTTGAGGTTTTTAAGAACAAATGAGAAATTGAAAACTGGGTAGCTAGCGAGAGATCACTGTGTTACCGCATCACTACCCCACTGCTGCCAAACACAGCTGGAAAAATTCAAGCTGATGGGAGCATGAAAATTGCTGAAGGCCAGGCTCCAGTTGAATTTAATGAAAGTTTACCTGGTATGAAGGGAAGTCCAATGCCTTCCTTATTTTCAAATGACATGTCCAAGATGCCCTGTCTCAAATTTAAGTCAACTGTAATTCCAATAAGGCAATCATTTTGCACTTGAATTTCAGAATTCTAAAGAAACCTTATTGTTATCAGAACTTAAGGATAAATTACAAACGATGTGTTTTGATTAGGTTAAGTGGCAATTGCATGTTAAAAGAATGGTCTTCTCAGATCCTTCTGTTTTCTGTGATTTGATCTCCTTTGATCCATCTCCTCCCATCTGGGTGTCGATGATTTTATATAGTGACAGATGGAAATCAACACTGCACTAGCAGGATCTTAGTCACAAGAATATATCCATTGTCACCCATTGTATTAGTTTCCTAGGGCTGCCAAAAAGCAATCTGCCACAAGCTTGGATGGCTTAAAACAACAGAAACTTATTGTCTCGTTGTCCTGGAAGCCTGAAGTCTGCAGTCAAGGTGTTGGCAGGACCACACTCCCTCTGTTCCCACCCCTTGTCTGAGCTTTGGTGTTGCCAGCAGTTGGCATTCCTTGGCTTGTGGCTGCATCACTCAGACAGCTGCTCTGTTACCACATGGCTTTGTCTCTGTGTGTCTTTGTGTCTCTTCTTATGAGGACAACAGTTATATTGTATTAGGGCCTACCCTAATAACCTTATCTTAATTTGATTACTTCTGTAAATATTTTATTTCCAAATGAGGTTATATTCATTGGTACTTAGGGTTAAGACTTGCACATATCTCTTTGGGGAATAAATTCAACCCATAATATCTATGGTCACCTATTGGGTGAGCCCCACCCCCGATATTCAACATGAGTTCTTTTCTATTTCCCTAAGTGTCAGCTGGTCTGAGAAATAAAGGGAAATAGTACATAAGAGAGAAATTTTAAAGCTGGGTGTCTGAGGGAGACATCACGTGTCAGTAGGTTCCATGATGCTCCCTGAGCCATAAAACCAGCAAGTTTTTATTAACGATTTTCAAAAGGGGAGGGAGTGTACAAATAGGGTGTGGGTCACAGAGATCACAAAGCAAGTGCAGGCAGGGCGAGATCACAGGACCACAGGATGGGGCGAAATTAAAATTGCTAATGAAGTTTCGGGCACGCATTGTCATTGATAACATCTCATCAGGAGACAGGGTTTGAGAGCAGACAACTGCTCTGACCAAAATTTATTAGGCAGGAATTCCCTCATCCTAATCAGCCTGGGAGCACTACGGGAGACCGGGGCTTATTTCATCCCTTTGTCTACAACCGTAAAAGACAGCTGTCCCCAAAGCGGCTATTTTAGAGGCCTACCCTCAGGAACGCATTCTCTTTCTCAGTGATGTTCCTTGCTGAGAAAAAGAATTCAGCGATAGTTCTCCTATTTGCTTTTGAAAGAAGAGAAATATGGCTCTGTTCCACCCGGCTCACTGGCAGTCAGGGTTTAAGGTTATCTCCCTTGTTCCCTGAATATTGCTGTCATCCTGTTCTTTTTTCAAGGTGCCCAGATTTCATATTGTTCAAACACACATGCTCTACAATTTGTGCAGTTAACGCAGTCATCACAGGGTCCTGAGGCGACATACATCCTCCTCAGCTTATGAAGATGATGGGATTAAGAGATTAAAGTAAAGACAGGCATAGGAAATCACAAGGGTATTGATTGGGGAAGTAAAAAGTGTCCATGAAATCTTCACAATTTATGTTCAGAGACTGCAGTAAAGACAGGCATAAGAAATTATAAAAGTATTAATTTGGGGAACTAATAAATGTTCATGAAATCTTCACAATGTATGTTCTTCTGCCACGGCTTCAGCCGGTCCCTGCGTTCGGGGTCCCTGACTTCCTGCAGCAGCCACCCAACAGTCAGAGAAAAAGGATACTTGGAAGAAGTATGTTATAAGAAGAGTTTACTAATCTATCTGCTGTACATACTTTGATAACATATACTGTTAAATATCCTGTATCTTATGCTCTGAAGGAAGAAAAACACATTCCATGGAGTGGATGCTTATGATAAACTAGCTAATGAATTAGAGAAAGATAATCATATTTTATACAAAATTCATATAATATAGAAATCATATACATGTGTATGTTTTGGGTTTTTCCTCCAGCCTCTCATTGCTGAGAAGGCAAATTGAAATTCTTAAAATTCAAAGTGCTTACATGCAGAACAAATGTTTAATATGACCAAACCCATATGTTAGGTAGATAACTCAAGGTGATCTCTCGCTTTCATTTGCAGGTCTTTTCTCTCTCTTGTAATTAACATTTTGAGGTACAAAATTATGTTCCATGCTATCATAAAATTGTATGTTTCTCAATATAGAACTTTATCAGACTTTAATGCTGATAAATGCAAGTTTGTCATGTATATATCGGTTTCTATGAGTTTATGGCTTATGAGTTTGTATTTAAATGTCACGTACTTGTTTCCTTCACCCAAAGCACTAGGCATCAAGCATAGTTGGAGGACAACACAACTAATTTATCTATTCATTCAATTGAGAAGCTTTTATTGAGCTTCTGCTGCATGTCAAACACTGTGCTAGGCCCTACAGCTATTAAGACAATGTTATTTTCCTCAAGAGATCTATAGTTCTTAGTTATATATATATATCTTAGTTCTTAGTTTTATATATATATATATATATATATATGTATGTATAGTAACTTAGTTCTTAATTTTGTTTTGTTTTGTTTTGATTACTGACACCTCTGAGAATCTGATTAAAACCATAGGACCTTCTCCCCTTCTGCACTAAGAAAAATGCACACACAGAATTGTGCATGCATTTAAGCAGGTACATGAGCTACCCTGACTGTGTATGTGTGCACACATGTGTGTATGTGGGTTTAGGGTGTGTGTATGTGTGTGTGTGCTGGATTGGAGGACAGACCTTTTACTTACTCACAGAACATCATAGCAGCACCAACACTCCATGCATTAATCTCCCATGGAGTGGTACAGTGAGGGCCACATGTGCCTGCATGGGCAGGGCTTTCCCCCCAGGAGAGGACCTCTGGAATTATGAAACTCGGAGCTTACATAGGGTAACTGTCACATTTGTCCCTTCTCCACTCCAGAGAGAGAGAGAGAGAGAGAGTCGGGGGTGGGGGGCAGCAAGGCAGGAAGTTTTGTCTGGGAATGTGGAAAAATCTTCTCTGAAGAAAGGAGAGAAAGGTCCCCAGTTTTATCACCTCTGGGTAAGGGAATGGCTGCATAGGAGATAAGCCTTTACACGTCTCAGGAACAAGTCACTATTTTGAATTGCAAGGCATGTTCACCATTCAGTCATTCTTTAACTTGGGTTGCCAGTAATCTTTACTCAATAAGCCCTAGCTATGCAGAAATGCGAAATATGAAAATATTCATGGAGCACAGCTTCCTTTAGCTACAATAACAGAAAACCTGACCAAGTGATGCCTGAAACCTGAGAACATTTGCTGTTTAGTTATGAGAAGTCCAGAGGTCGGCAGGTGAGGGCTCTGTTTAGGAGCTAACACTTCTGTGAAGCCCTGGGCTCCTCCTTTTAGCATGCATTCATCAACCCATGTCTACAGGTGCTGCAGCTCAAGATAACATCTCATCACCCCGGAATCCAAACAGGAAGAAAAGCATGAGGCACAAAGCCTCTTGTTCTTTTGAATTTCTCTCTAGGTATCAGGAAGTGATAGACTTTCCAGAAACCCCCAGCAGCCTTCCCGGTACTTTTCACTGGCCAAGACTGGGTCCTATGAACACTCCTAATATAGTCACTGTACATGGAGAAGAGGATTCTTGAGGCAAACTGAGATTAGCCATCAATTCTCTTGAGTCAGAGAGTCCCTACTGCCGAGACATCAAAGGCTCTCAGGTCGGGCCTTGCATCAAATCATCTTCAGGGAAGAAAGAGAGAACTATCCTGTAGGCAAAGATAGGAGTCGGCCAGCACTTTCATACTCCTACAAACATTGTTATAACAAATGGGCACCAGCAATTAAATGATCAGAAAAATAATCTGGTGCAACTCTCCTTCCAGACAGAAATGCACTGACTTAACTATGAGGATAGGGACCACCAGGAAGGGATTTAGTAGGCTTTGTGTGTTTGTGTGCTAAAGTTTCCTAGAGATTTTTTGTCGATTATGGTGGGACCGCTGGTGGGTGAAAGGGAAGGCAGACATGAATGGAGGCTGAGAAGCGAGAGACAAGTTGAGGAATAAAGGGAAAAAATAGCAAACCAAAGTTGGAAAACAATGTCAGAAAAAGAAAAACATACATATTGTGAAGAGCATTGTTTAAATAGTTGTTTTCCTACACAATAAGCACTAGTAAAGATAGAAATCTTCCGAATAAGTGATTCTCTGACTTTCAGATGTAAACTCTTTTAGGGTGAATAACTTGTATTTCCAGAAAAGTGTTTTTTCTTTTTTTTTAACCTCCAACCATAGTAATAGATTTCTCTCCTCTTGTTCTGCCTTCTCTTTAGGGAAAGAGCACGTTGGTTATCATTCTCTAGATAACTTAAGCAAAGGCAGTTGCATTCTGCCTCATGCTCAAGGGGAACGTGCCAAGATTGTGTCGAAACACAAAAACACAAAAATGGGTCCTCAACCCTAATAGGTACAGCAAGCTTTGTACAGACGGCAGTTCCACGCTGTCGGTCTCCTTGCAGTCCCCACACCTCACCCCGACCCCCTGTCTGCAAGTCCCCTGTCCTTCTGTGTGGGCCTTTCAGCTGTCTCCTGCCACTGGCCACTCCACGGGACAACATTAGCTGCAGGTATTTCTTGTCTTTCTTTTTCAAATGCAACCTCTGATGTGGAGTTCAGGTTGTCACTGGAGTTAGAGGCAGCCTAGAGAAGTGACCCAGGAATGTTCTTTCTTGTTTCACTTTGTGCCTCATGCTTTTCTTCCTGTTTGGATTCCGGGGTGATGAGATGTTTCACCACCTCCTTCCTTTTTGCCTGATAAGCAATCGAATTGCCATAAAGGTAATCAGCCCTGTGGCATAGTAAAGATCACTGCAAATACTTTGATCCACCTCCCAATGAGAGGTAGGTTCTACTTCCCCGCCCTGTGAATTTGGGCTGACCTCACTCTGCTTGGACTGAGTTCAGTGGAAAACACACTCTGCCAGGCCTAGCTCTTGACATGACTCTCAGCTTCCATCTTGGACTTCGTGAAGAGTCCTGGGCTGTCATATGAGAAATCCAGATACACTGAGGCCACCATGTTGTCAGGAAGTCCAAGCTAACCACATGGAGTGTCTGTGTGGGAAGAGATGGTGAAAAGAATAAAAAGTAGGGACTGGTTTGTAATACAACAATGGGAAAGCAGATAAAACCCAGTGGCATAACAGAAGCCTTTCCTTTCATACTTTTCTTGAGCTTGAATAACACAGCTCCCCTGCCTCTTGTCTCTGTGTACGAAATTCCTCATCTCGCCCCACGCTGTGGGTTCCTTTGGAGTAACTTTTTGTCGGTGGTTGTTGAATGTGAGAGATTACCAGAAAAACTTCCCTCTCAAGTTTTTGCCGTATTTGAACACTGACAATATGTTCTTTGATGTTCTTGTAATATATGGGTGTAAGAATTTGTGCTATTTTATCTGACACACAGTAGAAACAAGTGTATAATTATTTTGTTACTACTTTATAGTCACAATTACAATATGGAGTCAACAATGACATTGTAGGTTTAGAGTTCTCACAGCATTGTTTGTCCTTTTGAATAGCACAAAGGGTACCCACCCAATACAGTTACATTTTCCATTGGATTTTGCTTTCTTGGGGACCCCCTACCTGTGCTCATGTAGTTGAAGAACTTGTATTGATCCATGTTCGTTTAAGTATCCTTGCTTCTGGCTATCTGATTTTGACTGTTTTTCCTCTCTAGAATGTATAATTTTATAATCCACTTATTTCCTTATTTTCTTGTTTCGCTTATTTTTTTCTTTTCTTCACTATCATTTTATTACCTATAATTTCTTGGACATGTAGTTACACTTTCAAATATAAAAAAACCAGTGGTATCAGTTGTTCAAGTTATTCAGTCGACTTGAAATTTCATAACTTTTATTACCTATAATTTCTTGGACATGTAGTTACACTTTCAAATATAAAAAAACCAGTGGTATCAGTTGTTCAAGTTATTCAGTCGACTTGAAATTTCATAACTTCTGTGTAAAAATATTTATATATTTTAACTATGTAAGTGTTGTACTAGAAACATCTTAACTAGTAATATCATAAACCAAATATGTGACCATGTAAAGAGAGGCTCATGTCATGAGATAATAAATTCTAAAGCAGACAGTTTGATTGAATTCTAACAAAAATCTGAGAGAAAATATATTATTGTCTTCTATGGGTATCTTGATATTGGAAAGAAGTGAGATGAATCTGTTGTTCAAAGGGAAGAGGTGTGGCCTCCTGCTTTTCTTGAAAGCCATCATTTTCTTTGCCTTTGGGTTTCTTAATGTCTTCTCCCATCTTGCCCCCAGCCTCTTCCCCTCTTTCTTTCCTTCCTTCTCTCTTTCCTTGTTTCTTTCATGATAAGACAGAGCTGGGATGGGGATCTGGGAGGAGAAGGAGGAGACAGGCTGAGGACAGAAGATTCATCAACCAATTTTTGTTGGTCTCTTCATCTTGAAGGGTTTTAAATTGATTTGTAAATAGATTTGGCATGAAGTCCAGCAGTCAATTCTTTTTTTTGTTTTTGTTTTTTTGAAACGGAGTCTTGTTCTGTTGCCCGGGCTGGAGTGCAGTGGCGCGGTCTCAGCTTACTGAAACCTCTGCCTCCCAGGTTCAAGTGATTCTCCTGCCTCAGCCTTCCAAGTAGCTGGGATTACAGGTGCATGCCACCGCGCCCTGCTGGGGTTTTTTTGTTTGTTTTATTGGTTGGTTTTTGTTTTGTTGTTGTTGTTGTTGTTGTTGTTGTTGTTGTTGTATTTTTAGTAGAGATGGGGTTTCACTATGTTGGCCAGGCTAGTCTCGAACTTCTAACCTCGTGATCTGCCCACCTCAGCCTCCCAAAGTGCTGGGGTTACAGGCATGAGCCACCGTGCCTGGTCTCCAGCAGTCAATTCTATCACTTCCACCTATTTGATCTCTGAGCATCATGACCTGGTGTGTCACTCTTTACTCTCCAAACAATCACCTTCTTCTCCTGGCTACAACTGGATGCTTGATAAACTTTGCCGATGTGGCATCCAAAGCAGAAGTCCTCGAGCCCTCTCTCTGCTCTTCCCCAGTCTTTCTACTCTCAGTAGAAGGCACCACTGTCCAGCCAGTTGCTCAGGATAAAAGTGACAGCATGACCCCTGCCTCCCATTCCTTTGTCTGCTCCACAAGGCAGCCCACTAGCAAGTCCTGTTAGCCTGACCTTCCAGCCCCCAGGTACCATCACCCCCCACCTGACCACTGCACTGCTGACCACAGGCCATGACCGGAGCCTCCTAACCAGGCTCCCTGCATCTCGTTTTGCTCCCCCAGACTATTCCAGAGTTCAGGGTTGGGGACTGGCCAATATTAGCTTGAAACCAGCCTCACCATGTATTAGTTTTGTGACACTGGGCAGGTTTATGCACCTTTCCCTGCCTCACTGTCCTCATCCGCTAAATGGGGATAATGAATATATCAATAGCCCTGCCCTCGCACTCAAAACAGCTCGTGAGGACTAAGGAGGTGATCCATGCAACGCACTCAGAACAGCTCCTGGGATACAGTTGACGTGCGATGTTATTAGTTCATAATGATTGTCATTATTATTAGTTCATAATTATTTTCTATACAGTAAGGGGACAGATCCCCTTTTAACACAGAGGATTATGGGAAGATGACCTGGTTTTGTAGGATGGTAACAGCAGGGGACGTGGGGTACAGTGCATCTGAGGACGCTGTGTGCAGTCATTACAGCTCTTCTGTAAATCTAACATTATTACAACGTAGAATGCCTTCTAAAATATGAAGGCTGTCACATCACTACCATGTGTAAAATCCTCCAGTGCCTTCTCCCTAATCTTGGAATTAAACTTCAGCCCTTGAGACCATCACGATCGGGCCCCTGACCAGGAGTCATTTCCTTCAGGCCCTGGAGTGACCTCCTGCCTCTCCCGCCAGCCCTCCTGTCCCGGCGACACCCTGGCCCGCAGACCTGTCTCCTCTGCTTGCAATCCCTTGTCCTCCTAGTGCTGGTCCTGGCTGTCCCTTGCTCTGCACAAGGGACCTCCCTAGTGAAGACTTTGCTAATGTTCCAGATCCTCCCTCTCCCTCCAACAGTTTCCCTGCTTCATCTTTCTCCATAGCCCTCAGGGTTTTCTTTCTTTAGTTTGTGTACTTAAGTATCATCTAGTGGAGTGTAAATTCCATGAGCATAGAAACTGTATCTAAAGCGTCTCTATTCCTGTTATCTAGACCAGTTCCTGACATTTGGATTTTATGCCATATGTATTTGTAGAAGGAGTATAGGCATAATCAGAATACTAACGTCATCAAATGATATTGATATTCTTTCATGTCATTTTTCTTCTACTAGCCCTACATTATGTAAACAGAAGAGTATGTTAAAACTAATCAAAATTAACAGATGGGCTTAATGCATTGTCTCCTTATATTTTGGTCCTCAGTCTTTAAGGTAGATATTCGTTTCTGCAAATCCAAAATCCTACATACAACAATCACGAAACATTACCTCAACCTGCTGTCTGTCAACCCCCTGTATCTATGGGTTCCACATCCAAGGAGTCACCCAACTGCAGATAGAAAATATTTGGAAAAAATGAACATAAAAAATAACACAACAATAAAAAAAAACAAAATTGCAATATAACAACTATATATGTAATATTGACTTTGTATTAGATATACATAATCTAGGGATAATGTTAAGTATATAGGAGGATGTACATAGGTTACATACAAATACTACATCATTGTATATCAGAGACTTGAGCAATTGTCACTTTGGCATCCCAAAGGGGTAGTGGAATCAATACTCCTTGGATGCCAAGGGACTACCGTAGAGGCAAGGCTTGGATTCTTTAAAAAAAAAAAAGAAAAAAAAGCATATTCAATATCCTGTTAGAAAAGATGAGAATACCTTGTCTTCAAAAGAGATAGGTAAAAATGGCATTATTTATTTCCTTGTTCTCCATTAGAATATCTTACAGTTAGAGAAAAATAATATAGGATAGGCTGTGCAGAATGATTGGCTATTCAGTTGATTGAGCACATCATTTGACTCCATTCATAACACTATTCCATTAGATTCAGTAGCAATCAAAAAACAAAGAACTGGCCTTACCTTCGGATATTTGAAACACTGCTTTGGACTGCACTGGCTTGATTATGTATGGTCCAGATTGTCTGTGGATGTTGTAGAAACTCAAATTTTCTCAACTGTAAAAAGCAAAAAACAAGACAAAGCTAAATAAAACTAAACAAACAAACAAAAAAACCCACAACGTTGAACTGTCCAGAAAGTATTCAGAAAACTCTCGCTGAGGAGCCCTGCTGCACAGCACTCCGTGGAGAGGTTAGAGACGGTTTTCTGTGCTTCAGCTATGGCTGGTGGTTATGTTCGAGCGTCATTTCCTTCAGCCCCAGTAAACTTTAAAACCAAGTAGATGCCTCCCCTAGTGATACTGGGTGACTTTTTTACCAAAGGAAATGTTTTTTTCTTTGAACTTTCTAATTTTGACATGATTTTAGACTCGTGAGAAAAAGTGCAAGAGAAATAATTTTTCATACATTCTTCAGCTAGATACCCACGTGCTGACCCTGACCACATTTGTTTCTTCCTGTCTCCATCTGTGTACATATGCGCATATATATTTTTTCTGAATCCTTTGAGAGTAAGTTGCCAACATGATGGTCCTTTACTTCTGAAGATTACAAATATATTTTCTCAATACTGGAGTAATCTGTTATGTAACCACAGTATAATGATCGAAGTCAGGAAATTAGCATTGATGCCGTACTTTACACAAACCTTATTTAAATTTCACAAATTTATCCTCAGTATGTACCTAATAGAAAGAAGAAAATCCCAGCCCACATGTTGCATCCGGTTGCCCCATCTCTTTAGACCCCTCTTGTCTCGACTATTGTGTCTAGTCTATTATGACCATGGAATCTTTTATGAGTACAGGACAGTTATTTTGTAGAATATCCCTAATTTGTATTTGTCTAATGTTTCCTCCTGTTTAGATTCAAGTTATACAATTTTTTTTTTTTTTGAGACAGAGTCTCACTCTGTCACCCAGGCTGGAGTGCAGTGGCACGATCTTGGCCCACCACAACCTCTGCCTCCTGGGTTCAAGCAATTCTCCTGCCTCAGTCTCCTGAGTAGCTGGGATTACAGGCATGCACCATCACACCTGGCTAATTTTTCTATTTTTAGTAAAGATGGGGTTTCACTATGTTGACCAGGGTGGTCATGAACTCCTGACCTCAACTGATCCACCTGCCTCGGCCTCCCTAAGTTCTGGGATTACAGGCGTGTGCCACCATGCCCAGCTAATTTTTGTATTTTTAGTAGAGATGGGGTTTCACCATGTTGGCCAGGCTAGTCACGAACTCCTGACCTCAACTGATCCACCCACCTTGGTCTCCCAAAGTGCTGGGATTACAGGCGTGATCCACCGCACCCAACCAAGTTATGTATTTTTGGCGACAGTGTTGGAGGAGGATGTTGTCCCCTTCTCAGTAAGCACACAATGCCAGCTTGTCCCGTTACTGGTGGGATGAACTTGGATTACTTGGTCAAAGTGGTGGCTGTTAAAGTTTCTCCACTGTGAAGCTAATTTTAGGATATTTGTTTAATTAGACGGAAAATATATGCTAAATAAAATTACAATTGCATTTCAGAATTTAATCCTCTAGGCCAAGCACAGTGGCTCACGCCTGTAATCTCGACACTTTGGGAAGCCAAGGTGGGTGGATCATCTGAGGTCAGGAGTTCAAAACGAGCCTGGCCGACATATTGAAACCCTGTCTCTACTAAAAATACAAAAAAAAAAAAAAAAAAAAAAATTAGCTGGGCCTAATGGTGGGCACCTGTAGTCCCAGCTACTTGGAAGGCTGAGGCAGGAGAATCATTTGAACCAAGGAGGTGGAGGTTGCAGTGAGCCAAGATTGCGCCACTGCACACCAGCCTGGGTGACACACCAAGACCCTGTCTCCAAAAAAAAAAAAAAGACTTTAATCCTCTTCAATTCATTGTATTTTAAAGGAAATTCAACAAAAAGCATGTGCACAGGTAAAGATGATACTAATAATGGCTTATCAGTGTCTGAAAATAAGACAAACATCTGCATGCAATTACATGAAAGAAGCAAAATCCTTTGGAAATTACATACACAAAATAGATGGTTTTTGTGTGCCTTACGTGTATTTTCCTCTTTCTTACATGTCGAAACTTGTGAAAACTTTGACCATGAGTTATCTACCTGAAGAGGGAGATCAAATTTAACCAGCTCTTTGAAAGGAAAAAAAAAAAAAAAAAAAAAAATCTGTATTTCCTTTCAAACTTCTACTATCGAATACAGATACTCCTCATTTCTTAGAATAGGTTTATTTGATGATGTTTGGTTGAACCTTAGGTTTGTCTGAAGTGTAATCTTATTTTTCACTGACTAAATCCGTAGAGTGGAGTGAGCTGAGGGTTTTAGGGGAGAAAGAGATTAAAATACAGGCATCTCAGGTGTGGCCCACCCTGTGGTGTGCAGACCTGCAGTGGGCCGTGCAGCACAGGCGCTCTCAGCAGCGGGGCGACTCTGCGTGTCCCCCTCACCCTGGCTTCTGCAGCGCTTGCTCCTGCTCCAATCTGCTGGTGTAATTTCAGGAGCAGGTTCCTTGATGGTATGCTGTATACTATGTCCTGATGTTGTTGAAATTAGAAGCTTTTGTTTCTAGGAAATATACTATTTCTCATTCTAGTCATTCCATAAGAAACCAAGATCTAAAACTACATGCTACAAATGGCCTTCTGTTACAAATATTCTCTCTCTGAATTATGACTTGGTAAGGCTGCCAGATAAACTAGAGGACACCAGTTAATTTGCATTTCAGGTTAACAAAAATATCTGGGTCAGGCTTAGGCTAAAAAAAAAAAAAAAAGGACTTGGTACTTTACTGAAACTCAAATTTAACTGGGTGTCCTGTGTTTTAATTTGCTAAATCTGGCAATACTAGGCTTGTGCCAAAATTAAGTTCTGTCCTTCCCTCAAGAGCCACTTTGGGTGTATTTTCTAGGGATTGTGGTGTCCTCTTTGTTCTGATCGCTGGGAAACTCAGAACCAAGCTGGTGGCCCACATGGATCAATATCATGGGGCTTTAGGGTATGCACCGAGAGGTCCAATCCCACCTCCCAGTTTGCCCTTACTTTTATTGTCATCACTTTCCCTTTATCACTCTTCCCTTCATTAAAAAAAAAGCAAGAGCAACACCAGCAAACAACTTGTTTGTTGCAAACATCCTTAAATTGCTTCATAGCCTTTTATTGAATGAGGCACAGAATGAGTTAAAATAACACATTGATTATTGATACCCATAGAGTAAATTTTTAATCCTAATAATTAACTCTCTATTGACATGGTCTTATTAATGCTTATAGAATATTTCTGTAGCAGTCCCAAGAGCTAAAATTTTACTCTGAATTTTGAATAAGAAATCCCAAGTTCAGATGGCAATATATACTTCTAAAAGCATTACTAGTTTTACCAGTCTTTAATTCTCATCAGAGACTAAGATGAAGAGATTTTACAATCTGAAGGGGTGCCGTTACTAGAATCCAATGCTCAGAATGTGTTAGGTGTGGTGAGTTTTATGTGTTCAAAACACCTTTCAAAAAAAAAAAAATACAAGAGTGAGAGAGATAAAAGCCTACAAATTGGGTTCGGTGTATATTGCTTCAGTGATGGGTACACCAAAATCCCACAGATCACCACTAAAGAACTTAGGTAACCAAATGCCACCTGTTTCCCAAAAACGTATGAAAATAAAGGATTAAAAAAAAAAAAAAAAAAACAGGAATGAAACTGATCTTTAAATAGCCTTCATTTTACCATAAGAATGATCAAATTTGTTTTATTATTCTTAACCTCAGGATAGTATTAAAGTATTTGGCAGATGAATTTTATCTGAAACAGGCTTTGCTTTAGAGTTGGAAAAGAAAAAATTCTTGATTTTTTGTTTCTGAAATTATCTCTGTTACACAGACATACAATAATGCCCTTATTTTTAAGTTGATTACTAGCATCCTTAATACCTCTTAAAATTTTGTAAACTATACTAGAAATTTAGGAATTGATCTATTGTATTTTCATTGCATCTTCTTTATAGCTTTTAAACACAAGCTACTAAACATCAATAATAAAGAATCTCTTTCCTTTTTGGCCTACACTGCTGTGAGTAGACAGCAGAGATACCTCTTGCTTGTCTTCCATCTAAATTACATGAGAATGGGATTTATGCAGGCTATAAATCTAGTCAGAATAAAGCCTTTAAGTGGTAACCAATTTTGTGGTGTGTAAGTATCATTGATTTGTTCATCTGAGAGTGTTTCTATAAACCGATTTGGATTAGTGAGTTCTGATAGCAGAGCTATTTTAAGGTCCCTGAATAGCGGTAACTGTAGTGAAAACAAGGCAGTGAAAATTAACCCATTGGCCCCACCTATAAATTTAAATCACAGCCTTTGAAAGGAGAGAGCAGTCTCATTGTATGTAGTTTGCTGGTACCTAGACCATACAAGCCACAGAGACCATTTCTTTATCATTGATTGTTGTTGCTCTGGATTCAGAGTCAGTCCCTTGGCACTCTGCAGAATGGCCAACTGTTGTCATTCTTCAGGGAGTTTTTGTATAAGGTGCTATTAAGATGAACTTAGATTTAAATTGGGGAAGTTATATTTCTCTGTTATAAAACATAATGAGGAAGGTGGCTTCCGTTCTTTAATATCTCATAGCTAGTGAATACTAGAACCATACGATTTCAACAGAAAGAATGCAAGGATATTCTGCCCATGGACACATGAAAGAGAGTTTTTTGCTTTTTTTGTTTTTTGTTTTTTTGTTTTTTCCAGTGGAAACAGCAGTAGGAAGAACAAAAATGAAAGAGAGAGATTTTAGTCTTGGGTTTTAATATTGATTGATTGATTGATTGATTTTACAGAATCTCATTTAGAAATGGAGCTTCAGGTGTTGGCACAGAGTAAGCGCTTGCATCATGAGGACTGGGGTAATTTCATTTCTACACCAGGGTAGCTGGAGGAAAGATAAGCAAGAATATGGAACTCAGTGGAGAAAACCAAAACTCAAGTCCCACTGACCTGGATTTTGCTCTGGCAATCTAGTGACAAAACCATAGATGCAGGTTGAGCACAGTGGCTCCTGCCTGTAATCCCAGTGCTTTGGGAGGATGAGGTGGGAGGATCACTTGAAGCCAGGAGTTCTAGATCAGCTTGGGCAACATAGCAAAAACCTGTCTCTATATAAAAAATTTAAAAATTAGCCAGGCATGGTGGCACATACCTGCAGTCCTAGCTACTCTGGAGGCTGAAGCTGGAGGGAAGATTGCTCCCAGGAGCCGAGGAGTTTGAGGCTGCAGTGAGCTATGATCTCAACAGTGGGTGACAAAGTGACACCCTATCTGTTTAAAAAACAGAAAAAGAAAAAGAGAAAAGCGACTGAGGCACAGAATTGTATGTTTGGAAAAACAACTAAAGAGCTTCTTCTTTACAAATTTACCCTTATGGAAAATGAGAACATCATCTTAAAAAATAAATACATACATAAGAGGTTACTGGAGCCAAATATGTAGAGGTCACTGAGATTTCAGATGTGTATTGAACCTGCTGCCTGGCTTGGGTGTCTTCTGCTGTGTCAAGACCTCAGGGCTGTAATCAGAGCCAGCTGTAGAAAATAAAAAGGCAAGAGGCAGGAGGATCACCTACTTCATGTGCTTCAGGACTGCTAGGGAAGAGCCAAATGTCAGTCCAAACTTCTGCAACAAAGCCTGAAACTCATCATCCCTTTGTGTCTTGAAATGTTGATGTCTACATAGATCCACTCCAGAGACAAGAAATTCTTATTCGGTTTGAGCTACAATTTGAACGTTATTTAATTGACAATCACTATTTAACTTAATTGTTAGATACACAAAATTGGAGATGTGAATATAGCAGACTCTACTTGGGGTTTAGAACAGAGTCTTGGGTTTTAATTTCTCTTTAGTATGACATATCTATCTGCAAAAGAGGGCTTCTGTTTTCTAAGAGCTCATCTACTAATACCGATTATTTGACATTATTCTGACATAACTGTAATCATTTCTAAAGCAAGATTCATTCATTAGTCACAAAAAGCCGTAATACACTGCTAAGCCACGGTTCACAAATACAAGAAAAGCAAAGCCCACACATATGAGTCTAATATATCAACAAAACCTTTTTGTGTGTTTCACATAGATTGTGTTTTCTCTGAGCTGTCAGTAAGCATTTAATGGTGGCTGTGTGCTTCAGAAAGAGAATATTAGTCCTTAACTCACACTCTGAGGCTTCCTCCCAAGTGCCTCCCTAGAAAGGAACGCTGACTACAGATAAATTAGATAACCGGGCTTTTTTCTTTTAGTCTAAATGTTGGGAAGAAATGGAACCAGATTCTGAAGTGTTCTCTTTGGTTTTTCTCCAAATACAAATTGAGCTTCATACAAATGAAGAAGCCGTTGTCGACATTCATTGACGGATCTGAAGCAATGCATTCTTTATGAAATAGCACTGCATTGCTAATAAAGCCATCCCAGCAGCCAGGCTTGTGCTGTTTAATTTGTTTCCATGGTGTGATAGTATAATTTTGACATGCTGAAAAATCGCTGCACAGAGACTCATCCCGCAATTGTTACTGAGCACATTTTCAGTATAACATGCGTTATTGAGGTGTTTGGGATGTCTTCTGAGAAGCAATATCCTAAATGAAGCTGGGTGTAGAATCCCCCTGATGTATAATGGAGTTTTGTATCGAGCTTCAGTTTATCTCAAATCTATTTAAACAGATACTCATTGCACACTTTTTATTGGAAGGACAACAGCTACTCTCTTACAATAAAACCAGGGAATCCTCAACATCGTTTCTTTTTATCTTTGGATGGCAAGTGTAAGGGGGATATGTTAAAAGATTTTCTTCTAATAACAGGCCAGCCATAAGGTTTTTCCCCCCAATTTTTCATATGAAGATTATAATAGAAGAACTATTATTATATTAAACTAACCAATCTTACGAAATAGATTTTTGTGCTTTTTATACTAGGTTTAATTTCAGGTTTTGCAGCACCATTATATTCAG
Organism: Rhinopithecus roxellana; assembly: GCF_007565055.1. Classification (NCBI taxonomy): domain Eukaryota; kingdom Metazoa; phylum Chordata; class Mammalia; order Primates; family Cercopithecidae; genus Rhinopithecus; species Rhinopithecus roxellana. The sequence continues at coordinate 156,598,970 of NC_044552.1, forward strand.
AGCAATTATGTGGGTGACTGCTCTATGAGTCACCAGCTGAAATAGAAAGGTTGGGCTCCGGTGTCCTATTTGACTGGGAAGCTGGAAGGACAGGCTGTATTGAGCACAGGCATTTTTCATAATTATGTTGCCTGCAGGGTTACCACCTGTCCTAATTCGATCTGATTAAGGCGAAATGCAAAAACTGTTCTCGCTTCTCTCAGAATGGAGTAATGCCAAGTTTCATCTCAGGAAGGAAAAAGAGATGAATACATATACAACCAAGAAGGGCAAGGATGTGTCTGTAATACTCTGGGAAAGTGTGGGACATTGGCCTCACTGTGATTGGAGGTGCAGTTTGTAGACAAATTCTGGAGAGCGTTTTGGCAGGAATTATCGAAATGTTAAAGGGAACAATACTTCAACCCAGTGGTAGTTGCTCTTTGGGGAGTGTGTCCAATTCAGTGCCTCTGAATGGTTTGAAGTATGCATGTCTAGGTGACTCACAGACACCAATATGATCATTAGAGTTTGCCTCAAGGATATTGCAAAGGTGTGTAGCCATTAAAAACAATGATGTATGTCTGTATCATTTGACATGAAATGATGCCCATTCATATTATTAGGTGGAAAAAAACAAGTTACAGAATTTCATGCATAATATGATGCAACATCTTTAAAATTCTATGTGTATTGATGTAAGGGCATGCAATGAGTTATCTAGGAGATGATTCATAAAAAATTACTGGTGACTGTCTCTGGGTGGTAGAAAGTGCTGATTTCTACCTTTCTCAACTATTTTAATATTTTATGATGGCAACAAAAACAAAGCTATTTTAATTTTGAAAAACACCTTAAAAGGGGGAATTGTAAATATTAAGCATTTCCTGAACTTCTCCTAAATAGGAAAAAAAAAAAAAAAAAACCTGGAAATGATAATATGACACCAACACTTCTAAGAAGAGGACAGAAAAATACTTATGCCTTGATGAGATACCCTGATAGTGCCATTATGTAACTGAATTTTCTTAATTTCTTATCCCAAGATGTGCTTTTTACCTAAACATTGTCTTTTTAGAATAGCATAACACCATTTGTCCTAACTGCTACCTAGTCGATATAAATACTTTTTTTTCATTTGTCCTGAAAATTTTAAAGAGAATCTAAAGGAACTATATATAACCTATGTCCTGCATGCTCAGAGTGACATCATATCACCAGAAAGAAAAAAAGTAAGGAATGAAAGTCAAACAAAAACATTTTAGGCTTTTTGGAAATGCTCTATAGTTTACCACCAAAAAATTAACCAGTAAATCATGGATTTATTTTGGCTTATGGTTTTCACAATCTTACAAAGTGTGTGTGTGTGTGTGTGTGTGTGTGTGTGTGTGTGTTGGAATAGGACATCTCACTAGAAAGATGCTGGTTGGAATTTAGTCATTGGCACAAGGGTTCCCATAGTCTTTTTCCTATGTCAGGCCTATGCTGGGATCAGCTACATGGATGTAGCATTGAGCTTCTCAACCTGGGTGAACATGGATCTGAGTCATAAGACAACAGGTCTGAACTCAATTCATGCGTTTATGACACTTACATCTGGTTTCATTTATCCTTATTATAAAATTAATAATAGTCTGCAGATGCAGTCTTTTCTAGTTCAGATTATATCTGCTGCACCCAACATTGTAATGTATAGATCTTCAAAGAAGAACTTTCAATTTTAGTGACTCTAAATTGTTTCAAGCTAATCTCAATGTTTTAACAAGAGTTGGTGTTCTCATAGGAATGTTTCTGCTATTATAAGATAAGATGAATTATCCAAAGAATTGGGTTGTCATTAGAAATTCTACCTTTTAAAATATCTCCTTTAAAACTGTTATTTTCTGTGAGCCAGAAAGCCATTTAGAAAATACCCTTTACACTTTGGTAAAAACCAGTAGATGAAAGCAATGATTCCAAATTCACCGTTCAGTCATGTGTGGAGCTCTGGGCACAGTGAGCTGGGGAGTAACAAGTTAAGTCAAAAACTCCTTCTCTGATCTGGAGGTGTTATAATATAAAATAGACAAGAGAGTGGATATGTTCAAACAAGTATGAGTGAAGGACGCCCTAAGCACCGTGAAGAGGGGACTGTTTCATTAATGTGTGTCCTCAGCTCTCTGCACAGTAAATATTGAGTCGGTGATAAAACCTGAAGCGGGAAAGGAGCGCTGTGTCAGAACTCACTAGCTTAGCATGGCTTCCGCACCCTCTGCACTAGCAGCTCGGCAGGACCACTTTCCCATCCCTCACCTGGAAATCCTCAAACAGAGTCTCAGTCTTCTGAGTCAGCATCAATTGCTGATGTTCATTCTCAGGCCAACGACTCCATTTTTCCCTCATTTCTTCCATTCCATTTCCTGTCTCTTGCTCACTATTGATGACATAGGCCCAACACCCTTCACCTGGTCCATAAATAAGACTTTACTTCCAATTGTCCAGTGACTCGGACCTCAGACTTGAGCATATCCTCTTCCGTGACCCTCTTCCATTCTGCACATTATCTCTGTTTTCAGATCCCAGGCCTCTTCTCTCTCAACACTTCTCAAAAAAACTCCTTTTGCTTTTGTACTTATTGGACATGATAGTTAATTGACATTTTTAAAGTCACTAACCAAACACAAAAACAGCAAATACAGTGGAGACAAACACTTTGTGAACTTAGACCAAAAGGGCAGCACAGAGGTAGTGAAATGACCTTTGACAGGTTCTTTCACTACAGTAGCTTTACTCATGCCTATGGAAGTTCTTAAAATAAAAATTGATACATACAGAACCTTTTTTTTTTTGAGACAGAGTCTCACTCTGTTGTCCAGGCTGGTGTAGTGGCAAAATTTCTGCTCACTGCAACATCTGCCTCCCAGGTTCAAGCGATTCCCCTGCCTCCACCTCCCCAGTAGTTGGGATTACAAGGGCATGCCACCACACCTGGCTAATTTTTTTTTTTTTTTTTAGTAGAGACCAGATTTCACGGTGTTGGCCAGGCTGGTCGTGAACTCCTGACGTCAGGTGATCCACCTGCCTCGGCCTCCCAAAGTGCTGGGATTACAGGTGTGAGCCACAGCGTCCAGCTGATAGAGGAACTTGTAAACACACAAATGCAGATAGGTGAAAGTTTTTCCTAGGATAATCTTCAGCTTTGACACGCTGACGATATCTGTGTCTATTGAACTTCATTTTCTATTTGATAAGTGCTTGCTCAAAACCAATTTTTGGGCCGGGCATGGTGTCTCACACCTGTAATCCCAGCTCTTTGGGAGGCCGAGGCAGGTGGATCACGAGGTCAAGAGATTTAGACCATCCAGGCCAGCATGGTGAAACCCCGTCTTTACTAAAAATGCAAAAAAATTAGCCAGGCATGGTAGTGGGCACCTGTATTCCCAGCTACTTGGGAGGCTGAGGCAGGAGAATCACTTGAACCCGGAAGGCGGAGGTTGCAGGGAGCTGAGATTGCACAACTGCACTCCAGCCTGGCGACAGAGTGAGACTCCGTCTAAAAAAACAAACAACAACAACAACAAAAGAAACTGTCTATAAATGAATTTCTTATCAAAATGTGCAGGATGAAGGGCTGGATTTAACTGTCTGGAGTTGCTTATACCCGGGCCATGGTGCAGTCACCTGAGCGGCACACCAAGGCTCAAGGTCTCTGTGTTTTAGAGGCAGCCGGATGAACGCTTGCGATGCTGCTCTTCAAAACATGAAGAGCAAAATTGAGCTCATTGGTAGAACTCTCTGACAGATGAGAAGTACTCAGATTCATCATTTTGGCTAATTAAAATAAAGAATAATTACTAATTCTCATGTGATAAAATGCAAAGATCTGGGCAATCAAACCAGAGTGTAATTAACAATATACTCAAAGCTGTGTGGGTTTTCCCCCATCATAGAAGCTCTTAGTTGTCCTTTAAATTTAATTTTTGTTTTATTTTAAAATCTCTTTCAAATGTATCTCACCCCAGCATATACACTCTAAATATATAAAAGCAGTGATGCTATATAAAAGCAGTGATGAATTTAAGTGGCACTACTTAGAGTGCTTACAAAATTATTGGGTTTTGTTTTTTATAAGAATTTGAAATATGCCTTTCTGTAATGAATGTGATTATGCCTATACTAAGATGAATAAAAGAAACGAAATGCACAGTACTCAAGTGACAAAGGAAATTACTGAAATGAATTTAAAATACAAAAAAAAAACAAAAAACAAAAAAAACCATTAAGTACTTGTAAAAATATAAACTATTTTCTGTTCCCCTGCCCCATTCCACTTTATCCCCAGCCCTTCTCTTTACCTCATTTTTAAGGAATTGTGTCCATTTAATAAATTCCTCAGTTTAAGGAATTGCATCAATTCCTAAAGTCCAATGACTTATATTTATTTAATAATTGTTTTGGATATGATTTATTTTCCCAAACTTAATAGTACCTGAATATGCCCCCAAGGAAGGCCAGTTTACAGAATGCATTCTATGGCAAAGTATGGGGTACAAATATAAATTCCAAAAGTTTCCAGTTTATAAACGGGGAAGTGTTCCATAATTGTTCATGTCTATAAATTGTTTGGAACTCAGAATTCTTTTCTCCTAAAGAAACCTCATTAACCATGATAATTAGGTGCCCAGCTGACCCTCTAGGCCCTATTTAACTAGGCCTTATCTGATCGGGATGTGCCTAATCTGAGTGCCCTTTTTGGTTGCATCCACTTGGGGGATAACAATCCCACAGATTCTCTTTCCCCCAACATTAACTAGACATTGACATGTTCACTCAGGTAACCAACCAACCACCATAATCTACATTAAAGGGAGCACAAAATTCCATCTCCTTCACTTCCTCCCTTTCCCTTCTCTGGTGTCAACCAAGGACAAACTTTTGAGAGCAGCAGGAGAAAATAATGGATAAGCATCCCTTTTCACTCTGAGAGCCTCCCATTCCCAGTGGCCGCTCATGTGCTGACCCGCCAAATTAAATTTATGATCTGAGGGATGCTGGATGTTGAAAACACCCGCCCTCTAAAATGTATCATCACAATCACTGAAAATATAGGTCAATAACAAAGGAAGAACTTTATGACATTCAAAGCATCAAGAATATACACACAATTCAGAATTTTTAAGTTGTTTTGACATCTTAATGACATACAAATAAGAAAAATGAGAAGTGTTTTTCATCTTTTGCTACTGCATGTTCTACCTTTTCCTCTGTCTCAAATCTCCCAAATGACCACAGAAAATCTACTGCAGAGCAGCGCTGATTAGATCTAGTGCAGGAAGTGACGCCATCGTGTGGACAGTCATGGAGGTGTCACAGGAAAGAGAGGTCAGGGGAGGGTGTTCAGAGAGCCTGCGGATCTGGGCTTAAGTGCTTATGGCAGATCTTTCAAGGTGGGAAACTGTTTGGAGTTGAGCAGATCAATGACAAAGTAGTTTGGGGTCAGTGGACACAGTAAGGCAAAGTCCTAAGGAAGCCTTCATAAGGAAACTGTTGTCTTATACAAGAGCTATTGCCTAGGTGAACCGTCTGATTTCCTGTTAAGAGAGATGGCTACTCAGATGAGCAAACTGTCTGGTTAAATTATTTGCAGGAGTTTCTTGAAGCAAACAGTGAAGTTATTTATTGCTTTACAAGCTTATCTTCCAGGGAAGGATTTTTCTGGAACAAATAATTAGGTCTCAGTGGTCTCAGTTCTCAGCCCCACTAGGCAGGCTGTGTGTATGCAGGTGCTTTCAATTCTCATCTGCAGCCAAGCAGCTGCTTGGATTCCTCAGACACTCCAGGCTTTGGCCTCTTTGATTCCAAGTCACCACCTCCTCTTCTTTTTTTTATACCTCTTTGGTTGCTCTCTGCTCACTTGGCTCTTTCTACATCTACTTGGTTTGTGGATGAACATCTTGTTTCTTCTGCAAACTCCAGGAAGGCAGAATCTCTGCCTAATTCGTTTATGATTTCTCTATGGCCTCTGGCATTATACATAGTAAATGTACACTGAAGAGTTGTTCAATGAAGAATCAGTGAATATTTGCTTGGAATTCACCTCCTGCTAATAAGGATAATATTATTTGTGAAATGAAAATTTCTGATTGTGTCTTATTATCGATGAGACTGATTCTTCCCTGGCACCTCATTGGAAGATAGACAGTCTTGTAGCCACTAGAAGTTGACCCAGCAGGGATGTTTGGATTAATACAGCAGCTGCAACAAACCAGAAAATATCAATCTGCATCAATTTTGATAAAAATTATGAAATCACAGCTATCTGAGCTTCATACACACTATGTTGAGCTCCTAGAAGATACTTCGCATGCCTCTGGGCTGGTAACTGCCTCATCTACAAGTAAGAAATTGAATAAATAATATTTCATGGCTTCTTTCAACTTATTCTGAAAGCATCAAAATTTACGAAGTTTCGTGCTATACTACTCAGATAAGTTATGCCTGGTAATTAGTGGTTGTATGGAAGGTTTTCCTTCTCCAAACTACATTCATGCTTATATATGTTCATAAACTCAGATCTATACGTTATTGAATTTTTATTCAGTCTTTTCCAAGGTTATTTTTAGATGTACTTTAAAGTTTTCATCTAGAGTTTTTTATAATGAAAAGTTCCAGACATCCAGTTAGATATTTAAAATAGCATAATCAATGTCCATGTACACACTACCCAGCTTTGATAACTTCATTAGTTTGGTTCTTTTTCTGCCTCGATTTTACCATCTTTAAAATGGGGATAAAAATACTACCTGCCTTACAGGGTCGTCATGAGGATTAAATGAATTACACGCAAAACACTGTGAAGAGTGTTTTGTTCCTACTAAGCGTCATCGAAGTATTAGCTTTTCTTATTAACAATGATTGTAATACACTTTAGAGACAGATTTGAATAGCACCGTCCTTCAATGATCCTGTTCCTCTTTCCTCTTCCCCTGAATTTGATACATACTTCAGGGGCGTTTACCATTTGCATGCATTATTTTATATTCTTAGTATATTTGTATGCCTTGACATTGTTTAATAGATTCTCTAAACTTTCTGTAAATGACATTGCATTGTGCATAAACGATTGCAACATTTTTCTCACCTTTATGATTTTGAGATTTATCTGTTTTGATACATTTCACTCTAGCTAACTCATATTAACTCACTCCCTAAACATCTTTGCTTCAGTGTCGTGGTCTCAATAAGAAATGAACACCTAATTTTACATTAGCCAACCCTACCCTTTATACTGTTGTATTTTCTCTTTTCCACACAGTACTAATGACCATCCCAAATGTTACATCATTTACCTACTTATTAGTTTATTTTTATTGTCTCTCACCCCTTTAGAATGAGAGCTCCAATGAGGGATGTTTGTCTGTTTTAATTTTTCACAGATGCGACCCCAGTGCCCTAATAGTGCCTGGCACAAAGTGGGTGCACAACAGGCTATTTGTTGAATGATTTTATCTCTTCTCCTGTTGATGGTCATTTTAGATGTGTCTTTTTGTTGTTGCTGTTATTACAAAAATGTTGCAGTAAATATTCTATTACATATCTCCTTGTATAACCATGTAAGTTTCCCTCCAGTGTGTAAACCTATAAGTAGGTGTTAGGTGGAAGGTGAATATCTTCAGGATTCTCCTTAACTGGCTTAGAATATCTTGAGACAGCAAGTATTGGGTATTGAGAAAGAATGCATGAATAATTCTTTATAAATAAAAACCCATCAGCAGAGAGAAATGATTAAAATAAGCTTGGCTTTATTTATGAAAATGATAATGCTTTGAACTTGATTATATAAAGTCCTACTGCTGACTGAATGCAATTGCTCTGTCAAGATAGCTTAGTGAGTTTTCCATGGATCCTATTAACGCCTGACTCTCAGACTAATTCAGAAATGGCTACTTCAGAACAGTGTTTGGCGACCCTAATCAACCTGGCTTAGCTGGATGAGCGAGCAGCCCACTGGATTCCTTCGCTGCTGCAGCCCAGCCTGCAGATGTGGCCCACGCTCTCTGGCTTGTGCTCAGAGGTCAGTGTTCAGTCTCGCTGCATTGTCTTTGATCACATTGAATCATCATTTATTTTTGATGCCATTTCATTGTTAGTCGGTTTCCTTTTCTAAGTTGTACTTAGGGGGGAAATAGAAGGTTACTTTAATTGTCAAGCCCACATTAGGGATTCTAAGTGATAGCCAAGAGAGAAATTAATCCTCAAAGCATTTCGCACCAAACAGCAGCAATCTGCAAATCGCAGATTATTTGCGTCATATGGCCGGTGCCGGGAGCACATCAGAGAGCTGAAATCCATTTCCATTTCCATCCCAAGCCTGGGTGCTCACGATTTTCCATTGAACCCAAAGGATATCACAATTGCTCCTGTGATGATTTGCAAGGAAATTAAAAGCAAAAATAGTGATTGAAGACTCATGTGGTTTTTAATGCTTCTCAATGGAATATATTTTCCAAATGAGTTTTCCCTGCTTTACAGCATGATTGTTGAGGAAATTCACCAAAAGCTTTCTGAAAACATTGTGGCTCAGTTAATCTCTCAAAGGCATTTGTTTTGTTTTGTTTTGGGTTGCTTTTTCTCAGTAGCTGTCAGTGACTTTGTGGAAATGCTACACAACTTTGTGATGCATTTTCACTGAGGAGCTTCCCAGTTAGATGATAAAATGACCTTTATGGTATAACAACAGAATGAAAGTAAAGGTTGATTACAGATACTAATTGAAATAAAGGGCCCGGTTTCGAAGTTGTCTTTTAGAAAAAAAGATTCCATCCTGTCTTTACATGCTTTTTAACAAATTTTCTTATTCATTTTTAATACCAAAAAGCTGGTATTCACTGAACACCAGTGAGCTCAGATTTGTAGAAAACACAGGCAAGAGATGAGTGAGGGGTTTAATAACTGGAGGAAAAGCACAACAGAAGAACACAAGCCTGTGAGCATGGCATGAGGATAGCCTGGAACGAGATGAAATTCTCTTTTAAATTGCCAAGGACAGCAGGATAGGCTTTAAAAGTGGAATCCAGGACAAGAAAAGAGGGAAAAGATAGAGAAGAAGAGGCTTTTATCAAGAAAGGTAACACAGTGTCAATAGGTAAAAACACTACTCTATTTCTGTGTGTTCTGTTTTCTTGAGCAAAGAGAATATTTCCCATGTTAGAAAGGACAGAATAACAATTTAAGGAGAACCTTGTGCTTAAGAAAAGTGAGGACAGAATATGGCATATACAAATATTTTAAGTGCCAGTAGATGTCCCAACACTTCTATTATAGTCTCAGAGATGCTGCCGGGAATCTTTGAGATCCAATAAAGAGGTCAGAGTTCTGGAGGTGATTTTTTTTAACTTTTCAAAATGAGGAAAGATTGAATCTCAAAAGTTGAAAAGCAGTGAGTTTGATACCAGTTTCACCCATCAAGCACCCAAAGGAAAAAAAAAATCATGGGAGAACTTATTCACGTATTACGTAAGGAATACTCATTACATAAAGTAATAATACGTGGTCATTAAGAGTCAATGCAGATTTACCAAAAATGAATGCAGAAGAACCCATATGTAAGGGAGGTGATGCTTAAAGGGCATGGAAGGATTGGACATGGTCTCTGTCGCTCCAAGTCCAGAAGTAGTACTGTGGTTTTTATTCATCAGGCTCATTGTTTCCTCCCTGCTACCTCCGGCCCCTCCACTAACGTTTTCCTGTCTCCCTACACGAATGCGTTCTGTGTGCCCGTCTTGCAGTTCTAGTTTTGTTATTTTTAAGCCCCATCTTCACACTGAGTTTATATCTGGCCATTTCCTATACTAATGTTCCTGTGATGAGCACAGTTTGCAGATAGCCATCCACGCTCTTCTTAAATATCTTGACCCCTTCCAGCTCTTCTCATCTAAGTCTACGCTGTGTCTGGTCTTGTTTGGTGGTTTCTTTGAATCTACCAGGTGTTTCAAGTAATTATGTAGTCTTCTGTGAAAGATGTTTATATATGAGCTATCATCAACATCAGTCCTTTCGCTTGTATCTTAGGAAACGGCCAGAATACAAATTCTGAAGATAAGCTAATTTAAAATATTGTTTCTTATTTTACCCAGGATTAAAATAAGTCAAAGCCATTTTCTCAAGTTTGAGTGACATAAAAGACCACTTGTAAAGAAACAAAAAATTCTCCAAAACACCCAAGGTTGAATGAAATTATTTTTAAGACAATATGGCTTAAATGCATCTAGATATAAACTGAGCTATAAATACTTTATGCTTATACAACTAGACAGCCCAAATAAAAACATATCAATTAAGTATAAGTGAAAGTACAAGACCAAAATATTCTGATGGACTCTATCAATTTAATACGGCAGAGGCCATCATTTTACCGACACTAAAGCAGTGCTTGGGATCCAAACAGGGCCCTGACGGGTTGGCCCAGATTCGTTCCATCTCAGCAGGCCTGGGACCCTGAGCTGCGGGCTGCCTCCCTTCCCCCATCACTTCTCCTGTGACTCTACCCTTCCGACATTCGGCCCCAGACCATGGGACGTGACTGGTGGGGGAAGCCTCCCTTGCATTGTATCCACTCCTTTCTCATTTATTTCAGCAAACTAAACTATGATGACTTGCTCCCAAAGAGATCGAAAGCACAGGAACTGACTTGAGGCTGAATTTCATAGCAGTTTTTGGTTGAATTGAAGCCAATCCAATGCTCCAGAATATAGACTTTTACTGTTGTTTAGGTGATCATCAGAATAACAACACCAAAATGAATAACTTCACGAAAAGAATCTTCAGCCTGCAGGTCTCCACGGCCTCTAGTTGGAGAAGCACTCAGCTCAAGCATCTGTTTCTCACTTGAAGGATCTAGTTTTCCTTCTCTACAGTACCAGACATGCCTGTGGAAACTAATGTATTATGTTTTCCACTAAAATATTCACCTTGGGTTATTTATTTATTTATTTATTTATTGAGACAGAGTCTTGCTCGTCGCCCAGGCTAGAGTGCAGTGGCACAATCTTGCCCCACTGCAACCTCCACCTCCCAGGTTCAAGCGATTCTCCTGCCTCAGCCTCCCAAGTAGCTGGGATTACAGGTGCCCACCACCATGTCTGGCTAATTTTTGTATTTTTAGTAGAAATGGCATTTCACCATGTTGGCCAGGCTGGTCTCAAACTCCTGACCTCGTGATCCTCCCACCTCAACCTCCCAAAGTGCTGGGATTACAGGTGTGAGCCACCAGGTCTGGCCAGGATTTTTATTTATTTTCTTGGTGGATCACCTGTTTACACTTATGTTTAAATTTTATGCACATTTTTATAATCTTTTGTACTACTCAGTAAATATTTATGAAGTACTTTCTCAAAGTATGAAATGTTATATAACATAGGCTAAAACTATGTTCCAGCATTTTACATGGCCATAGAATTTTGGAATTGGAATAAACTCAGTGTTAGTCAGGGTTCTCCCAAGAAACAGGACCTTTCTGTCTATAGGATCTATAGAGAGAAGAGACAGGAGGACATTTACTGGGGGAACGGCTCACACAATTATGGCGGCCAAGCAGTCCCGCAATCTGCCATCTGTAAGCTGGAAAACCAGGAAAGCTTTTGGTCTAATTCAGTCTGAGTCTGAAGGCCTGAGAACTAGGGGCGGCAGGTTTGGGGGTCATGTATGTCTTGCAATCAGAAGGCCTGAGAACCAGGAAATCTGATCTTTAAGGCTCTAGAAGAGAAAGAGCATTTGTCGTTCTCTGCCTTCTTGTTCTGTGCAGGCCCTCAGTGCCCTCAGTGGATGGGACGATGCCTGCCCACATTGCTGAGAGTGGATCTTCTTGGTCCACTGATTCGGATGCCAGTCTCTCCCAGAAACACTCTCACACACACACACCCAGAAATAACGTTATCAACTATCTGGGCACCCCTTAGCCCAGTCAAGTAGACACATAAATTCATCATCATACCCAGTAAAATTCCTCTCTATAAGTATCCATTTCGTGTGTGTTGAAAAACCTGCAGTTACTATCTTATAAGACAATTTATTCCATTTTTTCTGTTGGTTTAAATCCTACTCTCTGAAACAATGTACAAATCTAATCTTTATTGCAGTGAGCACCTTCACCTGTGTGAATACAGGTTTTCTCATTCCTCAGCCTGCTTTCCCCCAGACAAACACTCTCAGGGCTTCTGACCACTGTCACATCACAATGCTGAGGAATATGAGAAATGACTCCATTGTTTAGTTGATACATTCTGTATACAATCCAGTTTCCTTAATAGGAAGTTCAATAGATTATGTAATCCATAGGTCTTATCTCAAAGAAACAGATTTTTATATCAATTTTGTTTCTAGAGAGAATAATATAAATGAGCCAGTTACAGTGTCTCATGCCTATAATCCCAGCACTTTGGGAGGCTGAAGTGGGAGGATCACTTGAGCCCAGGAGTTTGAGACCATCCTGGACAGCATAGTGAGATCCCATCTCTACAAAAATTAGGAAAAAAAAAAAAAAAAAAACTTAGCCAGTCTTGGTAGTGCACACACCTGTAGTCCCAGCTACTCAGGAAGCTGAAGCAAGAGGTACCTTCAGCCAGTAGGTCAAGGCTGCAATGAACCATGATTACGTGCTGCATCCCAGCCTGGAGTAAGACCCTGACTCAAAAAAAAATAATAGTATAAATGACTACAACCTAATATCGAGGAATAGTTCTATTGAAAAGACAGGGATGCAACACATTTTAAATGATATTAAGCATATACTGGCCTAAATTGTATATATCTATACATTTGGGCCTTGAACAATGTGAGACTTAGGAACATCAACATCCCTGAAGTCAAAAAACTATGTGGAGCTTTTGACTGCCCCAAAACTTAACTACTAATAGCCTGCTATTGACTAGAAGCCCTGCCTATAACATCAATAGTCTATGAACACATATTTTATAGGTTATATGTATTATATACTATATTCTTAAAGTAAGATAGAGAAAGGAAAATGTTAGTAAGAAAAATCATAAGGAAGAGAAAATGTATTAACTACCCATTAAATGACAGTGGATCATCATAAAGGTTTTTATCTTCATTGTCTTCACAGCTGGTGGCTGAGGAGGAGGAACGGGGGGAAGGGTTGGTCCTGCTGTCTCAGGGGTAGCAGAAGCAGAAGAAAAATCTGTGTATAAGTGGACCCACAAAGTTCAAGCCCATGTTGTTCCAGGGTCAACTGTATTTTATTTTACATAGAATATGTATTATATTATATATGTTATATATTATATATATATATTTAGGCCAATATTTATATTAATTATATAATTATATAGAATTATGTATTTACATATATAATTTTTATATATGAGTTATGTAAAAATATATAACTCATAGCTATACATTAAATATAATTATATTTTATACATGTATTTTAATTCCGTGTATATATGTGTGTGTGTATATGTGTGTATATATATACACAAATGCACACATATACATATATTTATTTATTTATTTATTTAACCTATTTACTTACTTCGTTTTACAACTGAAGAAGGAAAATGTGAAAGTTTGAAGGGGCTTGGATTGATTGGGTGGAATGAGAAAGTGATGGGCACCAGAACTGCTGGGGCCTTCTCTCTTGGTCCTTGTCTCTTGGTCCTTCTGTAAGATGGCCTTTCCGGACTTAAACACAGGATCTAATAGGTCTTCACAAAGCCTCTTGACAAAACCAGGCAAGGTACTAACCCCCAGCTGAGCCCCCCAAAGAATGGATGTCCTGCTACCCTATCTTTGCTCTTACCTCTCCATGAGCAGGCCCCTGGCCTTAAGGGTGAGCAAACAGGACATGATGAGTAAGTCAGAGCCTGTGGTCACCAACTCCCCCACTCTGGCCCCACGGAATCCTAGCTGTATGTGAGGAACCAGTGACGTGCTGGACATGTTTCTAAGAACCAGAGTGGCATGATATCCTAAGGCCAGATCATAATCAGAAGGGAGAGAAGGCCTGGCTAGAGTCACATGCAACTGTTTTCTAAAGAGGTGCGGTTGGAGGCCAGGCAGTGGCCATAGCTCTTTTGAGGGTTTGGCTTTTTTTGTGGTTGGTTAGATGTGTGTTTTTCAGGTACACATCTGTGTCCTCCCAGAAGGCAACACTGGCGGTTGATAGTCATAACTGTATGTAAGAACATATAACCACACAGAGTGAAAATGACATTTTTGTGTTTAATTCTTCTTTCCAACAGCTGGCTGTCCCAACTCCTTGATTAAAGAGCTCCATCACTTCAGGATTCTGGGAGAAGAGCAGGTGAGTGAGCATCTCAAAGGCTGCATCAGACTGCCATGAAAGATAGACGCTAATGAGACAGTTTGGGCTCCCCAGGGAGGCCGAGTATGTCTCCTGACCCTGGGCGCCCTGAAATGGGGAAGAAAACCATGGTGGAGATATGTGTGAGGACACCTTTTTCTTCTTCTATCCATCAGACCTGACAGGTTATTAATTGCTACATCTGCTATCTGCCAGTGTGTTTCATCTCAAGACTCCAGCAGGAAGCAGACACTGCATCATGGCAGACGAGCAAACAAATACATGCAGAGATGAATTATGCCTGAGGGATTGATGGTCACAGACATTCCTGAGTTGCTGTCTGTGGGTGAATGTGTGAGCTTTTTTCTTTCTTTCTTTCTTTCTTTCTTTCTTTCTTTCTTTCTTTCTTTCTTTCTTTCTTTCTTTCTTTCTTCTTTTTTTTACCAGGTTTTTGTATTGTGTGTTTGTTATCTGTATTTCATGGCAGCCTGTTTGTACATGGGTATGAACGTGTGACATCTATACAAAGGGTGGCCATTGAAAGTGGATTATTTAAATGCTGTGTTGTGCTCAGTGAGGCATGTCATAATTTAAATAGATATGCTAAGTAAATAATTCAGAGTGCTAAATATTATATATATGTACACACATATATAGTTTGGACTGCTTAAAAATACATTTCTTGATCCCTATATGGAACTACAAACTCTGTATTTAGAGTTAAGTCTAGGTGTCAAGTTATCCTCAAAATACACTAAAGAGTTGGCAAAAGGTTGGTTGACCTAATTTCCAGTGTTATTTATTTTATTTGATTGATTGATTGATTGATTGATTTTTTGAGACAGAGTCCCGCTCTGTCATCCAGGCTGGAGTGCAGTGGCACGATCTTAGCTCACTGCAAGCTCCGCCTCCTGGGTTCAGGCCATTCTCCTGCCTCAGCCTCCCGAGTAGCTGGGACTACAGGCATCTGGCACCACACCTGGCTAATTTTTTGTATTTTTAGTAGAGACGAGGTTTCACCATGTTAGCCAGGATGGTCTCAGTCTCCTGACCTCGTGATCCACCTGCCTCAGCCTCCCAAAGTGCTGGGATTACAGGCGTGAGCCACCGTGCCCAGCCCAGTGTTATTTATTTTTACTCCTAAAGATTGTCTCTGCCAACTTTGACCAGGAAATATGCAAATAGAGATGTGGCAGCTCACTTTCATCAATGAGTTTTTAGTTTGTGTGTTTTTGATTGCTGTATATATGTGGCAAAGTAAAACTGCCCATTTCCAATATAAGAATAAAAACAAAAGGATTAGTTAGGAGAGGATAAGAAACTGGAATCACTTCCACATCCTGGAGTTAGAGAATTACAGTACACCCCCTTCATTTTTTTATATTGTGAGTTTCCAGAATAGCAGGCATAAATGTGTATTCAAATACAAGCGAAATCAGTGTATCACATATTGCAGGTAAAAGTTGATAACTGACTCTCCTAAACATAACTACTTATGAAGACACCTGGATCTCACAGCCATTTTCCAGTAAAAGCCTAAGACTTCTTAAAGCAAGAATCACTGGTTGTTACTCTGACATTTCTGCTCAGATAATGGAGCCTTCTCTTCGAACTTGTACCAATGTTTGCAGATTGTTTCCATTTTTGTTTTAGAGTCAATGGGTAATTAGTAAGGAAAGAAGCCAACAGTAATCATCTCCTCAGATGTAAGATGTTGGCATGGGCTTGGACAAAAGAGTGGCCAGTTCCACCTGGTAACAGTAGGGTGTGCAGAATATGCAGGCACAGATATATGAGCACTGGATTTGATGGTAACCTTTCTGTAAGAGCTCTGCTGGTTGTTTCTCTTTTCTTGGTGAAACAGGAAGCTAGGTCACCAGCTGAGAGTAAAGATGGGGGAAGAGTTTTATAGGGAAAGGAGATGTATTACTCTGGTCTCACATTGCTACAAGTAAATACCCAAGACTGGGTAACTTACAAAGGAAAGAGGTTTAATTGACTCACAGTTCCACATGACTGGGGAGGCCTCAGGAAACTTACAATCATGGCAGAAGGCGAAGGGGAAGCAAAGTACCTTCTTCACAAGGCTGCAGGAGGGAAAAGTGCAAGCAGGAGAAATGCCAGTCAATTGTTACAACCATCAGATCTCATGAGGACTCATTCACTATCACAAGAACATCATGGGGGAATCACTCCCATGATCCAATCACTTCCACCCTTGGTCCCGCCCTTGACACTTGGGGATTATGGGGATTACAATTTGAGATGAGAATTTGGGTGGGGACACAGCAAAACCATGTCAGGAGAGGATAATGAAATTGTCATTTAGGAGGGTGCAGAGGGAATAAACTTGCGAAATGGTTGAATTTGGAGTGAGGTCAATCCCCCGGGTATTTTTCTGACACACTCATCTGTGTAGGCACAGATGCAGAAAAGGCACTGGCATTGAAGTTTTGCCATCGAAATGTAACAAAAACATGAGGGAGGCTTAGAAGCTGAGGGTGGATCTCATCTTACAGTGTTATAACAACAGAGTAAGCTGAGGGTGAATCTAAGGGAGTGATCATGACTGACCTTGAAATTTCAGCTGGGCAAGCAGAGAAGCCAGATGAGAGAGAAGACAGGGAAAGTTGGTTACAGATGCCAGTGGCTCAAAGAATTTTTGGGATTTGAGTACTAGAAGGGTTGAACTGGACAAACAGGCATCGGCCAAAGGATGAAAGACTTCACATTGAGCTTGTGGAGGAGCTGCATAGTCAGCACCGACAAGGTCAGAGGATGCCTAGGGAGTCTGTGTGTCTGATTTCAGATGGAGGACAAGGTGACGAGAGAAGTTGAGGTCATGGAATTGGGAAGTCGGAGAGTTGGGAGTACCACCCATGTGCCTGCTGAGATCTTCCAGAATTGCAAACTGAAGATTTGAGAAATGAGAGAGAGAGAGAAGTGGATGTCAATGGGACTGCAGAAGGGGAGATAGTGCATGGTGCAGGCTGATGGGTTGAAATGGAAAGTTGGAGGGCTTTAGAAGGAGAAAGGGAAAATGTTTTCCTTACAACACTGTAGAGCAATGCTTTATGGTACTGGGAGTGCAGTCGCAAAAACATTTGAGGGTGCTGCAGGCGAAGTAGTGTCCTCGGGTACGAGCCTGTTTCAGTTAGGGAAGAATGTAAGAAAAACATTGAGAAAGCAGATTGCAGTTACAGGGCAGTTGCTGCTGATTGTCCGTGAGTCCCCCAAGCATGGGGGAAGGGTCTCAGGGTTTGGGGCAGCTGGAATATGTGGTAGGAAAAAGGATACACAGAGTGGATGTGGAGCTTGGGGCTCAGCCTGGAGAGATGGCACAGGAGTCAGACATTCTTTGGTGACTGACATGAACAGGGCATCTCAGTCAGGAACATTTATATTCTGATTATTCATGACAAGACCTACTGGCCTCTAGGCAGATGGTGGCAATGAAGCTCCCGAAAGGAAACAGAGAGCTCTTGTCCCCAGCATTCCTGCTAATGGTGGGGGCAGCTGCTCCAGGAGCTGGTGAAACTCTTGGGATCTCACTGGATGCTTGAGGCAACTGATATCACTTGATAAAATAAAATGTTTATATTAATGTCTGTTACAAGCATCCTTGGATAAATCATTTTTGTCTCTCTAACTTAGCTTTCTGTAGACAAGGGAGAGTGAAGCTCAGTCATCTCTTAGAATATTTGTAAATAAATAGGATGCCAAGTAAGTTGCAAATATTAAGTGCTATACTAAAGCTTCTCTGATTTTAAATGCTGTTTACAATCAGCTTTCCAGAGTGGCAACAAAATAGACAGTAAAATAAGTGTAATACTCGCTTAGAAAATGAGTTGATAAAACCTACAAAGATGCTGGTTAATTACTAATTCATTACCAGATGGCAGAGACCCACAGCAGCCCTCTAATTTCTTTGTATGTGGTTCCTTTCTGTTTTCATTGATCTTTAGTAAGTATCTTGAATCTTTAGATTTGGATTAAAAATTAAACACTATATATCATTGCCTTCCCAAAACAAAAATAAACTCCTTAAAATAATACATTTATATTAGCTTCTTAGCCCCTTCTCTGATTTGTGTTCACAATTCATATTCATATAGCACCTTTCAACATTCCTTCCCCCTAGTCCAAATTCTTTGGCAAAGACATTATCACATTATAGGAAACTAAAGTCACTCTGCAGTTCTAGGTGAGCCCTACAGAAATCAGGTGTGATGTCTGGAGTCCATAAAGTTTGCAGGGCCTTTGGACCAATTGCATTTGAGAAGTACCTCCATTTATACCAGCTTCCTCCACCTTAGGTTTAATCACCAAAATTTTATGGAACTAACCTTTACTCATTCAACAAAAATGTATTGAATACCTTCTTGTACTATTATTGTGCTAGTGTCGGATAAAATAGTAAACGAGGAAGTCACAGTTACTGATCATAATAGATGCTAGGATAGAAACAAATAGGGATGTCACCTACTTTAGATGAGGGGTGGTTGAGAAGCCCTGAGACTAAGCGTTGAGGGGACACCAGCTATTGAAGGAGCTAGCATTACGGGAGTGGGCAGAAGAGCATCCCAAGCGGAGGACAGCACACATCCATTGCCCCCAAGGAGGTGAAGAGCTTGCTTTATTCAAGACACTAAATCCAACCAAGGTGGCTGGAAAATACCGAGCAGGAGGGACAGTGCCAAAAGATGAAGGCCACCTGGACCATGGACGCCAGGGTTAAGCATATGGGTTTGTTGTGAGTTCAGTGGGAAATCCTTGAAAGTTTAAGCAAGGGGCTAGCATTATCCAAATTACGTTTTGAGTATGTCAATCTTTTTGCAATATGGAGAGGCTCTGGATTAATACAGTGGGCAGTGGAGACAAAAAGAAGTGGATCTTGAGAGGGAGAATTCAAGGACTTCGTGACTGACTGGCTATAGGTCAGGGAAAGGAAGGAGTTTGAAAGTTCTATTCGACAAAGATGAGCAAAATGGGGCAGGTGAGATCAGAGGCATGGGATGTGAGCTTCAATTCTGAACATATTTGCTATGCCTGAATCATGGAGAAGGAGATAAGTCAGGACTTGGATGTGTGAGTGGGAGCTTGGAGGACAGCAAGCTCTGAGGTCCAAGATGGAGAGATAACTTTGGAATTACCAGCATGTGGAGGATATTTTACATCCATGGAGATTCTCAGAAGAAGCCAAGAAAGGAGGGACCATGATTGGATGAACTCTAAGGAACACCAACGTTTGGAAATTGGGTAAAGAGTAGCAACAGCAAAGGAGACCAAGAAGGAACCTCAAGGAAAGTAGAAGACAATCCAGGGCCACATGGTATTAAGGAAGCCGAGAAGGTGAGAAGGCGGGCCTTCCGGAGGAGGAATGGCGATTGTGGTGTTGAAGAAGCCGAGAAGGTGGGTCCTCCAGAGGAGAATGGCGAGTTATGGTGTTGGGGAAGCCAAGAAGGTGGGCCTTGGAGGAATGGTGATTTGTGTTGAATGCTACTGAGAGGTTGCAGAAGATGAGGCCAGGGAGTGTCCTTCACCTGTGGCACCATGGCAAAAATCACAAATGACCATAATGAGCAGTTTTGGGGAATGCGTAAAGACAGGAGCCAGAGTTTTATGGGATGAAGGGTGAACAGCAGGGGAGGATAATTCCTTCTAGAGGGTTTGCTGTGAAGAGAGAGAGAAATGTAGCAACCACAAGACCGTTCTTTAAAGATTGAAGGGCCAGAACTTGTTTTACACTCACAGGAAGGATTCCATAGAGATGAATTATAGGTGATTTGAGAGAGATATCCAAGAACTGAAGAAGGGAAGTACTTTGGAAGGCAGGAAGGGCTCAGATCCAGCACAGAGGGAGGAACTGGCCCCCAACAGGAGGAAGGTCACTTTTTGTATTGTGAGAGGTGCTGGAGAGGGTAAGGGCAAGTGCAGGTGTGTTTGTAATTGCGGGATGCAAGAGGAGAGATGGAGTATGATGGCTCCATGAAGGCAGATGTCATTTTTCACTGCTGTGTCTTCCACATAGAAGAGTACTTGACACTTAGAATATGCTTAGGAAACATCTGTTGAGCACATCAGGACATCAGCCATGATTCCTCTCTCCTCAGTGAAATATAAAGTATGGATGTCTGGAGAGAGGCAGGCCCTACCTACATTGGTCTTAGGAACCAAAAAGTTGGTGCAACTCCAAATAAAAGTAATAAATGCATTCTCTTCTATAACTATTTCACTTATTATCTTAATTCTACTAATGATCATAACTATTGCCAACATTTATAAAAATATTTCTTACCCTTGCTATTTAAAAACTTCTCTCCCATCTTTTGTAACTATCCTCATTTCATCTTTTTTATTTCACCCCCTTTTTTTGGAGGGTTGAGGGGAAGAAAGAAGAGAAAGCATGTCACTAGAGAAACACAATACAATCTTGAGGAAGTTGTAAATGCCCATTTGAAGTTTGTGGTCAGTTATTTAAGAGAAAGCCATCATGCCATTGTGTTTAGCTGCAGGGGTGCACGCCCAGGGAAGGTGGAGGTGACATTTTCCAGACTTGGGATTTTGCCTTCAGATGAAAAGGACCATGGAGATCTGTGTTTTCCAGGCAATGCTTCTGGTGGTAGATGACAGAAGCTGTCAGACCAGGAAGGAAGGTGGGCTTGGAGAGGCCCATACTGGAGAGGAAATGTGGGGCCATTTAATTAGAAGTCTTGATGAAGTTGAAGAATTTAAACAATGTTCATACTTTAGCAAGAGATTTAGAAAGATAAGAGGTGATCATTGGAAAGAGACATATTTGGAATTGGGATTTCAGAGGTGGTACAATTTCTCAGGATGACAGGGCCTGGGGATGGATCCTGAGAATAGAAGGATGAAAAAAGGTCAGCAGAATGAGAAGGTAAAACAGAAAGAATAGATTGATGGTGGCTTATTCATACAGGAGTGCAAGTCCCCAGAATAATGACAAGAATTGGAGAAAAAGTGAGAACAGCCTGAAACTGCAGTCTCCCAAGAATGAGGGGCTGCATCTGGAGATCAGGGGGCAGCAGTGAGGAGGTGAGGGTGAAGCATGGGTCTCAAAGGAGTGGTGGGTTTTGCAAGGGAGAGGAACCCAAGCATTTAGGGGTGTCATTAAGGAGCCAGGGGACAACCAGCTTCACCTCTGGCCTTGAAGGATATGAACATGAAATGAAAAGCAGTCTTCACGTGAAAAGGTTGCAAGGGAGACGGATCAGTTTCAGTTAAGTCAGTGTGGACAGGCAAACCTTTCAAAAGGCTGACTATACAGGGGAGTTAGTTTATCATGAACAGGAATTTCAGGGGACACAGAAAAAGGGCTCAGGAGAGAGGGAAGCATGGAAAGTGGCTGATACTAGGAAATGTATGGACCCATATGGGACTGAGAGTTTAGGTGATAAGAATGATGGGCAGCTTGAGCCTCTGAAGTGATGATGTGGGGCATGAGGGATGCTTTGTGATGATCTTTGGAAGGACCTAGGTGGACATCCAGAGCACCTGGCTGTTCTCACCTGTGCTCAGGTGTGCCTTGGCATTAAGGCAGCTTCTCAGTCTTCACCCCAAAAGGCCTCCTCAGTGTTAGAGTCTTGTCCATTTCAGATAGTTATAAATATGAAGCCATCTCATACAATCCAGATGATTTTTTAAAATATTTTGGGTCATCCAAGTTCTAATTAGGTCATTAAATGCTCAGTGGAGCTAACCCATTTCACTGCCCTACCCGTAGCCTTACACAAAACTTCCAGACAAATGACATGTCACCCTTCTCTCAGAATCACCTAGAAACCATCGCAGTTGCTTCAGGACTGGACAAAGAGCTTCTAGAGGATGAGCAGAAGGAAGAGAGGGGGAAAATACTGAATTCAGGGAAAGAAAAAGCCCAGGGAGGCAGGAAGGAGGATGGTGGCGGTGACTTGTGCCCCAGCTCCTTTCAAGGAAGGCAGAGGCAAAGCTCTTTATCCAAGGGACAAGGCTCTTGGATTTGCAGATTTAGGTGCTACCTAAAGCTGTTTCTCTGGGGCGAGAGCAAAGAGTGAAATAATTTACAGCCACAGACAACCCTGCTTTCTGCAGTGGACTCCATCAGGTCCGGGCGTTTTGCCACCCTGTTTCCATAGTCTACAGGAGCCTCTGAAGTCACATCAACTGTAGGAACTCTTGTGAGGAAAACAGCCTTTGTAGTCCTTCCCTTCCAGTGGGTGCTGCTCCGTGTCACACATGGAGAGGGGAAAAGGAAGCCAGTTGGTTTGGATTTCTTTTCCAGAAGATTCCACAGCCACTAGAAGATGAAATGCTTTTTGACATTGGATTACCTAAAATACCTGAAAAAAAAATCATAAATTGTACTTCCAGATACGGTCTGTTGCTCGTTTTTTTGTTGTTGTTGTTTGTTTATTTGTTTATTTGTTTATTTTTTTTTTTTAGGTCTTGTTGGATGTTGCCTCTTTGCATTTGATTTCAGCCATCTTGATAGTTTTTTCTATGCAATTAACAAGGTCCAGCCCTTTCTTGAGCCAGTTCACTTCATCAGTAGCTGACAGGTGTCCAGGGATGAAGAAAACATTATGAGCAACAGAATAGAGAAGAAAAACAGCAGTGCCGTGGGGGCCACCACTTAGACTGTCACAGATGCTCTCAGGCTAACTACCTGCAAATGAAAACAAAAAACAAAAAAAGGAAGATGAAGATTACTGACAATCTAAGGAGTGCTTCTTTTTTGAAAAAAGTTTCTAGTGCATATAGAAAAAGGACATTGTCCGCATAGCAAGGAGAAATGGCTAAATCATAAGCTGATGTTCCTCTATGATGTTATTTTAGTTTTTTTCATCCAAAGAGGAAACTATTTTTCATTAGTTTCTAAAAGATGACAGAGGAATAGTGAGCTGAATTTTATTTTATTTTTCTTGAGAAAGTCTCACTCTATTTGTCCAAGCTAGAGTGCAGTGGTGTGATCACAGCTCATGAAGCCTTGAAATTCTAGGCGCAAATGGTTCTCTCACCTCAGCCTCCTGAGTAGCTGGGACTGCAGGTACATGCCACCGTGCCCAGGTAATTTTTTCTTTTTTTAATTTTTTGTAGAAATGGGATCTTGCTATGTTGCCTAGGCTGGCCTCAAACTCCTGGTCTCAAACAATCCTCCCACCTCAGCCTCCCAAAATGCTGGGATTACAGGCATGAGTCACTGCGCCTGACTGAATTTTTTTAAATAAAAGGGAATAAGAGAAAGAGGCAGCTGGGTATTGTGGAAAGCGTGGTCTTGAAAGTTTCAGCCTTAGTTCTAATACAACACTGTGGGTTTTCTGCCTGTGTGGATGTCAGCAAAAGATGGCACTTCTTCGTGGCATCCAAGGCCACATCCATCAGTTCACAGAGTGGACAGAGAATTTACCGAGCAGCAAAGTGTCGGTGCTGTGGTTTGGTACACAGCAGTAGCTCAGTGAACAGAAGCCTGATCAGGACCCCTCTGCTCTAGGAGGGACTGAGGGAAAAGCCCGTGGAGGGAGTCCCGGAAGTGCTTTCGGCTTAAATGTAACAAAA
The DNA here is from genome assembly GCF_007565055.1 of Rhinopithecus roxellana. NCBI lineage: Eukaryota > Metazoa > Chordata > Mammalia > Primates > Cercopithecidae > Rhinopithecus > Rhinopithecus roxellana. The sequence continues at coordinate 156,622,809 of NC_044552.1, forward strand.
GCTAGAATTTATGGAGTGGTGTGGGGAAGGAAAGGAGACCCAAGAGCTGTACCTGAGTGCCCCCAAAAGGATACTCTGGGAAACGCCATGACAGTACAAAATCAACCTCCTTAGCTTGGAGGACCTCAAAGGGGGCCACACAGCTCCTGGATGGCTGGCAAGCATTGACTCATTTTGACAGAACATTTGCCATTTCTCTCAGGCTTGAGTTTTACCTAGGATCCCTGTACTTCACATTTCTTGCAGATTTTAAAATTAGATTTTCTTTTTTTCTTTTTCTATGAAAACATGCAAATTAAGCGTCCTAGTGAAGCAGCCTGTCCCCTCCTACAGAGGAGGGGCCTTTTGGATGGTGTTTCAGTGGTGGGGGATGTTTACGCTTGGTTCCCCCATAGCCACACTTCTCAGGTGACCACCCATGTGCCTTTAATGTAGCCATGCAGCCAACAGTCAGCCAGAAAGGGGAAGTTCACTGGTCCTTCTGGGGCTTGAACTTGCAACCATTCCTTCATTATAGAACACTTTTCTACCCAAATGCGGGTATCCTAAATGCCTGCAGACCAACAAAATACAATATCTATTTCATTATACTCTCCCATGACCCTTTATTGAAATTCTTAAAACATGAGTTTATTGAAACTTCTATGAATTTTATGCTGTAAAATGAATAGTTTTTGTTCTTAAGAGAATCCATGAGCATACACATAAAGACTGAATAATTTCCTCCCCAAAGAAATAAAATAGAAAGTATAGCAGTGAGTCAAGATTCTACCTACATATCACATACTAATGAAATGTATTTTTTGCTATAATCTGATAAAATACAGGAGAAAAACATTTATTGTTTTCCTTGGGTTCAGAGTAGTATTCTTTGTGAATATTTACATTTATTTTCAAATATTTTCACAAATATTGTACAATCAATTCAAAATTAGTTGTCTGTGGATTATTCACTTTATGAAAGCATATCTAGAATTTTGCAAACTATTTTTAATAATAACTTAAAACTGTCAATATAGTTTGACATGTAAATATCAGCATATCTGCACACACACAGACGCTCACTGTGCATTCCATAGACAAAACATGCATGAGTGATTTTTTAGATAATTTCCACTTTTGAGCTCAGTTGAGGGTGGACTCTATATAAACCCAGTTCACATTATAAATTAATCACATTCCTCCAAGTTAGGCTGTTTGTAAAATGCGATTCTATATTGACAAGTTAAAAAGCCCTTGGAACTAATGCAAGAATATCAAGGTAACAGTGTTTATTCCTTTCCACCACTTGGGGTAGATTTATTAGTTCCTTTACCATTATCACACATATTTTATATGAGGTACAGTATTCTGTGTTACTTAGTGCTACTTTGTCACGACTCTCCATTAATGTACTTTCAACCTCATCCCAGTAAATGGTTTAAAGGATCTATGGAAACTGGATTGTATCTTCAAGGTAACTGAGTAAGGATCTTAGCTAATGATACATAATTACATGACTAAATTATTTCCTTAGTGTATTAAGCTTTCTACAAATACTAGCACATTCTTTTTTCTAGGTCAGTGTTTTCTTATAAATGTCACAATGTTAATTTTGAAAAGTAATACTTTCAATAGGCATATTTCAGGTATTTTGTGTGCTTTTTAATCAACAGAAATTCCCAGGCACATATGTTAAAATACTTGTCTTCCTTTGAAAAAGGAATTATATGCTCAAATGCTCTTGAGTTTATCATAAACAGAATAAATACAATAATTTTTAATAAATTCCCTAGCTAATGAATGGAAAGGGGGACATAATTTTTAAAATTCCATCGGCATTTGAGACCACTATGAATGTAGTCAACAAGAATTTCTAAATTGTTATTGGACTTTCTCCATAGATTAACTTCTTCCTAGATAAAAGCTGTTGTCATAATAATAAAATTACCTAAGTAAATTAAATAGACTAGGTGATTTGTTGTCAAATGAGAAAATGATCAATTACTTAAAAGCAACTTATTTAAAATAATTATGTAGGTAACATAATCTTGAGTTACTGTTATTAATTTCCATTGCTATTGATTATCTTATTAGAATTCTTTAATTGTCACTAAATGGAGTTAGATTTTATTAATTTATAATTATCTACTGTCTACAAACTATTGACAAGATACTATGCCAAACTCAGGGCGTGTGGATGCACAAAAGGATAGAGGAATGAGTGCAAAAGTCTATAATAAGGGTTTAAAGGGCTTGGAGTACTTTAGGTCTCATGCAGTCACCAAATTTACCCAGCCAAAGGCCCCTCTCAGGACAAAGCCCCACACTGAGGAGAAATTTGCTCAGAATAGAAAAGAAAAAAGGGAAAGAGAAAGTCTAGTTAAAAATGGGATAATGGAGTTGTAAGATTGCAGAAAGGAAGCCCCAGTATTTTTGAACACTGCCCAAAACACCAGAAGAGAAAAGTCTACAGCTTTTCTGAATTCTAGCTCTTTGTAAAATTGCAGGAGAACTAATTTCACGTAAAACTGAGCAACAGCAAAGGAACAAGGTAAAACGCTAACAGAAAAGAAGCAAGGTTTAGTCCCATACACGGTTATTAAAATGATGCAGTGAATGAAGAACAAAATAGCATCCTTATGAACAGTGGAAGAATGCCCCAAATCAGAGGAAGGCCGAAATAACCTTTTCAAGGTGAACCAAGTTATTAGGAAATTACATAAATACATATCATAAATATTGTCTTAAAAGAAATAGAAAATGAAAAAAGAAGAAAATTCTAAAAAACACAAATAAGAAAATTAAAGAGATTTGAGATAAGCTGTTAGAATCAGAAGTGAGGTAAAGAAGATCCAATATATGTATACTAGGAATGACATAAGAAAAACATCAAAGCAACAGAACGAAGTGAATACTAAAAACTGAACTCAGTACAACTGTCCTGACACAGTATGCTTGTGAAAATTGATGCAAAAATGACCAGCACCAAGATATATTCTAATAAAATTCCTGGATTCTAAAGAAATGAAAAAAATTCCTTGGGCATCTAGGCAAAAGAGGGCAATTAATTTACAAAGGGGGGGAAAAAGCAGTGTTTTCAGGCTTATTCATAATACTTTATGCCAAAATAACATGAAGTAAGAGATTTCAGATACTCAAGGGGGAAATATATATACAAGAATATATATACACATATACATATATACAATCGCTGTATGTATAATATATCGGGATTGTATATTCCTTATATGTACAATGTAAGAAACTGTAATTCCATATATTCCTTCTATGTGTAATATAAAGATTTTTTATTCAGCCAAACTCATTATCAAGAATAAAAGCCCTAAATAAACTGTTACTATGGAAGAACTCAGTGAATATATTTCCCAGGAACTCTTCTTGAGGAATTTACTAGAGAACAAGATTCAAGCAATCAAAATTACTGGGGAAACATCAGCCATCAACATAAGGACTGAAGGTTGTGCCTGCATATGTGTGTGTGTGTGTGTGTGTGTGTGTGTGTAGAAGTAAGATAACATGAAGGCTAAGAGAAAGAGGGCATAGTTTGAAATGGCCACATGTGTTAGCAGTATGGATACATTACAATTATTTTAAAGATTTTGTGGGAGAATGAGTACAGCATGTGAAAACATATTTGAAGTTTTTAGAAATCGTGGGCACAGTGATGGTTTTGTTATTCTGAAATTGTGTAATGTGAGAAAAAGCAAATGAGCAATTATGGAATATTGTAATTATGTCATCTTCTGTGTTCTTGAGAACCAGTGTGGAAGAAAGGGAGAAACAGATGTAAAGTAGAAAATGTTAAGTAAAAACCTTGTAGTTCTGAGATACCTCTCCTTCAAAGTAAGAACTGAGAGGACTTAGAAATAATGACTAACTTAGGACCACTGAACATGCCTAGCACCCAATTTATGGTCTTGAAATTTTTAAGAAGCAGTGCTTCTTTTAAAAGCTGGCAATTCCTGGTCTGGGGCAGGAAATGTATAAGATGAACCTGAGTAATTTTCCATAGCAGATAGTGAAGAAGGTATTAAGTGGTGTCAGGTTCATGTTATGGAAAGTCAACTTGATAGGATTACCATTGGCCAGGGATGAGATAGTTGTGCTTCAAGAAGGAAATCACTGCATTTGATTAAAACACAGTTAACACATAACATGTGTAAGTTTATGAGTTTATAAATGTTCATTGAAAAAGAAGAATCAAATATTTTAGCTTGCCTTTCCTATTCAAACAATACCACCAGATAACCAAAAGTAGAAGTATTCTAACTAATAAATGAAGGAATGTTTGAATTAAAATATCATTTTTCAATCCCAATAAATTAATCTAGTTACTGAATGTTAATGACTGCTAAACATTTTGAAAAGAGAGAAAGACATTATGATCTTCCTGATAGAAGTACAAAACACCATCTATGAAGTAATATTACACAGAGAGAAAGAAGAAGGAAGAGGAGAAAGAGGAGGACAGAGGGATAGAGGGCAGGGGAAAAAGGAGGAAGGGAAGAGAGTGAAGGAGGAAGGAAAAAAGGAGGAAAAGAGAGGGGGTAGGCAGAGAGGAAATAAGGAAAGAAAGAAGCTGAATTAAACGAAGCCTATAGACCAATTATCAATTCATAGGAAACAAATTATCAAGGTGCATTATAAACTGCAACACTGGATACAATCAGCAAAATGAAGACTGCGAAACTCTATAGGTTACATGTCCTGCTTTCTTCAACAAATAAATTGCAAGGAGAAAAGACAGTGGAGGGTGATGGACTAAACAACACACCTTTAAAACAGACAAAATGAACTGTAGTGTTAGAAATGAACCTTGAGTGATAAAGAAAAACAAGAAGGTTGATTATAACTTTGGGAGGCTGAGGTGGGCAGATCACGAGGTCAGGAGATCGAGACCATCCTGGGCAACATGGTGAAAACCCATCTCTACCAAAAATACAAAAATTAGCCAGGCGTGGTGGCAGGCGCCTGTAGTCCCAGCTATCGGGAGGCTGGGGCAGGAGAATCACTTGAACCCAAGAGACAGAAGTTGCAGTGAGCTGAGATTGCACCACTGCACTCCAGCCTGGGTGACAGAGCAAGACTCCAACTCAAAAAAAAGAAAACAAAACAAAACAAAGACACCATGGTGTCTTTTAGGAAGGAGTGAAGGTGTTATGATGAGAATAGATACACGGAGGGCTTTAGGAGGCCCAGGTAAAGTTCTATGTCTTGGCCTGAATAGTGTTTAAAAAGTTGGTCACTTTATAATTCATTAAGCTTATTCTATGTGATATTTACAATTAAAAGTGTAGGGGGTTTTGGGGGTTTTTTTTTGTTTGTTTGTTTGTTTGTTTGTTTGTTTGTTTTTCAATGTGGAAGGATTTGGACAGGTCAAGACAAAAAAGTAGGTTGAGCAGTTCAGTGGTGTAGAGATGAGGGAGGGGCTTGGCGGAAACTGAGATCATTCACAGTCGTATGTGGAAGGTGAATAGAGCTGAGGGAGAGGGGCTTGGCGGATCACCGTGACATCATTCACAGTCATATGCGGGAGGTGAATAGAGCTGAGGGAGAGGGGCTTGGCGGATCACCATGACATCATTCACAGTCGTATGTGGAAGGTGAATAGAACTGAGGGAGAGGGGCTTGGCGGATCACCGTGACATCATTCACAGTCGTATGTGGGAGGTGAATAGAGCTGAGGGAGAGGGGCTTGGCGGATCACCGTGACATCATTCACAGTCATATGCGGGAGGTGAATAGAGCTGAGGGAGAGGGGCTTGGCGGATCACCGTGACATCATTCACAGTCGTATGTGGAAGGTGAATAGAGCTGAGGGAGAGGGGCTTGGCGGATCACCGTGACATCATTCACAGTCGTAGTGGAAGGTGAATAGAGCTGAGGGAGAGGGGCTTGGCGGATCACCGTGACATCATTCACAGTCATATGCGGGAGGTGAATAGAACTGAGGGAAAGGGGCTTGGCGGATCACCGTGACATCATTCACAGTCGTATGTGGGAGGTGAATAGAGCTGAGGGAAAGGGGCTTGGCGGATCACCATGACATCATTCACAGTCGTATGCGGGAGGTGAATAGAGCTGAGGGAGAGGGGCTTGGCGGATCACCGTGACATCATTCACAGTCATATGCGGGAGGTGATTGAGAGATGTCCTGCTTCCTTTTACAATTCCGGCAAAACTCCAACCAAACTTAAATCCAGCATTCTTTCTACTTTGCCTTTGCAGCTCAGTGTTTGTGCAGAGAAACAGAAGACTCTGCTCACGAGTTTTCCTTTAAATTCATCATGTCTGACCTCAGGGGGCCTGGGTGCTGCCCAGCAGTGATACCAACTGCCTCCACCCTCCCCTTCCTTCATCACTCATACCTTTCTTCTTCCTCAAATCCCAGTACCCCCTCCACCTTTCTGCACCTGGTCCTAAGCACTCAGCCGGGCCTCCTTTTCCTAAGGATGTCTGCCTTCCCTCTGAAGGCCAACCCTCCACACATCCTTTAGATCCCCTCCTCCAACCTACTCAAGGGCAGAGCTCTTTCTCTGTCCTAAACTGTCCATCTGTGCTTCTCGTCTCAGTCCTGCCTTCAGCATAGTATCATATCATTATTTCTCCGTTTTCAAAAATCCTTTACAACCCCAGAGTCCTATCCAATGGCCACCCCCATCTCTGCTCCCTTTTTCAGGCAAACTCCTTTAAAAAAGTGTCCATTCTCACTTCTTTGAATTTCTCTCCTCCGTGTCTTTCTGGACTCCACTCCAAAGGCTTTTGGCTCCATGACTCCACTAAATGACTCTTGTTAAGACCGCGATGGCAGCCACACACCCAACTCCAACTGCAGCTCATCTGGCAGCCTTCTTGAGATGTGCTCCCTTGGTTTTCGGGACACCTGAGTCCTCCTCAGTTTTCACCTGCCTCATAGGCTGCTGCTTCTCAGTCTCCTTTGCTGGTGTTTTCTCACCTTCCCTGCAGAGGTTGGATAATCACATCTAACCTCATAACACGGTCAGAGTGTCATAGATCTAACCTGGTGTCCAGCTTTACGAATAATTTCAAGGATGCAGGTAATCCTGAGACTCAGGCAGGACCTGGGGACGTTCAGGTCGCCTCCTCAGGTCCTTCCTTGGCATGTGGGGCCGTGCTCTAGGCAAGGTTTATGTGTGAAGCCTCTAAGAAATCTATGTAGTAATCACTCACATGCAATCTCTCAATTACATAAACTGTCTCATCATTCATTACTTGATGAAATATCGTCATTGTATCCTCTGATAATTGCACAGCTTATGACACTGTCTAGAGAGCCTTACCCCATAAATTCAGAGATTCTAGTTCATTTGCCATCCAAACTCTTAGACCTCTTTTCTAGTAAATGTGCTGTATGTGTATGCCATTCACATGTTTACAAGGAGGCCAGGTCATCTTTTTCCTTCTTTCCTGGGGACAGAAGAATGAGAAAATGGATTAGAGGCTCATGCTAATGACTTCAAAATTTGTATTTGGGACCCATGCCTTTCCCCTAAACTACACTTATTTATTCAATTAACTACTGAAAATTTTAACATTGCTGTGTAATAGCTTATCAAACTGAACATGAGCACAATAGAAATAATGATTTCATGCCTCAACTCCCTACACACACACACATACACACACACACACACATACACACACGCACACATACCCCTTTCTTCTTCCACAGTTGTCCCTACCCCCCACCTGCCTCCTGTCTTCTCAGGAAACAGGGAAATACACTACACTCATATTTGACTCCTCTTTTTCTCTCATACCATTAATCCATCCTAAATAGATATTCTGCAATTTCTCCCTTTAATTTATACCCAGAATTCAAACGCTGATCCTACCTCCAGCACTACCTTCCCGGGTCAAGCCAGTGCCATCTCTTGCATAGATGTTGACATAAGCTCCTGCGGGCTTCTCTGCTTCCTGCCTACACCCTGGCCCTCCAGAGGGCACGCCGAACATAGCAGCCAGGTGGATGTCTTCAAAATACTAGTCAGATTATGTCATACCTCAGCTCAGACTTCTGCAGTGGTTCTGGCATCTTCCAGAATAACAGCCAGAGTTCTGAAAGCAGCTATCAGGGAACTGCGCATTCTAGATCCTCCCGAACTCTCCAACTTCACCTTCTGTTTTTTCCCTCCTTGTTCACTCTGCCTCCACCCCACTGCCCACCTCGCTGTACCCTGAACAGCCAACCACATCAGCACACTGGGGCTCTGCCCCCTTACAGTGTTATCTGCTTGTCCAGAATGCTTATTCCCCCGGGGATCCATGTGACTTGCATTTCTAATCTCCTTCAGATATTTGCTTAAAGGCACCTGCTTTGTAAGGCACTCTCTAATCACCTCTTTAAAATTGAGATCTTCACCTTCTTTGGAATCTCCCTCTTGCCTGTTGATTATTCTCTTCCTCACTTAGTACCACTGGAAATAGACATTCTAACCTCCCGGTATTGACTGTTACAGTGCTGTGGATGAAGGTGGAGAAGTCTATTCATTCACTGCTGTATCCCCAGCACCTCAGTAGAGTCTGGAATGTGGTAGGCTCTCAATAAATGTTGCATTATTTGATTAATAATTGAGCAAACCTATTTGACTTGATCTGAGTTTATATTACAAAAAGATCAAAAATGTAGGGCTGCCGCAAAGAAGACCTTGAAAATGGTCTGATGAGGTTTGGAATTTATTTGCAGGCTGAAGAAAGCATTAAAGGAAACCGAGCAAAACAGTAACAGAAAGAAATGATGTCAGGGACACAGGAAATCATGCTTTGAGAATAAGAGTAATGATAAAGGGAAAATGTGATTCTTTAACATCAGTCTTCTTCTAGCTCATTGATATTGTGTGGGCTGCCAACAATTATGAGGTGGAATGCTGGGCCGATTTTCAAAATAATAATACAACCTTGTTGAATTTCAAATAGAGGCATGAAAATATCTTGCTTTATAAGATTGATAGTGACATATTATAAGTGTTCATCATTTAATACATAAATATGTTCCTTAAAATGTATATGAAATAAGATTGTTGAAATATATGTTGGTAGAAGCAATCTTATAAAATATAGAGCTTTGGAATATCTATTTTCTGAAGACAAAAATGCAAAGAGTAAATTCACTTATATATCTTGCCAGTTGAGTTTGATAGAGTTTTTCTACATTGAAGCATATTTGTCCTCCTCTATCAACCCCCTGGCCCTCTCCCTCCCCCTACACACACACACACACACACACACACACACACACACACACATATACACACACATGCATTATTTTACTGAAACTGGTTAAGCAAGAAATCCCATACACTGTCAGCTTCTACCCCTTTGGCTGAAATAAACAGTCAGTTTGAAAGCTCACTCTGCTTTTTGGGTTTCGCAGTACAACCGATACCAGCAGTATGGTGCAGAGGAGTGTGTCCTGCAGATGGGGGGCGTGTTATGCCCCCGCCCTGGCTGTGGAGCGGGGCTGCTGCCGGAGCCTGACCAGATGAAAGTCACCTGCGAAGGCGGCAACGGCCTGGGCTGTGGGGTGAGTACTGCCCGCACCCCTGGGGCGGTGTGTTCCTGTCCTTGTTCGCTTTTGCGCATGGGCTGGGATTATATTTTTATTTTATTTTCATTTTCCCTTTGGACTCAGACATCTTTAAACTTATGTATAAGAAAATAGATTTTAAATTCCTTTATAGGACTCCAGATCGGAATATGTATGTATTTATTTTGGGGAAAAGAGTTGTATTAAGATTTTCTGCTTTGGTTGCTTATGGAAGTATTTACTTTAAGATGCTGTGAGCCACTAGGCCAGACTTTTAAACTTTTCTCCCAGCACTCAACTGATCCAGAGCAAAAATGTATTCTTTCTTCAGAGTTGCCTTTAAGTAGACAGGAGTGAAGGAGAAAGAACTCTCCATCAGTGACGTCTTAGTGACATTGTTTGCCTAAGTGTTTCAAGAAATAAAATGAAGGTTAATGTGGCAAACTTGAAATGTTATTGTGTCATAAAAATCATTTTAAACAGAGATGAACAAAACTAACGGTGTCTCTTATGGAAGCAGAATAAGAAACGTGGAAAATGTTTGTTCTAAGAGGTCAAACCATGTGACCTGGCCGGCTTTTCATATGAATCTATGGCTGCAAGCTGATGGCTCAAGGAGGAAAGAAGCATAACTCAAACACAAAAAAGCTTACTAAATTATAGGTTAAAATGACAAATGGATGATAATCCTGATATTAAATTTCATGCAGCCTGGAAGAGTAAGAAAGTGTATGTGCGTATAAAAGTCTATTGAATTTTGATGGGAAACGTTTCTTTTAAAATTGCAACTTCATGAGGAGTTTTGTGCAAGAAGGAGCATAGATAGCAGAGGTATATTTGCCAGGCCTGATTTGGGGCTGAGCGCTATAAGTCATCTAGAAATAAATTAGCATTCATTCCCCTTAGTAAAGCTTCCTGTATGTCATGCAGTGGGGTTCACAAAACCCTGGGTTGAACAATGGAGTAGAGGGAGTGGAAGTTGAAAAATAATGAGATGCCATGGTGCCTAAGTGGAAAGATATACCTCTGGATTCAAAATCGTGATTGCATTCAAATGAAAACTCAAGTGATGTTTACTCTCCCTGGAGATGATGGAAATCAGGACACACTCTCCAGTCTTAGCCATCATCATGTGCTGAATTATCTGCACTGATTGTGTGTGGCCTCAGCAGGTTGCCAACCTCTGGGATCAGAATGCTAGCAAATGTTATCTTTTAAAATGAGCTTTTAACGAATTGTTTTTAACTACCGGCTAAATTGTGTGCTTCTGCCTGCTAATTGCCTACTGTGGTTCCATCCTCTAAAGCTGGATTTTAAGATTTTAACTTTCCTTAGGAGGTAGAGAATTCCGCTGGCCCATCTTTTGCATTTGGTTGTTGACCTTGCTTTAAGAATGTTGAAGGGTTTATGTAATGCAAAATCTTGAATATCTTTATGTTCCCTTTTTTATACAAGTAAATTGTAAGTAAATAACATACATATATAAGCTCCAATCATGGCAAATTATTTTAGAAGTGAATCAAAATGCTGTAATATCTTTGGATTAAAGGAGTTTGCAGGCAAACTTGACTTAAAGGAGGATAGCTATGTTCTCAAGGTTTCTTTGTCCTTTGGCAATTCTGGGTAATGTATTCTTACTTTATTTTAATTTGTTTTGGTGTGTTGGTTTTGGAGGTGTGTTTGCTGGATTGTGTATTAGTTATCTATGACTGCATAGCAACTCCAAATTCTAACAATTAACATAGTAGAAATATATCATCTCACAGAGGTTCTGAGGGTCGGGAATCACCCGTGAGTGGCTTCACTGGGTAGTTCTGGCTCAGGGTTCCTCCTGAGTTTGCCGTTTAGCTGGGTTGCAGTCATCTAGAGGCTTAACTGGGGCTGGAAGATCCACTTCCAAGGTGGCTCATGCACATGACTGTTGGCAAAAAAAAAGTCCTCAGTTCCTCACCGGCTGTTGTCAGAAGGTCACTGTTCCTTACCACGTGGCCCTTGTCTTAGGCTGTTTGTCCCCATGAAGGCAGCTGGCTTCCCCCAGAGCAAGCAGTCCAAAAGAGGGAGCAGGGAGAGGAAACCACAGTGCCTTGTAGAACCAAATCCCCAAAGCTGCACCTGTCACTCTCACTTCATTCATTAGAAGTGAGATACTAGACCCAGCTCACTCTCAAAGGGAAGGGAGTTGGGCTCCATCTTAAAGAGGGTCAAAGAATTTATGGACATATTTTAAACCACCCCAGTTTGCAATTTGATGAAGCTGAAAAAAGAACAGAGAAGTGATTTTCTAAAGGATGCACTGAACTGTATGCATTCCTTTCCCTCCCTCCCTTTTTGCCCCAGTCTCCAAACTCTTTCACAAGCTTATGTCCATTCCCATTGCTTTGGCTTCTCAGCAGAGATAAATTGACCTCATCATTGCCCTTGGTCTTCAAATCCCAAACTTTCACTAAAGGATATTCACCTAACTTGAATGCTAAAGGAATTCCACAGTAATTAAAAAAGGAGATTGCGTTGAATGCGTGAAGTTCAAACCCTGGCTTCACAAACTACTAGTGGTCTTCATCTTTGTCAGTTTCCTTATCTCTAAAATAGGATATATATGAGCAACTCTGTATAAGACTATTGTGAATACTAAATGAGATAATAAGTGTGAAATACATAGAATAGTTCCTGGCATAGAGTAAGTGCAGATTTATTTAATATTTAATCAAAAGCTTAATGAATATTTATCCAAAGCTCACCCAAAAGACGCAACATTCAAGGAAGATTGCATATGTGGCATTCATTGGATATACTCTTCCAAACAGTCTAGAATCAAGGATGTAGCCAGATCTACAGCAGGAAATTGGGCACCTAGACCTTACTATTTTTAGCCTTCAAATAATTGCTTTTCCTAAATACTACTTTGCCATGATGCCATTTGTTTATAGTGTGATCATTACACAGGAAATGTGATGCCTGTGGTTCAGGACATCCCAACAGACTTTTCCACAAGGAACCATGCTGACTATTCAAGTCTGATCTGAGTACCAAGCACACTTATGCTTGTCCTGAGGAAAGCTGCCTTTAAGGATGTTAAACCAACTGATAAGGTTTGCCTCTGAAAGTTGACTGCTAGAAAATCTAAAGCTACATCTGTGGCCTCTGGATAGCATATAGAGAGGTCATAAACACAATGGATTTGGAAACTGGTTTCCTGGCTTTACTTGTTTCCTTCTTTCTCTTCCGCTTTTCCTGATGCATGTTGTTTTGCTGTGGTTTGTACATCCTTGTAAGCTGCCCATTTTTTTCTGGGTTTAAGGAGTATAATGGAAAGCCATTGTCTGGAAGAAATTGTGGTTAGATTATGTCATTTCAGAAGTAGAACATGGCCCAATACATAAAAGTTAGAAGAAGATGAATCTCCTTTTACTCTTTGCTCTAACACTATGGACAACGAAGAACAAAATAAGCTGCCTCAGGGAGAAGTGAGTGTCTCATTCAATACATCGTTCAAGGAAAAGTCATTGGTAGCAAAGCTGTAGAAGAATTATAGAGTTCTAGATGTGCAAAAAGCCCTAGACATCATTAACTCCAGTGATTCTCGGTGTGGTTCACAGATTTATTGTAAGATGTCTGTGAATTCACCCATGCTTAATGTTTTTCCTTCAACTATCAAGATAGAAAAAGTACAACTCTTACTATATGGGTATTCAAGAAATGTTTGCTGTTACAAAAAAAAAAAAAAATAGTGTGTAAAAAAGTTGAAACTCAAATTATCTGCCAGTTGTAGGATTTAAAATTTTTTGGAGCTAGACACCCATGTGTTGAGCCCTAGGCTCCAGAGGATTCTGATCTTCTAGTCATTTCACCCACCACCATGTGCCTGGGTGGTCTTCCACACAGCTGTGGTTTCTATTGTATATCCTTTCCATCTGAAGATTTCTGTGTCTTTAGTTGAGCTTCTGTAAAATAGGTGCTATAGTTAGTATTTATGAGTCTTTTGTTCACACATATGGGAAAGTCCATTGGAAAATCAGATTCCAGACACTGCTCCACTGTGTCACAGGCTTATCTGTTCCCTCAGGAGCAATGTACCTTAACTGATAAATGAAGACAGGGATTTCCATTTAAATGATGATGTCAGTCCACCTAGGAAAGTTCTGATAAATGTGGGATGAATCCAGCAAATTTATTACCAGTATAAAGAATTATTTGAAAGTACCACCTCCCAGGATTCAAGCTGCAGTGTTACACTGGTTTCCTGTCTTTATATTCCTGTCCTAAGCCTTTTCATTCTTCTTAGTAATGCATGTATTTGGTGTTTAACATTCATGAAATGTATGAATGAATGAATAGAATAAATGATTGCGTGAATCTTAATAATCTAGGAGTAATATCAATAAACTATTACTTTAATTTTCCAATATTAATCATCATGTATCCCAGTATTAGAACTGCTTACCTTGCCCCAACAAAGACCTCTTTGAAAAATATTTAAGCACCTTTATATACTTATACAATATACAGTGTTTTAATAGCACACATAGTATATAATTCAGAAAACCAAAATAACACTACGTTCAGGGATCCACAAAAAGTCCATTAGAAACCTGAAAGTACTGCAGAATTTACAGAATTGATGTGCTCTATCAAAGACTACATACAAGGCCAAGTAAAGAGTACATTCTGATATGTAAAATGTGCTACTCTTGGGAGCACTGAGATTTCGGTTTTGACTCAGCACAGAATATTTTTACATAGATAGAACACAACAGAGAATGTATTTTGGTATCAAATACTAGTCTAGCCTCACTCTACTAACCCTAGATCCTACTTTTACTACTGCTCATAAAAAAAATTAATTGATTTCCTGAAGAATTCACGTTATGCATTATTCTTTTTTTCTGGCCTTATTGCTAGTCATCAGAACCATCTCACAAACTTTTATGATTCTGATGCAAAATGTTGATGTGTTTAGTACTGGAAAACAGCAACAAAATATGGAATACATTATACTCACTGACCCGGGAACGCAGACATTATACTCACTGACCCAAGGCAATCAGGCCTTCCGAGTTATCTATAAATAAAACATCTTTATCTTATTTGGTGTTGTCTCAGAGTATTACATGTCTGGGAGATAATTTATTAAAATAATGCTTGAAGTTGGATGAGGAATTTTCTGGTTTTAATTAGAAATCCAGAAACAAAATTTAGCAACTGCTGAAAAATACACATTTAAATGAAAATAGAATTTCAAAAATCTTATTAGTGACCATAAGTTAAGGAAATGCGATGAATTTCTTAAGGCCTCTAACAGTGACTCTCTCCTTAAACAAACACCGTGCTGTGTTGTTCAGAGGCAGATTTATCAGGGAACTAATGAGGCCTTCGCCTGGGGCTCCTCGCTTGCATGGGTCCTTTCCAAAGCTTCTTGCCATGTTCACTTTCTTGCATTGATTTTCTTAAAAAGAGTTTCAAAAATTATAAAAATGAAGTTGTAAAGCCTCCCTCAAATGTGGTTCTAGGCCTGTGCAAGTATGGGATATGACCTACTTCGTGCAAAGAAATGTGTATATGTTTTTGGTTAAACTTGTTATTTTGAACGACTTATAACAACAGCATTGAAATATTGTTGGAGGTTTTAGTGAAATGAGAGTCTGAACCTCATTTTCAGCCTTTAAGTAGGAAAGGAGTCTATGAAGATAAATTATGATGATACCTACCCTTTTACTCAGAGATTTAACTAATTATTGAGTTTAAACTCCAAATTAACAAATAGATATCAAGCTGTTTTTTCAATAGGTGGAGTCTGGAAAGAGAAAACGTGTAGATGATCAATATTTAATAATAAAAGGAAAAAAGAAAATGGTTACTTTTCTTATTCTTTAAGCCAATTTTAATTTATTTTTGTAAAAATATGTAATTTAATTAAATTATGCTTAGGTAATTTTTAAACCATATTGAGATTTTTTAAGACTAGAGATTAAAATCTAGTCTCCAAATGTGTGTGGTTTACATCATGATGTTTTCAGGGAGACACCAGAAAGAACAGGTGTTTCTCAGGATGACTAACTGTGGGTTCATGAGCCTTCATGCCAGCTGTCCCCATGCAAGTTTGCCTCAACCGCCTGGACACTCCAGCACGTAGAGAGCGGAATCAAATCTTGTTGGTACTTTAGGCTTTGATATACAAGATGTTCTTCATCAAAGAGCATTTTTAAAAAGAAAGTTGATGTTATGAAATGTCAAAAAATATGCATTCCATGTTTATTTGACATATGTCCAAAAATCTAATTTAAACTCTAAGATCAGCTCATTTGCAGATTGGAAATAAGTCTCGCTAGACTTTCTGCCTGTGAGACAGCTTGAAGTGCAAAGATAGAAAGCTTCGGAGAGTATTTATTTTAGTTAAAGAAACTGTTCACAAATGTACAAACAAGTTCTGCATACCATTCCTCTGGAAAGCATCTATCAGTTAGCAGACATTCCTAGAAAGTGTTCTGTGATTTTGAGGTACAGTTGATCTTTGATGAGCAACTGGGAGTTGAGGGATGCCAACCCCTCCTGCAACCAAAAGTCAGCAGATAGCTTAAACTCAACTACAACTGGCCACTGTTGACGGGAAGCCTTATCAATAATATAAATGGCTAATGAGCAGGAATTTGTATGTCACATGTATTATAACTATATTCTTATGATAAAATAAGCTAGAGAAAAGAAAACATTATTAAGAAAATCATAAGGAAGAGAAAATGTATTTTCTATTTATTAAATGGAAGTAGATCATCATAAAGGTCTTCACCCTCATCGTCTTCATGATGAGTAGGCTGAGGAGGAAGAGGAGGGGTTGGTCTTGCTGTTACAGAGGTGACCAAGGCAGAAGAGAATCAACATATAAGTGGACTTACATTCTAATGCATGTTGTTCAAGGCTCAGCTGCATATAGAAAAGTGTATTTTTTTAACCCAACACAGACCAGTAGCCATTCTCATTGTCTTTAACCAGTTTTTGTTGAAATAAAAGTAAATATGAAATAATTATACTCTTTTTTTTTTTTTTTTCTTTTTGAGACGGAGTCTCACTCTGTCATGCAGGCTGGAGTACAATAGCACGATCTCGGCTCACTGCCACTTCTGCCTCCCAGGTTCAAGTGATTCTCCTGCCTCAGCCTCCTGAGTAGCTGGGATTACAGGCAACTGCCACTACGCCCGGCTAAGTTTTGTATTTTTAGTAAAGATGGGGTTTCACCATGTTAGTCAGGCTGGTCTCGAACTCCTGACCTCAGGCAATCTACTCACCTCAGCCTCCCAAAGGGCTGGGATTACAGGTGTGAGCCACCGCACCTGGCCAATAATTATACTCTTTCAAAATCGTAAGATCCATCTTTTTGAATAATGTGTTAGAAAATCAGTTTTATGGTAAATCGATTGGAGAACACTTCTTTAGCTTTACAAGCTGCAGAGAGCTCAGAACAGTCCTGAAAACAGGCTTCTTGTGAAGATCACATTGTTTCTGTGCATTTATTTTCGTCATGCTCTGACTTCTGTATAGGGCTGTGTGTCTAACATGGCAGCCTTTAGCCACATATAGCTATTTAAAAGTAAGTATAATTAAAAAGTCAGTTCCTCAGTGACAGTAACCACATTCCAAGCGCTCAGTGGCCATACATGGCAAGTGGCTACTGTATTGAACAGTGCAGATATAGCCCATTTTCATCACTGCAGAAAGTTCTATTGGACAGTTCTGGTCTGGTAAAAGGCCGGGACGTCTGTCCAAGGAGTAACATTTGCAAACTCAAGGTTTCCTGTGTTTTCAACATAAGCACTTTGAGCTATTCAGCTGTAGTTGAGGGGGGAAAAAAACTTTACCAAAATACAGCAAATTCTTGACTATAAAAATATAAAGCAGCATTTTCCAGAGTAGGGGTCATGCAATCCAGGTTCCAACAGATGTTGCCAGGACTATGGCAAGAGTTGGGGTACAGAGAGATGGAGCAGAGATCTACAATCCAATAGTTGGAGGCACTGGGTAAGCCAGATTAAACCAATTTCTTTCCTATAGGACTTAAAGCTTTCAATATACAAACACACATTGCTTGAACAAGCAGAACATCACACTCAGCATTTCTGCAACTCTATAGAGCAAGAACTACCCTTTGTGTGGTACATTTTGTAAGACAGGTGTTTTATGAAGCTACTTGGGATTCAGATGTCTTGCTTTATTTTTTTAATGCATGGCGCTGAATTGCATACTGCTAGTCACAATAAGAAGGTGATACCCAAAAATCAGAGCCATTAGGCCCACAATAGTTCTTTTTTGTAGAGAACTAATGAAAGCATGACTTTTTAAATTATATGGTATATTTGGCTCAAATGTATTTTTGAGACTACAATATATTTTTACAGTAAAATCTTTTTCTTTCTAATACTGCCATTGATATATATTTTTATGGGTTTAAGATCAATTAGAGAAGACGGGATGAAATTTTGTGATCATGTGTGCTTAGTAACTCTCCTTCCAAGGATCCCTATTAAATGAACATGAGAATAACTTATATAACAATAAATGATAAAATATTTTCATAGGGCAAGTGTCACCATGTGTCAATCTCATAAAATGTTAACTGCATGGGGCATTATGATAATAACAAAAAAAAAAAATGACATGTAGATGTGTTTTTATTTTCCATGTGTGAAGAAGTGCTTCTGCAAACAGCGAGAACAATCCTAAGGAGGTAGTGCTTGGGTCCAGCTCAGCTGGGGCAGACCTGGGGGCAGCTTGCATCTCCCTAAACCCCAGCATTCTGAATGGTGATCTTCCCCTTTCCAGCACTATTTTGTAGTAGATAAAAATATGGAAACCATCAACTTTTCCATAGTATTACAGCAGCTAAGTACGTTCTTGACATAATTATACAGCGGAATACAATACTCTATTACGAAGAGTGAGGTCAATCGGTGTCCTGATACAGAACCACTTTTAATACGCAGAATGAAGTAAAGACAGCATGAAAAGGGGATCCGTGCACATGAGTGTGTAAGATTTTTTCTGGAAAGAAGCAAAGACAGCCCGGGAACAGTGGCTGCCTTTGGGTAGAGGAAGTGATGATGTGAGGGAGGAAGCTTTTACTTTTCAGTTTATAACCTTCTAGAATGTTTGAGGTTTCTGAACATGTAGATTGATGGTTACTTTTTTATAACATGAGGGACTGAGTTTATGAATTATTTTTTTCTTAATTAAACTTAGTAATGTTACATGTTAAAAATAAAAGCAATGTGACCAATATTTTCACTGGCAGAGACCGAGGGCACAGAAACCAACTCCATGGAGCCTCGCTGCTGTTCCAGAAAGAGCCAGGCATGCAGGTGGTGGTCCGGCTGGCCACTCTTAAACCTGGAATGTGTCAGGAGCAACTCTCCTGTCATACCCATGTAGCTGAATGTCATTTTTTAATGAGAATGAAGTCCACTTGGAAATTTAATTTACCTTCGCAAAATAGGGTCTCTGAACATGTCACCAAATGTATTGAGCAGCCAATGCAAATCAGTGATGTTTTAATTAAATTACACAAAATGTTTAAATAGTTCTTACATTATAGGAAAACATGTCCCATTGCTACTTTGCACATCTCTGTATTCCAGCAGTCGTCTCCCTACAGGGCATTTGTTCAGCTAGTGCCCCTTGAGGGTCAGGGCAGAGATTGTCTAGCGTATGCCCAGAACATCTCATGTTAGCCCCATGGCGTGATGAAGAAGCAGCACACCCTCACTCTTCACACGAAACAGGAACACCAAGACCAGCGCTAAGTGACTGCTGTTATTCCTGTTGTTCATGACGTTTAGGCAGAGTTCAAGGGAGCCCACACAGAATGAGCGCTCAGGACTAGAGTAAACAGGCATTTCTCTCACTTGTCCAGCATTCCATTGGGAAACGCTAAGTCGATCAGTTATTCAATCAGCTCTCTCTACAAGCTCCTGGGAGGGAATAGGGCTTTTCTTGGGTAAAGACCAGCCAGTCCCATGGGCACTGGTTTCCAAGGATCTGCAACAGATGTAGAAATCATATTTCCTAAGATTCCAAGAAATGTAGCCAATTTTCCTCCTTCTCCACTTGGCATCTCAGTGGGCCCCAGGGTTCTACCAGTTGAGGTCCTCAAAGACTCACTTTTGCCTCTTTTGCACCAAGAAGTGGAAACTTGAAGTGTGCCCTGGGCAAATCTGATCTGGCCTGGCTTGACCTTCAGTCCCACCTCCCCTAAGATTTGGAGGTCCTTAGGAGGTACACCTGGCAGAACTATCCAAGCCTACCATACAGGCCTTTGTCCCCACTGTCCGTTAAAAAGTTGATGTTGTGGATAGAGACTAAGGAAATTTCTTAAAGTCCAATTTATTTTAGAATATTTTTCAAGGAGAAGAAAAACATCAAGTAACTACAAGACCACGGGTAAGGCCCAGGTCCAATGTATAACCCTTGCCTGTCTGTTTGCCCATTCTTGAACTAGGATCAGAAGAAGTGTACAAGTGAGAAGGAACCCAGTCAGAAGGAGATAAGCCTCACTGTTGCACTCTAGGAGATAATTGGTCAAGCGGGCCTATTGCTGCACTTCCAAAAAGCAATTTTCTTCCTCCTTTCTGTAGAAGAAGGCCAAGAATGCCTGTGTCTTTCTCTAATCAAAGTCGCCTGTTACCGTCTTTCAGATAGATAGTATATTGTTCCTGACACACATCACATTTTTCTTCACAAAGCCATGTTGGTTATTGACCAGAGTTAAAGGACAGTCTGGGAATTTGATGCCAAGTGATTTTTTCCCAATTCCTCTCAAGGTATTAGTGCTAAACTGGCAGGCCTGTAATTTGGAGGAAGTCTGTGTTCACTCTTCCTGTGGCCACCTCCCCATATAGATGAACCCAGTCCACTTGCAGAATGTGACGTATCCCTAAATAATTCTCACACATTATCAAATGCAAGCTTTTGATTGTGTCCTTCTTAGAATTTGAGGCCAGCCGCAGTGTAATCCCAGCACTTTGGAAGGCTAAGGCGGGCAGATCACGAGGTCAGAAGATCGAGATCATCCTGGCTAACATGGTGAAACCCTGTCTCTACTAAAAATGAAAAACTAGCCAGGTGTGGTGGCGGGTGCCTGTAGTCCCAGCTACTCGGGAGGCTGAAGCAGGAGAATGGCGTGAACCCGGGAGGCAGAGCTTGCAGTGAGCCGAGATGGTGCCACTGCACTCCAGCCTGGGCAACAGAGCGAGACTCCGTCTCAAAAAAATAAAAGAACTTGAAGCATTGTTCTTTTTGTGTACATACCTGCATTTTGACATGCCCTGATTATTTGAAGGAAATAGAAGAAATAGTCCAGTGAACTTGTAAGTTAGTCATTTGCATCAGAAATAAGATGGAATTTTATTTGCTGGAGTTTTAAAAGAATGTAGGGCTTGGAATGGATGTGTCCTAAAAGAGAAATTTCCCAGTGATTAATCAACCTTGTTTAGACCATTCATTTCAATGGTTTTACATGTAACTAGGAAGTACATAGAAAAGCTATGTATTCAGAAGATAGCTGCTATTTGGAACGAAAGAAATCTAAATCAAAGTAGACTTCTCAAAAACTCTTTTATGTGATGACGTGGCTGGGCTTTGGATAAGCAGTATTGTATTGCTGTAAAGTTCAGAAGCTGCTTAATCAATAAGAAAAGTTGAAGTAGAAAGATAGGATTAAAGAGATAAGATCTTTGTTAGACTAAATCTATTGACCCAGAACTTCCTATTATGGGATGGATGGGAACTGCTTCACCCTGTTAATGTAACATTTTCCATCTCAAAATTGCTGTGTGGAGACTATGTCACTGTGTCTATTTTTAGTTTCTTGGTCTAAAGAAACCACAGATTGTTTTTGCAAGACCTCAGAAAAGCACAAAACTTCCATTGTAAACACGATTTAGATAAAACACTTACTGGGAATGCTTTTAATATTCTGAGCATCATGTTAAACATCATTGATATATAATCAGAAATCTGCAGGGACACAAGCTACCTCGGAATGTGAATAAAATAGCCAGCATGAAACCAACTCTATAGGCTATTTACCTTCCCTGTACAAACAGAACTGCTTGCTGATAGAGCGTGACCCCCAGCACCTGGCTGTCAGCCAGCAGGGGCAAGTTTCTATCAGGTCATAGAATCTGTGTGTGCACAGCAGACAGACTGCAGACTAAAATGTCAGTTTCCCTCCTGACGTCAATCTCCCCCTTTCTCTTGCTAACAGAACATATTTTTTTTCTTTTTTTCAAGTGTGCACCGCTTTGGGAAATGACCTCATTTTCCAGGTCAGTAGTGAGTTCTGAGTAGTCTAAACCACTTGCTAATCCTGTGACCCTTACTAGTGATCAGGTTTGAGAAGATCCAGGCCCTTCTAGAGTTCATTGCACTACTGAGTGCATCAGCTCTGAAGCCACTCCATTGTTGGACTGCGTGTTATGGGATATGATACATTTCCTTTCTATTTAAGCCAGTTAAATTGGAGCTTTCTGTTTCTCCAATCAAAATCTCTTAATGGGCACACAGGCATTTATTTCTCTTAATAATGACCAAAGGAATTCATTTACTAAGGACTTTGGGCAGATATTGGGGAAAAAAAAAAAAAAGAATTATTTGATCAGAGCTTTTTAGTAGCAAACAAAATCACCTCCAGATTATTATATTCCATAATATTTTTGTGTCCACTGTAATGGTAATCAGCAATTTAAAAAAATCTTTTTGTTCCTCTCTGGCTAAATGGATTGTAGTAGCCTCCATTATATTATTCTGACACTAGTTCCATGGCGTGTGGCCAACTCCTAGGACTGCAGTGACGTAAGTGGATGGGAGTTTATTTCTCTCTCTCATAAAATTATGTCTGGAGCTGGGATGCTCCACTCCACCAAGCCTTGAGTTGCCTTCATCTACATGGTGTAAGGTGGCTCAGCCCCAGGTCCACATTTCAACCAGAAACAAAGGGGAAAGAGAAGAGGACATTCCCAGTCTCTTTAAAGGTCAAATCTGGAAGTAGCACACAACATTGTACTCATATTCTGACAGAGAAAAGTTACTTGTGAGGCTACGTGGCCAGCCCCCAAAGCAGTTGGGAAATATCTTTATTCTGGGTGTGATGTGCCCCACTAGAAACTGTTCCTAAGAAGAAAAGGGCGAATGGATGATGAGCGGACAAATGTCAGTCTCTGCCTCATCTGGTGTCTTTTCTGTCTCCTTTTATCATTACTCAAATACCGTTCACTTGTCTCCAGTCTCAGAGTTTCATATTTTCATGCAGGAAAAGAAAAAAGTCTTCTGGCAAGAAGCTACTTCTTTTTTATTTCTAACAGAATTGAGTATTTCCTTGGTGATTTTTTTTTAACAATATATATTTTTCACTTTCTATATTCCCAGGCATGAGAAATTAGACCTCTAACTCTCAATAATATCCATAAAATTGTATTCACCCCTTCTATTAAAAGGTATTGCCACAATAACCTTCTGAAGTTGTGCAGATAAATAGAGTTCGCATTCAGTATTGCCATAAACTGAAAGCAGAGGCATAATTCTAGAAAATTCTGTAGTTGGATTGACGTTTACACCTGCTGATTATTTTGTTCTCATGTCACATACAAAGGCACTACTAAACCATGTAGAACCACATGTCCCACAGACTAAAGCTTTTGGAGTTACAAATTGAATATGATATTTCATGTAGCACTTGGAGTAATATCAGCTTCTGATTTACATTTCTAACAGAAGTCCTAGGAGGTTTAGCTTTTATTCTTCTACCACAATCACTAAAATCATGCTGTTTTTAGCAACTAAGCTATTCTTAGAAGAAACATTCACCAAGGGGAAAAATTCAGTATATTCTTTCTTATATTGAAAATAAATCAGTAATACTTGTAGGGGAAAATTGTTTATTCTACATGCATGAATTGGTTATCCAGTATGTATATGGCTTTCTGCTAGATGCTACAGGCACACAGAGATGATGCCACAGCCACCGTGCTGGAGAAACACGTCATCTAATGGGAAGACAAGACATGTCTGTGTGAAACAGCATAGCCACGTGGCAACATGTAATTGTGCCGGGGAATGTCCCACAGAAATCCAGGATGCTTAAGGGGCTTCAAACCCAGTTCCCGCATCGCCGTGAACACACCTCATAGTCATGTGTGTCACATTGCTTGTGTGCATACCACTTGCCCACATGTGGAGCTGCTGTGGGGCTGCTGGTGGGGTGAGCAGGAGCTGCCTTCTATTCATTTTTGTATCCTCAGCAACGACCCCTGCATTCAGCACACTCGTTGTGTCATGAATGATGCCCTGAGAAAGGAAAAAGTTTGGAATCCAGAATGGGGAGCTTCATTAAGCGCACTGAGGGTTGGAAAAATTTGGCTTGAAGTAGTGACTGAAATATTTCAGGCAGAAGATTCTGCACCAGAGTGAAGGGACAGAAAGCCGGGCAGCTGCAGAGAACACGGCCAGGGAGGAATGAGTAGGCGATGGGGAGGAGTCGTGGGCTCATGGTGCCTGATCAAGAACAGGAGAGGGAAAGGGAGTCCGGCCCTGCGGGCTAAGGATTCGGGACTTCATCCTGCAGACCACGGAAGCCAGGCAAGGGCTTCCTGGGGAAGTGACATGATCAGATCTTTTGGAAAAAGTAATCTAGTGTGAGGGTGAGGAGAACGGGTGGAAAGGGGGTTCACTGAAAGTCACAGAGACCACTGTGACGGTGACTATCTTGTGTGAATATACAGCCTTCCGACCTTATAAAACAGGAATCGCTATTTATCTTTTCTCCTTCTACTAGTGAAGCAGCATTGGTAGTCCCGAGTAACTCCCCAGGGTTCCTTATCTCACGCCAAGAAAATTAAGTACACAGACACGTGGGTGGGTTAAGGAGTGGAAAGTTTAATAGGCAGAAGAAAGGAGAGAGGAGAGCAGCTGCTTGCAAGAGTGAGAGATGTCAGGAAAAAAAGGTCAAGGTGGCAGATCACAGCAGATTTTATAGGCAGCCTTGAGGAGGCAGTGTCTGATTGACGTAGGGCTCACAGATTGGTTTGACCAGGTGTGACATTTACATAGCACGCAGAGAAGGCTCTTGGCCCCACCCTAATCTTATTATGCAAATAGACTTTCCACTTGATGGGGCCATCTTTCTGCTCCTGACTGTACAGGTGGCTGGCAAAAAGAGAAGATGGAGCCGCCATTTCGAACATGGCTAGTCCCAGGGACTATATTCCTATGGGCACAACTGCCAGCATGTACCCATGCAAGTTTCCAGCATGCTTGTTTGTGTCTGCAGCTCGATTTTACAGGCTGCTCTTTGTTGGAAAAGAAAATGATTTGGGGGCTGCTTTTCGTTAAAAGGAAAACCTTACTGAGGACTTCCGCACCCTCACTGTCTGCCTAAATAATTTCTTTTTAACTCCTATATCACTAGTTTTCAGAAATTATTTTAAGAATTTTAGGTTTGTAATATCATATGCATTTAAGGCTGAAACCTTGGGGATGTGGAAGATTTGGATCATTATTTTATTTTAGAGATTATTTAGAAATTGAATTCCTAACCACTCTCTGTATAATATGTAATAGCTAGTGTGGTACACTATAGAATATTTATACTCACCCACCTTTATTATGCTGCATAATTTGCTGCCTTTCATTTTTTAATCGAAAAATATGAGTTTAATATTTAAAAGTCTTAAATAGCAAATTTTCCTTACTGTTTCCTCAGCATCTACCATGGTATCCAACACACATATAATTGTATAAGAGGGTTTCATATTAAAAAGTCCCATGAGTGACAAGATTTGCAGATTTATGAGAGACTTTCTACCAGTATCTGAGAAGTGATGGCAGGTGTAAGGGGTGGAAGGTGACAGCCACCCTTCTTGACTCAGATATCCCAACATCCACGTGCATGCACCAGTGAACATGAAAAAGTGAAAGACAGGAAAGACCTTCTGACCATGACATTCCAGCCGTGTTACCACATGAGCGTCTTCCCACTCTCGTAACCCATGGTTTCTATTTAGCAAGGATGTTTTTTTCTGAATTAATTTATTTCAAAAATACAAACAAAAGCAAGTAAAAAATCCCACAAAGCTAATTTATAACAACCCTAGATATTTTCAGTGTCTCTAGATCATTTAACATCAGTTCACTGGGAATCACAGCCCACCCTGGAACAGACAGAGTATGGAGTAAACTCCTGAGTAGGGAGCTGGGTCCAGACTCAGACACACACACATACTATATACATACACCCACACTCACACACACACACACCCATATACACACACCTATTTCGCAAACTAGATCCAGAAATAAATTTCTTACCATTTTACCTATGAAAAAGTTATTTTTTTACTTAAGTGAACCCTGAAACTTGTGCATTTGAATTTTAATCCAGTTAGTTTTACACAGATCCCAAAGTCTCCAGGCCAAATTTTTCTGCAAGGAGAAGCATTTTGTACTTGTAGATACATAGATAGATTATATATATATGTGTGTGTGTGTGTGTGTGTGTGTGTGTGTAGAGAGAGAGAGAGAGATAGGATGGATAGATAGATAGATAGATAGATAGATAGATAGATAGATAGATAGATAGATAGATAGATTTTTAATAGAGCTAATTATAGTGAAAATTTTAAATTGAAATTAGTTTTTTGTTTCAGGGAACGGTATGAAGGTGAAGATTTGCAAATGTTTACCCCAAACCCCTTCTTTATTAAACACTTTTGGCATCTATCTAATTTCCTTGTATGCATGTATCTGCGGTGTTTGCAAAGACTTTTTCTATGTATCCCTAAAAGTGGGGTCCATTGTAACAGTTCCAAAACATTCCTCAAAGCTGTTCTTTTATAATCTCATCATTCTCATCCATGAGCACCTCCATTTCCCAAGCCTGGATAACAGACGCAGGTAATCCACCTGTGTGTCTGAT
Organism: Rhinopithecus roxellana; assembly: GCF_007565055.1. Lineage (NCBI taxonomy): Eukaryota > Metazoa > Chordata > Mammalia > Primates > Cercopithecidae > Rhinopithecus > Rhinopithecus roxellana. The sequence goes on from NC_044552.1 coordinate 156,649,313, forward strand.
ATTCAGATTTACAATTCCCTTGCTGGTAAGACTGACGTGATTTTTTTCAGAGCACCCTGACTCTTTCCAAAGGGTAGGTGCCCTAGAGCAGCAGGGACAGTGCTCCTAAATAGCCTTACACATTTGCAGTATATATGTCTATGGCCACTCACATGTACAAGCCCCCTAAAGAGAAAATCTTCCCCTTTTCACCTATTTTGGATTCTGCCCAGGTTCCTTTCTTTGGGGTGGTCTTACTGGGCCACCTACCTTAGGACACTTTTAACTCATTTAGTTGATTTCTTCCAACACTGGGTCATTAAAACGTGGGAGTGCATCGGTTACCTCGGCAATGTTGCTGGGCGAGGGTGGGGGGTGGCATTTGCACAATTAATTTTTTTTTTTTTTTTTTTTTTTTTGAGATGGAGTCTGGCTCTGTCATCCAGACTGGAGTGCAGTGGCATGATCTCAGCTCACTGCAAGGTCCACCTCCCGGGTTCATGCCATTCTCCTACCTCAGCCTCCTAAGTAGCTGGGACTAGAGGTGCCCACCATCATGCCCAGCTAATTTTTTGTATTTTTGGTAGAGATGGGGTTTCACCGCGTTAGCCAGGATGGTCTCAATCTCCTGACCTCGTGATCCGCCCACCTCGGCCTCCCAAAGTGTTGGGATTACAGGCATGAGCCACCACACCCGGCCTTGCACAATTATTTTTAAGGCTGGACAAATGATGGAACTTCTGGAACTTGCATTCAGGTAAAATAAACACTATTATCAGGTGGTGGGGTGCTACGTTCTGTTTGAAGCAATAAAATATCCTGTAGGTAGTTGAAAATAGGAAACTGAAATTTGATGTGTTAGGATTTTGGTAAAGATTTGAATTATCATTAGAAAGGAATTGTTGAAGCTCTCCAATAATTGGTCTGTTCTCTGAAGTAGAGCAGATTGACAGCCTTTTCTCTTAAAAGAAGCAAGCTTTGGGCCAGGTGTGGTGGCTCACGCCTGTAATCCCAGCACTTTGGGAGGCCGAGGCAGGCGGATCATGAGGTCAGGAGATTGATACCATCCTGGCTAAAATGGTGAAACTCTGTCTCTACTAAAAAATGAAAAAATTAGCCGGGCATGGTGGCAGGCACCTATAGTCCCAGCTATTCGGGAGGCTGAGGCCGGAGGAGCGCTGAACCTTGGAGGTGGAAGTTGCGGTGAGCCAAGATCGCGCCATTGCACTCCAGCCTGGGCAACAAGAGTGAAACTCCATCTCAAAAAAAAAAAAAGAGAGAGAGAGAGAGAAAAGACGCAAGCCTTACAGGTCTTCGTAGACATGGAATGAGGCTGCTCCAATTCCTGCTGGTCTCTGGAAGGGCTAAGAAAATGGAAGGGACAATTTCCTCTAAAAGTATGATTTTTCAAACCAGGGTACCTGATATGGAAGATGATACCCAGTGCCACAGGAGAAGGTGCATTTCCCTAGACACTGGGGCAGGACTGGGTGGGGAATGATACTTCTATGTTGAACCAAACACGTGATGAATCTTCAAAAAATGTCTGAATTTACAGCCCTTCCTTTGGGCTATGACCTCCAGACATTCCAGGTAGTTTTTGTTCTCCTTGTTCTCTTTCCTGTGCTGTCCAGGAACACCTGTGAGGGAGAGTTTGAGAAGTGTGCATTTAAGTGATGGCAAGAAGCCCGTGTGCACAGTCATGGCCCGGTGAAAAAAAAAAAAAAGTTGGCTAAAACATCAGAGTGGTGCGAAATGAATAAAGGGTTTTTGTTTTTGTTTTTTTGATGCTTCTTACGTAAAATGCTTTTGCTGCTCTGTTGTTTTTATAACATGCTCAATAAGTTTCACTGGTCTACAAAGTAGATTAATGTTCCTGTATTATTTTATTTATATACCATGGAAAAGGAATTGGTCCCACAAGGATTGACATTAATTTGTGTCAAATGATATTTTTCTTCATCATCAAAATGTGAGCAATTAAATCTCCACTTCTCAAATGTGAGAAATATATGAAAGAATGTTTAAACCCATGAACAATTTTCCCGCCAGAGATAAAAATCAGTTGTACAAATAATGTTTATAAATCTTTTTTGATTTCGAGAATATTTTTATACCTTATCTTACAGAAGACAACTTATATGTAGAACAGCCTCTTTCAACACGGCCTCACTTAAACTGAGCTGCTGTAATTCTATGAATGGGCTATACTTCATCCAAATGTGCAGGTTTAGATGTTTTATTACTGGAAACCGAAACTGTGTGAGTTTAAAGAGAAACCAGCCATCTCTCTGTCCCAGTGCTGTGAGATCATAAGTAAGCCATTTACCTTTCCTGTGCCACTGTTTCCTGTTCCTCTGCAAAAGGAGGCGCCTTCCATCTGTAAGACTTGGAGCTGTCTTGCATTCTGATATTGATATTATCAGAGCAGATGGGCTAATGTGTGACTCCCCTCACTAAACCTGTGAACTTGGTGCTCACTGTGGCCCCAGGTGAGGTAGCTGGAGGGACACGGCCCATCAGCCACAACCAGGTGTCAAAATCATCCCCATCCTTGTCTTCTCACCTTCCCTGAGGCATCAACTTTCAGCAATCACTCATCAAGTCAGATATTGGAAGATGAGACTCTTGCCTTTCAATACCCTACATTTCACTGGAACAGGAAGGCATGCGCTGACTAGGGAGAGGAATCTGTGGTTGTGGCTCGTACATCTCATAGACATAAGACAGCTGTTTTAAGTGACAGACTCCTAAATTAAGATTTTCAAACAAGACTGTTCTTGTGAATATCAACACAATAATTCAGATAAAACAAAGCAGGATTCCTGCCTTCTAAGCTAGAACCATGAGGCAGGCAAACTTGACTTCCTCAGCCCTTGGTACACAGTATGAGGCCTCAGGGAAGGCCTTATTTACTTGGCTCCTTTTTTCAGTTGTGGCTTAATTTCCAAGAATTTTCATCCAGCCTCTTAGTTTCTCACTGGACTTCACCTAATCATTCAAGACAAATAGTCACCTCCCCAAGAGATAATTATACCATCTCCCAAGGCAGTGTTTAATTGCTTTCACTGACAAGAAGTTACTCAATGTCTAACCTCAACCCTCTACTGCAGAAGTCTCAATCCCATGTATCTCGCAACAACTTTTCACAGCATTCTTGAAAACAATCAGATGTTAAAAGTACGGGTGTGTCCTGGAGTCAATTGTGTGTTATATGAGGGGGCACTATTTGTACACAACCCCATATCCACTTGGACACAGTTGAGAAAGACCCTGCTGCTCTGCTATGATTTCTAGGATCTTTTCTCAGTGGGAGCTCTGCATGTTCCTGTCTTATTTCCCATTATCGCTGGGGTGCTAGTGGATACCACTGAGGGCTTCAAGACTGCTTGCCTCTCCAAAAGGGTTAAGGCATCGCCTTTCCTTCGTGGAAGGGGCACAGGAATACCTCCTGGAGTGTATGAGAGGCCACATTGCATTCCCACAGCTGTGCACCCACTACAGCTATGGAAGACTCTATTTCTTTAATATATCAGGAGATATTTGTAGCTGGGAGGTTTACCAGTATTCATTAATAAACAGAAAGAGAAAACCAGAAACCACCAATCAGAATAAAATCCTGTCTCAATATGACATGGCTAAGTAAAGTCACAAATGAAAAATCTTTCCCCTGAGGATTACTTTAACAGTGACATTTTATGCATATATCTGTGGAAATTCTTCTGTCCCACAAATATATGTTAAGTATTTTGAGGGATAAATAGATTTCTAAAACACAGTCTCGGATTAGGGGAATTTATTCAAGTTAATTCTAAGTCTCTGAGGACTGAGTGGGGGGAAAGAAATGTTTGAAAGCAGTGCTGTGTTAAAGGAGGCAGCAGTGCCTGTGGCCTTTGGGTAAACTGTGCTGACCTAGAGAAACGGTGTCTGGGAAGGGCCATCAGTCTCCCCCAAGGGTTCTTCAGACAGCTGATTCATGCACTGTCAGAAAAGAGACTCCAGCCCTGTAGAGGCCAGTCTCATATAGAAGACTGGGGACCCGGAGAATGTTCTGATTAACAATAGCTTGGCCTGACCAGGAATATTAGAGTGTCAACGAAAGAGGAAACTCTCATTCTAGTAGTAAAAGGAAGTGCAAGGGAAGAAGATGCAGTGCGTGTCCTCTTTGCCTCCCCACCTTTTAGATTTTACAAGGTGCTACCCATGGGTAAATGTTCCTCACCCCACCCCTCAGGCAGAGAGAGGCCACAGCACTTGGCAGCAGAAGGCATCTTGCTGTGAATTAGAAGGCACCCCTCCCTCATGTGGGCATAGCACCCAGCAGGTTGTAAGGTCCAGGGAGGGGAACACCCTGTTTCCCAGCCCCTCTGGCCTTACAGGTGGAATTGTTTGTGTGAAGCACAAATTACAGAAATGTACAACAAATCCCTGGTGCCAAGTTCATACTTGGTGCTGTTGGGACTCAAGACACTTCACCCCTAAGTATGATGGTAGGAGACCAGAACATGCCACCCCAGAATGTACTTCTTTGGCATATTTTGAACTGTTTATTCTGAGAAATTGCAGACACAGGAGTGGCTCTGAATAGCTGTTCTTTTATAAAAGAATCTATGTCTATAAAGGAAAACAATTGTCATAGGAATCTCACAAACCAGAGAAGATCTTATCACAGGAGATAAGATTGGAGGTGATATCTTACCCAGACAGGCTCTGTCACAGGTGATCACAAATTCTTCTGAGAGATGCACTGAAACAACTTTTACTACTTATGAGGCTTTCTATCTGCGTTACAAGATAGCCTTTGTTCATCATACATTTCTTCCCCTCACCCTTCCGTAACCTGTTACCACCTCCCAGCCAGAGGCCCCAAACCTCTATTCCTTTGTGTAGCCCAGGGATTCTATATAAACTCCAATTACCTAGCCCTTCTTTGAGCCTTATATTTTGAGGGACTCCCATGCATATGTATGTAATAAATTTGCATGTATTTTACCCTGTTGATCTGTCTACTGTCAGTTTATTTCATAGACTACATTATTGAAACTTCAGAGGATAAAGTCTTTTCTGTCCCCTACAGTGCTTAGCAAATGTTTGCAAATGAATGGATGAGTAAATGTAAAATTATATCAGAGGGTTTGCTCCTCAAGTAGCAATTACTGATGCAGTGAGATTTTATTTCATTATATTTATTTATTTATATTAATTCTATTTATATATTTATTTTTTGAATATTTCTATTTTATTTAAGATGTTAGAACTTCTAATGGTTATAGCAGGTAAACAAGAAAGGATTAACAAGACAGGACAACAAAAAAGAAGACAATAGGAAATTATCACTTAATATTTTAGTTTGTGTGCATTAAAGAAACTTTTGCCAATTGTTGTAGCCTAGGTACTTTTCAAAGTAAGCAAGAAGAAATTATTCAATACTCAAGCACAATACAATAAGCAACTGAAATCTGTTGAACAGGTGCATGTGTGTGCACGCACATGCACGTGTCTGAACACATGAGTGTCTGCTGGAGGCTGGAGCCTCCAGGTTCAGAAGAGCCAGTTATGCACATCTTTTTCTGGCTCCATGTTCAGCAACTTCATGTTGGCAGCTTGAAACTGACCATGATGAGAGTATTTATGAGACTGACTTTTTTTTTAGGAAGGTTGGAAAAGAGCTGGTTTATCAGCCCACTACTGTATGTGAGTGATCATTTAATTATATTCAAGCCTCGGTCTTTAGAGGATACACAATACTAAATTGTATATATACACAGATTGGGGTTACAGGCAACTTAAACCTATCTTTCAGTTAATCTTTTGTGTTATGTTTGTTATATATTTGAGACATTGGTATAATTTGATTTAAAATATTTGATACCCATATTTATAACATTATCTAAGTTATTGGGTTGTTTACCAAAAATGACTTTAAATAATTTTTTTATTATATCTGTAGGCTATTCTATAGCCAAGTAGTATACAGAACATTTTTAGCATCGATAATTAGAATACCTATTTCCAGATTAACATAGAAACATTTCTGATGCAATGCATTAAATAGAATAATTTTTTAAAATAGTATAAGCTTCAAAGATCCCAAGTATACGGATACTAAGTGCAGGTAGATTCTCTTGTCTCTGTTCATATTTTAATACTTAGGCTCTGGGAACCTGCCTCTTACGGCCTTCTCATAAACTAAACTTTTCCTCTTTTTGCTTTCTGATCATTTTCCCTTCTCTGGTTTTATAATAAAAGCATCCCTTAAATTCATGCAGCACTGCATTTCTCCTGCTCCCAACATCCCTGACCCGTTGGCCCTTTTATTCCAGTATTTAGAGGGCAAAGCTGAAAGCAAGATGTTGGAGTGCAGGGAGAAGAGATCAGAGCAGCCTACTCACAGGCAGGCTAGGCTCCAGGAAGAAAGTCCTCAGGACCTGGAAGAAGTGAACCCTTATCTACAGGCCCAGGAACAGGACAGATGACACTCCTAAACTTTCTGAGGCTTGCAACTCTACAGAGCAAATTTTTAGTGTAAAGTTTGTTCTCCTGTTTTATAAGAGATGGCTTTATACTATATATCCTGTGGCTTCACCCATTCATCTCACATCTCACACAGAACCCTACACACACACGCGCGCGCGCACACACACACACACACACACACCCTTTAGAAAATAAATGAATGTGTTGACTCAGAAATCTTATTTCCACATTAAGAGATGAAATATCATTTGCTTAGACAGAGTAGACATAAGAACAAGCTACAACAAACATACTTGATGTTTTGAAATGTGTAAAAAATTTAAGAAATGTTAAAACCAGGCTGCAGAATTTCACGTTGTTTCCTGTGCTCTCCTATGTCAAATGGATGCAAGGACAGCAGCCAGCCCTGCTCTCCTGACAGGCTCCGTCCTGTGTACACCTACTCATTGGGAAGGAAAGCAGATGAGTGTCTCCCTCCAAACTCTTATGATGTTGTGCACTGATAAGAGGTGAAGGTATAATTTTGAAAACTTTTACTCATCAAGACTCCTTTGCAGAAATATCTCTTCACCTCCATATTCACCATTTTTTGTTTAGTATTTAATAAATGTAACATCCTGTGCAAGCAGAGGAGGTTACAGTTGTTTGAGGAAATTCAGCTCTGAAAAAGCATAATCCCTCTGGAATTCAAAATCTTCAATTTAAACTAATTTTTGTTTTAACTACTATTGAGTGTAAAGATAGTTTTAAGCCTGGGCAGCATAGTGAGGCCCCATTTCTACCAAAAATAATAAAAAAAATTAGCTGAGCGTGGGCGCATGCACCCGTAGTTCTAGCTACTTGGGATACTGAGGCAGGAGGATCACTTGAGCCCAGGAATTAGAGACTACAGTGAGCTATGTTCATGCCATTGTACTCCAGCCTGGGCAACACAGTGAGACCCTGTCTCTGGAAAAATAAAAAATAAAATATTGTTTTGAAATATCTTCCTATAGATACACAAAACAATTTTTTTTTCTATTTGGGAGCATTTCATTCAGAACACTTCTGCCTAATATTATATGGAGTTATTTTTCACAGGTGCTGGAAATACAAGACTAGACCACTCTTGCTGCTCAGGGAGTCCACAATCTAAGATAATTCCAACATCCTTTTGTCAGTGCTATGATAGATCTATGCGCAGAAAACTGATATTATTTTCTGGCCTTTTCACAAATAGAAAATAGTGGAAACTAGTAAGGGATTTTTATGTTAAAAAATATTTAATCAAAAAATAATGAGAACTATCTGGATAGGAACATTTTTTAAAAAATTCATGGATTAAATTGTGTTCATTTTTTTCCTCTTACTTCCCAAGCGATATGCGAAATGTTATTCCCAATCTCTCTCTTGCTAAGAGGCTCTTCTCTGGTCACAGGTGCTATCCATGCTTGATGGGTTTCTCAGATGGTATTCTGAAAATGGGTTTGCTTCGGTGTTGGCAAACGTTTTGCAAAAGAAGAAAAACAATAACAGGAGGGAGAAGAGGAGGAACAGGGAAGGATAAAAGGATAACATTTTAAGATAAATACTTACTGTCCATGAAACTGATTTATAAAACAATGTCACCTCATTGAACACACGTGAGATGGGGAAGACCTTTTTCACCATACAATAAATGTTAGCAATAGGGACTTTGACAACATGATAATGATGGCCTTACGAGCTATCACATAGCTAGTTCCATGGTGAAGTGTTCATGGTAATGGCCAATTGAGTTATTTTGTGATTTTGCGCTTAATGCAAAATGACACCATGAAAAGCATTGCAATTGGTGTGAATCGCCATTGTCCGTGAGCAAACTCTAGTGTGAATCTACCGTGTCACTTTTTCTGTCTCTGTCTAGAGAGGCTCTGTCTAACAGGAGATACACATTTGTATTTTTGTTACATGTGAACCTATTTTATTCTCAATTTATATATGAATCCCTTTCAATATGATTGATAAGAAACCATACTGACTTAAAATAAACTAATGTATCAGTGGATATTGCCAGAAAGTTTTATAAAAATTTAGTTATCTCTCAATTCTGTGATTGGTGCATGAAGCTGATTTGTTATGAGAATTCCTATCAAAAATATTTTCCTAGCATAAATTATCTTAGCATAATAGCTACACTGGATTCAGCCATGTCTTTATTATGGAAAAATAAAATAGAAACTAATATTAAAGTATGTACCAAAACATAATGCATTTAGAGTTTTTTTTTAAAAAGCAAAAAATTTATTTTTCTTGCATACAGGCTAGTGTTAGGAGATGGAAATTTAAAGGACTTCCATTTATTTTTGTCTTGAAGAGCATCAAAGATAGATAAGTAAGTTTGAACATGCAAACATGAAGTTACCTGTTACTTTGACCTTCCTCAAATGTAGGTATACAACTTCTGTCATCTAATGTTACCTATTTCTTTACTGATAAGACGTCACTGGGCTTTTTGTTTGTGTCTGTGTGATGGGATTGAGGTAGAAGGGAAGTACCCTAAAAAGGACCTCTGTTCTCTACAGAAGGGAAAGCTACAGGAATTGAAACTGATGTTCACAGATAGGACAATGCTGCTGTCATCTTTGCATTACATTTTCTATTATCCTTGGTCTGACTGTTTACTAGAAACACCAGCTTTCTGTAGCCTCAAGACAGTGAGAATGTCTTCTGTCGTGTACTTCTCAAAGTTGTTGCAGTGCCCTGTAGGGCATTCTAGCTGTTGTCCTAAATTGAGATGACAGTGTTGCTCATATTAAATTGCCTTCTCACTTGGCTTGGCATGCTGGGATCCATATCTATTAATGCAGGAGTGTCCAAATGTCCTGCCAGGAAAGCAATTTGTTCCTCAGTAGGGCGTCAGGGAAGCAGCTGGTCTAAGAAACCATCAGAGGTGATGTTGGGGGCAAGTTGTGTTTTTCTTGATTTAATGGAAAATTCTACAGATCCATTGCCCCGCTTGTCCTCACCACTTTTCAGCAAGGCAGCACGTATCCATCTTCAGCCCTCTCCTCTACCTCCCTCGCCTGTTTTCGGTCTCTTGTGGGGAGTCAGCCCTTCACACAGCCCAAGCTTTGGAATAGACATTCTGACAACAGCAAACACTTTATTAATGGATTTTTTAACGCCCTGGGGAGGCAGCACAATTTGGCAGCATTCAGTTAAATATCACGTTGAAAACCAACTTGGCTTTTTAAGAAACACCTCTCCCAGGAGAAGATTATATATATACATACCGCATCAATACTCGCTGTCCACATCCCTCCTGCCACCCCACCCAGCCCCAACAGAGCTTTCTCTGGAATGAAACTCATAAAATTCAATATTCTCAGTTTGTATCTCTGTTCTCATGGAGTACATGTCTGATGACTAATCATCAACCAGAATGTCAAGAGCAATGACTGGCCATCAAGGGCATGTTCATTGGGCATCAAGTGCATATTCATTGCGTACAAGGGAGGCTTGTCTGAAAGAGGCCTAATGAGCAAAAAATGTTCACCTGAGCTCCCACCTGAAAGCTGTTTATGGCCCCACTAATCAAACTGAGAGGCCAGATAATCCAAAGATGAAAACAGACCTCCCAAATGGGCCAAGGTGAAGACCAGCTGGCCACTCCCTGACCTTCAGAGCCTGCCGCATTAGTAATGTGTGTAATAAAGTGTTGCTGTCTTAACATCATGGGACTATTCGGGATACTTTAAAATGTAGCAGTGATGCTTATATGAAGTGCACAGTCAGTGGTGATCTTTCTTTTCTTTGAGGGCAGAGTTTATTCAGGTTTTTGCTCAAATATGAAAATGACGTTTAATACTTAAGTGGAAAGCAAGCTTCCCCAGGGCAACCACTGTATCTTTAGCGCACTCTTCTATGCAGTTGAGTTTCTGTATAATTTCCATGGAACTGTAATACAATGGAATTTCCATCCTAATTTTATGCTTTACTTTCGGTAATTTGTCAGACCTGCAACAATGGATGAGTAACAAATTCTTGGAAATGAAAAATATGTAATTCCACAGTGCAAAATGAATATATGTAGGCAAATGGGTAATGCGTTGCTCATATATGGTCATTGTTTATCACTCTCTTGTTCTTCATTTTGTCCAGAACTAGAAGTCTCCTGCTTCATCAGCCCAACCTAAGACTCACCCCCAACTCTGACACCATCTAATAATTGTTAATCTTGGTAGCTCTCTTACGACTTTGAGATCCTACTGAGGACAAACTCATTTAAGTCCCAGGATTAATAAGAAATCTGTCTTCACATATGGGAGAAGAGGCCAGTAAACATGAGTTTATTAGTAATAATGCCCATTATACTATAAATACATTATACTATAAATAATAGTTACATGTTTAATTAAGCTCTGTAACTTTGTGTCTAACTGAACCCTGATTTCAACAAGCATTTATGGGTACTGACCCTATATCAGATACTAGGTAAGCATCTGTGATACAAAGATGACTATGAGGAGTTTCTTATGTCTTTATGTAAAATGTCTTCACTACATTTTGATTTGGAAGACCAGCATTCTCGTCATAAGTCAAGCCTACTCATCAGCATTGGAGTTCTCTTTTATCATAATCAAGGTATTTTGAAGATTCAACTGTAGATTCATGAGCCTACTTTCAAATATGTTATTCGAGTCACCAATTAAATAAGACCCAGGATTCAAACTTTAGGGAATCTTTAGCCATAATCTTCTTTGTTAATATTTAACTATTAACTACTAACTTTTAGATATGGCCAGATTTTTTTTCCTCCTCCTAGAACATTTCAAAATAAAGAATTAATTATTGGCTGGGCACAGTGGCTCACTCCTGTTATCCCAGCACTTTGAAAGGCCGAGGTAGGTGGATCACCTGAGGTCAAGAGTTTGAGATGAGCCTGGCCAACATGGCGAAACCCCATCTCTACTAAAAATACAAAAAAATTAACCAAGCATGGTGGTGGCCGCCTGTAATCCCAGCTACTTAGGAGGCTGAGGCAGGAGAATTATTTGAACCCAGGAGGCAGAGGTTGCACTAAGCCAAGATCATGCTATTGTACTCCAGCCTGGATGACAGAGCAACACTCTGTCTCAAAAAAAAAAATGCATAGAGAGATTTGAGCATAGACAGAAGCCAAGAAAGTGAAGAAAGCTCAGGAGAGTTTCAACCCATCATGTACCCATCATTTGTCATCAAAGACTCATAAGCATGGCCTTCCATCAACTGTGCACCTGCCTACAGTAAGAACATGCAAGCCACAGCCAATCTCTACTGGTGAGGCTGTTACTGGGAAACACAAGTTTTCTCAAGCTGTTCCTCCTCCCCATCCTCCATTAATACACTTCCTCCCTTTTGACATTGCTGCCGCTCCTCTTTAGAAAGAAATTAGATCAGCTTAGGTGATTTTTCTCTTTCACCTTCTAATTGTTACCAAACCCTACTTCTTTGAGGTGGTTTCAGACTGAATGACAATGTGTTCTTCTTCTGATCCTGGGTGTGGGCAGGAGAATAAGATGGAGGAATGCGCTGAAGTCCACTACTCTATTTCCTCTAGATTCTCTAAGGTTCTTTAAGAATTGCATCGTCAATGAAGATGATGGCTAAATGTAAAAAATGATCTTACCCTTCATGTAAATGGAAATTATTCAAGTACACCATGAGGGCTAACCTTATGTAAAATTGTAAAGAAACACATAACAGATAAGCTCATATCTTTTTGCTTGTTTACATCTCTTCCCTTTCATGGTGCCCTTGTAAGTTCTCCATCACAGCTGCCTATTCCTCATCTCCAGCCCACATTCTCCTTGGGCTCAGCCCATCCAGATCTGATCAGAGCTCCCTCTGAGCTCTCCATGCTTTGGAGGGAGATATGTTACTACCCTGATACTAATCAACATTGCTAGACAGGTAGAAGTCTGGAGGATAAGCTTAGTGCCTGGACTTTAGAGTAATTGGTGTCTGCATTTTAATGGAGGCTCCTGTCTCATCATTCAGAGCAATCCTGCTGGTATTTTCTACTAGATGAGGAGGGGAGATAGGCCCTTTATGCAGGCCTGCCGGAGGTATTTAAAGGTGAGCAGGATTCAGAGGGGAACCTTGAACAGCACCGCCTCTCTCTTCCCTCCCTCCTTCCCCAGCTTGGAAAGGCAGACCCCCTCCCTACTTGGTATTGAACATTCCACCTTTTTCACTGACAGTGCAATCTCCCTCAATTAGCCTATACTCCCAAAGCAAAGACTTGGCACGAGGGCTTATTGTCTCTGGATGTTAAAAGTACATTGCATTACAAACATCTGTGCTCTCTGTCTGAAGTCTCAAGAGGAGTTTATCATTTACTTGCATCTGGACATGAGTGCAGTTTTTTCCCAGAGTTGTGTGCTCAGGCATTTGTGTAGACAGAGGGAGATTCTCTTGTGCTCAGCCTTCCTCTCCCTGGCATTGGTGTGGAGGCCTGCTCTCTGAGTGAGAGCTGCTTTCTATTTGACTCAATTCAGCCAGTGTTCACCAGGTGCCTCTTCTGTGCAAGGCAGCTGCTGGGGGCTACTATAGGTGGGTGGGATGCATAGCCAAGTGTCAAGGCACACCGCCCGCCCTCTGCAGCAGGCAGGAGGATGCGTGGACACTTGCAATGGGCCCCTGGACAGGAGCCATGGTTCACCTCACCAGGGGGCTAGGTGAGTGGAGGCTGGGCTTGTGCTGCTGGGAGGAGGCCATGGCGTTAACATTGCACCAATAATGCTCTTTGCCAGAAGGTGGTGGAACCCAGCAAGGGCAGATGTGAGTCTCGGTTCATCTCTCACCCAGAACCCTGGGACTGCACAACCAGGGGCAGTGTCCAGTGCCACAGCAGCCCGCACTTGGCCTCGCTGTCCAGGTTGGAGGTTGGCTACTAGCTGTTTCTGGGCCCTTCTGCTGCTTTCTCTGCACAGGACACTCTGTTTGTTCAGTAGCAGTGGGCAGCTTTGTGAAGTCCTCTCATCCTCTGGGAAGCAGGGCTGAGCTGTCCTGAGAGAATTTCCTCGCCAGCAGATACGCAGAGTGGGGGCCAGTCCCCCTCTCATGCACCTAGGTTGCCACCTCCCCGGCCCCATGGTGTGGAGTCATTGTCCAGCTGCCAGTGAGGGAGGCAGTGAGTGCCCCTGGCCCCATTTCCAGGCCAGTGACCTTCATCTAAGTTGTCTGGAGAGCTGGACTCACACATGCCCTCGTAGAAACCAAATCTCCCTCCAGCTTGAAGCCACCGTGCTGCCAACTTCTACCAGTCTCCCAAAGGAAATAATAGTCCTCTTGATTTCATGTATGCTTTACTTTTTATTTTGAAATAGCAATAGATACAATGGAAGTTGTAAACATAGCACAGAAAGGTCCCAGATGCCCTTAACCAGCTTTTTCCGAATGGCTACCTCTTACATAGCTAGAGTACAGTACCAAAACCAAGAAATTGACTTTGTTACAGTATATGCATATAGTTCTATTTATCACAGATAGGTTTGTGCAACTACCACCTCAACTCTTGATTTCATCTTATAACTGTGTGGCTGGGTCTTTACCCAAGCAGAACCCCATGAAACCAAAAGATTCAGTGGTTTTGATGCACTGGGATGTCACCATATGAGTAACCAAATTTGGTGATTCTAGGTTGACTTGCTGCTCCCAGATCCATAAAGATTGGTCAACATGAATGAACCTAAAAAGACAGGTCAGTCACACAGAACCCTGCCCCAGCCAAACAAACTCACACTTGTCTATCATGAGCTCATGATTGAAAATGTGCTCCCCAGATAAAAGAAGGCATCTACTCATTTTGCTTCCATGTTGCTGATAGAATTACTTTTTCTGTTCTGGCTTTTCCAAGGCAATTACAAAACCCATTTGCTCCATTGTAAGTTGAAATCAACACTATTACTATGAACTCAAGAATACTGTCTTTTTACCCTAATTGGAAATAAATTAATCATTAAACCTGTGGATTAAATACAACTTTTAAAATAATACGTACAATAAGAAACAACTTACTGAAAGCATCAATTCAATAAATGCATCCACTGAAATGGTGACTTATTTAAGAGTCATGTTCCTATACTTTTCTTTTTTCTTTTTTTTTTGTGTGTGTGTGTTTTTTGTTTTTTGCTTTTTTGAGATGGAGTCTTGCTCTGTCACCCAGGCTGGAGTACAGTGGCACGACCTCGGCTCACTGCAACGTGCGCCTCCTGGGTTCCAGCGATTCTCCTGCCTCAGCCTCCCGAGTAGCTGGGATTACAAGCATGCGACACTACGCCCGGCTAGTTTTTGTATTTTTAGTAGAGACAGAGTTTCACCATGTTGGCCAGTCTGGTCTCGAACTCCTAATCTCAGGTGATCCACCCGTCTTGGCCTCCCAAAGTGTTGGGATTACAGGCGTGAGCCACCATACCTAGCCCACTCTTCTTCTTCTTTTTTTTTTTTTTTTTTTTTTGAGAAGGAGTCTTGCTCTGTCACCCAGACTGGAGTGTGCAGTGGTGCAATCTTGGCTCACTGCAACCTCCATCTCCTGGGTTCAAGCAATTCTCCTACCTCAGCCTCCCGAATAACTAGGATTACAGGCACCCGCCATCACACCCAGCTAATTTTTGCATTTTTTTTTTTTTTTTAAGTAGAGATGGGGTTTCACCACATTGGACAGGCTGGCCTCAAACTCCTGACCTCAGGTGATCCGCCCACCTCAGCCTCCCAAACTGCTGGGCTTACAGGCATGAGCCACTGCACCTGGCCCACTTTTCTTAAAGTAACACCTTGGAAACACTAGGAATGATCTGGCTGTGTTTTAAGGTTATATAGAAAAAAGTAATGGAGTTGGGCATTGTATTAGCAGTACCATAATGAAGCTTCTTAAAAGCCAGCTTGATGGTTATTTTTACAATTATAGGCACTACTTACAGGTCACTGAGATAAATCACATAATGTTGAACTTTGCAGTCTTGCAAGGAAAACAATTTTCTCCTTTACCAGAAATTATCAAGTTATTAATTTTTTTCAGCGCATGTGTGAAAAGCCATTAGCTTCTTTTTTTTTTTTCTTTTCCTTAAATATCTAGCTGTACTAGGTGACTGTGCTTAAATGGTGGTGATTTCCATTGACTAAAATCCCATCAGAAGAACCTTGAGGCCTGTCGAGGTGAAAGCTAACCCACTGCAAAGTGGATGCCGTCAGATTTGTAGTAGTGGATAAGGATGTAGAAGCCGAGAAGCACTGAAAATGGCAGTGTACTCAATTTTATCTTCCTTTATTCAGTGCTGTAATCAGTCCTAAGGGTAATTTGCTTTAGTTACCGTAGTAGCAGAATGATACACTGTTTCAAATGAAACACACGTGAAATAACACAACTCACTCCCTGTTTTAGATGATCCTGCTTTAAATGTTGAGATCTAGCTTCTCATAGCCTAAGCATCCCACGACCAAATGCCTGAAAATTAAGATTCATCTCTAAAGGCAGTATAGTCGTATAAGAATAAGCTCACCAAAATAACATTTACTATGAGTGCAATGTTACCAAAATATATGCACATGGATTAAAAACTCACAAGAAATCCAGAATCCAGAAAATTTACCAGGTTAATACGGTGATATTATGGGTCACTTTTGCTGTTTTTGTTTTAAATTATTTTAACGCTGTTCTGGGTTTTCAGGTAATAGGAAGGGGGGAAACAGTTGGATGCTGATTTCTCATTGGTACCGTGCATATATAATAGATGTTCAGTAGATGCAGTTGGAGGAAGGTGTAACAATAAAAGCAGGACGTGTCAGTAGTGTGAATGTGCCCTTCCATGGCACGATTTAGAAAACAGCCTGGAAGACACTGCACGTTGGCCTCATGCTTTTTAAAGGAAATAAGACATGTATAGAGTTGCTTTTATGCATCTTGTGATGAAGATATTCCCTCTGGCCCATCTTTAACCAACAATTGGGCCTCTCAACTGCCACCTCAAAGTTCAGTCCTGCCTGAGACCAGGAGACACCCTTGGCTTCAGGGGAGAGGAACTCAGAGGACTCCCGTAGTAGGCACCATGACAGCAGCACCAAGGAGCTTGCTGCTCTGGACTTGCACTTGCCAAGGGCTGGGCTCCTGGCCTTTCCCCAGTCTTCCTGGCACTGGAGCCCTTCTGGTCTCCTGGTTCCCATAGCAACAAAGTTTTCTTTCAGGCCCTAGTCACTGGGTCCCCTTTCCCTGGACCTAGTCTCTTTACAGTGAGGTCCCAGATACCAGCCTCTAAGCATCAGGACAAGCGGCCATCCCCCAACTCCGGTTTCCTCCCCACCCATCACCTCCCTCCTAAGCCAGCATGAGTCACAGACGCAGATCCTTAACCCTCTCTCGCTTTTTGTCACCTTGTCCCTTGTGTTCAGATCTGTTCAAGCTCATCCTCAAAATAGCTGGCCTTGGTTTTACTCTGTTTTCAAACCTTCCCTTCTTCACCATTTTTCCCCATAACTCCTATCACTCCCCAAAATAAAACTTTACCCCCAAAAAACTGTTCACAGTCCCAGTCCCAGCCTTATATGGTCTGACCCTATCCTGCACCTCAGGCCCAGTTTGTTTCTCAAGATCATGACCACATTCACCATCCAACTCCTGTCTGTGCAGTCTGCCTAAAGGGTCCTTGCCCAGTTGAATAAATAAATATCTTTCATTTGCAGAAACCTTGAGAAAGCAAGGCCTCTGGGTTTGTTTGTTTTTTTTTTTTTTCCACTCTCTGTACTCCTTTTTCATTGGTTCTCTCAGTCATTCAATCATTTTTTCTTTCAATCAATTGTTTATTTACAGTTCTTGAGATCCTAGTTGCACCAGGAAATATACTAGATAATAAGGTTACAAAGAAATACATTTCTGCTTTGAGAAGATCATAATTCCTGGGGTCCTTAAAATACAGCTATTGTGGGTTGCACCAGAATAAACCAGAAGTGGCCAAAGCAATCAGTGAAGCTCCATAGACTCCCACGTGGATTCTACCAAGAGGCAGGGAGCAAAGATCGACACAGGAACTTGTAAGAGGAACAAGGTCTGCAGCCTCTGAAGCAGCACAGGGAACCTCAGGATGGGCCCGGAGCCAGCCAGCAAATGGGAGGGCTCCCGGCTGGTGGGGACGTGGAACCTTGTTCTTTGAGTAATGACTATTGGAATTCGGATTGTTACACAACCACCAACTTTTCATAAACCTTAATGATTCCCAAAATGCTGGCACATCAGTCGTCTTGATTAGTCCCCTCTACAACCCTCTTAGGTAGGTATTCTATTTGTCACCATTTTATAGAGGAGGGAACAAAATGTCAGGAAAGTTACATAATTTCCCCAAGGTGACCCAGCTTTCAGTGATGGATCTGGGATATAAGCCCCCCTCCCATGCTCATCGTAAAGTAGGGTTTTCCCTGCCTTCTCATGCGATGTCTTACAGGGGAAAGTCAGGCTTAAGTTAAAAACAGCAGCAGCAGCAAGACCCATACAGCATGGTCAGGTAGAAAATCGCCTCCTAGAAGGATTCCAACTTCGGGTTCCTTCATGTAGTGGCTCAGTTTGTTTACCTCCTTGCCCACATTTACCTTCAAAAATGTATCTTCTGAACAAACAAACAAAGCAGAGAGGGCTCTTTCAAAAAAAAAAAAGAGGGCTGTAATCCCAGCACTTTGGGAGGCTGAGGCGGGTGGATCTCGAGGTCAGGAGATGAAGACCATCCTGGCTAACATGGTGAAATCCCGTCTTTACTAAAAATAAAAAAAAAAAGTTAGCCGGACACGGTGGCATGCGCCTGTAGTCCCAGCCACTCAGGAGGCAGAGGCAGGAGAATCACTTCAACTCCGGAGGCGGAGCTTGCTGTGAGCCGAGATCGCACCACTGCACTCCAGCCTGGGTGACAGAGCAAGACCCCGTCAAAAAAAAAAAAAAAAAAAAGAAAGAAAACTGTATCTTAAGCTCAAATGGGAATATCCCATCACAGTTTGAGAATGTAATATCTTAAGAGGCAGCCAATTTGTGTGTGTGTGTGTGTGTGTGTGTGCACAACGTGCAAGTTTATTACATATGTATATATGTGCCATGTTGGTGTGCTGCACCCATCAACTTGTCCGCTTCCATCAACTCGTCATTTACATCAGGTATATCTCCCAATGCCATCCCTCCCTTCTCCCCCTTCCCCATAATAGGCCCCGGTGTGCGATGTTCCCCTTCCCGAGTCCAGGTGATCTCATTGTTCAATTCCCACCTATGAGTGAGAACATGCGGTGTTTGGTTTTCTGTTCTTGCGATAGTTTGCTGAGAATGATGGTTTCCAGCTGCATCCATGTCCCTACAAAGGACACGAACTCATCCTTTTTTATGGCTGCAGAGTATTCCATGGTGTATATGTGCCACATTTTCTTAATCCAGTCTGTCACTGATGGACATTTGGATTGATTCCAAGTCTTTGCTATTGTGAATAGTGCTGCAATAAACATATGTGTGCATGTGTCTTTATAGCAGTGTGATTTATAACCCTTTGGGTATATACCCAGTAATGGGATGGCTGGGTCATATGGTATTTCTAGTTCTAGGTCCCTGAGGAATCGCCATACTGTTTTCCACAATGGTTGAACTAGTTTACAATCCCACCAACAGTGTAAAAGTGTTCCTATTTCTCCACATCCTCTCCAGCACTTGTTGTTTCCTGACTGTTTAATGATTGCCATTCTAATTGGTGTGAGATGGTATCTCATTGTGGTTTTGATTTGCATTTCTCTGATAGCCAGTGATGACAAGCATTTTTTCATGTGTCTGTTGGCTGTATGAATGTCTTCTTTTGAGAAATGTCTGTTCATATCCTTTGCCCAGTTTTGGATGGGGTTGTTTGGGTTTTTTTTTGTAAATTTGCTTGAGTTCTTTGTAGGTTCTGGATATTAGCCCTTTGTCAGATGAGTAGATTGCAAAAATTTTCTCCCATTCTGTAGGTTGCCTGTTCACTCTGATGGTAGTTTTTTTTGCTGTGCAGAGCTCTTTAGTTTAATTAGATCCCATTTGTCAATTTTGGCTTTTGTTGCCGTTGCTTTTGGTGTTTTAGACATGAAGTCCTTGCCCATGCCTATGTCCTGAATGGTATTACCTAGGTTTTCTTCTAGGGTTTTTATGGTATTTGGTCTAACATTTAAGTCTCTAATCCATCTTGAATTAATTTTTGTATAAGGAGTAAGGACAGGATCCAGTTCCAGCTTTCTACTTATGGCTAGCCAATTTTCCCAGCACTATTTATTAAATAGGGAATCCTTTCCCCATTTCTTGTTTTTGTGAGGTTTGTCAAAGATCAGATGGCTGTAGATGTGTGGTGTTATTTCTGAGGGCTCTGTTCTGTTCCATTGGTCTATATCTCTGTTTTGGTACCAGTACCATGCTGTTTTGGTTACTGTAGCCTTGTAGTATAGTTTGAAGTCAGGTAGCATGATGCCTCCAGCTTTGTTCTTTTGACTTAGGATTGTCTTGGCAATGCGGGCTCTTTTTTGGTTCCATATGAACTTTAAAGCAGTTTTTTCCAATTCTGTGAAGAAACTCATTGGTAGCTTGATGGGGATGGCATTGAATCTGTAAATTACCTTGGGCAGTATGGCCATTTTCACGATATTGATTCTTCCTATCCATGAGCATGGTATGTTCTTCCATTTGTTTGTATCCTCTTTTATTTCACTGAGCAGTGGTTTGTAGTTCTCCTTGAAGAGGTCCTTTACATCCCTTGTAAGTTGGATTCCTAGGTATTTTATTCTCTTTGAAGCAATTGTGAATGGAACTTCATTCATGATTTGGCTCTCTGTTTGTCTGTTACTGGTGTATAAGAATGCTTGTGATTTTTGCACATTAATTTTGTATCCTGAGACTTTGCTGAAGTTGCTTATCAGCTTAAGGAGATTTTGGGCTGAGACAATGGGGTTTTCTAAATATACAATCATGTCATCTGCAAACAGAGACAATTTGACTTCTTCTTTTCCTAACTGAATACCCTTGATTTATTTCTCTTGCCTGATTGCCCTAGCCAGAACTTCCAACACTATGTTGAATAGGAGTGGGGAGAGAGGGCATCCCTGTCTTGTGCCAGTTTTCAAAGGGAATGCTTCCAGTTTTTGCCCATTCAGTATGATATTAGCTGTGGGTTTGTCATAAATAGCTCTTATTATTTTGAGATACATCCCATCAATACCGAATTTATTGAGCGTTTTTAGCATGAAGGGCTGTTGAATTTTGTCAAAGGCCTTTTCTGCATCTATTGAGATAATCATGTGGTTTTTGTCTTTGGTTCTGTTTATATGCTGGATTACGTCTATTGATTTGTGTATGTTGAACCAGCCTTGCATCCCCAGCATGAAGCCCACCTGATCATGGTGGATAAGCTTTTTGATGTGCTGCTGGATTTGGTTTGCCAGTATTTTATTGAGGATTTTTGCATCGATGTTCATCAGGGATATTGGTCTAAAATTTTCTTTTTTTTTGTTGTGTCTCTGCCAGGCTTTGGTATCAGGATGATGTTGGCCTCATAAAATGAGTTAGGGAGGATTCCCTCTTTTTCTGTTGATTGGAATTGTTTCAGAAGGAATGGTACCAGCTCCTCCTTTTTTGAATTTCCAGCTTTTCTGCCCTGCTTTTTCCCCATCTTTGTGGTTTTATCTGCCTTTGGTCTTTGATGTCGGTGACGTACTGATGGGGTTTTGGTGTGGGTGTCCTTTCTGTTTGTTAGTTTTCCTTCTAACAGTCAGGACCCTCAGCTGTAGGTCTGTTGGAGATTACTTGAGGTCCACTCCAGATGCTGTTTGCCTGGGTATCAGCAACAGAGGCTGCAGAAGATAGAATATTGCTGAAAAGCAAGTGTTCCTGTCTGATTCTTGCTCTGGAAGCTTCATCTCAGGGGTGTACCCTGCCGTGCGAGGTGCGGGGTGTCAGTCTGCACCTAGTGGGGGATGTCTCCAAGTTAGGCTACTCAGGGGTCAGGGACCCACTTGAGCAGGCAGTCTGTCCATTCTCAGATCTCAACCACGGTGTTGTGAGATCCACTGCTCTCTTCAAAGCTGTTAGACAGGGTCATTTACATCTGCAGAGGTTTCTGCTTCTTTTTTTTAGCTGTGCCCTGTCCCCAGAGGTGGAGTCTACAGAGACAGGCAGGCCTCCTTGAGCTGCTGTGGGCTCCACCCAGTTCGAGCTTCCCAGTGACTTTGTTTGCCTACTTAAGCCTCAGCAATGGCGGGCGCCCCTCCCCCAGCCTCGCTGCTGCCTTGCAGTTAGATCTCAGACTGCTGTGCTAGCAATGAGGGAGGTTCCGTGGGCGTGGGACCCTCCTGGCCAGGTGTGGGATATAATCTCCTGGTGTGCCGTTTGCTAAGACCCTTGGTAAAGCGTAGTATTAGGGTGGGAGTTACCCGATTTTCCAGGTGTTGTGTATCTCAGTTTCCCTTGGCTAGGAAAAGGGAATTCCCTTCCCCCCTTGCGCTTCCCAGGTGAGGCAACGCCTTGCCCTGCTTCAACTCTCGCTGGTCGGTCTGCACAAGCTGACCAGCACTGATTGTCTGGCACTCCCCAGTGAGATGAACCCAGTACCTCAGTTGAAAATGCAGAAATCACCCGTTTTCTGTGTCGCTCACGCTGGGAGCTGGAGACTGGAGCTGTTTCTATTTGGCCATCTTGCTCCACCCTCCTCGGAACTGAGGCAGCCAAATTTTTATTTCTGGAAACCAGTCTTTCATTTTCATGAGTCGCCAAAGAGGAAACTCCTAAACATCTGCTTTCCTAAGTGAGTGGAACTTGTCCTGGTCCTGACCTGAGAAATCAAAACCATGGCAAGAGTGGTTCTGTGGAGGCCAGATGGACTTTTCTCTGAGAGGCAAGAGGAAGGCAGGTTAATGTATGACTCCCAAAATTCTTATGCCTAGCAGTATTGATGAAACCATATCTAATGTTATGGAATATCATTAGCATGGGTATTATTTTTAAAGCCTAGAGATATTCAAAGAGAAAGGGAAAAAGCTGTGACACCTTAATTTAATTGGAAGTAATTATGCTAACTTCTAGCCCCCATAGCTATGTGCACCAGGGAGGCCAGGAGGATGGCAAAGTAAGAGTCAGGTGGACTTGCCTATCTGCATTTGCTCTACATAATCACATGTGTTTTCTCCTTGTGTAGAACAATCATCTCACAACACTAAAAGGTAGAAAGAGCTTCCTCTTAGTTGTGTGATTATTTTGAGTGCAGAGTTAATGACAAACCTTGTATACCAATTCACCAGGAATTTCAGTCCAAGCCAGGTGTGCTCAATATGGTGACCTGAAAGGAAGCCTACTCTGTTGACCTTGAGAAATGGGCAGTTGTTAGCACATCAAATGTGTCATCCCTACCAATGAGGTCTCCCTTCTGGTGGTCTGTTCAATATTTCTCCAGTATGAATTTACTTACAATAGCAACACACTTCATCAAACTCATTTTTATCATACTGTTTCCCTATAATTTTATTATATTGTCTGTTATGCACCAGAGCCTCCCTTTTGGCCAAGTGTGTTTCCACTTCCGTTTGATTTTCAGGGGAGTCATTTCCTTAGAGTTGTTTTAAACCATTTTTCTGGGCTTAGGATGTGCTGTTTTATCATATTTGCAGCATTCAGAGGCTTTAGAGCATTTTTTACTAATAAAAATGAAACCACCTCTATTACTGTTTTAGTAATACTGTTCTTTGTAGACCTCTTTCTATTTTCAGACTTACATTGAATAGATTAGGTACACTTGTGTTCTTATTCCCATGAAGGTACTGTATAATTTTTGTCACTTTGGCTCTCGGCAGGATATTCTGCATACAGTGACAATGATGTAGGCGTGTGTGTACATGTGTGTCTGTGTTAGGGGGGAAACGTGTGCCTGAGCCTTGGCTGAACCCTCACAGCAAGTCCAGCCTTCCCGCAGATCATAATGAATGGAACTGCGGGAGCTGTCTCCGCTAAAGTGAGATATTCTTCTCCCAAACTAATGTTTTCTGCACCAGTTGGCAGATTTTTTTTTTTTTTTTTTTTTTTCCTGAGATCAACCCATCTGCCACTTTCATTCTGCAGTAACCTGGCAACTTGCAGTCTGGATCGTTCTTTTCCATCTTGACCCTTGGCTTGGGAATGCTGCAATTTAGTGATACTCCTTTAAAGGATTGTCTGGTCACTTGGGCAGGTCAGTGCTGTTACTTGCTCATGTCATGAGGGCTTGGTGTTCTCGAATGGATGGTGACAGTATGACCATAATTCCTAATGTGTCCAGTCAATTGTCATGGGCTAAAACCTTTCACAGAAATAACGGTGTCAGATATGGCTGTGGAGTCCATGAAAGATTCATTATTATTTTGCTCATCCTTCATAATACTTACTTTCTTTATCCTTATTGCCAATTCCCCAGGAGTCTAGAAATGAAGGGATTTGTTTCCAGTTGACATCAGAGTCTTAGGCCTCGTGGGGCTTATATTCTATTGGAAGGGAAAATTGATAAACACCAAGCATCATTTTGTTGCAGAAGTTTAAATCATCTGAACCATATATGTAGAAGCAATCTAGATTGTGTTTATTTTCCTTTATTTTTTAAACTTACATCATATTTCCAATCTGACAAATTGAACTGTTCCTGCAGTGCCTTGATTTAAGCCTCATAGGCCAATCTCTTTGGGTGATTGTTTTGTCTATTTTTAAAAATCTCCACAAAGAACATTTATTTTCCTTCCTAGTAAACAATATCATTGTTTACCTGTTAGAAATGTCTTATCAAAATTTAAGGTAACCTGTCCTTTGTTATAGTTTGAGTCCATTACCCTAAGAGATTACTTCATTGTCTACAGCAAACAAAAGATCAGTGGCCTCTTTAAAAATAGCATTTTCCATATTGGAAGAAGAAAATCATGTCTGGACTGGCTTCTTTTGATATAACAAAAACTATTTCCCTTATCCACGCTCAACACAGTCAACACCCTCTCCTGCAAATGGCCACAAGGGAAAGGAGGGCCATTTTCAGCCCACTTCCAATGGAGACCAATCTCTTTCCAACATATTTCATTCAAATGATAGAGGATTATATCTTCTATCATTTGCTTTTACAAATAGAACATTGAAAGTCTTGACTTGCTATTATTTTCTTGAAGGTTAACAAAAACATAACTTCTGCTGGAATACCACTGACTCTCTTGGATCTCTTAATACCCAGACTGGTTACTTATGCAAATAGCTTTACTGTGTAATTAGGGTAAAGCATTTTGTTTAAATTGCCTTTCTATACCCAGAACTCTATCCTAGACCAACTTTTATAAGGGAATTGAACCTGCTGGGTTTGAAAATTAGAATACTGAGCACAAGTGGGTGCATTTCTTCCATGGGCTTTGCACTGGTCTCAGATTCACTGGAAATAACAACTTGATGTGGGGACCTCAGGGACAGTCACACTTCATGATGCCTAACTGGCAACCTCAGGGACAGTCACACTTCATGATACCTCACATCTTGTGATGGTTGAGTTATTACAAAGCATCAAGAAGATTCCTCTCCACAGATTTGTGTCATTTTTAGTAGCCACTGCATCTGGAATCTCATCACTAGAGAGTAAATAGCTTAGGTTCCTGCCCTTTAAAATCTCCTCTTAAAACACAATTTTATAAAAGTGTTCATGTGTAAAGAATATGCCTCTCAATGGTGCATATGTCTTCAGAAATTTATTATAGAAATCATAAGGACAGTAGAGGATTAGCATCCTGGCAAGAGCATGAATTCAGGATCCCACAGGGAAAAACTTGCTTGCAAATGCACCTTTTTGAGCCCACACAGGGTTGAGCTACACAATGGATTTAATTTAAATTTAAATTTAAAATATAGATTTGTGACTTCTCTTTTGTTTTCGAGATGGAGTCTCACTCTGTTGCCCAGGCTGGAGTACAGTGGCATGATCTCGGCTCACTGCAACCTCTGCCTCCCAGGTTCAAATGATTCTCCTGCCTCAGCCTCCTGAGTAGCTGGGATTACAGGCGTGGGCCACCACACCATGCTAATTTTTGTATTTTTAGTAGAGACGGGGTTTCACATGTTGGTCAGGCTGGTCTCAAACTCCTGACCTGTGATCTGCCCTCCTCAGCCTCCCAAAGTGTTGGGATTACAGGCGTGAGCCACACTGCCCAGCCTGTTTTTTTTTTTTTTTTTTTTTTTTTCAAAGGAAGCTCCTAGTACACTAGATGGGCATTCTCATGTGAAAAAAAAAAAATCAGCTAAACATGAAAGGCCATCCCCTCCTTTAAATAGCACCGGTGCTTCCAATCTGCCACCATGCCCACCTGGCTGCCCCCTATTCTCCAGGCTCCTCCCTGGCTCTAAAAGCCTTGAGTTTCTTATTCTCTTTTTGAGACTCTGCCATTCTTTTTGATCTCAGAATGGATCATTTTCTCTCTGCAAGGATGAATAAACAGCTAATACTAGGACTAAGTGCTTTTTCTCAAGCACTGCTGAGAAAGATCTGGAAGGTAGTGTTGCCCAGGAACAGGAGGTGAAAAAGTTTTCTGATGCTCTTGTAATTAAAAAAAAAAAAAAAAAAAAAGATTTAGATACCAAAGTGTTTCTGTGATGTTGTCATAGAATTATAACACCGAGCCAGGCACAGTGGCTCACGCCTGTAATCCCAGCACTTTGGGAGGCCAAGATGGGCGGATCACCTGAAGTCAGGAGTTCGAGACCAGCCTGACCAACATGGAGAAACCCTGTCTCTACTAAAAATACAAAATTAGCCCGGCATGGTGGCGCATGCCTGTAATCCCAGCTACTTGGGAGACTGAGGCAGGAGAATCACTGGAACCCAGGAGGCAGAGGCTGTGGTGAGCCAAGATTGTGCCATTGCACTCCAGTCTGGGCAACAAGAGTGAAACTCCAGCTCAAAAAAAAAAAAAAAAAAGGAATTATAACACACACCCAAGAACCGTGAAACTTTCCTATTCTTAGCTCTGGTCCATTCTGCATTACCGTGGTGTTTAATTGAGGGGGAAAAAAAAGTCAGATATAGATAAATTGGAAATGATTCGACTGAGAGTGACAAAAATTATTAAAATGATTAAAGGGTTGCAAAATTGATCTGTGAGCATCAGCTTGAGGAATTGGATTTATGAAGTCTGAGGAAAAGGGAGCTCAGGGCAGATTTATTGAGTGTATTAAGGGACATGATACGGAGGAAGTTGACCAATGTCTTCCTGCTCTGCTGAGGACAGAGCAAATGGAAATTATCTTACAATATGGCAGGGGAGAATTTTTTATCATGTGTAATGGAACCATAAGGACTGACCCTCAGGAAAAGCATTTCCGAGGTTAAAAAAAAAAAAAGAAAATTCTCAAAAATATTATCCTTGAGACAGGGTTTTAAAGGATAGACAGTCGACAAGGAGTTTTATATCTTGTTCTGCCTAAAGGCAGGGTTTGTGCCAGGTGACCTTTGGGGGCATTTTCCATTCCTTTGAGTCTACAGATTTATAAAAGGTCTTGAATCTGAGTTTAGTGAATTCAAAAGCAAGTACACATCAGCTCCTAACCATCAGAAACTAAAGTACAAGGACACACACATTTTTTTGCTATTGAATTAACACCTGGAATCTCAGCTATTCATGCAATCATTTCTTTTGTAGTCTGTGATTGCAAACTAACAGTTATTAGTCCTCTGTGGCACTTAAAAAAGGGTACAGCTTTTATGCCTAACATGTGCAATACTTCTATTAGCAACGTGTTTCCATGGATACGTTTTATCAGAAAGCACACTACCAAAAATAAGAATATAGAAAGGCATTCCCTTGTGTCAGAAAAGGCAGGTCATTTATTTCATCCACTATTATGTATTGAGCAACTATTTTAAACCTGGACCTATGTTTTGCACTGAGCATGCAAAGATGGAAAAGTATGTCAAGGAGCTTACTTGGGTGGTCAGGGAGTGATTCAGGCTGGACATGAGAACCCGTTATGAAAATATGATTTACTGAATATTTAAGGAGGTTGCAGTAGGGTAGGAAAATATGAAATACCACCTAAAATGGGATTAAATCGACAGAAAACATCAACTGTGCATGGTACCATCAGGAGCAGAGAGAAGAGTCAAGATATAGAGGAGGCAAAGAAAGGAGGGTAGGGGGAAGGGCTCTGAAGGAAGAAACCACCCCTTCCTGAACAGCTGTATGCTGGGCCGAGAGGAAGGCTTGGCTGTCCCAGCACCTCTCTGAAACTTCCCTGACCAGTGGAATGCTAGTTAGCAAAAGAGGTCGCAGATTGTAATTGGCGGTTCCCCACCCCATAGCCACCTTTGAGGATTAAATTGGGTTATGTACAGGCAGACCAGTACATAATGTGATTTAATAATCTGCCCAAGTAATTGTGTCAAAACTGAGGGCTGATGCCTCAAATTCACTTGATAGGAAATGGAGCATTCCATTTGATAGAGATGAGCAATGTTACAAATGCCACACTGAAAAGGTACCTTCACAAAAAGTCACTCACACCTAAGAAGATTGTCTTCTCAGCCCCACAGAATCTTAGGCTGAAAAGGAACTTAAAGCCCAGTCATCAAACCTCTTTCCCACTCCTGGAATGGGTTCCACACACCTCGCTTCCTTGGCAGGTGTCCAACTTAAGTGGCAAAAAGTTCAGATCTTTCAGGAAGGTGGTTTAGGAAGAGAGGAATTTTTAAAAAGTTCTTCCTTACGTGAGGCTTAAAACTGCCTCCCTGAAATGTGTGCTCATGGCCTGAGACCCACTCCTGGGAGCTGCTTGGTGTAGCTGAGCAGGCGGCCTGTGACATCCTCTCATGGGCCTCTTCTCTGAAGGCTTAATGCCCCTCCTCAGCCTCCTGTGAAGCGCTCCTGGCTCCATGGCTGCCTTGCCTGAATGGGTTACAGTTTGTTAATGTCTCGTAGAAGGTAGCACCCCAAATTGACTTTTTGGTCCTGCAGACCACTGGCCCAGCTTACAACTTAGCAACTTTTTGGGGCAGCCATATCACACTTATCTGTAAAGAATTAAATGTATAATAAATCAATATTGCTCTCTTACAGTTAGCATTATTGAGCACCGCCTGTTTGCCTCTCGATAAGCCTGGTTGGGTCCCTCCAGCCCCCTGCCATTCCTGGGCCCCAAATATTTAATTGTCCTCCTTTCTGCACTTGTCTCATGTGCCTGTGACCCTTTTTGACCGGCCCAGAGCAGACATTCAATCAGCATTTGTTGATGAATTCATTAAATAGGCCACAAACTTTTCAGCCTCTGTTGAGTTTGCAGGTAATGTAAATGAAAGTTCCGCAGTGTTTGGTCTGTTACTGTTTATCCCTGCAACAACTCCTGACTTGTAACATGACTCAGTCAGTACAGGTCTGGGGAACACAGGGTGCGCCCCCTTTCCCATCCTCACACACCTGAGGTTTCCGACCCGCCCCACCTGAAACCCTGCTCGGATGCTCAGGGCTGGGAAAAGGCTACGCCTGGCAGGCAGTGGTCCTCATGGCAATTCCCCCGGCTGTTCCTCAGGGAACCAGACTTTGCCCAGCTCTGAGGTGCAGATACCGCTGTGTTCATGCCTTTAAGTCACCCTCATTAGATTTCTTATGGTTAGGTTCAGCCCATCCTTCCAGCCTTGGAGACCCTTTGGGATCTTTTTTCAAGCTTCTAAGTTATTGAATATCATACAGCTTTTTAACCTCTAACTATGAAAAGTCACATCTTCTGTCTCTATACCCATGTCGTTGCTATAGCTTTTTAAATATATTGATACCTTTCCTCATGCAACAAGAACAGACCTAACACTACCATAATAAACCAGAAGTCAAGGCTGAAAATCCAGATCATGGATACAGCAAAGAATTAGGTTGACCACAGAGGTTCTTCAATTCTTTCCTCCTGCCTAGGGTGTCTCAATGATCAAGGCTGAAGGCGACTCTGGCGGTGATACAATCATCATTATCAGAATAGAAGCCTATGGATTCCTGGGGGAAGCAGGCTTTTCCTCACAATGGATTCTAAAAGAATTCTCACATTTGACTTTGTGTTGCGGCCACCCTGTGAGGCAGCCAATGATGTTTACAACCTCTTTTTTAAAACAGCAAGTGCAGGCTGGACTGCTTCTGGTTGTGACCTTCATAGAAGCATAGAGGCTCTCGAAGCAGGACTCCGGGGGCAGAGCGACTGCCTTAGAACCCAGCTAGACTAGGCCACCCCATTGCCCCCTGACTCCAGTCCCTCACCTCCATAAACCTCTGTTAAATGGGGGTAATTAACAAGTGTCTACCTCCTGGGACCACTGCAGCCACTAAGTGAGTTAAAACATGTAAAAGTCTTAGTGCAGTGGGGGCAAAGGTTATTTAGTGGCAAAGGTTGTTTAGGATGAAAATGAAACTTACCCCATATATATGTGGTGAGAATGACCTGAATAACCCACAGAAAGAGCATAGTGTGCAACAAACAGAAGTTCATGAGTCTTGGCTATTGTATAAAAGACTTTTTTATGACTTGTTCAGAAAAGATTAAAATCTTCAGAATGACAGCCATAAATTCATCAAGACTCTATGGTACGGCAGCAGCCCCCTCCCATTCAACCCTCCTTTTAGCCAATCTAGTATTACAAGTAGCACCAGGCCTTGTAGGAGGAGATCCCATCTCCTCTGTCTACATGGGAGATCAGTTTGCTTTTATAATACACAGCTGTTGTTAGCCTTGGGCCAGAAGGCACACCCTGAAAGTCACTGGAACCATTCCTTCATCAACCATACAATAGTAAGATTTCCAACGTATTAAGAAGTTTCTATCAGACACGGTGCTTAACATTGGATATGTGTCATCTAACTCAATCCTCGCCACAAATGCATCAAGTAAGTGCTGTTCTCCTTCTGAAATTAAAATGAGGAAAGTGAAGGTTAAAGTAATTAAGTAACATCCCCAGGGTTACGCACCTACTAAGCGGCGGAGTCAGGTTTTTAATCTAGCGCCTTCTACGCCAGAGCATGTACTCATGACCATTCCACACCTGTCCATCCCGTGCATTCACCGGAGGGCATGGATCAGAGTCACCTCATACCCTCACCAACGCTGCTCCACCATCATTAGTCCTAGCCGATAACACTGTGTTCTAACTATTACCTTTCCATAAATGCACTGGTACTCAAAAGTGCACTGTTCCCAAATCCCCCATTTCTCTCTTCCCTGCTTGTTACAGGCCCCTTCTTCAGGGTACTCTTGCTACCCTCATCCCTAGCAGTCAATGCACATAAATGACAGCTCACAGTATCCCATTTTTTAAATGTGGGAATGGATTCTAGAGTCGGGATGTTGCTTCAGAAGAGAAGGGGTGGGAAGGCAAGTAGCTTGGGGTGCTGGGAAACTGCTAATTTCCCAGGGTTGGTTAGAAGGGGTCCTTTACCATCAGTTATGTTGGCTTCTGGAAGCTCTCCTTTGATGTCGTTGGTTTCCTGCATAGCTGAACGTTGTTCATGAGCTTAGAGAAAATATTGTTATTGACTTGGTTGACAGTTTCTTAATCTCTTTATGTCTCGGCGTCCTCAGCTATAACATGGGGATAGGAGTAGTGCCTCTCCCAAAGAGTGCAAAGTTAATCAATTGACTGATGATAGACATGTGCAGGGCATGACACAAAGTGGACATGATAAGCAACAATGATGGTCAGGATGACGCATTTCAGGGTCGCTTCCTGTGATCCACAAAAAGCGGTTTTTAACACAACTCATAAAAAAGCTTTCATGCCCAGATGTTTCAGTGATCCAGGTATTCCTTCTGACATGGCTGGTAATGAAAACATGCAGACTTTCTCTCTCATGTCGCTCACTGACAGCGTTTCCCCCGGGACAGCCGCATCTTAGAAACATAGTGTTATATCTTTATATTCTGGTGTTATATCCTCGGCCTCAGGATGCTGCTGTGGCCGAGGCCGTGCTGCCTGAAGGAAACCCCTGTCTGTCCAAGGCCTGTCCCGTTGGTTTATAGACCCACACATCCCATGGCTCAAGACGTCACTGAGCCTTGTACAAATTCAGAATGTGAGATGCTATAGAGAACAAATGACCAGTTTCTCCAGCATATGACAGGCGTGGAGTACGAAGCAGAAGGGAGACCGTTGCTGATGACAGACGAGTCAAACAACCCCCTGAACATCTGGGCTGGGTGTGAAGCCTGATTTCTGAAGACTGGAAACAGACCAACCATTAATAAAGAGAGCATTCAACAGTGTGGGAGAAAACATTGCAGAAGACCTATCTGATAAAGGGACTGTTGCCAAAACATACAAAGAACTCTTCAAAATTGATAGTAAGAAAACTATCAACAAGATTAAAAATGGGCAAAAGATCTGAACAGAAACCTCACCAAAAAAAAGATATACAGATGGCAAAAAAGCATATGAAAAGATGTTCAACATCATATGTCATTTGGCATTTGCAAATTAAAACAATGAAACACCTCCACACGCCTCCTAAAATGGCCAAAACCCAAAACACAGATACTGCCAGATGCTGGGGAGGACGTGGAGCTCCAGGAACTCTCATTCACTGCTGGTGGGAACGCAAAATGGTACAGTCTCTTTGGAAGACAGTCTGGCAGTTTCTTAGAAAACTAAACACAGCCAGGCACGGTGGCTCATGCCTGTAATCCCAGCGCTTTAGGAGGTTGAGGCGGGCAGATCACGAGGTCAGGAGTTCGAGACTAGCCTGACCAATATGGTGAAACCCCATCTCTACTAAAAATACAAAAATTAGCCAGGCAAGGTGGTGAGTACTTGTAGTCCCAGCTACTCAAGAGGCTGAGGCAGGAGAATCGCTTGAACCCAGAAGGCGGAGGTTGCAGTGAGCCGAGATTGCACCATTGCTCTCCAGCCTGAGTGACAGAGCAAGACTCGGTATCAAAAAAAAAAAAAAAAAAAAAAAAAAAAAAAAAACTAAGCATATTCTTAGCATATGATCTAGCAATCTAGCAAACATACTTTTTGGTATTTACTTGAATTAGTTGAAAACTTATGTCTACACCTAAACCTTCACACAGATATTGACAGCAGCTTTATTCATAATTGACAAATCTTGGAAGCAACCAAGGTGTCCTTCAGTTGATGAATGGATGAATAAACTGGTACTTCCAGACAATGGGATATTATTCCATGCTAAAAAGAAATGCACTGTCAAGCCATGGGAAGATATGGAGGAACCTTAAGTACATATTAGCAAGTGAAAGATCCCAATCTGAAAAGACTGCATACTGTGTGGTTCCCGCTATATGATATTCTAGAAAAGGCAAAACTCTGGACACAGGAAAAAGATCCATGGTTGCCAGGGGTTTGGGGAGGGAAGGATGAGTATGTGGAGCACTGAGGGTTTTTAGGACAATGAAACTCTTTTGTGTAATACTGCAGAGGTGGATAAATGTTATTATACGTTTGTCCAAACCCATAGAAAGTACAGCACGAAGAGTGAACCTCATGTAAACTGAGGACTTTGGGTGATGATATGTCAATGTACATTTTGGATTTATAGCAAATGTACCACTCTTGTGGGGAACATTGATAGGGGGGAGGCTGTGCATGCATGGGGGAGAGGGGAGAGGGGAGCTCTCTGTATCCCGCTCAATTTTGCTGTGAAATAAAACTGTCTTTAAAAATAAGCTCTATTAAAAATGAAAAATTCTAAAAGACAGTTTTGACACAATTGACTTTAGATGATAGCAAGGATGCATTAATTTTCATTGACGTTTCAGCTGCACCTTAAAGATGGGTGAGGTGTTGTGAGGAAATATGGCGGAAGGACTTTTGGCAAAGACACTGCATGAGCGACAGTGGGGAAGGAGGAGAGTGAGGGCAACATTCGGAAGACAATTTGGTGTTCAGTTTATCTGTAATCTTGGGAACAGTTGTGGTTTCAGATAATTCAGTGTATTATTCCTGGACAGCATTTCAGAAACCATAGCATTTTGGCATTCCAATTCTACCTTCTGGAGGGTCTCTCAAAGCTAGAAGAGAATAAAAATTCTTTACCCATTCATAGAACTTGGTTCTGAATATACGATGACCTCAGCCACGAAGCAGTAATTCTCAAGATTAATTGTGCCTAACAATTGTCAAGGGAAAGGGTTACTTATGAAAAGTGCAGAAACTGCCACTACCTCAAATCCAGTAAGTCTGAAATGAAACCTGCAATCTGCATTTTTCACGAGCATCTCAGCTAACTTGGATCCAGGTGGACCAGGCACCATATTTTCAGAAGTCAAACCATAGAGGTAGATGCAAGAGGCTAGAAGAGATGACCCACATTCTAAAGCCAGTAAGCAACAGGTGACGTGAACGAGAGAAGTGGGGTGGGGGGGGAGACATTGAAACCTTGACCTCTCACTTTCATACTTAGAATTACGCACTCCACAAAGAAATACACTCTCTTGCTTTAGAAAAACACAGTCCTTTCCCACTTTTGATAGAGATATAGGACAGAAATATTTCTCTATGTGCAACAGACATTTAAGTGTAATGACAAATAGCAACTGAAGGGAAGCAGTGGAGGCCCAGGATGTCCTCATTCTTTACCTCAGCAAGGGAAGTTTAGAATGCATCTTTTACGTCAATCTCCCAATCTATAAACATTGTCTTAGATTCTTTTCAAACCCTCTGAAAGCCAAAATTAAAAAAAAAAAAAATAGTGTGTGTGTGTGTGTGCGTGTGTCCAGATCCTGCTCACGGGCCACCAGTTGTGACCTTTGAACGAAACCGTAGCTGGGAAGGTTGGTTTGGACTAGATCACAGGGTTTCAGCCTGAGTTCTAAGAAATAGGCAGAGGTTGCAAAGGAACATCAGGGGCTTCAGTAGAAGGTAAAGAAACTCTCAATCCCCACCCGTCCCATACACACACACTCACCCCATCTCATTCCTCAACACGACCATCTCTGCTTTTATTATGTACAGGTGTTCCATAGCAAATTTCACTTGAAAATAGAATTGAGCCGCTAGAATTTCCAAAGAATATCCTGGATGTATTAGTCAGTGCAGACTAAAGTCTGTTGCAGTAACAAACAACTTCAACATTTCAGTGGTTTGAAACAACAAAGGTTTGTTTCTCACGCGTGAGGCCTGTCCAGTAGGGTTGGCAGGGAGCGAGACGCGACCTCGTTCTCCATCAGGGTCAGCAGGTGGAGCCCTTCCTTCAGGAAGCAGGATCATGGGAGGGATGGAGAGTTGAGCGCCAGCAATTAAAGGCTTTGGCCACAAGTTACACATGTCATTGCCACTCACATTTCATTGGCCAAACAAGGCATTTGATGACATCTAACTGGGTTGGGACAGTGCACCGTTCCCACAAGCTCTCAGGGAGAAGGGAGCTGAAGACCCCGTGAGTAGTGTGAATGGCCAGCACTGCAGGGTTGTGTGGTGTGTTGGGAGGAGGCTTGAATTCCAAACCAGAGAGTGAGCTTTTATTTACTGAGGAATAGGAATTATAATGGGATCTTTGAGGAGAGCAGTACCATAACAAATATAATAAATACAAACACTAATTATAAAAAGTTAAATATCCCATTTATTAATATACTCTGTAACATGATATTGATTTGCAGGTGAATAAAAATCCTCTTGGTCAGCAGAGGCTGCTATCAGTTAAATTATGAATAGATTAGGTTAGAAATTGATTAACAATAATTTATCTTTTTTCCCACATGTGAATTTAACCAATCTAATAAGAGCTTTATAAATAACCAATGAAAAAAGCCAGTCTCAGTGCTTGTGAGTCCTCCCACTATGGAAAATTAGACCCATCTATTGAAGAACAAATATCCCCTCATGGAAGCAAAGGTTTTCTCTCTCCCGTCATTTGATCAGATTTAGAAGCATAATTACTATCATGCAATTTGAACTAAATATATGAAAGTATTTCTTTGAAGTGAAAATAATTGGAAAGCATCAGGAACAAGCCTTTCTATTTGAGACACCTTGGGAGGAGAGTTAGCCTCAACAAAGGCTGAAGCAGCTACAGCTACTGATCCCTGCTGCCGACTTCCCACCCACCTTGGCAACAGAACCAGGCAGAATCCTGGTCTCATCTCATTTGCATTTGATGTGAATTCTGTCAAAAGAAAGGGATAATTGAGCTAGAGTTAGCTTTCTGAATTGAAAGGGAAAGGAGCGAGAAGAGCAGCTGAAAATACTTTGTGGTGCAAAGTATTCAGTCTGTAAGTGGGATACAGTGTGTGTGTGTGTGTGTGTGTGTGTGTGTGTGTGTGTGTGTGTGTGTGTGTGTGTGAGATATGTAAGCACTGTGCACACATGCAGACTTGAGAATTGTAGCCTTGACTCTTTTCAGTGGGAATCCAGAGTTCTAAAAAGGAGTAATATCTGTCTCTTATCTCTCCTAATTTATTCCCAGTTCATGACGGAGGAGCAAGAACTTTTTTTCTTTAGAGGATAACCTTTGCCAGAGGGTCTGTTTTGAAGGAGGAATGTCTGTGAGAGCTAAATGATGATGTCTCTCCTGCTTCCTGTAGTGGAGACACCCTGTCCTCCACTCGCCCTTCCCTGGGAAGTTGTCCTAAGGAGGTACAAATCCCTTCCACTCCTTGGCAGAGCTTCCTGTACTTCTTTACCTGACTTTTCATGTTGGGAGCGAGGAAGTACTGATAACTGCCCCTGCTGCAGGCCACTAGCCAGCAATGCTGCCTGGCCCTGGCCTGGGGGCTGACTCCTGGGAACAGGCTGTGGAGTCATAGCCAGGAGGAAAGGGCACGCCAGCAGGTTTATGAGGGGGAGTCTGCCTTGATGTATTTGCTTCTAGGGCTGCCATCATAAAGTGCCACAAGCTGGGTGCTGTACAACAGCAGAAATATGTTGTCTCACGATTCTGGAGGCCAGAAGTCTGAAATCAAGGTGCTTCCAAGGTCATGTTCCTCTGAAACCCATGGGGAAGAATCCTTCCTTGCATCTTCTGGCTTCTAGTGTTTGCCAGCAATCCTTGGCTTGTGGCTGTGTCACTCCAGTCTCTGCTCCCATCATTGCATGGCCACCTTCTTGCTGTGTCTCCCTCCTCTTCTGAGGACGCCAGCCATGTTTCAGTTAGAGCCAAGCTACTTTGGCATGACCTTATGATATGGTTTGGCTGTGTCCCCACCCAAATCTCCCTTAAATTGTAATAATCCCCAATATCAGGGTCTGGGCCAGGTGGAGATAACTGAATCATGGGGGTGGCTTTCCCCATACTGTCCTTGTGGTAGTGAATAAGTCTCATAGATCTGATGGTTTTATAAAGGGAAGTTCCCCTGCACATGCTCTCTTGCCTGCCGCCATGTAAGACGTGCCTTTGCTCCTCATTGGCCTTCCACCATGATTGTGAGGCCTCCCCAGCTATGTGGAACTGTGAGTCAGTTAAACCTCTTTCCTTTATAAATTATCCAATGTCGGGTATGTCTTTATTAGCAGCATGAGAACAGACTAATACACCTTACCTTGACTAATTACATCCATGATGACACTGTTTCCAAAGAAGATCTCATTCCGAGGTACTGGGTGTTAGGACGTCATCATATCTTTGTAAGGGATACAACTCAACCCATGACACTCAGTCCGCTCAGTCCTCCCAGCTAGCCTTGCCTGTGTGCACTGTCATTCTGATGCTCTCTAACAGGACCCAGGAAAATCTAAAGAGATTCTGTATTCCCATCAAACCTGGAAGGGCAAGAGCATGTCACTTACATGTTAAGCCTCTTAATTACATTTATTCTTTGAACAAATATTTGTTCAAAATTTGTCAAAAATTTATTTCAGCCTCCCTACTGAAATAAAGCTTCACTGAGACCTGAAGAAAGAATTGGGTCTAACCCCACCAAGACAGCATGGAATTAGGTTCTAGAAATGATGAAAGTAAATGAAGATGACCGTACTTCTCAAAGATGAACATCAGTTGTGTGAACAAAACAGGAACCTCTTTCTCTCAGGACACAGTCCCCATGGCTGGCTCTGTGGTGAGGAAACAGAAGCTCCCGTCTGTGGCTCTGCTGTCCCTTGAGCGTGCTCAGGTGGTTGAAGGTGACTAGCACCATACCTGCCTTCCAGCTTGCACAAAGAGAGAAGGAGAAAGCGTGAGCACATGCCTTCTTTAAGGGCATAACCCAGAAATGGCACGTTTCAGTTTCATTTACATCTCAGGTGCCAGATCCAGTCACATGGTACCCTGAGTGCAGGAGAGGCCGGGAAATGTAGTCTGTACCTGGCAGACAAGTGACCAGTGAAGGCTTCTAATACTGCGGACAGGGGGAGAAGATACACATCAGGAGGACAACTACGAGCCATAGCATGTTGTCTGACACGCTAACAACTAAGGATTCCTCCCCTCCCGTAGGACTGTGCCGGGCAATGCAGTAGCCACTAGCCGGCGTCCTTGGAGCACTCAAAATGTGGCTAGTCAAAGGGAGGTGTGTTGCAAACGTAAAATACAAACCAGATTTCAAAGACTTAATACCATAACAGAATATAAAATATCTTATTAGTGATTTTTATGCTGATTACAGGATGAAATGAATTTTTTGATATATTGTGGTAAATAAAATATATTATCAAAATTACTTTCACCTGCTTCTTTTTGCTTTCCTAAAGTGGATATTAAAATACAATTCATATGTGTAGCTCACATTTTATTTCCAATGTATAGCACCACTCTAGAACTGTAACAGTGTAGCGGGCAAGAAAGGTGTCAACAACAGAGTTCAAGATGGAGCAAGGGGGAGGAGTCCTAGAAGACTGGGGAAAGGCTGGGGATGAATCCTAGAAGAACTTGACGTTCGGCTAGAGACTTGGATCTTACAAGTTCACTGGAAGCACAAAGTTCATCAGATGCATTTCAGCCAGCTGGTACATGTTACTGAAACCTCTCCAGACCATTTCTTTGCCCATAAGATGGGAATAAGTGTGCTTATTGCAGACCATTTTCATACTGATTAAATCAGCTAATGTGTGTAAAGCTCTCACACAGTGTCAGCACATTAAAATGTTCAGTTTTGTTACTGAATGAAGGAACCAGTCGATGAAGAAACTAGAAATTCAGTTCAATCCAGTGCCTCCTTGTACAAACAGATTTGAAGTCTTTGGATAGTTTTGAAGGAAAAAAGCATCACTGATCACTAAACTTCATAGAAATAGTTTCTTGAATGCAGAATGTAAGAAACACAAGGTCTCCACTCTCCTTAAGATTCAGCCCCTTGTTCCACAGGCATGAAAAGGACATGAAAAGGACTCAGGTTTCTAAGCTGACATGGACACCTGATAACATGGTGATGGAAAATATTATTGTTGAGGCTTTGAAGTAATCAAGTGTATTGACCTTGACCTACCTGGAGAGCAGATGTTGGATCGAGTTGGGGTAAGAGTTGCCAAGACATGACAAAGGCCTGATGATATGGTATTTGCATTGCAATGAGTAACCCCGAGGGGCATTTGCTATTTTTTTTATTTTTTATTTTTTAAAAGCTGCCAAATGGTTAGGAAAGTTTGAAATGTTCTATTAAGTCTGGTATAAAACTAAGTATAGGCTGTGTCTGCAAGAACCAACTAAATCATACAGTGCTGTCAGAAATTATTTTTCAGTTTCTGTCTCCATGGTAGGAAGAAAGCATTTGTTTAGTTTAGTGGGTGGACCTGTTAACGTGCTGGAAACAGCTGATGGAGCGGCCCTGCCTCCCCGCCTCTTGTCTGTGCGGAGTTAGCCCTGTGTTCTGCCTTCCGACTGTCACTTCTTTAGTCACTTACAGATGGCATTTTGAAGGAATGCTAATTGAGGGACTTCACTGTTCACTTCTAACTAATCATTCTGACAGAAAACATCTCCTCTGCAAAGGAAGAGGAGGAACCCAAGTGAAGGAGCTTAGCTTCTCTGTGCTAACACACATCGTTATGTTTCACCCCAAGATGCTCTATGCGGAATCAGCTCAAAGAATAGCAGTGACGGAGGTGTTACCAGTGTCCCTCCCTCGTCGACCCTTTCCGCATCTGCTCTTCGTATAATCTGTGCCCTTCCTTGTTCACCGCCACATATTCAGGTGACCGTGTGCTGGAGCCCCCATTAGTCCTTCTGTTCGTCCATCTATCCATCAGTTTGTCAACTGGATAAACACAGACCAAGTACCTTCTATTAGGAGAGGGAGTAGAGTGTGATGGTGAAGAACACAAGGTCTGGAACCCAACTTTCTGAGTTCAAATCTCAGCCCCGGCACTTACTAGATGTGTGATGTTGGCCAAGTCATTTAAACCCCAGTGAGTGCCAGTGTCCTCATGGGTCAAATGGAATAATGATAGTGCCAAAATTATTGAGCAGTTTTGATGGTTACATGAATTATTAAATATAATGGGCTTAAAATACTTCTTTAAACAAGAGAATATTCAATAAAGATTATCTACTTTAATTAATACACATGTGCCAGACACTTTGTGGGAGATGGAAATATGAATAGGCTATGATCCTCCCCTTCTGCATCTTAAGTCCTCTTATAATATGACCAAGAAGACATTTCAGATAGGTCACTATGCAATAAGTACAATTTGAAGCTACTTTATTATTTTCATTTTTGGTGGCATTTAACTAGAACTTAATGGTTATGTTTTATAACTATGTATATATGCATGGATATATTTTTATAAAAATTAAGACTATATTAACAATGGTCTGTACAGCCTGCTATATTATAAAATCACAAAACATAATAGGGCCCTTTGAGGTCAGCTGGTCTAGCATGACACCCAGCATGAGAATCTTCCCACAATCACCAGCCTCTACTCAAACTCACCGGGAACAGCACATTCATCAGTGCATGTCATTTTGGCTGCAGAGATTACTATCGAGTTTTTTCTTTCGTGAAATAATATTCTTTCTCTCACCAGTACCCACTTCTCTGTCACAGTTTCACTTCCCATGCTAGCAAGCAGCATGTATAATCCTTGTTTTAGATGGCAACTTCAAACATTTAAAGCTCCTTCACCCACCGTATTTCCAAACCATTGACTTGCCAAGGTTCTTTCTACCTAATATAACAAGGCCATCCTAAGATGTGATGTCTGGAACAAAGTACAAAATTTCAACTGTCTTATGATTAGAGATGGAATTTAGCAGTTCTGGTCTTCAGCCCAAAACAGCATTAGCTGACCATCAACTAAAACCCCCGGGAACTTTTCACGTTGACTACTCCCAAGCTGGGTCTACTCCCATGAGTTCTTAATGCACCTCATTTTTTAACATAAAAGAAACTTTTACTTTTACCCCTTACCAATTTCAACTGCCACCAGAAGGCCATAATCTTGGTTTTGTCCTACCAGGAGACCCACCCCAGGCCTAGTGCCATCCCTCTGACAAGAATAGCTTCTGCATCTTTAAATCATTGGCAAAGTTACTGAGGAGAGTACCATCAAGGATGAAGCAATACTCAACCTCATCATTATAATAATTAACATTGATTTAGGTCTTAACAAAGTGCTTTCACTTATAGAGTGATATTTAATTTGGTTCTCAACAACGAGATGGATGACAGCTAACATGTATTTAGCATTTACTTGATGGCAATTCTTATACATCTTATGAGTTTTACCTTACTTAATTCTCCCAACAATCCTATAAGGAAGGTAATGTTTTGACCCTTTTCTTAGAAAGGATAAAAAGCAAGGTTAAAGAAGTTAAGTCGTAGGCTGGGTGTGGTGGCTCACGCCTATAATCCCAGCACTTTGGGAGGCCAAGATGGGCGGATCACCTAAGGTCAGGAGTTCGAGACCAGCCTGGCCAACATGGCGAAACCCCATCTCTACTAAAAATACAAAAATTAGCTGGGTGTGGTGGCAGGCACCTGTAATCCCAGCCACTCGGGAGGCTGAGGCAGGAGAATTGCTGGAACCTTGGAGGCGGAGG
Organism: Rhinopithecus roxellana; assembly: GCF_007565055.1. Classification (NCBI taxonomy): domain Eukaryota; kingdom Metazoa; phylum Chordata; class Mammalia; order Primates; family Cercopithecidae; genus Rhinopithecus; species Rhinopithecus roxellana. The sequence continues at coordinate 156,690,686 of NC_044552.1, forward strand.
TTGCAGTGAGCCGAGATCGCACCATTGCACTCCAGCCTGGGTGACAGAGCAAGACTTCGTCTCAAAAAAACAAAAAAAAAAAAGGAAGTTAAGTCACTTTCCCATACAAAGTTCTAGGAGCAAATGAAATGGTTGGGATTTGAACTTCTGTACACGCCACTCTGAAATGTGTGTCTTTACCTAATATGCCAGCACTGAAAGGTACAGAGAGTGGATTTGCCCAAATCACAAGCTTTGTAAGTTGTTTCTCCAAGATTCCAACTCACAGCACACTCTTAGACTCCCTCTCCCTTTGGACTAACAGGAACAACCCAACCAATGATGTTCAAGCAGGTGCAGTAGAGCAGCCTGAAACAAACCCCATCAGCGCCCTCTCATGCTCCCTGTGTGGTTCACAGAGCTATCGAGAAAGCCTTGGGGAAATGAATGAGTATGATCCTTTGTCCTTCAGGCATCACCCTGCCCATCAGCCCAGCCACCTACCCAACTGTCTATACAAATCTTTCTAAGAGAACCAAATCATTTCAAAAGATCTTGAAATCATCTGCTGTATAACTGAAAGTGCTTGACTCTAAAGAAATCGGAACAAAGGCAATGGTATCTGATAGTTCGTCCTCGCACTACTATAAAGAAATACCCGAGACTGGGTGATTTATAAAGAAAAGATGTTTAATTGGCTCATGGTTTCACAGGCTGGATAGGAAGCATGATGCTGGCACCTACTTGGCTTCTGGAGAGGCCACAGGAAACTCTCAATCATGGCAGAAGGCAAAAGGGGAGCAGGCATCTCATATGGCAGGAGCAGGGGGAAGAGAGAGAGGGAGGAGAGATAACACACTTTAAAACAACCAGATCTCACGAGAACTCACTCATCACAAGAACCGCACCGATGAGATGGTGCCAACACAGCATGAGAACCCCACCCCCACGATCCACTCAACACTGGGGATTACAGTTTGACATGAGATTTGGTGGCGACACACAGCTAAACCCTCTCTGTATCTATGAAAAGTAGAGAGATCTGGCTGTGCGCAGTGGCTCACACCTGTAATCCCAGCACTTTGGGAGGCCAAGGTGGGAGGATCACCTGAAGTCAGGAGTTCAAGACCAGCCTGGCCAACATGGAGAATCCCCATCTCTACTAAAAATACAAAAATTAGCTGAGCATGGTGGTGCCTGCCTGTAAGCTCAGCTACTTGGGAGGCTGAGACAGGAGAATTGCTTGAACCTAGGAGGCAGAGGTTGCAGTCAGCAAGATCAAGATCGTTCCACTGCACTCCAGCCTGGGCAACAAAGTGAGACTGTCTGAAAAGAAAGAAAAGAAAAAAGAAAAGAAAAGCAGAGAAGAGAAGAGATTTACATAGATTAGAGGGACAGACCACTGCCATGGCACTTTTGTGCTGGGAGGGAGCACTCCAGAGATGGCTCTCCACACCTGGGGAAGAGTTCAAAGCCTTCATGACCAGGGATACTCCTTGGCCTTATATTTGTCAGCTCCTCTTTTCTTCTTCAACTTGACTAGAGGAGGAAAATGCTTACGTCATTGAATTGTAATTGCTGGTCTAGTTCCTCCTGATAAGACATTAAGTTGGAATATTCTTTTTTTTTTTTTTTTTTTTGAGACGGAGTCTTGCTCTGTCACCCAGGGTGGAGTGCAGTGGCCGGATCTCCGCTCACTGCAAGCTCCGCCTCTGGGGTTCACGCCATTCTCCTGCCTCAGCCTCCCGAGTAGCTGGGACTACAGGCGCCCACCACCACGCCCGGCTAGTTTTTTGTATTTTTTAGTAGAGACGGGGTTTCACCGGGTTAGCCAGGATGGTCTCGATCTCCTGACCTCGTGATCCGCCCGTCTCGGCCTCCCAAAGTGCTGGGATTACAGGCTTGAGCCACCGCGCCTGGCCTAAGTTGGAATATTCTAACAGCTACTTTCTTTCTGGGGCTTGATGCTACCGCAGGAGCAGATGGGCAAGCAGAACCTAGGAGTTACTGTGGGAATTGGATGCCCAGCTTAAAGTAATTGGGAGCAGTACGGCAGGAGCCATCGGAACTCAAATGAATCCAGAAATTGGTGTTAGCATAATCAGCATCAAGCCAAGAATTGGGGAGTTCCTACAGAGCCTAGAGGAAAGACTTTGTGTAACAGCTTGGTTTTTAACAGCGTTCCTTTCCCTTGAAAACAATGTCATCCTTCACCCCAAATCAAGTCTCAACAATTCAAGGAAGAAATATACCATAAATGTCGTAGTAATGACAATCTAGGAATTCCTGCATAAATAATTCATGTATTAGATCCCTAAAAATTTCCAAGTATAGCAAACAAAATTATTGCATAGATCATGTTAAAATACAGAAATTCATTTTTGCTTTGGATTTATTTATTTATTTATTTATTTATTTATTTTGAGATGGAATTTTGCTCTGTCGCCCAGGCTGGAGTGAAGTGGCGCCATCTTGGCTCACTGCACCCTCTGCCCCCAGGTTCAAGTGATTCTCCTGCCTCAGCCCCCTGAGTAGCTGGGACTGCAGGTGTGCACTACCATGACTGGCTAATTTTTGTATTTTTAGTAGAGACAGGGTTTCACCATGTTGGCCAGGCTGGTCTTCAACTCCTGAACTCAGGTGATCCACCCACCTCGGCCTCCCAAAGTGCTGGGATTGCAGGCATGAGCCACTGTGCCTGGCCAGAAATTTGTATTTTTATGATTATATTGCCCAAGGTTTTTTTTTTTTTTTTCCCCCAGTATGAATATAATCACTTTACTGACAAGGAAACTAAAATGCAAAATGTACAAATAAAACTTTTTCTATTAAGAAAAGGAAGGAAGGGAGGGATAGGAAGAAGGAGAATGAATTATGTTTTATAAATCAGTTTGCCAAAACTGGTTTTGATTTTTGAGACTCTTTTTTAAAAGTATTGTGAGAATTCTGAAAACTCTTAGCCCCCTTTTCTTTCATGTCTTTCTTCTAGTCCCCTCATTCCTGAGAAATGTCTTCACAATGGGTTATCAGCCAGTGGTAACTTGTGACCTCTTCATCTCTAAGCGTCTGTGTTCAATTTTCAGCTGCCTTAATTCCTCTTCATCATTCAGTATGTCAGCCATCCTTTTCCTGGTTAGTGTACTGTTTTCTTCCATGGTCCCCTAGTCTCTTAGTAGTCAAGATTCACTGTCAAAAATTCCTTGTTAGGCCAGGTGTGGTGACTCATGCCTGTAATCACAACAATTTCAGGAAGCCAAAGTAGGAGGATCATTTGAGGCCAAGAGTTCAAGATCAGCCTGGGCAGCATAGAGAGACCCCACCTCTACAAAAAAATTTAAAATTAGCCAGGTGTGGTGATGCATGCCTGTAGTCCCACCTAATCAGGAGGCTGAGGCAGGAAGATCACTTGAGCCCAGGAATTCATGCAGTGAGCTATGATGGCACCACCGCACTTCAGCCTACACAACAGAGGAAGACCCTATCTCTAAAAAAATTAATTAAAATAATACATTCAAATGTCCTTCTCGGTCTCTGTTATCTTCTCTACTCCTCTGTGAACATTACTTAAATTCCATTATAATTTATACTAACAGCTTAAGCAGCTCCACTCTGGAGAATAAAATCTGGAGTTCTTCTCACACTACAAAGACCTATGTGAGCTGGCCTTCTGTCCTTGGCCCAATCACTTTCCCCTTGTTGTCAATGCTCCAGTACCCTGGCCCTTTATGGTGTTCTCTAAATGAACCAGACTTGTCCTCTTCCTAGGACGTTGACTCTCCCTTCCTGGAGGACCTTCCTCCGGCTTTTTGCATGGCTGCCTCGGTTCATTTAGCCCTCTGAACATGTGTCCCCTCCCAAGAGAGGCCTGCTCAGACCATGCCTTCCCCAACCACTGCATGATCTGTACCATAAGCCAGCCCTGCTTTCTTCATCACTTATCACTAACTGGAATTACACTATTTATTCAATTGCCTTGCTTATTTTCTGCCTCTCCCCTGTCTCCACCCCCTTTCATGGGAGCATCTCATTGATTTTAGTCATAGAAGTTTCGTAGGTATTCAGTAAAGATGTGTTTAACGATGGGAGGGAAGAAAAAGAGGAAGGAAGGCAGAGGGAGGTGGGAAGGGAGGGAGGCAAGGAGCAGGGCAGGAAATTCCATTCATTCATTCACTGAACATTAATGGGGAGTCCCTAATGCCAGACTTCATGCTGGAGGCAGAGTATGCCCAAAGCAATAAGCATGGTGCCTCTCTATAGCGAGCCTCCATAGACGCTTTTTCTGAATGAATGGAAAAGAAGGCACAACCCCTACCTTCTACATGAACACACATTTTATCATATCAGTAGTCAATATTTAATATTATTCAACTAATTTCTCCTTATAGTTGTTTGCAAGGCTCAAATAGATCTTATTTTACCTAGGTGACTATGAAAATATGAATAAGATGGTCTACAAAACGGTAAAGTCTTAGAACATAGTCTAAAATCCTTTTTCTGGCTTCTCAAGCCTTACCCAAACTAACCTTTCCAAACCCATCTCGTTACCTTACCAACACGCGCTCTTAGTTCTGGAAAGTTCCTTTGCCATCCCACAGGCCCCTGATGTCTTCCTTGCCTTGGCTCACACAGATGGGTGAAGGGGCAGTGCAGGAAGGAGACAGTAGTGTAATCTGAACCAGGCAAGCGACTGGGAGTCCCAGCCCCTTCACTCAGTAGTTGTTACTGAGCAAACCCACTTCATGGGTCTGTGCCTCAATGTCTTCTCCTGTAAAAAGGGTTGAAGGATAGGACTTCACTCAGAATTGCTTTTGGATTAAACATGATCCATGTACAGGCCTGGGCACAGTGTTTATCAGGCAATGGTCCATAAGCATTAGCCATCCTTACCTCATTGCCCCTCAGCCAGGACACCCATCTTTCCCCATCTCACTCCATGGCACCTATCCACTAAACTTACTTGCCCCTGACCTCCATGAAGCCAAGCTACACCTCGCCTGAACTCTTACTCAGACACTGATGTGTATTGTTACTAATAGGAGCTCTCCTTAATTAAACTGTGAGCTTCCTGAGGGGAAAAATCAGGTCCTGCTAGCACAAAGTAAGTTCTTGAAAAATCCTTGATTGAAGAGTATATGATAGTGCCAAAAAATTGGAATGCACAATTCATTCTGCTCTGGTGCTTTAAATTAATATTAAATATGTCTATAACATATAAATTCTAGACTTTCACATTTAATCAAAGTCTTAATCACAATGAGCAGCATTTATGAAAGGGCAATTAACAGATTCCCAAAAGAACTGGAAATAGTAAATTGCTAATAGCATCCCTAAGGTTTTGCTTTTTGCTCTGATAAATTAAGTAATTTAATAATAGAGGCAGTGTGAACCAAAAAGAACACAAGCTTAAAAGGCAGAGGACTTACGTTCTGATTCTCGCTCTGCCAGCCTGTGACTCTCCACCAGTGACTTATCTGCTCTGAGCCTCTGGTAACTCACCTTTTATGTGAGAAGTTTTATTCACACCACTGGTTGTCAGAACGTGTTTCTGAAATCCTTATGGTTCTATGCATGAAATCTGATTTCAAATTTCATTTTTAAATATACCATAGACTATTTACAAACAAAAACAATGTATATATACTCATAACAGACACTAAAAATTCATTATTTTGTGCAGCCTTGAGCTAAAGTTTCTGTTTAATAAAGTGCATTACAAAATTGCAAACTGAGGTGTTTAAAAAAGAACATAACTGTTTGCCACACTTACCTGGGTATATCAGTGTTTACTTGATCTAGACAATGTAATGAAATATACAAAGAATGAAATAATACATGATTACATGTGTCTTTCACAAAACTAAATTTCAAAAGTTTGTGTTCACCAAAAATAAGCTTAATTTATTAAAAATAAATAGTTTATCTATTTTTTAAAATTGGGTTTCTGGATAATCTTTTCTTTGCTAAAAAGTAATCTACAGAATCTTAAGGTACCTTAGAACTCTCACATTCCGTAAAATTATACTCTTAAAGCGTAATAGAATCTTACAGTTTAAGATAAATAAGCTTATATGTTTAAGATTTTCATTAGATTCATCAGTGTTTCCATCTTTAACTGATTTCCTATATTTTAAGAGCTAAAAAAATTCCATGAAATTTCAGTATAAAGCAATATATATATAAAATATATATGAAGCCTTATATATTATTGTTCTATGTCTCCAGATTATTCCAGTTCAGTGTAAAATATTCTGTTTTTCTCAGGATACCTCTCTCTACTTGAATCTTCTTCATTCTCTCAAGTGAATCTATCCCAAAAAAATGTTGATTTCTAACTAATCATCACGAGTAGAAACTTCTCTCTTATACATATTGCATTTAAATTTTAAAAACATCTTCCTATTCCTCTAAACTTTGACCCCCTCCTACATAAATTAGGATGGTTTGGGAGACAATGCAGGCTAGCCTATGGACTTTAAAATAAATATAGTTTCCTATGATAATATTTTCATTTATAACTCCAATTGTTACCATTGATTAGAAAATCAGCCCTATCTGAATGCTCATATTTTCCATTATAGAACAAAGGCAAGAGCAAGGTGAATTAGGAAGAGGGAAACAGGGAAACAGGACATGGGTTTTATTTCAAAGAGAGAGCCAATGGGGACATTACAAGAATCATTTGATGGAGATGCCTATTCAGTTTTTTTATCACACCACACACTAGTATAACCAGGAAATGCAAGGCACCCTCTGCCTACTCTGCCTAGCCTACCAAATTAAATCTAATTTATTTCATAAAAAGACCTAAGGCATATAGTCATCTGAATGACTGGCTCAGTACGCAATGAATTCCCCAGAATATTAATAGGTTTGTTATAGCCTGAATGTTGATTTATTGAAAGTGTCATTCCAGCCTATGCATATTGATTCTCAAAAGCTAATATGTGATAAAAATTCTTGGTCTGTCAAAGCTGTCCCATGAGCTGGTCTGACTGGTTCCTTTGCCACTGATGCTAGTCCCAGCTGATTTTTGCCTCAAAGAAGCAGGGGGAAGCCGGTGGCAGCAAAGGCAGGTGGTTAGGAGTAGACACCTTTGAATCAGAGCAGTGGTGCTCAGCTGCCAGCAATTTTGTCCCCAGGAGATGTTTGGTCATGTCTGGAGATCGTTTTGGTCGTCCCAACTGGGGGATGCTTCTGGCATCTCGTGGGTAGAGGCAGAGATGGTGCCAAACACCACGCAGTGCCCAGGATGGGCCCATGAGAATTGCCTGGTCTCAAACGTCAGTAGTGCTGAGATTGAACACCCTGAGTCAGACTCCCTGCGTTTAGTTCTGATGTTGTCTGTACCCACAGCTTGCTTTGGGAACCCTTCCCACGCTTCCCAAGCGTCAACTGTCTCATCTTTAAAAAGAGTGAATCCCATATCCTATTTCACAGGGCAAAGATGGTTGTGAAAAAGGAACCAATCAATGCTTACTAAGCACCTTGGGACGCTCCCTAACACATAACATGCCCAGTGCATCTTAGTTATTGTTAGTAAAGGAAATAATGATACAAATAGCAGCAACAACAAAGGCTTTCTTCAGGCTGGATGGCCCATCTAGAGGTTTCCAGTGCGTCTCAGCATTCCAAGAGGACTTTGATTCAAAAGCCAGTTATAGGCATTCAGAAAATGGCCACGTGCAAAACCCAGAAATTTTCTTTAAGCTAAAACCCTACCAGGCAGGATCTTTTTTTTTTTCTTCCACTTTTCATTTTAAGTTCCAGGGTACATGTGCAGGATATGCAGGTTTGTTACACAGGTAAACGTGTACCATGGTGGTTTGCTGCACAGATCAACCCATCACCTAGGTATTAAGCCCAGCATCCATTAGGTATTCTTCCTGATGCTCTCCCTCCCCCCAGCGCCCCAATAGGCCCCAGTGCGTGTTGTTCCCCCATGTGTCCGTGTGTGCTCATCATTCAGCTCCCACTTATAAGTGAGAACATGCAGTGTTTGCTTTTCTGTTCCTGCATTAGTTTGCTGAGGATACCGATTTCCAGCTTCATCCATGTCCCTGCAAAGGATATGGTCTTGTTCCTTTTTATGGTTGCATACCACTCCCTGGTATATATGGACCACATTGTCTGTATCCAGTGTATCACTGACGGGCATCTGGGTTGATTCCAAGTCTTTGCTATTGTGAACAGTGCTCCGGCCAGGATCTTACTATGCCACTCCTATGCCCTGAGAAATAAGTAAAAGAGGTCACAGTGAGTAATAGCCTATTTGAGCTACTCACGTGCTCTCTATTAGGGATGAGGGGCATTAATATGGAGTCACCTTTAGGATGTAATGTGTGAGGTAAAGATAGAATTGTAGCTTATTGAAGTTTAGTGAATTCTGTGGAGGATCCATGAGTTTATATGCTGGGAATTAATGCAAGTCCATATTATATTGGCTATGACCCCTCTCCTGAGCTTATAGATGATGCCTGAAAGGTCATGAAGGCAAGCATCCTGGGGCTAATTAGCACTTAGGCATGGCAGGCCTTTCAACCATGCTCAATCTTTGTCATGGATTTTCAGGGGGAAGCCGACAGGGAGCACTGTGAAACATTTTTATAACTATTAATCAGTGCTTTGGAGTTGACCTGAAATACAAGCCAACTCAGTCAATTAATGTACAACTGTGAAAATAGTTATCTCTATTTCACATAACTCTCAGCATCTCTGGTGAAGTCTCATTAACAATGCATGTATTTTTTTTTTTTTTTTTTTTGGAAACACAATTGTTAGTTGTCACGAGCCAGAAAGATCATTTATCCGCAGAACACATAGAGAGAAATTGCTAAGAAGTCCCTTGAATCTTCTCCCTAGCATACTTTTACAAACCCAAATTCACTCTCAGACTTAAAAAGAAGCCAAGGGAGAAGGAAGAATTCTGCATTGCCAGACTTCGTGATTAAATTTAGTGAAAGATGCTGAAAATGTCTGTGGAAATTCTCAAAAAGCTATGAAACATTAAATGTGCCACACAGTTGCTAAAAGTCCAAGCTAAAATACTTGAAGTGCTTATGAAGGTCATATTATAAGTCTATTATAAGATGGTCTTTTGTTTTAATACCAAAAAGTTGTGCAAGTCCTTTAGGAAACCCTTGTAAAAATTCAATTAACCTTTGTGCCAAAAAAATAAGACCCAGAAACAATGCCAGAATTGGGGTCATTAACCACGCGCTGGCCTCATGGTTGAGAACAGCCAAGTACTCAGTCAAATGCTCTGAAAGTCAGGCTAGCTTGCAGGGAATTAACTGTAACATAGAAAGCATTCTTCATGCTTCCCTGCCCAGCTAATGTGCATTGTACTTTGTTCCCATTTTGTTTTCTAAAACATTCCAAATTATATAGAGAAAGTACGTATTTAAAAGCCATTTCTCAAACTAACTGGCTAATATATGGTGGCTTTCTCCCTTAAAGAACTTATTAATATTATTTCATACTTCTATTCATACTCATATTGATGACAGTGTTTTCTTGACCTAAGAGTAGGGGCAAGGACAACTTTTTATAGAAGCTTCCCGAGGGAGATTCTTTTGATCCTAACAGAACCTAACACAGCAATGCTGGCATGCTGACAAATATTCTTCACAGCGTCAGTAGGTCATGAGAACATGGTTAGTAAATGTTTGCCACACAGTCTCTAAAGCATGAATATTGGAGCCACAAAACTTTAAATGTATCATTGGTTGTGACATCTAGTTGAGTAACATGTTTTACATTATTCTTGTTTTGATGTTATCTATTTGATTATACAGTTTTCAAAAACTGATAAGTTTTGTTAACAATTTTACTTGACATTGTTTCTTTGAAAGCCACCTACATTTTTCATTGTAAGTGGCTGCTGAATTCATCATTGATATAGTATGATGTTGTTGCAGTCCCCGCCATCCCCGGCAAAATGAACATCTTTATCTACCAATGTGGCACTAATTTTCTAAAGTGACTCTAACAAACCTGATTCTTGTTTCTTTTGTCTTCCCCCCTCCCTCCCTTCCTTCCTTCTTTCCTTCCTTTCTTCCTTCCTTCTTTGACAAATTGCCCAACTTAAGTTTATGTGAAGAGATGAAAATAACAGAGGATTTGTGCCAATTCACTAATGTGTTCTAAGGGCACAATCAATAAGAACAATAATAAAGTGCTCAAACAGAACAATAGGATTTCATCTTGAAACCCGGGACTTAACGACAGCTGCCTTTTAAAATTACCAAATTCACTACCTATGCTCTTAGGGCGGCAAAGGTTCTTTTTTTGTTTTCTTGTTTTGTTTGTTTGTTTGTTTTTCTTTGTTTTTTTGTTTTTCCAGATGGAGTCTTGCTCTATCGCCAGGCTGGAGGGCAGTGGTGCGATCTCAGCTCACTGCAACCTCCGCCTCCCGAGTTCAAGCAGTCCTCCTGCCTCAGCCTCCAGAGTAGCTGGGACTACAGGCGCCTGCCACCACACCCAGCTAATTTTTTGTATTTTTAGTAGAGATGGGGTTTCACCATGTTGGCCAGGATGGTCTCGATCTCTTGACCTCATGATCCGCCTGCCTCAGCCTCCCAAAATGCTGGGATTACAGGCGTGAGTCACCGCACCTGGCCAAAGGTTCTTTTTATTACTTTTCCTGATGCCTTCTGCCCCTTGTACTGGGTACAAAGGTAGGATATGTTGGGTGGGAGAGTTGATAGGAATTCTTCAGGAAAAACTATATGATTTTAATTGGAGGAGCCCTTTCTAAAAAGAACCTTGATATATTTTGAATAGCATTTAAGGAATATATACAAAACAGTTCTATGGTGGCATGTAATATTTTCAATTCCAAACACTGCCCTTGACTGGAATATGCCAACATTCTTTGTGGCATCTGAAGTCAGGGGCAGTGCCTGCCCACTTCCACGTGGTGCTGCTTGGAGCCAGCGTCTCATGCTTCCCTCAGGACCTGCCTCTTCGTGACTGTGAAGCGCTTTTCTCCATGCCCGGTTACCATGGAGAAAGCTGCACCATCAGCTTTCCTTTCCAGTGACCAGTGGGTTGTTAGCACACTGGTTATGAAAATGGTTTCTCTAATGCTAATTAGTTATAGCAATGACATTAAAAGCGGTGTCTGCTCTTTTTTATTGATACTCTTCAGCATGTGCTGAGGCAGGTATTTCAGATAAGGCCTGAAATTACTAATTATACTTTCTGGCAAGAGAAAACATTCACTTAGCATGTAATGGGTTAGACATTAACTCTTTCTTACCTTCCATTGAAGGTTCCAGTTAGGTGATTTCCTGCAAAGGAAATGATATTTCCTGAGTCTTGTCTGCTTCCTGTAATAGTGTACTTGGCTCCTTGTGCCCCAAAGCCCAGAACCAGGAATGCACGAAAGACCCATCATCGCCGTGTTATTAATACCAATGTAATCAAACTCTGGCTTCTGGCATTTTGTGAGTCTGCTATTTTAAGCAAGCTGTTTAAGCTCTCAATTTTCTCATATGTGAAATAAGATAATTAAGATTCTTTTCCAGGATTGTTGTGATGGTGGAATAGGAAAATCAGGCCAGCTTGGAGTATGCGACCTGTACAGTCACACAGGGCCCTGCACTCACAAGGCCCCCCCACAGAGTTTGAGGCTCTACTGCTAACATCTTGAAATGCTAAATCATTTTTGAAGAAGAGCCTCTGCGTCTTTGTTTTGTACTGGGCTTCACAAATTATATGGTCATGATCAGCCAGGAAACACTGCAGTGATAATAAATACTCCAAAATCTCAGTGGCTTCACCCAAGAAAAGTTCATTTCTCGCTCATGCTATGACCTCCACACGGCAGAAGGCTGCCCTCCTCATCAAGGCCCAGACTGACAGAGGCTCACTTTCACCTGGGCTTCCATGATCCCGCACCAGAGGGAAAGGAGCAAGGAATTGTGCACTGGCCCTTAAAGTTCTCACCCGGAGTGACACTTGTCACTGGTGCTCACAATTCTTTGTCCAGAGCAAATTGTGTGGCCTGCTCTAACTTCAAAGGGGATGGGAAGTGCATTTCCACCTTGCACCTGGAAAGCAGGGGGCTGGGGAAGTTGGAGACCAGTGCCATACTGTCACAATACAGGGAAGGGGTGCCCCAGTGACCCCTGCTATGTGCAAGCCACCCTTCAAAGGGCTACATTGTAAGATTTCAGGTTTCTCCTAAAACAAAGCCAAGCCAAATTGCTCAAAAGTAAGATCACTTACCTTTTAAAAGAAGCCCTTAATTTTCTTCTTTTCCAAGAAGTTCAAGATTCTCTTGACTGTCATCTTCCCCAGGGACAGAGCATATGCTCAGAAAGTTAATGTCACAGCATCAGGATTAAATCCTTTCCAGCCGAACTGAGACACGGAAACCAGCATTGCCGATTCCCTCATTACGCTTCCTCAAGATGGAAATGGCATTGCTGCTTGTGTTCTGATTGTAAAATATAAACGTATTATTATAACGCATTTGAGCAAGATGAAAAAGTAGAAAGTTAACATAAAAAGCTAAAATCAGTAAGAGCAGGAATCTCACTGCTTACTATTACTTATATTTCTAGGCATCTTAGGATACATTCCCACACTGGAAACTTTTTTAACTATTACTATTATTATACATGTGAATGTGTACATAGTGTTTTATGAACTGCTTTATTATGGGCATGTATGTACTAAATATAGTGATAATGAGGCTGTTTTTCAAATGTCATCATTGTGCGAAGTAATCACCTGCTACACAACAATCACATGGCATATAGAATGATTTAACTCCCTGTCCTCAGGCCTCAGTTACAGGTTCTAGAGGCGACCACATAGCAGTTATTATTCCAGAAACTTTCTGCACATCTACAGGCAAATACATCTTTTTTCTTTCATCCAAATTGTTGCACTCTATGTATAAATTGTTTTCATTGTTCTATAGTGTTTCATTTTATGAAATATCATTATTTGTTTAATGACTTACATATTTATATGACTATAGCTGTATCATTGCATTAGTATATCTACAGAAAGTTTATTTACTTGTTTATTTGATACATCATTTTTGTTTTGTTTTTGCCACAAGGTCTCACTCTGTCACTCAGGCTGGGAGTACAGTGGCACAATCAAAGCTCACTGCAGCCTCAACCTCCCAGGCTCACATGATCGTCCCACCTCAGCCTCCTGAGTACCTGGGACTATAGCACCCACCAGCAGGCTAGTCTAATTTATTGTATTTTTTTTCTAAAGACAGGGCTTTGCCATGTTGCCCAGGCTGGCCTCAAACCCCTGGACTCACGTGATCCACCCACCTCGGGCTCCCAAAGTCTGGGATTACAGGCGTGAGCCACTCCATCTGGCTGGCCACATCATTCAGAATTTTTTGAAGAGGCCACATAACAGCTATTTTGAGAGTTAAATGAAATAATCCTTTGGAAAGTATTTTGTAAATTGATTATCACGTGTGTAACTATACTGACAGTAAACGGTAATTATTTTACCATATGTCCTATCTACTTGAGTTATTTTATTAATAAGTGCAATAATATAATTCTGCATCTACTATGTGTAAATTTCATATTCCAATGGAAATCATACTGTAAAGAGAGGCATAATACATATGAAAAAGCGACATGTTTTTGTGGAACTATAGCATGAGAAGTGGTGGGAGCCACAATACTTAGTTTGCCCAAGGCAAGCTGTTTTATGCCCCTTGTTCATGAGTATCTGCTAATATGTTCCCTTTCACTCTCAAATTTGTTCAGTTGGACAATAAATCATATTGTCATTTGATTTATGAGTAAATCAACCAGGCCCCAAATCTTGAAAGAGACATCCTTAATCTGCTTGTGTATACTGTCATTTTACTGTCCTCAGAGTATCTAAAATGGAACACATTGCAACTGCTCCTTGTTAAATTAGTTCACTGTGATATGGTCCAGGTACAACAGTTCATTTACACTTTACACAAATCTGTTGATTTAAAGCCACTTTTCATGCCGCTCTTTCCTGCTTTGGAGACTGGTTGCTGTCTTATTCCTCTCTATTCCATCCTGCCAGGCTGATTATCTTCCCCTCCAGATTATACTGGGAAGCAAGGAAGGCTTGCATAAGCCTTCTTCAATATATTTGCTACCGTTATCAGGATAGTTACATTTGTAATGCTTATGCATTCTAATAACATGATATATCTATTTAATTTCCCTATTTTCCCATTTGTGACACAGAAAACTAAAAATGATTTCTTAAAAGTATTCTATCTAAAAACAACTTACTCTTTCACGCTTCCAATGATAATCCCCCAAATAAAGCTAATTTGCTTCTACTCTGCTACAACTGAATTAAGAAAGGCCATGTTCATCACCTTGAATCATTAACCTTATGCTAAGGAAAAGTACCAATTTTTTTTTTTTTTTTTTTTTTTTTTTTTTTTTTTTTTGAGATGGAGTTTTGCTGTCGTTGCCCAGGCTGGAGTGCAATGGTGCGATCTCGGCTCACCGCAACCTCTGCCTCCTGGGTTCAAGCGATTCTCCTGCCTCAGCCTCCGAGTAGCTGGGATTACTGGTATGTGCCACCACGCCCGGGTAATTTTGTATTTTTAGTAGAGACGGGGTTTCTCCATATTGGTGGCGCTGGTCTCGAACTCCTGACCTCGTGATCCACCCACCTCGGCCTCCCAAAGTGCTGGGATTACAGGCGTGAGCCACCGCGCCCGGCCAAGTCCCATTATTTTTTTCCATCACCAATACAAGCTGCTGATCACCTGCAAGAAGAGTCACTTCGTGTTTTTAACACTTTTAAAGCAAAATATCTTTTCAAAACGCTGGGTAGGAAACTACACAGGAATAGCATTCTGTGATAATTAACCACACTGGTGAGTTAAATGCTGTTGGCGTTTCCTCAGGATACCTCACTCTCCAACATCATCCAAGTTAATTAGCAGACATCACGCGCACTTCTGTGCCTGCCTTACTGCCTCATTAGAACTGCGTGCGCTGGTTTGTGTTCAAGCCAGTTCACCTCAGCTCGCCCACCAGTGGTTCTGTTAGCAGCTCCTGTGCGCTGGCTCTCGATTTCCATCGTCTTCCTTTTCACGCTGGATAACGTCTTCCCAGAGGATGCGAGACAGCAAAGCACGGTCTCATTTCATTGTAATGACGGAATATCCCAGTCAGAGCCAAAGATTTAGAAATTCCACAGTAATTCCAGCACATCTCCAGTGTTCTCAGAAATCGATCACCGTGTGACTAAACCACCAGTGTCAAAGAAACAAATCGGCGGGTCTTCTGCCTCCCGGCTGCCGTAACTTCCTGACAACTGTTCTTTTCCTGGGAGCCATTTTTAATGGCCTTTTTAATCACCATCATCAACAGTGGGGAACTCTCAATAACGTCTTAAGCTTTAAAATGTTTTTGAAAGTGAGTTGGAGACGCATAAATATTTAGATTTTCTAAAGGAAAAGTGTCTTAAGTGTCTGAGTTCTAAATGTGAGCCAAGTTTTCTTTGAAAATGTATCCCAATTACAGTTGTAAATAGTAATCCCACAAACAAAAGCTTGGGGGGGGGAAGTTACTAAAAACAGTTGAATTCCCTAAATTTTGACTTCCCCACACATCAGAAGCAGCAGCTTTTTTTAGGATGTAATTATTTTCCTGATATACATTCTCACACTCCTGGGAAAGAGTTTTAGCCATTTTGTGCTAGAGATCCATTTGGCAGTTTGATGAACACTTTGGACGCTATCTTGAATAATTTTTTTTTTTTTTTTTTTTTTTTTTTGAGACGAAGTCTAACTCTGTCGCCCAGGCTGGAGTGCAGGGGCACATTCTAGGCTCACTGCAAGCTCCGCCTCCCAGGTTCACTCCATTCTCCTGCCTCAGCCTCCCGAGTAGCTAGGACTACAGGCCTCCGTCACCACACCTGGCTAATTTTTTTGTATTTTTAGTAGAAACAGGGTTTCACCATGTTAGCCAGGAGGGTCTCGATCTCCTGACCTTGTGATCCGCCCGCCTTGGCCTCCCAAAGTGCTGGGATTACAGGCATGAGCCACCGTGTCCAGCCTATCTAGAATAATATTTTTAAATATATAAAATATATATGATTGCAAGGAAAATGCAGTTATCAGAGTAGTAAAAATAAATTTGTGGTTTTTAATATGTGTTTCTTTATGAATGAATTAAATAACAAGTCAGGCCAGTAACAGTGGCCCTTGCCTATAATCCCAGCACTGTGGGAGACCAAGGCAAGCAGATTCCTTGAGTTCAGGAGTTCAAGACCAGCCTGGGCAACATGGCAAAACCCCGTCTCTACAAAAGATACAAAAATGCCTCAGCTACCCAAAAGGCTGAGGTGGGAGGATCACTTGAACCCAGGAGGTCAAGACTGCGGCAAGTTGCATTGCACTGGCTGCACTCCAGCCTGGGCGACAGAGCGAGACCCTGTCTCAAAAATACAAGTAAAGAAAAATAACAAGTCAATACTGTACATTTAAAATGTAGCAAGTTAAAGTAAAACTTTATGGTTTAAAGAAATACCAGTGCAAAGAACATTTTTGCTAAGTTTACCTGAGAACAATAAACCATGCATGAGAATGACTCCCCTCCTTCCTCATGATGACCAAAAACAAATTGCAAATGGGAATACTGGAAAGCAACGTGAATGTCTGGGTCACCAGTGTGGGAAGAGGCGACTGCATTCCCCCCAGTTGGCAGCTCCATCACACCAGTCGATAGGACAGCAGCGATCACACGCAATCTACTGTATAAGTAATAGTGGGTCAGGCGCGGTGGCTCACGCCTGTAATCCCAGCACTTTGGGAGGCAGGTGGATCATGAGGTCAAGAGATGGAGACCTTCCTGGCCAACATGGTAAAACCCTGTCTCTACTAAAAATACAAAAATTAGCTGCGCATAGTGGTGCACGCCTGTAGTCCCAGCTACTCGGAAGGCTGAGGCAGGAGAATCACTTGAACCCGGGAGGTGGAGGTTGCAGTGAACTGAGATTGCACCACTGCACTCCAGCCTGGTGACACAGCGAGACTTCATCTCAAAAAATAAAAATAAGTAATAGTGGGCCGGGTGCGGTGGCTCACGCCTGTAATCCCAGCACTTTGGGAGGCCGAGGTGGGCAGATCACGAGGTCAGGAGATCAAGACCATCTTGGCTAACATGGTGAAACCCCATCTTTACTAAAAATCCAAAAAAAAAAAAAATTAGCCAGGCTTGGTAGTGGGCACCTGTAGTCCCAGCTACTTGGGAGGCTGAGGCAGGAGAATGGCAGGAACCTGGGAGGCAGAGCTTGCAGTGAGCTGAGATTCTGCCACTGCACTCCAGCCTGGGCAACAGAGTGAGACTCTGTCTCAAAAAAAAAAAAAGTAATAGTGAATATAGTTGCTATTTCAAGCTGTCTACCGCTATTCTAAAAATCATGTGAAAATATCTGTGATTCTCATTTATGACAAAGTCACAGATACCACTAGCATTACTGATATTCATGCCTATATTTATAACTGAAGGAAACACCGCACTTCAGGTAGAGATTAGTGAAATTAAATATATAATTAATTCCCATCCAAGATCACAAGCTTCACAGACTCCTGTTAACAGTCTCAATCCTATAGGAAACAAGAGACTATGGTTGGAGTAGGAAGGACAAGATGAAGAATAACTGTGGGGTAGCCAACAAGGTAAGGGTTATGAAGAGTCACTACACGCCAGGCCCTGTGCTGGTTACTTCCGTGGAGTAGCCAATTCATTCCTCATGTGACTGCACCATTTACTTGTACACAGTACTAATAAACAGTGGGGCCATAATACAAATCCATGCCACCACAAGAGAGGTGGAGTGACTTCCTGGTAAGTTTGGAAAGAGTAAACTGATCATGCTCCATGCCCATTTTTTTCTTGGCACCAGATGCTCTGTAGAGAACTTATGTCCTGCTGTGTTTTTTGAGGAAGTCTGGCTCTGCCTAAGCTTGGGTGGATAGATTTTCACAAGCATAAAATTTGATATTAGAAAACCCACTAGTCCACATACACAAGTCATGCCCTCCATCCTAGCTATCTTATATATAAAAATGCCACTCCACCTGCTCTCCTTTCTTATTTACTTATTTTTCTATTATATATAGTTAAGGTGTACAACATATTTTGATATATTTATACCTAATGAAGTAGTTACTATACTCAAGCAGATTCACATACTTATCATCCTGCATGGTTACTTTTTTCATACGTATATAGTAATAGCACCTAAAATCTACTCTTTTTGCAAATTTTCATTATATAATACAATATTATAATTGTAGTCCTCTAATACATTTCTAGAATATTTGTCCTACCTGTAACTTTCTATGCTTTGGCCCATATCTTCCCATTTTCTCCCACAATTCCCCCCACTACTTCTGGTAACCCCCATTTTATTCTGTTTCTATATATTTGATATTTTTTTTTAAGATTCCACATGTAAGTGAGATCATGCAGTCCTTTTTTCTGTGTCTGGCTTATTTCACTCAGCATAACGTCCTTCAGGTTAATACATGTTACCAAAAATGGTAGGATCTCCTTTATAAGGCTTAATGATATTCCATTTTATATATATGTGTGTGTGTATATATATAAATTTATGGATATAGAGATATCTCTATATATAATGCCCCCCTCTCCCTAATATATGTATATGATATATTCCACAATTTCTTTATCCATTCATCCTTTGATGCTTACTTAGGTTGTTTGCATATCTTGCTATTGTAAATAATGCCACAGTGAACATAAGAAGGCTAAGGTGCTAATTTTACTTGTTTTGAGTATAGACTCAGCAGAGGGATTGCTGGATCATACGGCATTATAGTTCTATTTTTTTGTTTTTTAAGGAACCTTTGTACTGTTTTCCATAAAGTCTGCAACAATTTACATTCCCACCAACAGTGTGTCAGGGTTCCCTTTTCTCTAACCCTTGCTACCACTTGTTATGTCTTTTTGATAATGGCCATCCTAACAGGTATGAGTTGCTATCTCGTGGTTTTCATTTGCCTGTCCCTGATGATCAGAGATGTTGACTACCTTTTCGTATGCCTGTTGGCCATTTTTACATATTTTTTGGAGAAATGTCTATTCAGGCTCTTTGCCCATTTTTTAATCAGGTTATTTAGGGTTTTTTGCTATTGAGTTGTGTGTATTTCTTTTACATCTTGGATATTAACCCCTTATCAAATACATGGTTTTCAAATATTTTCTTCCAATCTGTAAGCTGCCTTTTGATTCTGTTCGTTGCTTCCTTTGCTGTGCAGAAGCTTTTTAGTTTGATGTAGTCCAATTGTTTATTTTCGCTTTTGTTGCCTGAGCCTTGGTGTGGTATCCAAAAAGTTATTGCCAAGGCGATGAGGTTTCCCTGTGTTTTCTACTAGGAATGTTCTAATTTCAGGTCCTACGTTAAGTTCTTTCATCTCTGTTGAGTTGATTTTTGTGCATGATATAAGCTAAGGGTCCAATTCATTATTTTACATGCGGCTATCCAGTTTTTCCAACACTATTTACCGAAGAGACTATCCTATCTGATACCATTGTGTCTTCTTGATCCCTTTGTCAAAAATTAGTTGACCCATTTTTCTTTTCAAAACTGAGACAGGGATGGTAGGCGTCATGGATTGGGTTTCCTTAAACTCTAACACCTTCTGCAATTAAGACTTGCTGTCTTCTAAAGGCATTCATTCTATTTTCAAACAGTTCTGATTTTTACAATGTTTTTCTTTATATCTAGCTAAAATCAACCTCCCTCTGTTGTCCTGTGGTACTTGGAAGCCTTAGTCCTTCTGGGAAGGGCTTATCCTTCAGTCATTAAAGCAGGCCATGAAGAAGATTACCAACTCTACCAAACACCCTGGTCCAAACAGACATACGTCCTTCCTTCCTAACGTGGTCAAAATATGAGATTAGGTTTTTCAAAAATTTATCAAATGAGAGAGAACTTCTTCTTCATAGGCTTCAGTAATTTTTTAATGTCTCCCAAAGTTGATACTGAAATTAAACAGATTCCAGCTGAGGTCTTGCCACCACATAGCAAAGGAAAACTATCCACGCACAGTTTATGCTGTATTTTTCTATTAGTGTTACCTTAGATTAATTTAATCTTTCATAGATGCATTTATTGTATATTAATTCTCTTTATGACATATGTTCTGTTAAGCTATAGCTCCCACAGCCCATATAGCTGTTACATACATTCTAGTACTGGGGTTTAAACTGTTCTCTAAAAGTCTGCTCTGTTCATCTTGTTAGATTACCCAGTGATTTCAGACGGTGAGGGGATGTTTTTGAATCCTGATTCTGTTTCCGATATACTGTCCAATTCAAGAGCATATAGAAATTAGGTCATCATTCTGTCAAGGTCTATTTTCAAGTTGTTAATGAAAGTGCCTAAGAGGATACATTCCTCATTACCCAATCTGTATTTCTCCATGTCTTTGTTTTTCATGTTTTGAAGATTTCTTGTTTTGATTTGGTTTGGTTTAGTTTGGTTTTTCATCCCTATAATACTCGTCTAATGCTGTCATTATGCTGGGAACTTATTGAATACTCATAAGTTTGAATTAATAAACAAATACTTTCTTATAAAGCTGCTTACATAGGTGTATATCTGGGAATGAAATAAAACAGCATCCCCATAACCCCAAAACTCAGACACTGCAGACTCTGCTAACGTTTGGCTATATTTCCTTCTAGGGTTTTTGAAAGAGCATTTTTCTAAAGTACATTTTCACTCTGTTCATTACCTGGCCCTTCTCTGTCTCTCACTCTATTGAGAGGGCATGGTTAGTCCAGTCCTAACATTTGCAGGACCTGGGACAAGAAGACAAGTGTGGGTTCACATGGCCCTCATCTCAATGTTTAAAAATTCTAAATCACACTAGCAAGCTGTTAAATAAAATACACGCTATCCTCTTACCTGAAGGAGTACATCTTCATAAGGACCTGGGAGGCCAGATTCTAACTTAGAATTCTCTGACCCCTCAGAATTCTTTACCAGAACTTGGTGAAACTGGGAGAGTCAGCCCAGACCCCTTCTCTTGTCCAGCTCTGCCCCACCTAGAAGGTTCTCTGCACACACATAGGTAAACACCCAGCCCGAAAATCTCAGATTCATCCACATCCCCCACATGTAGCAGCCCTTCAGGCAGCCCTCGGGCTCGGGGTAGGCACACCGCTGGAGCAGTCCACTCTCAGAAGGACAGATGGGAGGAAGCTGCCTGCACAAGCCCTGAATCAAGCCTAGGCCATTTGGGCAGGGAGTTCTGGGGCTCGGGTGCCTGGGCATAGTCTGAAGGGTGAGCGTGTACTGTTGTGGGTGTAGCTTTTTAGCTCCACAGACTCTTTGCTCCAGGAAGAGGGGTGTGGCCAGAGGAGGGCCAGGGCAGAACCCTCTAAAACATACGACATCTCTTGAGCAGGTCAAAGGGTTAGACTGGGAGTGATTCTCAGGTAATCCAGAGTGTCCTGCTCTTAGGAAATTCTAATCCATTGAGAATTACTCTTGAGTGTTCATAATGGGAGTTCCTGCTACCTAGAGGAAGACCTTAGGAGTGGAAAGCATGATCCTACCACCACTCCTAGCTGCAGCAGAAGGGTGATGAGCACTGGGTAGAGCTGTTGAAGAGGGGAATGAAGATTTAGATGGGCGACTACATCAAATAATACCCTAATGGGCCTATGACAGCAAAGGTAGTAATATAACTAAAGCATATAATCAAACACAAAAATTATGTGGCATAGACTGTACACCATTATTTTAGTGTAGGTTATAAGGCTCAGACTGCTTGGGTTTAGACCCTAGCCAGAGTTCACTTCCTAGCTATGTGATTTTGAGCAAATTAACTTCTCTATGGCTCACTTTCCTCTTCTGTTAAATGGGTATTTTTTAAGAGTGCCTACCTTGGTGAATTGAAGGAAACCATGTATGTTGGATGCTTAGCTTAGCAATGCTCAGTACATAGTAAGCACTTTGCAAGCATTAGCTAAGTTTTAAGTAGAACAATTATTATTACCACATTAATAATAATATCTACCTCATAATCTGTAAGAAATATCTCGTAATCTATGAGAAAATGCAGGCTAGTGGTCCTCTACCTCTCACAGTTCAAATAATATGTGTATTAGTTTCCAGTGGTTGCCATAAAAAATTATCAAAAATGTAATGGCTGAAAACAACACAGATTTATTTTCTTACAGCTCTGTAGGTCAGAAGTCCTAAAGTCAAGGTGTTGCAGGGCTGCATTCCTTCTGTAGGCTGTGGGGGAGAATCCTCTTTTCTCCCTTTTCTGGCTTCTTGAGGCTGCCTGGATTCCTTGGCTTGAGGTACCTTCCTTCAACTTCAAAACCAGCGAAGTAATCTTCAGATTTCAATCTCTCTCTTTCTCTCAGTCTCTCTCTCTCAATCTCTCTCTCTCTCAATCTCTCTCTCTCTCTCTCTCTCTCTCTCTCTCTCTCTCTCTCTCAATCTCTCTCTCTCTCTCTATCACTGGGCCCACCTGGATAGTACAGAATAATCTCGCCACCTCAAGACCCTTAACCTACTCATTTCTGCAAAGTCCCTTTGCAATGTAAGATGCTGTGTTAGTCTGTTCTCACACTGCTATGAAGAAATACCCCAAACTGAGTAATTTATAAAGAAAAGAGGTTTAATTGACTCACAGTTCTGCATGCCTGGGGAAACTTACATCACAGCGGAAGGCACCTCTTCACAGGATGGCAGGAGAGAGAATGGGTGCCCAGTAAAGGGGGAAGCCTCTTATAAAACCATCAGATCTTATGAGAACTCACTCACTATCACAAGAACAGCCTGGGGGATACCACCCCCGTGATTCAGTTATGTCCACCTGGTCCCATCCTTGACATGGGGGATTATTACAATTCAAGGTGACATTTAGATAGGGACACAGAGCCAAACCATAAACACTACCATGTTCACAAGTTCCAGGGATGAGTACACAGACATGGGGAGGGTGGCAGTATTGACTCTTTGTAAGCATTTTGGTGGGGAGTCATTAGGAGATGTATGAAGGAATTTTACTTGGCCTATAGGGAGCGCCCATTTGTGTACTGCTGGGTTTTATAGTAAGAGGAAGTTGCCTTGGTTGTAACCAGCATTATCAGTTAACCAGGTTAGCGTTCAGTATGTCTTATGGGAAGGACTGAGGGGTGTCTAGGCTGACGGTGAATGTGAGGGCCTTCCACTGTGGCCACAAGGACAACTTAACAAATGAATGAACACACACTGTGCATGCTTTCCTGTCCTTGAGAAGAGCTTACCCAAGTCCTCTGAGGCTGGGTCCTCCCAGCAGCTGCATTAGTCGCAAATAGCAGAGTAATTCCCAGGCCACGGATGCGAGGATGGGAGATGGTAACTTAGACTGTGGTGACACCTTCACTGAAATCTGAGCCTTCCTGAAATACAAGTATTTGGAAGAATGGCAGACGACTTTGGGCAGATTTCAGTAAAGGATGAATGCATTTTTAACTTTAAGTTTCTAAACATATTAATAAGCACATGTCAATAGATAGGGAGTGAGGCAAAAATGGAGTCAGGCTGAAGTACCCCCTTGCCATTTAAAGTATACTTTGTAGGATTTGATGTTTATTATGGTTGACTTTTCAAGGCTGAGTAAGTACTCAGTGGTTTTATTCTAGTCCAGCCTTCCCTGGTGGCTGCCATAATTAATTTTAGCCAACAAGGACAACAGAGAACACATAACCCTATAATCGAGTCACTTAAATAAATCACATGTAGATTCCAACTTTGGAGTCAATTCTTGCTTGTCCCTGTGTTTATTCTGTAGACTTCAGCTTCTAGCTCATGAAGTTCACTCAGTATCATTTTACTCAACCCCCTGAGAATCACTCTATCCCTGAGTTCCCATTCAGAATGTACTCTGTCTCAGTTGCCCTTTTTTGACCAAATTATAATAAGACATTTTTTAAAATTGTCCAGCTGGAAAATTCTGTCATACTTCTTGTTATTGTTGGAGGAGGATAGATTAAAGATGATGTCTTCTCTGGGGCCTTGTATTTATTCTAATAGTTTTACAATAAACTTGTTACTTCCTGCAGGTGTTATAGGTAGGGCATGGGCACACGGTTGTGTAATGTGTTCAAGCACACAGAACAGGAGCAGGTGAATCTAGATGCCTTTTGACGGACAGTGTGCCTCTCTCTCACCTATCCCCTCTCCAGGAGTATAACTATTTTATGCTCTAATATATGATCTAAGCTTCTTATATCTAAACAATCGAGCATTGCCAGCATCCCAGAAGGCTCTTTCATGTGTCTTCCCCGTCAGAAGTAACCCTATTCTGACTTCTGTCACCATCAGTGAGTTGTGTCTGGTTTTGAACCTCTTCTAAATGGAGCCGTGTGGAACTTACTCTTTTTTGTCTGGCTTCTTTCACTCACCGTAATGCCTGAGATATTCAGCCACCTCGTTGCATGTATTTGAAAAGGTTTGTCTGTTTATTGTGTGTGGTAGTTACTGTGTGAACGCCCAAGTCTCTCCTAAATCCATTTTCTCTACTCCTTCCAGATGGATATTCTTTTTTTTTTTTTTGAGTCAGAGTCTTGCTCTGTCTCCCAGGCTGGAGTGCAGTGGCATGATCTTGGCTCACTGTAACCTCTGCCTCCCAGGCTCAAGCAATTCTCCTGCCTTAGCCTCCTGAACAGCTGTGATTACAGGTGTCTGCCACCACGCCTGGCTAATTTTTGTATTTTTAGTAGAGATAGGGTTTCACCATGTTGGCCAAGCTGGTCTCGAACTCCTGACCTCGTGATCTGCCCACCTTGGCCTCCCAAAGTGCTGGGACTACAGGTGTGAGCCACTGCGCCCAGCCCCAGATGGATATTCTAGGTGAAAAAATACAATCTTGACACCATCTCTGTCACCCTACAGAAGAAAGCCGAGGTTCCTGAGTGAGCGTGGGAGGCCCTCGTGCCCATCGCCCCAGCCTCATCTCCCACCGTGCTGCAGCTCCCACAGTATACTCAGGGGACACCACAGTGCTGTACTGCCCACCCTGCTTGTCACACTCTGTGCCTGGCTCCTCCCGAAACCTCAGAGACTGCTTTTCCCAAACCCACTGCCTCTTCTCTCTTCCTGTCTATACCTGGCCTAGTACATTATTTCAGGTTGAAGATTAGGTTTGTCTGTTTTTTTGTTTTTGTTTTAAAGTATAGGGTAAGAGGCCGGGTGTAGTGGCTCATGCCTGTAATCCTAACACTTTGGGAGATCAAGGCGGGCGGATCACCTGAGGTCAGGATTTCAAGACCAGCCTGGCCAACATGGCGAAACCCCGTCTCTACTAAAAATACAAAAATTAGCCAGGCATGGTGGTGCACACCTATAATCCCAGCTACTCAGGAGGCTGCAGCAGGAGAATCACGTGAACCCGGAAGGCAGAGGTTGCAGTGAGCTGAGATCGCACCACTTCACTCCAGCCTGGGTGAAACAGTGAAACTCTGTCTCAAAAAAATAAAAATAAAAATGAAGTATAGGCTAAGGGAGTGAGAAGGAATAGAATTTTACTCTTTCTCACATGAAAAAAGAAAAGCTGGAAGTATGCAACTGAGGGACAGTGTGGGACATCCATGGTCACAAGGGACCCATGGCCCTTCCTCCTGAGCATGTAGCTCCCTGGAATCTCCAGGAAACTCTCTACTCACAGCTCACTGATCAGCCCTAATGCAAGCAAGGCTGGAAAAGCAGAATTTTGCTGGGCACACAGTTGGTGTTCTGTTACTGAGGAAGAAGAGGAACATGAATACTGAGCCAGCATTTGCAGCCTCTGTCGCTCCTGCACATCTTTTGAGACTCCTTTCAGGCGTCATCATCTCCAGGAAGCCTTCCCTATACCCTCATTTTAGGCTCAACACCTCTCAACCTGCATTCCCATAGCAATCTGCATGTTTCTCTGTTGTACGACAGTAAAGCATTGTACTAAAATTGTATCTAGGTCTTTCCCATTGAACCATATGCTTAAGGAGAAATGCCCATCTTACTCATCATTACACTGTTAAATGCCCCGCACATACAAGAACTTGGTAAATATGTGTTGAACTGAACTGATCAGTTAATAATGTATATACTCCATAGGGCTGGAACTGTGTTCGTATTATATGTGTCTATATCAAATTCCCCCACACAGTGCCAGGCACACAGTCCACTGTCAATAATATTTACTGATGAATGAATGAGTGAATTATACTTAAGACAGAAGGGTGTCGATGGAAGAAGTCTCTCTCAAAATGCCACTTTCCCAGTACATTGAAAAATAAACCAAGTATTCATCAGCACAAATGGCTCCCCCAGCAGCAGGACACGGATGAGCAGTAATGAGAAAGGCTTTTTAATCCAGAGGCAACAGTGAGAAGAGAAATGAAATCAGTGGCAAACAAGCCTGATTTCTGGGATGTAGAACACTCCACGGGGAGAAGTTGGCTTGTATATAAGGACGCTAATCTAGGCAGGAAACTCTTGATGAGATTTCATTTCTTTGTCCTAAAAAGAATATTTTATTTCTACCACCAGAAACAAAAGAGTAAAAATTCCTCATCATCTAACTTTGCGTGAGTGTCACAGAAACAAAAAATCTTGTATGCCTATCTGAGAACCACAGTCTTGCCGAGAGGACCCTGAGATTCCATTCTTTTTTGTGCTCTACTTGACAGCTCTGAAATAAAGCTATCAATTGCTTGTCAGAAAGCCTGTCCTTGGGTTGTTTGTGTGTCTGTGTGTCTGTGTATAGATGTTTGCCCTAGCAGTATGGCTGCATATTTCTTTAAGGTGAGGCCCTCCTCTTACTTTGGGTGCAGTCCTCACCGGAAAGGATGGCAAATCTCAGAGATGTACTGGCTTATCTTTTAATATGCAGACTGTACCTTCAAATCCTAAGATCCACAGTGTGTGAGTTACTTGAGCAGGCAGAATTGTTTAAGCTTCTGCCTAAACAGATCAGAGCAGATGAGTGCAAAAATAGAAACTAGTTGACTGAAGGAGAAGTGATAAAACTATTTTCTAGATTTCTACCATAACGAAAAGAACAAGTCAGTTTACATAGTTTCAGAGATTTTTTAACCCATCAGAGCTCTAAGATCAAAAAAACCTAAGTGAAGGAAATTACTAAAAGTAATAAGACCTTCCTGGAAGAGAATGTTATCAGAATTGATTAAATCATTCAACAGGTTAACAGAAGACTAAGCAGCAGAGGCAAGTATCAATGATTTTGAAGAGAGGTCAATATAAACTGTTCAAATAAAAACACAGGGGAATCTAATGTACAGCATGGTGACTAGAGTTAATAATATTGTATTGTGTACTTGAAATGGGCTAAGACTAGGTCTTAAGTGGCCTCCCCACACAGACACACACACACGCACACACACAAGGATAACTGTGTGTGGTGATAGATGTGTTGATTAATTTGATTGTGGTAATTATTACACAGTGTATACAGATATCAAGTCATTATTTGTAAGCATTGAATATATAAGATTATTATTTATCAATTATACCTAATAAACCTGGAGAAAAAGGAAACACAACATGGGAAAAAAGTAATAAACATAGAACAGAGTATCCAAGATCTGGTGAATAGCAAACACTTCAACATATGTGTATTTGGAATCCAAGAAGAAAAAGAAAGACAATGGGCCAGAAGAAATATTTGAAAAGATAATGGTAAACACTTTTCCAAAATTGATGGAAAACATCAAATTAAATACCCAAAAAGCACAGTGAATCTTAAGCAGGAGCAATACAAAGAAAACAATGTGTTAAAACAAACTGCAGTCAAAATGCTGAAAACACAAGATAAGGAGATAATCTTAAGAGCTGCCCGAGGGAACCCCATTGTGTGGAAGGAACAGTGGTAAGAATGAGGGCTGACTTCTCCATCAAAAACAATGGAAGCCAGAAAACAATGGAATGATATGGAAAGAAAAAAATGTATACTAAAATTCCATATCTAGTAAAAAAAAAAAAAATCCCAAAAGAAAGGCCCCCAGAAATAACATTTTCAGATGACAAAAGCTGACAGAATCCATCAGATTTGCACCGTGTGAAGTACTAAAATCACTTCTGCAGGTTGAAAGGATATGAAGTGAAGCTGAGATCTGTAGGAAGGAATGAGGAACATCAGAACGTATAAAAATGTAGGTCAGCTCCAAGATGATTTTAAAGAAATTCCAGTGTTAAGAAGTCATCATTATTACCAAAAGAAGCAAGCCAGAAAGCATGTCGCCTTTCAAAAAGAAACATTTTTTAAAGAAAAAAAAATTGTTTATTTTGCAATAAACAAACACTGAGGCAGCAAGGCCTGAAGCTGGTCCTGCATGGGTCAGTCTTGACGGTATGAAGGAAGACTCACCTTCTAGACTGCTGTCTCTGTTGCTGCCATCTTTTGCATTCTCGAAGTTGCTAGAGTCAGTGACTGAAGGGCTTTCTAACCTCTACAGCTCAGCTGGCGAAGATCGCAGCCATCGCTTTCGTTGACCACAAGGACCTGAGCTCTGCAGAAGCAGCTGTCACCTCCTTAAAGAGCTTAAGCTTCCAAGGAGATATTTTGTGGGTCAAACTGACTAAGCAAAGGGGAGCAAATGACCCAGCATGCAACAGGTGGGGAAACCAAGGTGGGGGAACTGGTGTGTATTGCCCGATGGTTTTACCTGACATTTAAATAATTCATTTCACTGGGGATTTATAAGAGACCTTAGGGGCCTGTATATCAGAATTTGAGGTGTGACTTACTTTGGAACCCTTCAAGGCATTAATTATTTAGTAATTCATTTTTCTGTTTGTCTGCTAATGAACATGAGTTTAGACTTTCTGAGAAATTACCACCAAGACTGTAGTTACACAAAGAAGTTCAGTGATTTCCTTAGGCTAGGTGAGCATAGGATGGTGTTGACTGCAGAGGGGCATGAGAAAACCTGTTTTAGAAGATGGGAATGTTATACAATACATCCTGATTGTAGTGGTGCATATATTGGTGTATAAACTTGCCAAAACTCATCAAAGTATACAATTAAAATTGGTATATTTTATATTATATAAATGATATCTAAATGAAGTTTCTTTAAAAAAAAAAAAAAAATCTGAGATTCAAAGTTTCCAGGAATGAAATGTGGCTTCCATAGGAATTGGCCAACTCCATCAGTTTTCCCAATCCAATCCCTGGCTTGAGAAAGTACTGGCCGGGCACGGTGGCTCACGCCTGTAATTCCAGCACTTTGGGAGGCTGAGGTGGGCAGATTACCTGAGGTCGGGAGTTCAAGACCAACCTGACCAACATGGAGAAACCCCATCTCTACTAAAAATACAAAATTAGTCAGGTGTGGTGGCGCATGCCTGTAATCCCAGCTACTCAGGAGACTGAGACAGGAGAATCGTTTGAACCCAGGAGGTGGAGGTTGAGGTGAGCCAAGATCACACCATCGCACTCCAGCCTGGGCAACAAGAGTGAAACTCTATCTCAAAAAAAAAAAAAAAAAAAAGTACCTAAAGGTCTCTATATGTTGATGTCTACCATCCTAGCTCTATGGAGTGCAGTATCGTAAATGTGAGGGAATACTATAATATTGTGGGATAGCTGGATTTAGGTGCTTCCAAAATTTGGATGGAAATGTTGGAAAACTGATCACTAGATAAAAATTATACTTCCAAAGTGGACACTTGATCTGTGCCACTGTGTATGCAGTTCTGATGTTGCTTTAGCTGGGGCTGAGTTTCAGCCAAGTCTTTAAGGCTTATAGTACATTAAATTTCTGCTTCATGCTGAATTAAAACTTTTGCCTTTAACTGTAAAGTTTCAGTCCATGGGGACCAAGAAATTGGAATACTCCATGTCTAGATATCAAAATGGTCAAAGAAGGCATCTGGTGGGTATAAATGTAGGTTGATGGAAAGATCCCTCCAACCTTGGTAGCTGAAGCCCTCAGAAAAGTGGTGCCAGATCCCAAATGCATCCTGTCCCAAATCAAGGAGACGCAGGATTATATGGCCAATTTCAAGATTTTTAATGTCTTCTTGGACTCAGTTGACCTCTGGAAAACATGATTCAAGAGCCAATTAGGCAGGATCAGGAAGGATAAGCCAGGTAGAACCAAACAGTCGTAATTCTGAAAGCTGGGAAAGTTTTGGCATCCTTGGTAACAAGGGAGGAGGGGTCAGGAGAGACGCCAGCTGACAGTGAGACTGACCTGGCAGTCACCTTCCAGAGGCCGTGCTGAATCTGGATGCCTCAGGAATTCTGCTGGTCCCACATGCCACCTTCTTCAATAATATCTCACTGACCACTCCAGCCGGAAGTGCTCACACTGACCTTGGAACCCCTTGGTGCTCAGCCACCCATAATTCTCATTAGGTAGTTTTTTCTCTATTTAGTATTTATGTAAGTATTTATCTCTCTGACTTTCCTGGTGCTTCTAGTACATTGCAGTCTACTATACACAGAACTTCTGACATGTTCATACCCTTATAGCCTACTATAGTGTCTTGTTAATAATAAGTGCTCTACCAAACAAAAAAATTGAGTGAAGAAATCCTGAGGAAATAGAAAATATTATTGGCCTCAAACCTATTAAGCCAATTTTGAACAAAAAAAAATCATGGATTATTTAAAGTATGCCAATTTTGGGATGCAAAGCGTATTCTGTGTGTTTTTACTGCTACGGTTCTCCAGAAAAACAGGATGATATTTTCTAGCTACAGAATGTTTTAGCAACAATTCCCAACTAATTCAGCTTATTTTTCAGCAAGTCAACCTCTGTTAACGACATATTAAATTTTGATTTTTTTTATATGATCACCCTGGGGAGACATTCAAAGTAGACCTTTTAATAAGGGTGAGCTATATTGCTGATCGGACATCATAGTGTCATTTCACTTAAGTAAAGAATATTTTTCCAGAAAGACACACTTTAATGACTGGTCAAACATACTAACCGTCTTATCTTTGCTTTGGGCCATATAACTAATTTAGCTAGTCATTAGCTTCAAGGTAATGGAAGAGCACATTCTACAGTATTAACTGAATACCAAATCAGCTCCTAAAATACGTCCCCCTGTGGTATTTCAACTGGAAAATGCCAGCTTATAAACCACAGATAGCTGGAAGTTCAGGTGATTCAGAATAAAAGCATGTTTTCTAGATAATGTTGTTAGATGTAAATGATTTCAGGCTCACTTTTGATCTGATCTCTCTAGATGAACTAGACTTTGGTCATATTGGGAGACAGTAGAGGCTAATATTGTGCAAAGATGAAAAGGATGAGACAGAGCATGTGTAGGTCCCTACCGTGGTGAGTTTCCGCTCATTGCAGGTGGTGGCGTTTGGCACTGTTGACTGTTCCTCCCCTGCTAGCTTGTGGGTGCCCTTCTTACCTGCCTTTCCAGCCATCTTCCCTTACCCATTGTATCCTTCACAATCCACATTACAAGCTGGTCTTCCATCTGCCCTTTAACCACTGTTATTTTCAAGGGGACCATCCTTGGTCTTCTCTTCAAGCCAAGCCCTCCTACAGACCTTCTCATGTATTTCTGCAGTTCTGACTGTCTCTACTTGACCGACCCCAAGTCTGTCTCTCTAACTAGACCATTCTCTTGAGTTCCTGGATTATACTTCAAATTGCCTACTGGATACCTCCACTTGGAATTTTCATAAGCATTTCAAATGTAAAATGTCAATATTTGAACTCATTTTTCTACCTCTTCCCTCACCCACATACAACCCTGTCCTGTCTCTTCTTACCTTGATCCTTGCAATGAGTGGCACTTAGAATCCTCCATGCGAGTATTCCAGACCCTTTTATCTCCAGTGACTGACTGATAACTGACTGATTCCAGAAAGCCAATGATTCCTGCATCCACCTCCTCTTTCCTATTAACTCAGGGTCCCCCATTCTTTGCTTCAACTACTGGAATAACCTACACTCTTCCTGCCTTCAGTGTATTCCCCCTAGTAATCCATCCTTTATCCCCATACCATACAATATGATCATAACACCCCCCATGCAGTGATTCCCTAGGGCTTAAAACCTCAGCTCCTTAACACCATCTTGTTTGTTTTCTGGACCCTCTGGCCTCATCTTCCACCTACTGTCCGCCTCCACCATCCCTCTCATCTCTAGCAACACCTTATACTTAATTCATGTTGAGCCATTCCCAGGTCCAGAACTCACTGAGGACTTTTCAGACTTCCAGATCTTTGTTCTGGAGGCTGCTCCTTCCTCTGAGCTACTGGCTAGCAAAACTCTTTCTCTGTCCCTGAGGATAAACTTGACCTTCAGTTCTGTTTTCTGGAAAACTGATACAGGTGGAATGTTTGTGGGGTTAATAGGCAGTAAGTACTTATGATAAAGATGACTCTTGGACAGGGCATGGTGGCTCACACCTGTAATCCCAGTATTTTGGGAAGCCGAGGCAGGCAGATCATGAGGTCAGGAGGTCGAGACCATCCTGGCCAATATGGTGAAACCCTGTCTCTACTTAAAATAATAATAATAATAATAATAATAATACACAAATTAGCTGGGTGTGGTGGTGCATACCTGTAATCCCAGCTACTTGGGAGGCTGAGGCAGGAGAAATGCTTGAACCAGTGAGTCTGAGATTGCAGTGAGCTGAGATTGTGACACTGCTCTCCAGTCTGGCGACAGAGCGAGACTCCATCTGAAGAAAAAAAAAAAAAGATAACTCTGGGTTGGTGTGTGGGATCTTGACAGGCAGGATTGTAAATGAACTATAAATACCTAGGAGAAGCCGCAGCTGTGGACGTCCCTGGAAGTCACACTCACAGTGATGAAATTGTGTCTTCTTCAGCTTGGCCTTGTGCCCCTGGAACTCCTGCCAGCACATGTGGCACCTGGGGCTTCTACCCCAGCATTGCTCCTCACCTACCAGCCTGTCTCCTTCCCCAAACCCAAGTGATCACGGGGGTTCAGAGAAGTGTCCCCTGGCCCTCCCTGCTGATATGCTGCTTCATGTCCTGTGTCCTTCTAAATGAATCCAGTGCCAAGTGTAGCCCATTATATTCTAGAGACCCTAAATGGGTATTTGGGCCTGAGCCTATCCAGAGGGAGTATTGCCCCTCCTTTGCCCATTATTCCCAAGCAATGTCTAACCCACTCTTCATGATCTTGGTCAAAGTCACTCTCCTCTGTAAACACACAGTGCCCATCAATAAGAATTAAAGAAAATAAATCTTTTGTTGCAACCTCTGTGACATCCTAAAATAACACGGCTTATAGTCCTATTATAAAGTTTGCTTGTATTACCTCCAACATCTGTCCTCTACTCTAAGCAGATGACTTCTTGAAGGTAGGATCAATTGCTGTTTATATTTGTTAGTACTATTCCTGCACCATGCCTGCTTCTCCCTGTGGGGACACATTAAAAGTTGAATGGTTGGATGAATGGATGGATGGATGGATGGATGGACGGATGGATGGATGGATGGACTGATGGATGGATAGTTGAATTAAAGGAAAAAAGGATATGTGATTTGATGGATAAATAGATTTTTTCACAAAATATCAACAGCCATTTTGGTATCTAACTAAAATAATGTAAGCAGTACCAAGAAACCAACTTTCAATGTAATAATTTCTGCTGACCCATTTGTGGGACAGAAATCTCCCATTGCGGGGTAAGTCATTGAAAGCCTCGAAATTATGAAGGAGACAAAGAGAAAACCAAATAACTGAACTGTTATAATTATAGCAAATGTTACAGCGGCACCAGTTAGCTAGTTTCCTAGGACCCTGGGGAAATCTACATGTAAGTGGAAACCTCTAAACAGAGATGAGAAAATCAGGAAAACAGCTTGCTCGTGAGGGAGTTCTAGGGCTGACAGCAGGGTGGATCTCAGAGAAGTGGGCCATCAGGAAGACCTGCTACCCTGCGGGCCAGATGCTCTAGGCTTTCCGGTGAACAGATACAGGGATTCAGGAAATTCTATCCTTCCTACTGCTTTGCTCAGAACCAGGTCCCTGTACTCCACAGTAAGAAATGGTGACTCCATTTGTAAACAGGCCTCTGATCTATTTCAACATGTGCACACCTTAGACTTTCTCAAAAGTAAACTAAAACGAAATGAATTACTTAATTCATACTGTATTCTGGAATTAATAGTCACTTCAAGGGCCTTTCTGAGAATGTTCTCATTCTTAAGAGAGAGAATACAGCATTTCCTTTAGGTTGCAGACTGGCAGGAAAAGAAACCCCTCTAACACACCGACTGTCAAGTTTGATCAGATTTCCACTGTAATTAACCTGGAGAACAAGTCTTACCTGAAATATGGTGATCAGTAAGGGCGGGTGCTAAGTACCACTTCTGAAAGTAGCTTCTTTTGGCCACTAGGCCACTCACAGAACCCTGGCTGTCAGCAGACACTCTCTGAGCAAGGAAGTGCTTGCAGTTTTAGAAAACTCAGCCTTGCCTGAAAATCCCTCCCGGATGCTATCATGGTTTTCATTCTTGTCTTCCCTCCAGATAAGATTAAGGGATTTAAGGCTGTCCAAATAAAGATATGCACTTTAAAAAGAAAAAAACAACAACAAAAAAAAACATGAAAATGGCTTCTGGTGATTATAAGGTTTAGACCAACGGTACTAGCAAGTCATAGTGACCATATGCTCTTCACTTCTCTAAAAATTTACAAATTTCTGGCAAAGTCAGTATTTCTCCATTGACCAGCTTGCCTACCCACAGCCTAACACATGCAGACAGTACAGAATTCCACAGACATGGAGTTACTGTCATGGTGAGCACGAAGCTAATAAATTTAGTGCCCATTGCTCTGTAGAAGAAAACAAACATATATTTGAAACACAACCTTTGAGCTTAATGGCTGAAATATTTCTGTGCCTTGGAAATGCTCCTTTGCTATTAAATCAAGGGTAATCATAGTTCATTTAAACATAGGAAGGAAATAATTGATGTTTTCACATTACTGAGCATTTGGTCCAAACACTGGCTCTGCAGTAAACAGCATGCAGACATTTTAGGAGACAGGCAGCCGGCAGGAGGTAGACAGACGGCTGCCTCCACCGCAGCGAGGGCCAGGGAGCTGTGATAACGGCTTCCAGGTTTGCATCAGCTGCGCTGATGGTCGATCGCACCAGGCACCCGAGATGCTGGATGAAAGTGCTTCGCAATTCCCCCTACTTAATAATTAAAATTTCAATCATATTCTCCAATAATGATCATGATTAAAGAATGACAACACGTTTCTAAAATCTCTAAGTGCCAGCAGAGACACCAGGCCTTCTTCAGCTAGATAAGCAGCTGCACTAAGATTTATTTATGTTCTGTCAAACCCAAAGGTTTTCTTAAAGGAGGCTACTCTTTTTCTTTCCAGCTAAGGGAATCTGAATGTACAAAGAGCTGTATTTCTCTTTTTCTTCTTATAGGTATTCCCATAACAGCTGGGATATTCTATTTTTCTTTCCAGAGTTTTGGGCAGCCTGAGTACATCAGAAGGCGGTCATTTTCTGCATGACAGTTCAGTTTGTGTCCCATAAAAGCCCACAACGCTTGAAATACCAAATCACCTTTTTTGCAGGTCTTTTGATTATTAGCATCCTTTTCCCAAAAAACTACAAAGGAAAGACAAAAGAAGGTCACTTTTTCTTTAACTTACATGTGCAGTCATCTACAAAATGTTGGACTTCTTATCACACATGTTTTCATATTAAGAGTATGGTAACACACACACAGGAAGTTGGTGATTCCCATTCTCCCTATTTTCAGAACCAGTCTCTTCTCTAGAGACACGTTTGTACCTAACAGTAGATTTTCATATTCCTTGATTTGGCCTTCTGCCCTTCTTGGAGTTTTCAGTAATGTATCTTCAGCCCTCAGATCACAGAGCATTCATTAATTCATTCATGCATCCATTCATCCTCCCACCCATCTGTCCACACATTCAGCAATCATGTCTTATCATTGTTCTAGGCACTGTACATAAATATAAACATGAATTTTGAATTATTTGTATGATATCCATGTATCCTTTCAGAATACAGTTGTGTCATTGTAGGGCAATTAGAAGAGGTAATTTCTAGTAAATTAGTAGCTTTTTTATTTGATGTTTTCCATAGAAATTACTAGAGTTCTATATTCAGTGGGGATGCATACAGAGTTAGTGTCAATATATTGTGTAAGTGGGGGAATCTTGAATAGTTGGATCCTGCATTGGCCCAGCTGCCCATCCTCCTTCAAAGTGCTTAACAGAGACACATGTGCAGGAAAAGTAATGGAATGCATTCTTATTAGCCTTGGCTTTATTACAAAATCTCATGGGTTTAACTTTGGTAAACCTGGGTGTACTGAGTGGAGAACTCCTGGATGCGTAAGAACCAAGAGGTCTGGAAAAGAGCCTTGCATAGCGAAAACGCTCAGTGGATATTTGTGAAATGAGGAAGTTGGACTATTCAGCCTTGCTCTCACACCACCCTTCCACGCCCAAACCCAGGTCGTGAACTCAGCTCTCTGGTAGGAACACAGTGGAGGCAAAGGCTCTGAGAGAGCAACTGTTTGACTTCAAAGTCCAAGCACCACTCCAGGCCTCCTCCAGCTGCCACACTACCTCCAGTTTGCCTAGGAGAAAAGGTTTCCTGAGCAATGAGACCGTTTCTTCTTCTGAGGAAGCCCTGAGCTCTCTGGCCACGTGAATGGAAGAGGAAGAGGAAGGGTCACGTGCACGTACCCCAGACCCTTTCACCCTCTGACCACACACAAAACAGACCCAGGTCAGCATTCACAAACCCAAAGAGCAGCTTTCTTTTGGGACCATTCAGTGCCCTGTCCTTGATTTTCTTTATTCTTGGGCAAGATTCAAGCTGGTGATGTGGAAGAAAGGATGTATTAGAGTTCTCTAGAGGGACAGAACTAATTGGATAGATGAATATATGAAGGGGCATTTATTAAGGAGAATTGACTCACACGATCACAAGTCCCACAATAGACTGTCTGCAAGCTGAGGAGCAAGGAAGCCAGTCTGACTCCCAAAACCTCAAAAGTAGGGAAACCGACAGCACAGCCTTCAGTCTGTGGCCAAAGGCCTGAGAGCCCTTGGCAAACCACTGGTGTAAGTCCAAGAGTCCAAAAGCTGAAGAACGTGGAGTCTAATGTTGGAGGGCAGGAAGTTTCCAGCACAGGAGAAAGATGAAGGCCAGAAGACTCAGCCAGTCTAGGCCTTCCACGTCCTTCTGCCTGCTTTATCTTAGCCGTACTGGCCGCTGATTAGATGGTGCCCACCCAGATTGAGAGTGGGCCTGCCTCTCCCAGTCCACTGACTCAAATGTTAAGCTCCTTTGGCAACACCCTCACGGATACATCGAGAAACAATACTTTGCATCCTTCAATCCAATCAAGTTGACACTCACTATTAAACATCACAACACAGGAGCCTTTCACTTCCCCTAGAGGCCAACATTTTCCTTAGAAAAACATGTTTTCATAGAAATTTTGAACTGGAGGAAACTATAAACACACATGGCCAGCCTTGAAATTCTTTTCAATGTTTGTTTCTCTATAATATGTTGATATGAGTTAAAGTATGTGTATATTTATTTATTGGTATGCACCTAATATTTCTATAACTTCATGAGACCAGGGACTGGATGTGATTTCCTCAGCTAGAATAGCCTACACTGATAGGCCTTTATAAAAAAAGGAATGATTAGGATGCTTTCATTTGAAATTTTTCTACTCACTGGATAGCATTTAGTGGGCTGATGTAAATAGCAAGTCATTCATGCAGCAAATATTTCTGCAGTGTCTTCTGCATGCTGGCCATCATGCTGGGTGCTTAGAACACAGCATGTCAGGCTGAAAACGGTGGTTCACGCCTATAATCCCAGCACTTTGGGAGGCCAAGGTGGGTGGATCACGGGATCAGGAGTTCAAGACCAGCCAGGCCAAGATGGTGAAACACCGTCTCTACTAAAAATACAAAAATTAGCTAGGCGCGGTGGCAGGCGCCTATAATCACAGCTACTCAGGAGGCTGAGGCAGGAGAATCGCTTGAATCCAGCAGGGCAGAGGTTGCAGTGAGCCAAAATCACACCACTGCACTCCAGCCTGGGTGACAAGAGCGAGACTCCGTCTCAAAAAAAAAAAAAAAAAAAAGAGACAGAATGTGAAATTAAATGAAACTGACAGTCCATGGTCTCAAAAAGTCTATGTTCTAAAAAGAGAGACAGGAGATGACAAATCTAGATGTAATATAATGTCTAGAAGAACCAGTGTTATGAAAAAAGTATATAGCTGGGGAAGACAATACAGAGAAACTGAGACAATTAGGGGAGTGGAAGGATGATTTTAGACAGGCTAGATGGTTTCACTGGAGAGGTGATGTCTGAGCAGTGACCTAGGTGAAGTTATGGACCAGAGAAAGTAACTCAGAAATCCAAGTTAAGTGCAATTGACCTCCAGAAAGTAGTCAAGCTAATGGGATTTCAGTCGCCCTAATGGTGGGCTGGATTTTTCACACTGACTTTGGTGCTTTTCAACCCACATATTCTAAATTTCAGTATAACTACAATGCTGCTGCAAAGTTCCCCCAAAATAAACTTGGGCTTGCTCTAGGGACTAACAGTTTCAAAAACCCAGATATTAGGAAACTTCTGTGACTATCATTATCATTGAGTTAGAGAGCACACCAAAAGCATAGACCAAGCTTAGAACCTGGAAACTGGACTCAAGACCACGAATGGCCTGCTGTCCCTCCTGCCTGGTTAAGGAAGGAATTGGAGGGCAGGGAGCCGTGGCTCACGCCTGTAATCCCAGCACCTTGGGAAGCCGAGGCGGGTGGATCACGAGGTCAGGAGTTCGAGACCAGCCTGGCCAACATGGTGACCCCGTCTCTATTAAAAATACAAAAATTAGCTGGGCGTGGAGGTGCTCACCTGTAATCCCAGCTACTCAGGAGGCTGAGGCAGGAGAATCACTTGAACCCAGGAGGTGGAGTTTGCAGTGAGCCGAGATTGCGCCATTGCACTCCAGGCTGGGCAACAGGGTGAGACTCTGTCTCAACAAAAACAAAACCAAAATAGGAAGGAATTGGAAAGGATTCCTCAAGCAGTCAAGGGTTTCCCAAAGCCACCCTAACCCCAGCTAGTGCCTTCTTCAAGAACTTCAGAGTATGGAGAATTACCCAAGGATCTAATAGTGTGAGCCTGAGGTCTTTCTTTCACAGGATCTAGGATCCTGTGAAATATGGAAAGTGAGCTCAAAAGACAGGCCATGCTACCCCTGACCTATATAACCCATGCTGCTGTTCTGTGACCCCTGGGAGCATTGCCAAAATGCTGCTGGCAACCCTAGAGAGTTGCCTGCATTGTTACTTTTAGGTTTCCTTCCATCTCCTCAGAAAGAAAAAGAAACCATGTGTGGTCTGTGCTTGCTTGACACATTCGTCTCTCAATGTATTTAGTGACATCAGAATTTGCATTGCAGACACCAAGAAAACACTTCTGTTATATATATTGTAGTAAAGAAGAGTAATGCTCTTTTAGTTCCTCATTTCACTAAATAAAAAATAAGATACTAATCTTTCCCTCTGAAGAATTCAACTACCAACTGGTACATTACTGATTTTTCTATGTGAATAATGTGTATAGTAACTACTAGTGTTCCCAGAAAGGATAATCATGAAGTTAACTTTTTTTGAATTTGGGGAAAGGGGAAGGGGAGGGGATGGAAGGGGAAGAGGGAAGGAAAGAAGGAAGGGAGGGAGGGAGGGAGGGAGGGAGGGAGGGAGGGAGGATTGTGTATTAGTTGGAGTTCTCTTTATTTCAAAGAATTGACTTCCATAGCCATGGAGGCCAGCAAGTATGAATCCTACAGGGCGGGCCAGAAGGTTCGAAACAGAACAAGAGCCGATGTTGTAATCTTGAAACAGAATTTCTTCTTCCTCTGAGAAACCTCAGTTAAGGCCTTTCAACTAAATGGATGAGGCCCATTACGATTATCAAGGACAATCCCACTGATTGTAGATTTTAACCCCATCTGCAAAATACCTTCACCACAACACCCAGAGTAATGTTTGGTTAAATAACCGGGTACTAAAGACAAGCCAAGATGATACACAACACACGTTGTTTATCTACACAGGCAAGAGTCTGAGAAGTA
This sequence comes from Rhinopithecus roxellana, assembly GCF_007565055.1. NCBI lineage: Eukaryota > Metazoa > Chordata > Mammalia > Primates > Cercopithecidae > Rhinopithecus > Rhinopithecus roxellana. Next base: position 156,730,830 of record NC_044552.1, read on the forward strand.
TTTGAATTATTTAATAACATGTGCACATACACAGATTGTGAGAATTTCTATAGCATGATGATTAAGAGTACGAAATGAGTGACAGAGCCAAGATGTTCAGCCCAGGCAGTCTGACTCCCCGCCCTCCTAACAGCTACTCAGTACTGTTCACTGGTTCAAGGCTCAAGCCCTCATCGGCTATAAAGGATTGGATATTCCATTTTTTTTAAACTTTCATCAAATAGATTATGTGAATTAATGTCCTTAGCATTTGCAGCTGGATTATCAAAAATAGCTGTGAGAGATATCAAAAATACGATTGAATACATGAAAAATGTGTGTGGTCCTATAAAGACTATGACAATACAGAATTTTATTAAGCCTGACATGATCTTGAGACGAAAATATATTTATATCTTAAGAGTACACTAGTGCAAAATTCTGCCCAGTGAATTGAGTGGAGGTATTTTTTATATATGAGATATATAATATATATGATATATCTAACATATCATATATATTATATATGATATGTGTTATATAACATACCATATATTATATATGATACACAGCATGTATAATATATGTAACATATGTTATATATCATATATGATAATTATATGTGATAGATCATATATGATATATGATATATTACATATATGATAGATCATATATTATATATGATAGATCATATATTATATATGATACATGACATATGTGATCTGTATCATATATTATGTATGATATATGGCATATATATGATATGTGTCATATATGATATATATCATATGTATGTGTATGCTATGTATCATATATGTATGATATGATATACATCATATATAATTATCATATATGATGTATATCATATATATAGAGAGAGAAAGAATTTGGATTTAAAGTCAAGGGCTCCCTGCCCCTCTCCTATGAGTTACGGAATCATCACTATGGCCACTATAAATAGGGCTCAGTGGATCCCACTTAGGTCACCATGAAGAATCTAGTCAGCACCCCAGCTAAACGTTTTGATTATAACGCAATTACAAGCAAATTGAGAGGACAATCCCCAAAATAATACAGAAACATAACCTAAAATAGTTGTGTGGGATGGTGTAATAGTTTCCTTAGTAGCTAATCATCTTTCACCCTAAAAGATTTAGAATTAAGTAGGGAAATGTTTTAAAGAATAAAAAACCACAGAACCAATATTTTGTGTTAAGGAATTTATACATACTTGAACTTTTAAAGGAATATGGTTAATTAATGAAACAGCTCAGCCTTGTGACTTAGCTTGAAACACAATTGAGTAACTGATTGAGGCTGGGGATATTAAGTTGAACTCTGACAAAGTTTGTAAACAGTATCAAAGCCTTTTGGAGAACTTAAGACTCACTATATTTATTGCTTTGATTTATTCATAAGTTATTTAAGTCCTCAGGAAAAAAAAAAACTATTTTTTAAATCAGACTTTGGAAGTACTTAAGAATGTGTTAAGGAAGTACTTAAGAATGTTAGGGCACAGTGGCTCATGCCTGTAATCTCAGCACTTTCAGAGGCCGAGGTGGGTAGAACACTTGAGATCAGGAGTTTGAGACCAGCCTAGCCAACGTGGTGAAACCCCATCTCTACTAAAAATACAAAAATTAGCTGGGTGTGGTGGCACGCCTGTCATCCCAGCTACTCAGGAGGCCAAGGCAGGAGAATCGCTTGAACCTGGGAGGGGGAGGGTGCAGTGAGCCAAGATCATGTCACTGCACTCCAGTCTGGGCAACAGAGTGAGACTCCATCTCAAAAAAAGAAAAAAAGAAAAAAAAGAATGTGCTAAATTTATAATTGCAGTTTACAATGTTTAAAGGTGACACCAGTTTTCTACAAAATTAAGGGACCTATTTTGAGGGTTCCATAGACTGACCAGGAAATCTGCCAAGACCAAAGCAGTCCCCTAATTCTCTTAAGTTTCACTCAAGCACCACCTGCTGTCACTGTTGGCAGCTCCCTGTCCACCCGAACTTGCAAATGATGCATCCTGGATGGCCTTTCTAATATTTATCCGCATTGTACAAAACCACTGTTGACTACCACTTTCTCTTGGAATCATCTTGCCCATATTCCTGAGACAGGTTACTGTGGCCATTCAAGGATGGGTGGTGCCTCAGCTTTGGGACTGGGTAGGTCCCTCTGGGAGTAGAGGCTGTGGGCAGCAGGTTCCCTCAGGCAGGCCATGGGCAGGTCCTGAGACTGCCTTGCCTCCTGTTGATGGAAGTGTAGTGACAGGCCCAAGGAAGGCTTCTCAGCGGTCTGCCTATGCTCATCAGGCCACATCCTAAGTTTATATTCAATGCTTGGTCCCAAAATCAAGAGGGAGCTGACAGAAGACAATGTTCAGACCTCTCCAGAGAGGTCTTCTCATGGAAGTTATTGAAGGAACTAGAGCTATTTTATCTGGAAATGAGATGATGGTAGGATAAAAGAGACCCCTGTTTTTAATAGTTCATTTGTTACAATGGGAGATTGGCCTTGGGAGGTGTTCAAGATGATTTTCTGCAGTGCTGGGGCCCGAGAGAAATAACATGGAAATACATCATGCAGAAGTTAGCCCCTTGCCAGTTCTCTTTCCATCAGTTCTGTTCTAGTCCTCGAGGCTTCTCTATTACCTGCTTACCTGCCTCTTTAAAAAAAAGAAAGTAGGCCCTGGACTCTTTCACAGGCAAAAGTGTTTGACTTTCCTATTGTTCATATCACTGATTTTCTGCAGTTGCCTTCTATGTGTGGCAACTAAATAGAAAACACAATTCAGTGTTTTCTATTTACATTAATGGTATGATATTTATTTTGGAAAAATTTTAATCAAATTAAGAAAACAAGCTGGGTGCGGTGACTCAAGCCTGTAATCCCAGCACTTTGGGAGGTCAAGGTGAGCAGATCACAAGGGCAGGAGATCGAGACCATCCTGGCTAACCCAGTGAAACCCTGTCTCTACTAAAAACACAAAAATTAGCTGGGCATGATGGCAGGTGCCTGTAGTCCCAGCTACTTGGGAGGCTGAGGCAGGAGAATTGCTTGAACCTAGGAGGCAGAGGTTGCAGTGAGCTGAGATCACACCACTGCACTCCAGCCTGGGCGACAGACAGAGCAAGACTCTGTCTCAAAAAAAACAAAAAAAAGAGAGAGCGAGAGAGAAAGAAAGAGAGAGAGAGATAAAACATTAAGTAAATCATAGTATGAGTGGTTTATAGATATACTGAGGAGGCAAGAAAACAATTGGGCATTGGAAACAGCAGTGCAGATTGTTATGTATTGCAAAGTGGGGTGAATGGTATCACTTTCATGTGGCATGTCAGAGGCAGCCAGCAGAGCAGAAGTTCTCACAATAGATGGAGCTGCAGAACATGGGACGTGTTCTCACCAGTGAGCTTCTGGTTGAGTCAGGGAGGCGTAGGAAGACATCATTTTTCAAGAATGCTGCAGCAGGGGTCCTGCATGCCTCTGGATGGTCCCTAAGGCTCAGCATCTTTGCCAATGGCAATCAGGGCAAGTCCTCCTTTGGCCATATACCTTCCCCCCTTCACTCCTCTCTCTGACCTTAGGAGAGATTCAAAAAGGTATAAAGGAACACAACAAGGCCTTCTTAAGCTCAAGGAGTCAACAGTTTGTTCATTTTCATTTCCCCGTGTATTTTGAGGTTGGTGGATAATGCAAGCAGCCAGACCACCTGTACCTTACCTCTTGTGAACCAAAGCTATGAGGCATCTATAGGGAGGATGAGTAATGGATCAGCAAAGAGGCAGGCACCCTTGGCTCTGGAACAGCTAAAGTCTCATGGGTGGGTGTAGGGGTCGTGGCAGTGCATTGAAATGGAGAAACCAAAGATGTTCCATTCCCAATGCTTCTGTTTTCCTACACTTTCTCATTGCTTCCCTATACCTGTCTATGTACAACAGTAACCATAAATGTCATTATAAACTAGAAAGTGTGGCTGGTTATAGAAGTCTAGTCAGTGCCTCACTGTCGCTGACTCAGTCCAACACCCGCCATCTCTGGTGGGACAAGTCTCTACTTTGGTTCTGATTTCTTCTTTGAGGTCTAGATACCAGTTGTCAGCAACTACCAAACAGTTTTTCTTGGCTGAGCCTCTTCACCATGTGCACTTATTGGTCAGCTTATTTTATTGTTGCTTTGACTTAGATTTCCATGGAAAATGAACATGAAAAGAGAGTATTTTTGTCAAACACGAGGAGACATTTCACATATTACGGCCCTGAGTACTTTCAGAGTTCCCTTCTTTGAATAAAATCACCTTTCCCTGGGGCCCATGCTGAGCAGTGGGAAAGTACATAAGGACAGATGAAAGATTTTTCTCTGTGTCAGTCTTGAAACCTTCTTTGAGTTTATGTTTCTTTGTTTGTTTTTCTCCCTAGTTACTTGTGTTTTAAGTTGTTGAAGGCAAGTGACCTGGTTTGACAGTTATTTTGCTTAGAGGACATGCTAAATTGTGGGACAAAATCCAATGTCGGATTTTGAAACTGGGGCATTACTATTCTGTATTGGCAGAATTGACCAAGCATAGAATTATAAATTGCAAGCATAAACCAAGTAATCGTAATAATAATACACACAGCTTCTTTTCTGTCAGGTAGGTCCAGATCAATAAGCATAAACCATTTATCCCAGACAATGTTCTTACCTGAGCCCTGATGGTCTCATTCATAACACCTGTAAATAAGCCATCCACCTATTGACCCCTTGTCACTTTATTCTGAGCAGTCAGCATCTCAGATGCACCACCTTTTTATTGTGACTTTGGAGAGAAAACGCTGGGCTTCCTGTGTTGCCAGAGTCCCAAAGTCATCCTCTACCTTGCACACTTTTATTTTAAAATAATAGTCCCTCTCATTTGGGAAGGTTAACTTGGATTGCAGCTTACAAGGATTGTCCAGCAAATAAATGAAAGGGTAGAGGAACAGCTAAGGCTCCTGTGGCTCGTGGCTTCCCAGATTTGCAGGGAGTGCCTTTCCAGCCAGAGATGTCCAGACTCCTGCCCCCACAAATTAGGAGGAAGCAGATAAAAGCCTTGCACATAATGTGTAGCAAAGGTGCAAAGATTTGGATGGAAAAGATATACAGGAACGTCAGTATAGATGCTACCTTGGGGGATAGAGAAAGAGAGGGAAGAGAAGAAAGAGGGAAGAAACTGGGATAAGAGAATAACGAGATCTTTATGTCTGTAACCTTTGCTTTTTACAAATTGGAAGCAAAAATACCCCCCCAAAATCAGCATGAAATCTAAGATGTGGGTATGTGAGTCCTGATTACATTGGTCTTTGTATTTTCTGTGTTTTAGAACCATTTCATTACATATGTGTATATGCATGTGTGTAAGTCCATCTAAAATAATCAAAATGCTTAGGATACAGTTGAAATAATTCAGTCACGTGCTGTGTGAGAGCGGCCATTCAGAGATACGCAGACACCAAAGAATGGTGAATTTCTGATGTTCCAAGGATCCAGTGAAATACTCCTGGTGTGGGGAAAAGTGAAGATCTTTCATGGAGGTAAAATGGAGATGCTGAACAGAATCACAGCACTTTCTGTACAACGGCTAACACACAGATGTAAGATTTGATGGGCCACTGTTGATTTCACTCTAAGGGGGTTGCTTGGCATTTTACTATAAAGAGGTAACAGTGACCAAAGTCTCTATCTCCCACATCGTTCGGTCTGGTTTGAATGAAGGCTAGAAGTCTGGTTGATGTCTAAGATCTCAACACAAAAGTCAGAAAGCAGCAGTCAGACACCAGAGAGGAAAACCAGCCTGCTCTCATGACTGCATTTCCAGTGTTTAACTTTCCTCTAGGCCTAAGAAATTTGGAAGGTCCTGAAATTTTCTTTTCTTTTTATCTGTGTGTATGTATGTATGTGTGTGTATATATATATATATATATATATTTTTTTTTTTTTTTTTTTTTTTTTTTTTTTGAGACAGAGTCTCGCTCTGTCGCCCAGGCTGGAGTGCAGTGGCGCAATCTCAGCTCACTGCAAGCTCCGCCTCCCGGGTTCACGCCATTCTCCTGCCTCAGCCTACCGAGTAGCTGGGACTACAGGCGCCCGCCACCTCGCCCGGCTAGTTTTTTTGTATTTTTTAGTAGAGACGGGGTTTCACTGTGTTAGCCAGGATGGTTTCGATCTCCTGACCTCGTGATCTGCCCGTCTCGGCCTCCCAAAGTGCTGGGATTACAGGCTTGAGCCACCGTATATTTTAAAAGAAAAAGGAGGCTGGGCACAGTGGCTCACGTGGACTTTGGGAGATATAATCCCAGGACTTTGGGAGACCGAGGGGGGCAGATCACGAGGTCAAGAGATTGAGACCATCCTGGCTAACATGGTGAAACTCTGTTTCTACTAAAAATACAAAAAAAATTAGCTGGGCATGGTGGCGGGCGCCTGTAGTTCCAGCTACTCGGGAGGCTGAGGCAGGAGAATGGCATGAACCCGGGAGTTAGAGGTTGCAGTGAGCTGAGATCACGCCACTGCACTCCAGCCTGGGCAACCAAGTGAGACTCCGTCTCAAGGAGGGGAAAGGAAGGAAAGAAAGGATGGCAGAGGAGTATGGGAGATTATTCCCCAACTTGTCTTCCTTACAGGGGGCCTTTTCTGAACTTAAACCAATACACAGAAGAAAAGTTATTTATAACTAAATCAAAATGTAAATTCATTTCTAATGAGTTCAGTTCTGAAAAGGTTTGGGGAATTCTGCTGTTAGGAGTTTCGAAGTGAATTTGCGGGTTTAGCCACAGGAAACCCTAGATTAAGCATGTCAGAGAGAACTGAAGAATTTAGACACGCAGGGAAAAGCTGGTCAACGAACAGCAGCCCCTTCTCTGAGTGAAAAAGCAGCTTTCGGTTAACTTCACAGGGGGACTTAACTGTCCTAGTAGCAGGAAAGATGTTGCTATAGTAACGCTCAGCGTGGGGTGAGAAGGAAAATGGGATTAAAAAAGGATATTTTCCTCGTATTGGCTTCTTTCCTTAAAGATCATTAAGAAGTCACCTACCCGTAGCTAACAGAAAAGAAATCCTATTTAGCCTTAAAGGGGAAAAAAGCCCACTTTTTCACCTGGGAAGGACAGGAGCTGCTCCCACGTCCTGGGGTACAGAGTAGCTTTTAACTGAATGTAGGAATATTTGGTTGAGGGAGTGGTTATTGTCTTTTTCTATGTATACAGCAGAAAAATGGGTTGATGGATAGAATTAAATGGCAATTTAAAGAAATCCAAAGAGCTGTGTGTTCTGCAGTTGCTACCTCCCACGTGAACCTCCCTCACTCCTGGCTCCATATTCCCAGTGTGGGAGGATGGTTATACATTAGATGAGGAAAAATTGTTTCATTTGTGCAGAGCTTTAATTTGATAGAAAGGGGAGGTCTAATAAATCATGGGTAGCAAAGAGGCTGCATTTAGTTTAAATTTTAAAGTATAGTTCAGGTTAACAAGGTTAAAAATAGATTGCTCCAGGAACAGGTATGAATTCCTCCATGATCAGCCATCACAAACATCTATTCCTTTTATGCTTCTACACAAAGGCAGATCTGGCTCAGACGCCAGGCTTCAGGGCACCAGAATCTGCATCTGGTAGCGGGGAGGGCCTTTCCCCTCCCACAGCTGCACAGTTCCCAAGCCAGGCCCCTTTGTGTTGCTGTGTCTGCTGGCGTCTCCCAGTTCCTTCAAGTCACACTTGGACCTCGAAACCTCCCCAAAGGCCTGCAAGCATGGTGTTCCCTGCTCAGCCCCAGACAGTCTCCAAGCCTCCCTTCCCAAAGGGAGAAATCGGAGAAATCAGAGAAATCCCTTTTCTGATTTTTTTGTTTTGTTCTGAGATAGGATCTCTCTCTGTTGCCAAGGCTGGAGTGCAGTGATGCAATCCTAGCTTACTGCGGCCTCGACCTCCCCAGGCTCAGATGATCCTCCCACCACCCCACCCTCCAGGTACCTGGGACCATAGGCATGTGCCACCACACCCAGCTAAGTTTCATATTGTTTATAGAGACAGGGTTTCACCACGTTGCCCAGGCTGGTCTCAAACTCCTGGGCTCAAACAGTTCACCTATCCTCTTTGTTTATGCTGCTGCCCTCTCTGCTCTGGTGCCTATCCCCACCACTGCATCTCCCCACAGGGGGCTTTCCAGAACTAAGGTCTCTGAACTCTCTGGGCAAAGGAAACCACCACCCTGCAAGGCTGTCAAGGGAAGCGAAGGGAAGAGGAGGGGAGGGGAGGGGAGGGAAACCCCTTGTATTCTTTGCTGGTGGCCAATAGCAGGAAAGTGGGCCCAGCTCATCACTCCGTGCAGTCACCGGGCCCCGCATGTGAAGGGAGACCATGCACTCTGCCCTATGACACGCAGACCCGGCGCGGGGCAGCTGGCCTCAAGCATGCTGCACTGATCCCATTCAGCTGCAGCCCAGGTGGATGACACAGGTGGCCTCTCTCTCCTGCTGCCCTGTCAGCTGCTGAAATGGCAGCCAGCAGACACTTAGATGCCTTGAAGTCCAGGAAAAGGGTCACAGACATCTTCCTTCAAGCTTGGAGAAAGGACAGTCTTCCCTTATTCCGCTCCAAGGTGTCCATGTGTAGGAGAAACGGGAGGGTGAGCCTCAGCTCTCAGCTCCTCCAGTCAATCTACCCTGCTTGACTTGGTGGCCAGGGCCACCCCTGAGCCCCTCATGAGCCCCCAGCAACTACATTCCAGCCCACGTGGCCCTCCTCCCCTGGGTCAGCGCCGAGCACCAGCAGCTCGCAGGTGGTGTATGTTTTACGGTCCTGCCTTTATGGGTCAGACAGCCTCTAAGTGGCCATCAGAAAGTTGAGCCCCATCTCCCCATTCCTCTCTGACTGCTGCACACTCGTGTCAGCGCTGGGGCTTTGGAGAGGTGGAGCATGTCACGTTCAAGAATTATGGGTTTTAGGCAGATGTGTCAGCCCTGGCATCTGGTCCCTGAAGCCCAGTATACTCTTGGAATCCAGAGTAAAATGTAGGCAGGGGTTACCTAGAAATTAAAAAAAAAAAAATAGATATTGTGCCAAACACCCTTATTAGAAAAGACCATGCTAAGGATAAATGAAAATGCAGACCGGAGAGGTATTGGCTTTTTTTAAAACATAAATCTTACTTACCCTAGCAAAACAGGAATAAATCTATTAAACTGATAACAAATACCTCTGGCCAAAACCACAGGAAGGCTTTTGTCAAAGCAATTGAAATGCAAAATAAATTACATGTAAAGATTCTGTCCATACAGCATGTCAAGAGTGCCCTTTCTTTCATCAAGAGGAACAAATGTTTCCACCGCCACGCGGTGGCGCTAGTCCAAAGCTCGCTGTTACTCGGGAGCCCTCCCTACCCGCAGACAGGCTGGGCACAGTGAATTAGCCTCTCAGGAGGAACTCAGCTTTTCAGAGCACAACCTCACCACATCGATTACTATTTGCTGATTGAATGCCTGCTCTGCATCTCCCACTAACCAGGGGCTGCAGGGACTTCTTGGAGCATGGCAAGCACCCCAAGCACTAGTTAGTCTAAATTGAAAAACAATGCATGGAAATGGAAATGCCGGAGTAAATTCATGAGATCTAATGACCTTGAGGACTTCGCACAGACATACACATTTCTGGAGGAAAGTGGTGGAGATGCTTTGACTAAACCCATTACAGAGCACTTTCTGTTCATCAGAGAATATGTCTTTATGGAAGAGAATCTCAATCATTTGCTAAATAGGAAGGACAAGTTGACAGATAATTGGGAGCCTCTTCCAGGCAAGAGAGTTTCCTTAGGAAGCTCACTCAGCCAGGCCTATCCCATGAAGCTACCCTGGGATGGATCCTGAAGAAGTGGTGTCTACAGCTCCCACCCGCTGGGCCTGGCCTGGCAGATTCCCAGTCCGGGAGCCAGAAACTCCAGAGCTCACCGGCCCCACCCAGCCTCCCACGCTTTTGCTCTTTGTCTACCTAATGCCTAAGCCTGGCGGTCCTAGTTAGTTCTTGCACACTGAATCAAATTTCATGTAAATTAAATGCTAACAGGCTGCTGATGCCAGCATCTCTACCTTTGTCATTTAAAGTCACAGGCTCCTTAATGACTGCAATTAGGCAGCTCCGTTATTACTTCAGCTAGAGACACTTAGAGAGGCATCTGTGATGGCAAAATGCTCAGCGTGCTCCACTCTCCATTAACCCCTTGGCTCTGCCTACCGGGGCATCAGTTTAGGCAGCAGTAATATTAGCAGCTGAAGCACATTTATTTCTACCAAAGGTAAAACTGAACTAATGACTGCGGAGGATTTCTTTCTCTCTTTTTTGTTTTGTTTTAGTTATGACCATTTTTAAAAAACTGTTCTTGTAAATTGCAGTATGTACTGTCCACTCTGAGTTAGCTATTTACGATTAATAATTTGTATGGTGTGATTTATAAAACTACTGTTAGGCTTCTTTCCTTACAATGTTACAAAGTCTGTGCGACAATGAACTTATCTTCCAGTGGACATTGCATGAGTACCTCTCAGGCTCCCCTCACCCCGCGGCACTTCGTGGTACCATCAAACTCTTGCGCTTGATTTAGGCAATGCACGCCAGTTCCCCGGCCCCATGCAGGGCATGTGGTAAGACACACTGACATAGTATAAGACCACGTGTGTTGGAGGAACTTCGCTCCCTTCTTTTTTTTTTTTTTTTTTTTTTGAGATGGAGTTTCGCTCTTGTTGCCCAGGCTGGAGTGCAATGGCGCAATCTCGGCTCACCACAACCTCCGCCTCCTAGGTTCGCGCGATTCTCCTACCTCAGCCTTCCAAGTAGCTGGGATTACAGGCATGCACCACCACCACGTCCAGCTAATTTTGTATTTTTAGTAGAAACGGGATTTCTCCATGTTGGTCAGGCTGGCCTCGAACTCCTGACCTCAGGTGATCCACCCACCTCAGCCTCCCAAAGTGCAGGGATTACAAGCGTGAGCCACCGTGCCCGGCCTCAGCTCCCTGATTCTAATCCCTACTTATTTTCCTCACCTTGAGCAGATCAGTTAACCTCTCAGAGCCCCCATTTCCTCCTCTGTGCACTGGGGAGAATGACTTGCCTAAGGAGCAGGGTGGACACATGGGCAGTAAACGAGAGGGTTTATGTTAAACTGCTGACAGAGAATGATATAAATGTTATGTTTAGTTGTTACAATGTCCAAACCGAAAGGGAAGAGAACCTCTCTTTTGCATGCTGGCAGAGACTCTCCGTAAGCTGTTCGTCTCCATGGCTGCATTCTAGCAACTTCATTGAAAAGCATTCATGGGTGTTTGTGTGTAAGCAGGGCCCCAAAGGAACAGCTAAATTCCAAGCCACCTTCAGCTGGGAGTCCAGCCCGTCCAGTCCAAGCCAGCAAAGGCCACCCCTGGTCCAGGTCGCCACCTTAGATACAAGCAGTGCTGCCCTTCCTCTCGGTGGTAGGGAACGACACACTACTCAGTACCTTGATGTACTCGCCCACTAAGGAGAAGGTCATGTGAATTATCCAAAAGATAAAGCCCAAGATGTAAAAATCATACTGAGGAATGGTTCTGAATAAAAGCCATTTGTTATGATCACTAACGTAAACCTGTTTGTGGACAGTAAGGAATACTGTCTTACATCTAGCCTTCAAGATTAAGGACTTTAAACTCATTTCATGGTGTATTTTTTGTGCTAATCATTTTATGTTTTTACTTATCGTAAGAGATGGAAGGCCCCTTCAATGACTCTGTACTGACTTTAGAAGTGGAGAAATAATTCTCCTTCAATTTCAGAGAAATTGAAGTTTACTTAAAGATGATTAAAAATCTTTCTGACAGACTTTGAGAAGGTCTCTCTTCTGACTGCTGTACTTTTAAATAATTCAGAGCCAGCTTGGCACATGTATGTTTATTAAAGTAGGGATGAAAATAAAACTGACTCATGTGGCTGCATTAGCCCACTGAACAGTATTTCGTCTTACATGGTCTCCATAACTTCTGAAGTGAAAACCAGAAACTCACTGGCGATGTCCTCCCTGCCTGCTGGGCTGATTGGCATGAGGCAGGGCCAGCTTTATCCACTTCCTGAAGACCATTCCTCCATGGTAGGTAGCACCTTTCCCAGCCGCCAGACTCTCTTCTCAGAGACTCAGAACAGCAGGCCAGGGACAGAGGAAGGGAAGATGCCGGATGGCTGAGGAGCCCCCAGGCAGGCAGCAGCTGCACCCTTGGCTCTTCCTGGGACTCTAAGGCCCCTGGGATTCCTTGGCAGCAGAATCTGTATCAGCAGGAGCAGCTCCAGGAACTGCGGTGAAGAACTGGAGCTCTCAGGACCCGAGATCCTCAGATTCTTTTTTTCTTTCTTTTTAGAGACAGAGTCTTGCTCTGTCACCCAGGCTGGAGTGCAGTGGCATGATCTCAGCTCACTGCAACCTCCGCCTCCCAGGTTCAAGCGATTCTCCTGCCTTGGCCTCCCAAGTAGCTGGGATCACAGGCACGTGCCACCACGCCCAACAAACTTTTGTATTTTTAGTAGAGACAGGGTTTCACCATGTTGGCCAGGTTGGTCTCAAACTCCTGACCTCAAGTGATCCGCCCGCCTCGACCTCCCAAAGTGCTGGGATTGTAGGCATGAACTACCGCACCTGGACAGGACCCCAGACTCTTTCTGTAGCTCACAAATCAATAAAATTAGTAAATATGTGAACTGTGATGCAGAGCTTCCAGCCACATCCCGAACTGTCATGGACTGCACTTCTCTTCACCCTGGAGCAGTGATGGCTGAGCACCGCGCTTCTCCGCGGAGCTGAGCTGCTCTTCCTTGCCCTTCACCAGGTTCTCTCCCGCTCCTCCCGAGGTGGTCACAGCTTTGGCTGTGCTGTGTTTTGTGCTGCAGACAGGCTCTTTCTGACTTTATTTGACTAACCCCCCAGAACCCCTGATGGTGTTTAGCTGGTTGAAATTCAAAAATCCCTCTGAGATGCTTTTAGTTCAGAACATTTTTGTCCGGAAAATCCCCTCTCTCTTTACCAATGAGATTTTGCAAGAACAATCCCATCTTTCTCTTTGTCTTTCAGCTGACATTTTAGTCTTAAATTTTCTAGGGACACCTTCAGTTCAGCCTCTTATCACATTAGACTCTTATTTGTATTCTGCAGAGATGCTGGTCTTTAATATTCTGGAAGACAAATAAAGAACCCTCGGAAAACCCGGGGCCGTTCTACCTTCTACCTTCAGTCCTGAACGATGTCAGGGAGCTCTCAGGACCTGCAGGTGGCATTGGAAATATCTCTCAGGTTTGGAAAGGGCAATTTAGATCCAAGCAATCTCAGAATGCATTTGTGATAAAGACGTTATGAATTTTTAGTGCCTCACCTTTTCAATTCCTCCCTGTCTCCGAGGTAGAACTAGGATTTTCTTATCCATTTCTAGCAACTCCCAGACCCCTGGTGAGGGAACCCTCTGTGTCTGCTGACCACGTCTTTGCAGAACTCCATCTATCCTGAGAGGCAGCCTCCCAGCGGCAGCAATGGGGAAATACCGGGCTTCTCAACCTCTGAGTCAGCCTTCTGGACTTTTGGAGTGGGATAATCCTTTGTCAGGGGGACTGTTCTTTGCATTGTAGGATGTTTAGCAGAGTCTCTGGCCTCTGTCTGCTAGACACCAGTGGCACTGTGTAGTGTGACAATGAAAAATATCTCCAGACATTGTCAACTGAGAACTCCTGACAGAATGGGAAGAGTAAACACCTAGGCCCAAAATACTGATGCTCGAATCTCAGCTCTACTTGGATGACCTTGACCAAGTCTATCAGAGCTCATAGTACCTGCCCCACGAGGTTGCTTGCATAATAAACTCAATGATGTGGTAGCTTTCAGCACATGTTTATTGAAGCCAAATCTCTTATCATCTGTTTTCTTAATTAATGGCAAGAATTACTTTAAGATGCACAGTAAGTAATAAAAATCCAGCTTCCTCATTTCACCAAAGGTACACTTCTAGCCCTTTGGCACAAGCTGGTTTAGTTCAGTGTAGACGGAATGCTCTCGGAGATCTGGCTTCATCATGGGAAAGAGAGGACATTTCACTTCAGGTGGTATCTCTCTTGTACCCCTTGAGAGCTGCTCCCACGCAGTTAATGGCGCCCAGATAATTACAGATGGAGCTGCCTTCGGGTTGTAAACAGAGCTTTGGGTGATTGCACACTTCATTTATCCGGCCTATTTGCATTTGTACTTATTTGCATTTCTACATCTCCCACAGCTGACACTTGTTTTTTTTGATTTTGTGATTCCAAAGCACTTTTCTGATTACCCTGTGCCTGCTAGGAGAGCTCCCCATCAGGCCAGGGTTGCAGCCTCCTTCCCGGCTCTGCCCTCTTGATTTCCTCCGTGTTTTTGGAGGGAGGCCAGTTGTTGGGAGCCCGCATCTGCCATGAGCCCGGGCCTAATGAGTCATTGTTCTTCTGAGAAGCTCCTTGGCGTCAGCTTCCTTTCAGCTGCGGCATCGCAGGACCTTGTCTGCCTTTTCCTCCGGATTACACCTGGGACCTGCTACATTATGTTACTATGACAAGAGTCACCTTACTTTCTCTTTTCGAAAGTGAGATTGACCTTCCTTCTGTTTCTGAAAGAAATGCCACTTAAAATTTGAGTCTGTAGCAATCACCTTGAGATAGCCTACTCTGAAATTGCCGAAAGAACAGTTTCCATTTAAGAGTTTAGCTCCAGTGCTGAGAGCATACAACCCCTACCTTTTTAAGCCTCTCATGTGCTTATATTTCTTAAACAAAATGGCTATGTCTATTCCTTGCTTTCTGTAAAAGGCATACGCATCAGTTTAATAAAATGTATGTTGTTAATTTTTCTAAGCCAATTTACAAGCAGCATTGGTCAAATAGCTACATGCAGGATGATCACTCGAATATCTAATAATGATAGAGCACTTAACGGTTCACTAATTCCTTAACAACATCCGTCATCTATTTTTCCATTTTCTCTTCTCTCTCGGTTTCTACATGACCCATGCATTGAAAGATTTAGGTTTCCTGTTTCGCCGAATTGTACTGTTTTCCCTTACTTTCTGAGTGAAAGTAAGAAAATCTATGAGTATAAAGTGTGTCTTCTGCCCTACATGCTGAATATAAAATTTAATGGAATTCAGCCGGGCATTGTGGCTGATGCCTGTAATCCCAGCACTTTGGGAGGCTGAAGTGGGCAGATTACGAGGTCAAGAGATAGAGACCATCCTCGCCAACATGGTGAAACCCCGTCTCTACTAAAAATACAAAAATTAGCTGGGCATGGTGGTGGATGCCTGTAGTTCTAGCTGCTCAGGAGGCTGAGGCAGGAGAATCACTTGAACCCAGGAGGCAGAGGTTGCAGTGAATTGAGATAGCGCCATTGCATTCCAGCCTGGAGACGGAGTAAGACTCCGTCTCAAAGAAAAAAATAAATTAACAGAATTCTCCCTGTAAGTGAATTTGTCAGAAAACAAGAACATTGACTATTCAATTTAAAAACAAAACTTCTGGGACAGACCAGCTCCCTTGGTGGATTAGCTAAATGATGTGCAGATTATATTAACCCATGGAATATAGCATCACAGACCCGCATACCATCATCCTGACTTCGTACGACTCACACCAGCTCTGTATTTAAACAGATGAGGATAGACGTGGGCTCATGTAATAACTGTGTCAATTACAAGGGAAGAATAAACAAACATTTACCAATCAAGTAGTAACCAGCAACCTGCCTTTGGTAGATATACTCGTGTTCCTATTTGGGAAAAGGTATTCGTTATTTTAATAGTCACGTAATGGTCACTTTCAAAATCTGCCTTTGACTACATTCTGCTTATTTTCTGCATGTCACAGACTAGCCCCTCTTAGGTGAGCTTAGTAGATACACTCATGTTACTACTTTGAGAAAGACATTATTTAATATTCCTTTCAGGAACACGTTAATATACGATGTCAGAATTATGATGCTTGGTTTTTACACACAGCCTGTCCCAGCTCAGGTGAGGCCACAGCCTTTGGCCATACCCGTGCAAAAAGCCAAAGGGGGCCCCTTTTCCAGACAGCAACCAGCCCAACCCAGGCTCCCCTGCCTGGTGGCATCCACGCCACCAGTCACTGCCAAAACGCATACAGAAGTCCCTATTTATCCGTGGTTTCGATTCCTGCAGTCTCAGGTACTCACAGTCAACCGAGGCCCGAAGATATTAAATGGAAAATACCAGATCAACACTTCCTAATTTTTAAATTGCTCACTGTTCTGAGTTGTGCGATGAAATCTCACACCCTCCCACCGGATGTGGATCCTCCCTTTGTCTGGCATCCCACGCTGTAGACACCATGTGCCCAGAAGTCACTTAGTAGCCATCTGGGATAGCAGATCTACAGATCACAAGAGGAAGGCTGAGCATAGGACAATGAGATATTTAGAGAGAGAGGAAGTTCACATTCACGTAGCTCATGTCACGGTCCTGGCACCATTATACCTGCTCTGCTGTAGCACTGTTGCGAATGTCTTACTTTGCTTAATTTATAAGTTAAGCTTCATCATAGGCAAGTATGTATAGGAAAAAACAGCATATATAGCGTCGGTACTACCCATGATTTCAGCATCCACTGGGAGTCTGGAAACATATCCCCCTTGGATAACAGGGGTGACTGTGACAGTAACAGAACCACCTTAGTTGTTATCTTCATAGGCTTTGCTACCAAACTTGTAAACCTCTTCACTGTACCCAGTAGTGAGACAGAGCTGCAGAGGGTGACTGGTCTCCCTAAGTGAATACCAGGTTGAGCCTAACACTTAAAGAGAGAGGAAAGGTCAATTTCAGACAATGAAAGCTGCTCTTACAAATATAGACATTTCAATAGCCAGGAGACCCTGAGGAATGGCTCTTAATCCAGGTGCCCTGTGTATAGAGATGCCTGCAAGTAGCCAACCAAGATAATAAGAGTCAGCCCCCGGAAGGGATGAGGTCAGAGCAGGAGTTTCAATTTGACCCACGTTCCCATCATGCCTTTCTCTCTTTCTCTCCCATCCTCACTTTCAAATCACAGCCATTCACCCAAGCAGTTCATGAATGCAGGAACCTACCAGGACATTACAAATCTCCAAAAATTTAACCCTCCCAGGGAGTAATTACAACTCCAAAAAGGCATTATTTGCACACACACACCCCCGCAAAAAAAAAAAAAAAAAAAAAGTCTTGAGTTTGCAGAGAGTGGCCAGAAACATTCTAGAACTTCATGTCTCTATGCGAGGCCTCCTCTACCATCCCAGAGAATGAAATCCACCTGATGAGAGCACACAGCAGGCCCTCCCATCCCACCTCCTCCTCTCTGCCCTCCCATCTCTCCCCCTCCTCTCTGTCCCTCCCATCCCACCCCCTCCTCTCTGTTCCTCCCATCCCACCTCCTCCTCTCTGCCCTCCCGTCTCTCCCCCTCCTCTCTGCCCTCAGCATCCCGCCCCCTTCTCTCTGTCCCTCCCATCTCGCCCCTCCTCTCTGCCCTCCCATCCCTGCCACTGCTCTCTGTCCCCCCCATCCCATTCCCCTGCCCTCTGCTCTCCCATTCTGCCTTTTCCTGTCTGCCCTCCCACCTCGCCCCCTCCCCTCTGCCATGCCATCCTGGTCCCTGTCCTCTGTCCCTCCCATCCCGCCCCCTCCTCTCTTTCCCTCTCATCCTGCCCCCTGCTCTCTGCCCTCCCATCTGGCCCCCTTCTCTTTGCCCTCCCATCCCTCCCCCTCCTCTCTGCCCTCCCATCCCTCCCCCTCCTCTCTGCTCTCCCATCCCACCCCCCTGCTCTCTGTCTTCCCCCACTCCCTCCTCCCCAAGTCATTGCTGGGAGGAGGGGGTCAGCCTCAGGGCCTCCCAGGTGGTTCTTGAGGAAACCACACACTTCATGAGGAAAGGAAATCCTGGAGAGTTTTCATGTAGTTACAGGTTTTATTTGGGGGAAAAAAAATCCAGAAATAATTACAACTGCCTGGAAAACTATATTTTACATTTTGGAATAATTTAAATGTCATTCCTGGTAAAGGAAGTGATGCAGAAAAGTCAAGAGAGCTCTGAAGGCAGAGAGAGTTGGATAAGCAGGTCCTGACTCATCAGTGACCTTGAGCCGGCCCCTGACACCTCTGAAATTCCATTGCTGCAACAGTAAAATGGGGATAACATTGACACCTACATTGTTATATTTAAAATGAACACATTTTTAATGCACTAATATTTGTAAATATTTGTAAAGCTCTCTGCACAAAGTAGGAGCTCAGTGCTGCTTTATAAACAACATTAACAAAATGACTTCACTTACCTTCACATGAACCCTTTGCATTAGGGATTATCACCAATCAGGCAGGAGGTGTCAGAGCATGGCTTGATAAAAATAGGGTACAACCATGCAGGGAGTTTCTTAGGACAATGGGAATGTAACTACTTATAACGCATGTCCAGAAAGTTCCTTGTAAAATATTATCTTGCAAAATGATTTTAGAGTGAAATTGTCTCTCTTTTTTCGGGCAAAGCTTTGAATTCCACCCAGTGTACCTTCATTATATCTAGCTGCACAAAAGCCCATGTATTATTTCTTTCCATGCTGTCTCACCAGACCTGTCTGTTCACATTAACCTAGTTACCAGTGGAACAAAAATGCAATTGGCCAAAGGTTACATTTCTTCCTGGTGAGCACAAGAGAGCAAGATCATGCAGAGCAAAAGCTTTCAGTAAATTTCAGCCAAGAAGTCCGGCTTCTTCCCAGGAACTCTTTAACCCTCCCCTCTCTTTTCTCCCAGAAGCATGCATGCTGCAGTACCGTTGGTGTTTTTTCGCGCCAAACTCATGGTCTTTTTTTGTTTTATTTTCAAAGATGAATATCTTACAGAAGGAAATGATACTGAATTTCCTTCAGCATGTGCCCCAAGTTTAGGAGCTTGAAGATTTTCATGTTTCAAATTGCATTAAACTTTTCAAAGAGCTTTCTTTCCCTACTTCAGCTATAATCCTGAAGAGACAGGCAAAAGATGCTTTGTAAATTCGCATTTTACAAATGAGAAAATTAAGGCTCCGGGAGATGATATGACTTACTCAGCGGTTACACAAGTAGGAAAATAAAGACCCCATTGTGTGTTGATTCTAGAATAGTCTGCATTATCTTCGTGTGTCTACACAAGTCAGCACACAACCCATCCTTGGAGAGGATGTTGTTCTGAGGAATCGGGGCCCAGTTCCTGCAACTTGGGAGGCTCTGGCTTCAAGAAGACAGAGTCTAGGTGCAGAGTAGAAACTCAGGGAAATTCCCCAACACCCAGCAGGCAGATGCCAGCCTCCCTCACCCTGCACTGTGGGCATTAGCCTGGGATAATGGCAGAGGAAAAAAGTACACAGAAAACTTTAAGCAAAATAATTCATCGTTTTCCCTGTGATCTATGGCAATGTTGAACTGGAATAGCGTACTGGCCAAATATCTTGAGTAAAATAGCAAGTGAATGCAATGCTTACTATTGGAATGGTATGGAGTGGTGGTCTTCAAACTATTTTCCCTATAATATATTCCCCACGTACAAAATTTTGAAAACAATGTACCTCCTCACAAGTGTTTAAGTCCACCTATAAAATTTTTCCTAGGCTTAAGTAATAGCAAAAGGTGAAACTCCTGGAGTATTATAAAAACTGACAGTTTTTTTTTTTTTTTTTAATGGAGTTTCACTCTCGTCACCCAGCCTGAAGTGCAATGGCATGATCTCAGCTCACTGCAACCTCTGCCTCCCCGGTTCAGGTAATTCTCCTCTGTCAGCCTCCTGAGTAGCTGGTATTACAGGCATGTGCCACCATGCCCGGCTAATTTTTGTGTTTTTAGCAGAGACGGGGTTTCACCATGTTGGCCAGGCTGGTCTTGAACTCCTGACCTCAGGTGATCCGCTTGCCTTGGCCTCCCAAAGTGCTGGGATTACAGGTGACAGCCACAGTGCCTGGCCTAATAATGACAAATTTTTTATGAAAGAAGAGACACAACAATCTTTTAAATGACAGAAATAGAATCTGAACACCAGAGGGTCCACATCACTCATTTTGTAAACACATGAATGGGCTCTTCCTTATCAAAGGGTGATTTATATCGGGCCTCGTACTCCTAGTAGTCCATTTCACTTCCCGTATTCTCTAACATATGTTTTTGTAATTGAAAATCTTTTATTGGTCATCCAGTATATATCTCTGTAATGAAAATATGTACAAGGCCTTTAATTTTTAATTTCTAGAATTAAAAACGAGGTTCTGAGATTAGCATCTTTTCCTACTTATTATTAAAATTTTTAGGTGTACACAATTAATCAAAACAACAAAAATACATTATAAGTTTTGATGAATATTTGTTAAACAAAAAGTAAAATGGCAATGGGAATATCCAAGTTACTGAGGTGCTGTGGATGCATACTACTTACAGCTGGAATAAGGGTTCAATATGAATTTCTTCCATTTTTCATTTTAATTAATGTAAGCACTAAATAACTTTGTTAATATAAATAAGTAGATTACAATGGAAAAGTCTTCTAGCAAAATCATTCCATTTTTTAAAAGTCATTTGCAGTTATATGCCAAAATCACATGATAGTCTATCATCAAAAACTCCTTATTTTTCAAAATTTTCAGAAACAAACAATTAGAAGCAAAAGTATTTTTTGCCCTTTGCCATGAAATTATTGGCATGCTAATTTACCTTTTCAGTTTTTTAGAAGTATGCCAAAAATGTTTTATGAGGATCTAACAAATAACTATTAATTGTACCTTTTATTTTGTACATTTAGAAAGAGTTGAAAAATTTTTAAATATTGTTATTTTCAATACACCTTTGCCAGTAAGTATCTCTTGATAAAATACTTTTATCATGTGCTTTAAATATATTCTTACCCAAATGGAAGCTGCTGAGTCATTTAATTTATAGAAAAAGTAAAATATTTAACAAATTCAGTCTTTGCACCAATAGCTAAAATCAGAGGCTAGGTGCAGTGGCTCACGCCTGTAATCCCAGCACTTTAGGAGGCCAAGGTGGGCAGATCGCCGCAGGTCAGGAGTTCAAGACCAGCCCGGCCAACATGGTGAAACCCCCTCTGTACTAAAAATACAAAAAAAAAAAAAAAAAAAAAATTAGCTGGACATGGTGGTCGTGGGTGCCTGTAATCCCAGCTACTTGGGAGGCTGTGACAGGAGAATCACTTGAACCCGGGAGACAAAGGTTGCAGTGAGCCAAGATGGTACCATTAAACTCCAGCCTGGATGACAAGAGTGAGACTTCATCTAAAAAAAAAAAAAAAAAAAAAAAATCAGAGCAAGTGAATATTGTTAATGTCAAAATATGCTAACATGTGTTCCAAGGAATATTGTTGGGGGTCACTAAAAAGTAGATATCCATCTTGCAAGATGAGTGATGAAAACCAGTCAGGATCAGAATGACATAGCATATTCATTTAACCATTTCACAAAGTTTAACAAACTAAAATAAATCTATCTGTTCTTGTACTTGATTTGTAATAAAGGAATATTATGTGTTGCTGAAATTATAGTTATTTATGAAGCAAGGATAGCCTGGAGTCCTTTGGTGGGTACACGTGTGCATGTACCCCAGTGTTTGGCATCTGTGAATAATTAAGAGTCATGTAATAATGAGAAATAACTTTATTCATGATCAAACATTTCCAAGAAAGTGAAAAGCTTAAATGTAGATATAGCTATAGATAGAAAATGTTATTGTCAGGTGCAGTGGCTCACGCCTATACCCAGCACTTTGGGAGGCTGAGTGGGTGGATTGCCTGAGGTCAGGAGCTCGAGACCAGCCTGGCCAATATGGTGAAACCCCGTCTCTACTAAAAATATAAAAATTAGCAGGGTGTGGTGGCAGTCACCTGTAATCCCAGCTACTCGGGAGACTGAGCCAGGAGAATCGCTTGAACCTGGGAGGCGGAAGTTGCAGTGAGCCGAGATCACACCATTGCACTCCAGCCTGGGCGACAGAGCAAGACTCCGTCTCCAAAAAAAAGAAAAGAAAAGAAAATATTCTGACTCAGCAGCTAGCAAACAATTTTAATTTTTTTTGTTTAAAAGAGGTGGAAAATATTAAACACTTTCTAATATAAAAATATGAGTATTGATTGCACTTGGAATAAAAATTTTATGATGTGGTTTAGTAAAACAGGTTTTAACTACCTTGTAAAATAATGCACACCACATCTAAAAGGAACCACATAACACATTTATCTGCTGATTTGATCTAGTATTAAATTTAAAAATTTCATAGTTCCTAAAAATATTTATGTTTGAAAGACTAAGCTTCTTCAATGGCTCAAGATTTCTTTCTTTCCAGTTAATGATACACTCTACAAATAAGTATTGAGATTAGCTCATCATAATTTGCTTATATTAAATACATGGGAAAACATAGATTTTAGCATTTCTTTTTTTCTTTTCTTTTCTTTTTTGTTTGTTTGTTTGTTTGTTTGTTTGTTTGTTTGTTTGAGACAGAGTCTCGCTCTGTTGCCCAGGCTGAAGTGCAGTGGCATGATCTCGGCTGACTGCAACCTCTGCCTCCTGGGTTCACACAATTCTCCTGCCTCAGCCTCCTGAGTAGCTGGGATTACAGGCATGCACCACTATGCCTCGCTAATTTTTTTGTAGTTTTAGTAGAGACAGAGTTTCACCATGTTGGCCAGGCTGATCTCGAACTTCTGACCTCAGGTGATCTGCGTGCCTTGGCCTCCCAAAGTGCTGGGATTACAGGCATGAGCCACCATGCCCGGCCAGCATTCAGTATTTCTTACCCATTTTCTCTGTTTGCTTTCACCACATTCTTCCCAAAGAGCAGTGCACTTACTGACAATCCCAAGAGAGAAGAGGTTAAGTAATTAAACAGAAGTTAGTGAAAATTGCTATCATTCTGCTGTGGTTTCACTGTTCTCTCCAAAACTCATGTTGAACTTTAATTGTCAGTGTAACAGTGTTAAGAGGTGGGATGTTTAGGCAGTGATTAGATCATAAAGATTCTACCCTCGTGAATGGATTAATGCCCTGTGTTTCATAACATATTTCCATGGATAATTGTACAGTGAACAGTCTTGGAAGGTAGAGATACTACCTCTGCAGCAAAGGGGAAGTTTGCTTATAACAAAGACAATGTCTCCCTTTGTTGACAATGGCAGGCCTGCTCACAGCCCACTATAAAAGACTCAGATTCCCTAAAGTCAGGGTCCTCACACCTGTAATGCAACCCACGCCTTGTGTGGGTGCCATCTGGTCCATTTCAAACCGCCCTGTGAACACTGGAATTTGAGAAACCAGCACAGGAAAAAAGATATTGCTGTAAGTAATGTGTGGTCCTTTGTCTCTAACACCAGAGCCTCTGGTCTTCTGCTGGCCTCCATAAAACTAAGCAGACTAACTTGTCAGCTTGCAAAGAAAGCAAAATCTTAGATCCTTCACTGTTCTTGACAAGAATTAAAATGAAGTCTTCTCCTGGTAGCTACCTAGAGCCATGAACATTTCCAGGTACCCAAGTGGCCATCCTCACTTAGCAGTATTCTGAATTACTGAAGAAAAGGCCCATTAGTGACTCTGAAACTCACCCTCCTCCCACACACCCTCGGACTTGAACTTCTGGATTCCTCTTTCTCCATTGATCTATTTGTAGCCCAAACCTGAAAGCAGCAGCCATCTCCGTGGCCTCCCTGGCCCTTCCGCTCCACATCCAGGTTCTTCTAGTTCCATCTCAGAATGTTTTCTGAGTTCTGGAACTTGCTTCCATTTGCTTCTTCCAGCAACATCCTAGCCATTGCATGGTCTCATCTCTGGGGGTAACACCCTGCCTCACCACATTCGTGTTATTTGTCCCTCCCTCATACCCATGGCTCCCTGGGTTGCCTGTTTTCCCACACATAGAGCAATAGCACTTAGGGCACTGCTTTGTTGTAATGACCTGTTTACTTGCCCATGACTGACTATAAGCTTCCTGAGGGCAGGAACTTTCTCTATGTTGTTTACCATTGTATTCCACAACTAGCCCAGCACCTAGCATGTCTCAGCCCTTGATCAATACTTGCTGGGTAAAAGTATAAATTAATAAATGAATAAATGAGCAAAAGTATATAAATTATATCTTACATCTTATAAAGTGTGATATAGGTGATTGGAGCATTCTCTTTGTAGGAAAGGTGAGTATCTCAAGGCACAATCAAGGTTAGCAAAGGTACCATCTGCAGGCATCCTGTCTAAGAGAAGTTTAGCTTCAGGAGCATCTTATGTAATCCGCTGGACATGAGCAAAACTTTCCCCCTTCTTGAACCAGCTGACCTGAGCAAGTCTGCCAGCCTTCCAGTCTTAGGGGAGGAACGTGTGCCTGGCCATCAGGAAGAAGGTGGGAGAAGCCAGGGACCCCTAGCCATAGGTCAGCACAAGAGGGAGGCCTGCTTGAAACACTGGCAGGGTGGCCATGTAGGACTTACACAGTCGTCTGCCTGAAAAAACATGATTTGAAATACATGAATGCTTGCCCACATAGGACGAGATGGAGGTTTTCCAAGGTAGAGGTACTCAGACATAAAAATGAAAGAAAAAAATGTGAATGTGCTTTTTTTGGTTGTGGGTTTTGTTATATGTGTGAATTGCTGATTATTTAGGAAGGCAGTAACAGTTGACAAAGAATTGCCCTTCAGATGTGTGGAAAAACACTCAGAGAACACAGCAAACCTCCAAACAATCAAAGGCAGCCACAATGCCACACACTTAGAGACACAAGAAGGTGCTACGGCCTTTATGGCTGCCTCCCCGGGCACGGGCATCTGCGATGCCAGCCGGATTGGAAGATGGACAGAGCAGCCACCTGTCTCTCCGTGAGGCCCATGTGGACCCTGAAGCCCACAGACCCCGGTGGATGGCAGGCTTCTGTCTGCACTCTCAACCCCAGCAACCCAGCCTGCCTCCCTCCACCCCGCTCTGCCAGTCCCAGCAGGAATCTGACATCTTACACCTTCCTCAATGTCAGGTAGCAGTCAATAAAAGGAAAAATGCTGGAGTCTTTTGATAAAGGGTTGGGTTCTTTTAAGCCAGTTATTAACGTATTTCATTCAGAATGTGAGTAGAAGAAAGAACTTGCCCTGTATTGCGTTGGGATGGAGGTGCATGGCTTTGAGGAAGGCCCCCATAGCGCAAGTGCCAGAAGATGCAGGTGGCAGAGCATCACTCATGCGTGTGAGCTATGTCCAAATGCCGAGCTCCACGGAGATGCACTCAGACTGCAGCAAGCTTCCTTCTGCAACCGCAAAAGTGTCACCTTCTGTCGGGACCCTCCGAGCCCATCCCCACACCAAAGCTTCTCTCCAGTGGTGGAAACCTCTGTTTTCGGGTATAAAGACAAGAGTGATTTCAGTCTGGAGTCACGCCTGGACATGACTGATTTGCTTGAGGTGCCAGTGCAAATCACTGAGCCACAGCATATGGAAATCTGCAGACTGCAAGTGAAACGTGGCATTCATCGAAAGCCCGATCGTGTATTCTTCCGTGACACTTGATACATAGGATTATTATGAAAGACTTTATTTATTTATTTGAATACTTCCAATCTCGACGAAGGCCTAAATGTAGAACACAGTGGCAGTGAAACAACTTTACCCTTAAGAAATACCTATTTTACATCCATGTCACAAAACATCTTCCGATTGTGTTTCACTTTCACGTGTCAGATTTCATGTAATAATTACTCATTACTAGCAACCCAGACAAGATACAGACTTATGAAATTGCCTCATAAGTTTAGCAATTTTTCGGCAACTGGGAGGAAATAGAAAATCCTTGGGTCAGTTCTACCTGAGTTTTAATCTCCAGCTGTGTCTTTTACAAGCTGGTAAGCCTTGAGTGAGTTATTCAACTTTTGTGTGCCTCAGTTTCCTCCTCTGAAAAATGTGGTTGATAATAGTACCTACCAGTTAGGGTAGCTGTGAGAATTAAAAAAGACGATTCGCATAAAGCACTAGTGTATATATAGGGCCCAATAATATTAT
The DNA here is from genome assembly GCF_007565055.1 of Rhinopithecus roxellana. Classification (NCBI taxonomy): domain Eukaryota; kingdom Metazoa; phylum Chordata; class Mammalia; order Primates; family Cercopithecidae; genus Rhinopithecus; species Rhinopithecus roxellana. The sequence continues at coordinate 156,756,888 of NC_044552.1, forward strand.
GTAATATCCCAGCATTTGGGGAGGCCAAGGCTTGAGTCCAAGAGTTCAAGACCAGCCTGAGCACCATGGCAAAACCCTGTCTCATCTAAAAATACAAAAAATTAGCTGAGTGTTGTAGTGCACATCAGTAGTCCCAGCTACCAGGGAGGCTGAGGTGGGAGGATTGCTTGAGCCGGAGAGGTTGAGGCTGCTGTGAGCTATGATCATGCCACTGCACAACCGCATGGGGGACCAGAGTGAAACCCTGTCTCAAAAAAGTAAATAAATAACTGTATTAGTCAGGGTTCTCTAGAGGGACAGAACCAATAGAATATATGGGGATTTTATTAAGTATTAACTCACATGATCACAAGGTTCCACAATAGGCCGTCTGCAGGCTGAGGAGCAAGGAGAGCCAGTCTGAGTCCCAAAACTGAAGAACTTGGAGTCTGATGTTCCACGGCAGGAAGCATCCAGCACGGGAGAAAGATGTAGGCTGGGAGGCTAGGCCAGTCTCGTCTTTTCACGTTTTTCTGCCTGCTTTATATCCTGGCCACAATGGCAGCTGATTAGACGGTACCCACCCAGAGTAAGGGTGAGTCTGCCTTTCCCAGCCCACTGACTCAAATGTTAATCTTCTTTGACAACACCCTCACAGACACACCCAGGATCAGTACTTTGCATCCTTCAGTCCAATCAAGTTGACACTCAGTATTAACCATCACAATAACATATAATGATATCCTTTAAGTACTTCAACATGCCCCCTTGGGTATTCAGGGGCAGCGGGACATCTCATTTTCTCTCATCCTTTTTACAAATCTATGTTTTTCTCTCTTCCTCTCTTTATTTTTCTTTAAATTTGTCACCCATCCCATTTTTATGCTCCTACAGCTCTGTACACAGGTACCCCCTTAACCACTTGGGAGACCATCACTCGTCTTTGTTAATTCCCCTGAACATCCAGTGTGGGAGCACTCCACTGTCACTCCTGCTCAGTATTGGAACTGAGGCCAGGTATCGGTCTCTAGAAGGAGGATATGACAGACCATTGCACTTTGCAGGAATCCTGTGGGTCCAAATGAGCTATTTAAAAAATACCATGTCTTCCAAGGAACAGGGACACTGTGTGAATATGGGGGAATTACTGATCTGGCAATGAGTCTCATCTATGTTATACAAACTACTGTGTTTTACAAAGCACAAAATTTGAGCATTTGGACAAATTCGTCTCCTCATAATACTTTACAAACATGTTAGCCCAAAAGGTAGTTAGTTGTAATCTTGACTTCCCCCGGAAGACACCTCTCCAGTGGGTGATGAGGCACCTTCATCATGTCTGATGGGGAAGTAGCCAAGGGGGACTAGTCTTTGATCTGGTGCATCAGAAATGAAAATCTGTCAATTCTGATCTCAAAAGACAAGGACAACTGAGACATTTGGGACCAGCCTTGGACACTGATTGGACCACGGACCTACACTGTCTCTCCCTGAAGCTCATTCTGTTGCCTCTGAACTAAGTCAGTGGAGACTCTTTCTGAAGGGTTGCTGGTAGACAGGACTAACAAGTACTGTAAACTTTCAGATCAGGATTGCAATGGGTACAGTGATAACCTTTCAGGAGCTATGTTTTTGATGTGTCGTAAGGCAACGCTATGGAGTAGAGAACCTTAATGCAGTCTGTACTCTTTGCCCACTGCTCTCTAACACGAGTCGGTAGAAAGACGGTGGGCCGTGCAGTTCAACCTGGGATGGAGTTTCAGCTCTTCCAAGACTAGTGGGGTCAAAGTAGTTATATGAACCTCTCAAGATGCGGTTTCCTCCTATGTTAAAGTGAGTGTGTGTGAGAGAGAGAAGGAGACAGAGAAAGACAGAGAGTCATGCCTAACTCAGCACACAGGCGCTCAATAAACATTGGGTTCTCCACACCTATTCACAGAAACAGAAGACACCTGTAGGCATCACTTACTTAATGTGGGCCTATGAGTATTTTCTTAAATGTTTCTGGCTTTTCAGAGCACATTTAACTAGGAAGTTCTTCCCACATCTTGGCTGTCGTCTCTTTAGAATTAAGATGTAAAGACGCTTCACATTGCTGTCACACACCAAAAGCCCTTCCAGGTACTGCAGAATAAGGAACATGCATTCCTAGATGAGTTAGTTCCTTTGATACTTTGATTGCTCACAGTGGTTTTGCCTACATCCTCTCCAAATTCTCCACTCCTCCTTTTAGTACAGGGTGTGGCCATCGAGCTATAATTACACTCTTAAGGACAGTTAGCGGTGTCCTGTGGTTCCTGCTGTTAAAGTAATCAAACAGAAGCCTGCTAGACCACGGTGGCCAAATGTCCTGAGTTCCTGTGTCTGCAATCTGAAACCCAACTCAGTGGTCATGTTCTAGGACAATCTGAAACAGCCAGCTAAGCCCTAACTTGGGACTTTCCACTGAGATGAATTCTTTGCCTTGCTTCTGAGTTCACCCCATAAAAGCCTTCCTCTTTGCCCCTTCTGTGGAGCCATGAACCACTTGTGATCCAGAGCTGGCCCATCCATGATTGCTGTTTGCTCAGATAAATTCTTTTTTTTTTTTTTGAGACAGAGTCTCCCTCTGTCACCCAGACCAGAGTGCAGTGGTACAATCTCGGCTCACTACAACCACTGTCTCCTGGGATCAAGCGATTCTCCTGCCATGGCCTCCCAAGTAGCTGGGATTACAGGCACCCACCATCATGCCTAGCTGATTTTTGTATTTTCAGTAGAGACAGGGTTTTACCACGTTTGCCAGGCTGGTCTTGAACTGCTGGACTCAAGTGATCCACCCACCTCGGCCTCCGAAAGTACTGGGATTACAGGCATAAGCCACCATGGCTAGCCTCAAATCAAGTCTTTAATATTAATGTGCCTCAGTTTATCTTCAACACTACATGCTGTACTCCAGTCTCAATACCAGCCTTGTGCTTTCTCATTGACCTTCGTTAGCCAGTGCTTTTCTTGTCTGTAGACTTTAGAAAATCACCAGAAACCTAATAATAAAGATCGTATTCATTCATTTAACTGATCTGTGTTCAGCACTGCCTGTAAACTGGGCACTGTTCTAGTCAATTCATACACAATGATGAGATCTAGGCAGAGTCCCCTCCCTCTTCTAGACAAATGGTGGAGAAAGATGATAGTGGTTGTGATGTAGCCGATGAGAGCAGGAACAAGAGCAGTGGAAGGGACTGGTGGGACAATGAGGCATGGTAAGGCCCTGCTGTAGCTAGAGTGTGCAGAGGAGGCTTTGAGAAAGTGGCAGCTTTAAACAGACCAGCAAATTTTATGAATTCCAGCTTGGGATTGACAAGTCATCTAAATCGGTAAATGTCTTGCTTGTCATTGGCCCCAAATCAAGGAATTTTAAGATGTCCTTTGTCATCCACATTCCAGAGCTTGACAAACATTGCCTAGGCCCCTGTTCAAATATCTGTTCTTCATGCATGAATACATGCAGAAGGTTTCCCCCATAAAATTCAGGTGGTTACCATGTGTAACTGCATCGCAGTACTCACCTCCGAATTATTTACGGGTAAGCTGCAAGTTACACAGCATGTCTCCGCTGCTCTCCATTTGCATGTAGACACCTCTATGTACATTAGAAAGCAGAGAGAGAGCATGACAACCCTTCAGATACTAGTTGAGAAAAATTAACGCGAGTGCCTCCCTATTCATCTGGGGGCCATGTCTTCTCAGATGAGGACGTCCACCCCAAACCCAGGCAAGCCTGGCACATATTAAAGATGCTGATATCTCACACCCAATGCAGCTGTCAAGTCTGCTCTAAGCATGCTGTGGCTCCTGATGTTTCAAGGCCTTCTCATAGTGCATGCATTTCTCACTTACTACGCTACTGACATGTAAATGGATTTATAGGAAATATAAATGCTTTCTAAAAGCCACAAATAAAATGTCTGAATGCATGCCCAGCTTGTCTCATATTTTGGTCCACGTGCTGTGAGTGATGTGGCAGTCGATGTCAGCCCTAGAAAAGAGCTGCTGTTGGCGTCTCGATCATTGGCATCATCCCTGTTTATTTATTGAAGTCTCGAATGCAAGGTCAGGGCACTGGGAGATTACCAGCCTAGAAGAAGAAGTAGCTTTGAAAATATGTCATTTGCCTCTGGGCCATTTTTTCCTTTTTCTTTCTTCCTTCCTTGTTTCCTTGCTTTCTTCCTTCCTTCCTTTTTCCCTCTATCTTTCCAAATGTCTTCCTTCCTATAATTCTTTCAGCAGAGAGAGGGGGAATAAGCCTAAACAGAGCATGTATGAGAATACAGGCATTAGTCAAAGAAAGAGAGGAGATAGGTGTAAAGTTAATTTTCTTAAGATTTAATTTGTGTTTTCTGGCCAGGCACGGTGGCTCATGCCTGTAATCCCAGCACTTTGGGAGGCCAAGGCAGGTGGATCACTTGAGGTCAGGAGTTCGAGACCAGCCTGACTAACATGGTGAAACCCCATCTCTACTAAAAATATGAAAATTAGCTGGGTGTGGTGGTGGGTGTCTGTAGTCCCAGCTGCTTGGGAGGCTGAGGCAGGAGAATCACTTGAACCCAAAAGGCAGAGGTTGCAGCAAGCCAAGATCCTGCCACTGCACTCCAGCCTGGACAACAGAGTGAGACTCCATCTCAGAAAAAAAAAAAAAAAAAAAAGATTTTATTTGTGTTTCCTTAGCCAGGTTATTTTGGGTTGTTACTGTTTTGCTTTCAACTGGAACTAAGTGGAATCCTTGGCTAATAAGTTTTATGTGGATCCTGCCCCGGTTATCTCAAATGATTTATTGGAGTAAAATCTGAAAAATATCTTCCTTTACTAGATTATGTTTCTATAATGATAACTCATCAAACAGAAATGCTAGAGAGAAATCCAAAGAACTTAAGTTGTTCTTTTCTATCAAAATTCTTTACTTCTGAAATTCACTAAATTCTAACCTTTTTCCATTATCATAGCCACTCTTTTGCCAAAGGACATAACAAGAATTTCTTCAACACCACTGATAGTAAATCTCTGACTATATTGAATCCAGAATTTCAAGAACATATTTCAAAATTTTAACTTATTAAAAAATGTTTTTTAAATTCTTTATGTGATTTCTTCCGTGTAGACCCTGCACAAAAGTTCTTCTTATGTTAACTTTATACTATCCTTAATTTTTCCCTAAATACCTAATGTAGTCTCTTTAGAATAATACACAACAACCAGGGTTGGAAACAGTTCAATAGGAAAGTGTCTCTATCTGGACAAACTCTTCCTGTGATCTCAGAAGTCCCCTCCATTCCCCCGTTAATGGTACTGTGGACATGGGGAAAGGAACGTTAAGTTGTAACTACAGAAGTTACAACATACTCTCTATTCACCCTCATGCTGGTCCTGCTTTTTAGTGAAGATCGAATGCAATTGCTGCATGGACTCAGGCCATTGGTTTTGACCCAGAAAGTAAACTCCAGGCATAACTGCCAAATACCCAACTCCCTTCTAACCACTTGTCTACAACTTTTGGATGGAAATTCTATGTCTACTCATTAATTGTCTAGAAAGGACTGATTTCTGCCATTCAGAGTCACCTGAGAATGTCCACGTATGTTGGGAATTCAACACGTTTCGATTAATACTTAAGTACCCCCACTCAAGCATCAATTCAAAATCGAGGTGAGGAATGCCCCAACTCTCCTGGTGTGGGGTACTGGGGGGTAAAGCCTCACCCAGGTGAATTTCGCATGATTTTCTTACATCATCACTCAAAGGCATAAGGACCAGGAGGATCCTTCCTTTCTCTACTTAGTTTGTTGCTTCCCCACTTGCTGTCCTTTTGTGCTCCCTGTCTCTAATGGTTCAGGTACTAAATTAAGGGTTAGCAAGGAATAGGAATTTCAGAGAAGAAAACTCTGTGGAGTTGAGGAAAACCACAAATATTGTAGCACATGATTTAGTATGGCACATGGAAAAAACAGGATCCAGCAGCCTGAAAAATCCTCTGTTCAGTTATGTGAGCTTGGACATGTAACTTCATCTTTGAGCTTTCTTCATTTGTAAAATCAGGATCTTAATTTTTAAAAAGTAAAGAAAACTGAGGCTGATGTGGGGGGTCACTTGAGCCCAGGAGTTTGAAACCAGTCTGGGCAACAGAGGGATACCCTCTCTCTACAAATAATACAAAAATTAGCCAGGCATGGTGGTACATGCCTGTGGTCCCAGCTACTCAGGAGGCTGAGGTAGGAGGATCACTGAGCCCAGAAAGTGGAGGCTGCAGTGAGATTTTATTGTACCATTGCACTCTCGCCTGGGCAACAGAGCAGAATCCTGTCTCAAAACTAAAGAAAGAAAGAAAGAAAGAAAATGAAGAAAACTATTCATCATGCCAAAGGCCCATGAGCCATGCCTGGCACCAACAGTTGGCATCTCTGTTTTTGTTCGCATATAGTCATTTTATCGAGATAAGCTGAGGCCACTCCAGCCTTTGCACCTTTGAAAACTGCTTAAGACTAACTCCTGACCTCTCATAACGCATTTTGGAAAAGAAGACTTTATTGCATATTCATTACTCTTAATTTATTTCAAAAATCAGGTTTTTTACTTTATTAAGTTCTTTTTTTTTTTTTTTTTTTTTTTTTTTTTGAGACGTAGTCTCACTCTGTCACTCTGGCTGGAGTGCAGTGGTGCATGATCTCAGCTCACTGCAACCTCTGCCTCCTGGGATCAAGCGATTCTCCTGTCTCAGCCTCCCGAGTAGCTGGGATTACAGGTACCTGCCACCACACCCAACTAATTTTTTGTATTTTTAGTAGAGACGGGTTTTCACCATGTTAGCCAGGATGGTCTCTATCTCCTGACCTTGTGATCTGCCCTCCTCAGCCTCCCAAAGTGCTGAGATTACAGGTGTGAGCCACCACACCCAGCCTTATCAAGTTCTTAAACAAGTGCCTTTCATGTGCCAGACACAGTGCTAGGAACTTTCTTAAACACGGCATTTGAATCTCTACAGCAATCCCACAAGTAGGTTTCAATTTCCCCCTCTCACAGTGAAATAAATGGAAATTCAGAGATGGTAAGTGAATGACTCAGAGCCACTATCAGTCAGAATTAGTGGGGCTAGAACTGGAACTCGGACCTGGCTAGAATTATTCAACACAAACAGAATCTATTTCCCTTACAAAAGTCAGAGGAGGCTGGGCATGGTGGCTCATGCCTGTAATCCCAGCACTTTGGGAGGCAGAGGCAGGCAGATCACTTGAGGTCAGGAGTTTGAGACCAGCCTGGTCAACGTGGTGAAACCCCATTTAAAAAAAAAAAAGACAAAAATTAGCCAGGCACAGTGGCCCATGCCTGTAATCCCAGCTACTGAGGAGGCTGAGGTAGGGGAATTGCTTGAACCCGGGAGGTGAAGGTTGCAGTGAACCAAGATTGCACCACTGCGCTCCATCCTGGGCAACAGAGCGAGACTCCATTTAAAAAAAAAAAAGGAAAGGCCCTCTGTGTTGTAGTTAGGGCCTCAGGTTCTAGGGTCAAAATCGCCTGGTTCAGTGCTACTTGGTCACTTCCTACCACTGCGGCCTGGGGACCTCACTGTCGTCTTTAAGCATCCATTTCTTCATTGTAAAATGGTCACCTAAGAGGGGCAACAGGTGAGATCACACACGGGCAGCGTCAAACTCTGTGTCGCGCGTTAGCTCGTAAAGGATTCTCACCATTTTCATTACATAGATATGCATTTAGCGAACAATAACGACCTTACATGTTTGTGTGTCACCGTGTGAACTTATAATTCCATGTCCTTCATGTAAACGATGTGTTTCCATCCAACGTATTTTCAGAGACTCGCGTCACTGCCTCACTTCTAATTTTCTATGATATACGATTGTTTCTGTGTAGGCAACACCAGACATTGTTTTCCGATGTAGGCTGGAACACTAGAAAACTCCACCACCTTGTATGTGAAAATGCCAATGCACTTTATAAGCAAAGTCAACCGCAAAATGTTTATAGGGTCAGGCGGTTAGAACTGAGGTACAAACATGGTTTAGAAGGGATTCTTACAATGGTGCTAAAGTTCTAGAAGCAAATACTATGTGGGAGGCCATAGAAAGAGTGAATTGTTGTTCACACTTCAGCTTTGATTTGGAGACACCTGTGAAAGAAAATAATCTTTTCCCCAGTACTTACTGGTTATTTTATTTCCAGAAAACATGCTTGTTATTTTAGCCAAGGTAATTGCCTTGGCTTTCGGGTATGGTTTGTGCTAAATGAACAGTGACACCTACTGGTGGAAGATGATCACGTTTCTTTACTAAAAGAAGCTCGTGTTCTCACTTGGCTGTATATAATCCCAGAAATAATACAGAGTGTTTTGATTTCAAAGAGCAAAGAACCAACACTGGAGTTTAGAAGAAAAATCAAACCACGTTGAGGCAGATACATGAATATAGACAAATTCACTTTCTGGAGTGAAGATTGCTCTTTTCTTCTCTAAAAATGCTGGATTCCCCCAACCACCACCCCAAAAATAAGCTTGTCAGAGCTGCTCCAAGTAAAGGCAGTTCAAGTGCCAAGTAAAGATGTTTGGCTTGACACACCTGGTTTTCCTCTCTCCATGGAGTAAACAGATTGGCAGACACTGCTTCAAGCACATTTTTTGCCTAACTCATTACATATTAATACTTCCAAAGTAAATCTCTCCATTCTGTAACTTTGTTATTTAAATATTTTTATTAATACACAGTAATACTTTTCCAGATGGCATTATCAGAAGTTTTAGTGAGAATAAGCAACTGAAAACACAACAGCTGCTCGGCTTGGCAGCGTGAGAGCCCTGCGCTGCAACACTCCCAGGTCCCCATGGAGTCAGCCAGGCCTGGGGGCCAGGCCCAGGAGGGAGTGTGGGAGGCCAGCCTGCAGCTCCCAGCATTACTCACTCCCCTGGGTGGGCCACTGAGTCTGAGTCTAGGTTTGGAGTAGAAAGTAGGAGGTCTGTCTACATTCCCCTAGCTCAGCTTTGCCTAGGGCCCTGTCCTTGGGGAATTATTAGACACTGTTGATTTACAAAAGCTGGTATTTTCATCTAATTTGGTTCTCTGGGTCTGGAGGTTAAAACCCAGGGGGGCCGGAGGGATGACTGGTTGGCAGCCGAAATCTCCAATGTGTTGTAAAGGTTATTTAAGCTGAGTTTCCTTGCCTGTGAAAATGTGTGTGTCAAGTCCTGCTGTGACAATTACAGGAAACAGTAGACCTAACCCCCAGCCCCGTGAGTTTTTTCTTTTTTAAGACACAAATCCCATTCTAAGAGTTATGAGAGAAGGTACATTTTATACACTTTAATTCAGAGATTAAATCAGTAGCACAGTCTTGGAGGCCTTAGATAACTTTTTTTTTTTTTTTTTTTTTGAGATGGAGTCTCACTCTGTCGCCAGGCTGGAGTGCAGTGTCGCCATCTCTGCCCACTGCAACCTCTGCCTCCCAGGTTCAAGTGATTCTGCTGCCTCAGCTTCCCGAGTAGCTGGGACTACAGGTGCATGCCACCACGCCCAGCTAATTTTTTTATTTTTAGTAAAGATGGGGGTTTTACCATGTTGACCAGAATGGTCTTGATCTCTTGACCTTGTGATCCGGCCACCTTGGCCTCCCAAAGTGCTGGGGTTACAGTCGTGAGCCACCGCGCCAAGCCCATTAGGTGACTTTTACAGGCCATCGAAAACCAGCTGCCATCAGAAACTCTGGACCCACAGGCAAGCTCTCTCCTTGCTCTTGGCCCGGGTCTGGAGCTTGAATGAGGGGTGAACATGAGCTAGCAGAGCCACACCCACTACTCCTTCCTCGGCCCCATCTCCCTCCAGAGTTCTTTCCTCCATCTTCCTTTCTTCTCTTTCTGGTACCTCATCCCAGAGCTTTAGCTGCTTCCCCAGTAGACATGGCTTTCAGTGCAAATCCTGCATTCCGACCTCTCTCCTGCGTGCTTAGCATCTGCTGGACGTCTAGATGGGGGAGTCTTCAACACGCCAAGGCCCCCGGGCAGGAGGATGGTGACAGTTCGGTGTGACCACACTCCGTAGCACAGTTGATACAAGCCTTACCTTGAAGCACTTTGTCTTATGGTCAGAACAGTGAACCATTCTCTCTGGCCCATGTTAAAAAGATTAAAAGCTGATAGCTTGCCGTCCCCCCACCACCCCCCTCCAGTTTTTATGAGCAAATATAGGAAACTGTCTCCTGCGAGGCAGCAGGTAGGCATAGATGAGGCTGGTCAGGGATCGCTGGTTACAACAGGTCTCTGTTGCTGTTCCTCTCTGTTGGTCAGCCTGGGTTTGAATTTAGATGCCGAGAGCTGATGGGCCCATCACTAGAATGACTTTGGGTGAGTTGTTTAGCAAATATATGCCTCATTCACACATTTATTCAACAAATATGAACTGGCATCATCTACGAACCAGGTCCTGTTCTAGGCACTGGGAGACGTCAGTGCTCAAAAGAAACAAAGCTCCTGCCCCGCAGTGTGTGCGCTCTCCTGGGGGGAAAACAGACTGAGAAAAACAAGCCCAATCCATCATCAAGCTCTCCGGTATCTTAGAGCAGGGGTGGCCACACTTTTCAGTAAAGGGCCAGGCAGTGCGTCTGTTAGCTCTGAGGGTCACTGGTCATTCTGTGAAAGTGGCCACCATCAGTACACGAACCAAAAGGTGTGGCTGTGTCCCAGTAAAATGTGATTATAAAGTGGTTCGCCTGAGCTCTGTATCAGAGCATTTCCACAGGTGTGGAAGCGAAGTGGGAGAGTCCAGTTAAGGGGGACCTGCTGTACCTGAGGTGGGAGGATGGGAAGGGCAGGTTGAGCTTCAGAGTAAACTTCATCAAGAAGGTGCAATTTGAGCAAAGACAGGACCCAGAGGGAGCCAGCTGGGTGGGCACCTGCAGGATCCCAGGGTGTTCCCAGTGGAGTGACGCTGGATGAAAGCCCACGGCATGTTCTGGCACACCCAGAGAGCAATGCAGCTCCAGGAGACACTGTGGGGAGAGAGGGATGCAGTGGGGAGGCCTGGTGAGGACACCTGGCTCTCATTCCCAGTGAAATGGGCAGTGGAGGGGAGTGAGAGCAGAACTGACAACATCTGAAGTCCTGCTCTGGCTGCTGTCCGGGATGAAGGTCAGGAGGGGCCAGGCAGACTCTAGGAGAGATTAGACTATTGCAGCAACCAGGGCAGGAGGTGGCTGTGGCTTAGATCCGGGTGGTGGGGGGAGCCGGGGGACATTTCCTGAGGCTTGTAAGAGAGGCGTGAGAAAAGATTCATAACACCTCGAAGGCTTTGCATTTCCTCATCTGTGGCTGGAACAATCACTCTGCCATAGGATTCTGAGGATCAGCTAAGTTGACTCACATAAAGGGGTTGGCACAGTGCTTACTATTTAGCTATTGCTCAGTTCATGTAGGTAGTGTCGTTACTGTTTATTATGATGTTATGGAGTTGTTCAAATCTAGATTTGACTCTAAGCTAAATCACCTACCAGCCAGAGGATCTTGAAAATGCTTGTCATCTCGAAGTCTCAATTGCCCACGTATATCAAATGAGTTTAAGACAGAAAATGAGGAGGCCTGTCTGCATGAATGGTTCCTCGAGGAGATGTTACTGCATCTGAGTGGGTCTCAATTATGTGATCACCACTTTCTTGGTGCCCCTCTCCGGCGTTATTCTATAGAGTTAGCCGTGTTCTCCCCAAATATCTTTGGGAGCAGCCTGCCCTGCACCCAGGCCACAGAGCTCTGGAGTCCTGTTGACTCCACACTCATGGTGAAGTTGTGGGTAAGAACCAGGTGATGCTCCGCAGAACGGCAGGCTCCGTCCGTCCCTCTGAGGAGCTGCCAACAGTGTGTAGGTGGAAGAAAGTGAATTCCTCCCATGCCTAGCTCCCTTTCAAAAGGCATTCAATTTCCTGTGACTGATGGGAGAGTTTCTATTTGAAATGGAAGCCTCTTAATTTACAGCCCACAGTAATAGAGTCTGGCAACTACAGACCCTCCCCGTGCCGTTCACGGCTGCCCTGCCTGTGGAGACCATCCTCTGGGCGAGGAGCATAAGGTGCCTTTCATGCCTTTCGCACTTTGGGGCTTCACCAGGAAAAGATGACCTTACTCAGTTAAAAAAAAAAAAAACTCCTCTTCACCCGACGTGCAGTAGCTGTGAAGCGTCGAGAAGAACACGTGCCATTGAACGGTGGCACCTGAATTACCTGCCATTTTCTATTTTTCAAAACAGTCTCAGCCAAAGGCTAGAAGTGAATAAATAATTCTACCACCACTCCTCGAAATAAGATTTTAGCACTCTGTTATTTGCTTCGAACAGGAGATCAGAGAACATCTGAGAGTGGCACTTTGCATTTGGGACAGGGCACGGCAGCCGTGGCTGACGGCTAAGGACTGTCTCAGGCAGAAACCCTTGCCTGGGGCCTCAGGTGCGTCTTAACAGAATCTGGGAATAAATACCAGGAACTGACACAGAGCGCCCGAGAACACAGAGACTGGCCGCTGCCTGTGACAAACAATGCTGAACACCCTGCAGTCTACCGAGTGGCTCTGACATCTGGGGAGAAAATGCTGGAAAGAACCTCTTTTGCAAAATCCTGCATGGAGATTGAGAGCATAGTGTCGAGTTTCCACCTTGTTGAGAGTTTGTGCTCCAGAGAGCCATTTGCAGCAAAGAAAGAGAGAAGTCTGAATTAAAATGACACCAGTACCCTGCCCTCACTGACCCTTCCCCACTCGGCCCAGGACACAGTGCTGTCAAGGAGTTTCATGTCCCACCTCTGTGCCTGGCTGCTTCTCTCAGGCGCCCCTTCCTTCCTGGAGTGTTCACCTCTTTCTCCCACCTCTGCCTCACTTCCCTTTCCACAGTCTCCCCTTCAGAAGGCAGGAAAGAGAAAGGAATAGCAGTTGGGTAAGGCCTATGTTGCCCGACTTCATGCTGTAAATGCTTACCTGTCCTCTCGGGAAGTTTCCCTTTTAATTAAAAATTGTATTTTTGAAGGAGCTTCCTCATAGCTGGGGAACTGGAACATCTCATTTGTCTGGCATTATCCTTTTTCTCAGGAATGGCCGTGTGGCTTCCTTCTCAGCTGGACTCCTGTGGGAAGCTGTGAACAGAAGGTGCCCTGGGACCTGCTCAGGTGTCCCTGGGACCCGGTGTAGCCCATGCCTCTGTGGGCTTCATCTCATGCCAACACCCCCAGTTCCCAGGCTTTCCTGGCCCACCCTGCCAGCCCACCACAGCCAGCATGCCCACATGAGCCTGCCAGGTTCGGCCTTCTCCCCCAGTTCTCACTGCAGCATGCCCACTTGGCTTCCATTCCCAGCTGGCCAGATCCCTACATCCTCTCTGATGTATTTGGTTACCCTGTGTTGATGTGCTGGCGACCTGCTACAGCTGTCATTCCCTTTGCTGTGGTATGTGTATATGAATTTTTCTTCTAATGGAAAGAGACTTAGGAAGTGAAGGGAAAGTAGAGGGAGGACAGGGCCCTGGCAGGGGAACAAAGAACAGGAATGTCCCGGGGAGTCTTACAGACCCTCCAGACCATGCCCTGGAGGCCAGTGTCCGGGAGACAGTGGGTTTCCACAAATAAATGGGAAGGGGTCCCACAGCCCTAAATGCACAGTCCTCCGCCCCTCAACCTTCCACATACTTGACCTCCTGGTGTTATTTAGGTGTTCAGAAAAGATAATATCATTTCCAAAGGAGCTGAATGTGCTTCCAGAATAAAGCTCAATCCCTGCAAGATTCTAGTCCAGCAGTCAGGAAGGCAGGCAAGAGCAGACAGAGCCTGTCTCTGATTACACTTCATTCTCCAGCACAGACCACAGGGATACATGCATAGGTGCTGCTTAATAAACTCTTGATGACTGAATGAGTGAGGAAGGAATGAGTGAGTGGAGGAATGAGTGAGTGAAGGAACGAGTGAGTGGAGGAATGAGTGAGGAAGGAATGAGTGAATGGAGGAATGAGTGAGTGGAGGAATGAGGGAGTGGAGGAGTGAGTGAGGAAAGAATTAGTGAGTAGAGGAATGAGTGAGTGGAGGAATGAGTGAGGAAGGAATGAGTGAGTGGAGGAATGAGTGAGGAAAGAATGAGTGAGTGGAGGAATGAGTGAGGAAGGAATGAGTGAGTGGAGGAATGAGTGAGGAAGGAACGAGTGAGTGGAGGAATGAGTGAGTGAAGGAACGAGTGAGTGGAGGAATGAGTGAGGAAAGAATGAGTGAGTGGAGGAATGAGTGAGGAAGGAATGAGTGAGTGGAGGAATGAGTGAGGAAGGAATGAGTGAGTGGAGGAATGAGTGAGTGAAGGAACGAGTGAGTGGAGGAATGAGTGAGGAAAGAATGAGTGAGTGGAGGAATGAGTGAGGAAGGAATGAGTGAGTGGAGGAATGAGTGAGGAAGGAATGAGTGAGTGGAGGAATGAGTGAGTGAAGGAACGAGTGAGTGGAGGAATGAGTGAGGAAGGAATGAGTGATGGAGGAATGAGTGAGTGGAGGAATGAGTGAGGAAGAAATGAGTGAGTGAGGAAGGAATGAGTGGAAGAATGCGTAAGTGGGGGAATGAGCAAAGAAGCAATGAGTGAGTGGAGGAATGAGTAAGGAAAGAATGAATGAGTGGAGGAGTGAGTGAGAAAGGAATGACTGAGTCTGCAGACAGACACTGTGTTGGTCTCTTAGGCATCCCTGTCACCATGGCACCCAGACTCTCTGACTGTATTAGTCTGTTTTCACACTGCTAATAAAGACATACCTGAGACTGGGTAACTTATCAAGGAAAGAGTTTTAACTAACTCACAGTTCCACATAGCTGGGGAGGCCTCACAATCATGGCAGAAAGCCAATGAGGGAGCAAAGGCATGTCTTACATGGCGGCAGGCAAGAGAGCATGTGAAGGAGACCTCCCCTTTATAAAACCATCAGATCTTGTGAGATTTATTCACTACCACAAGGACAGTATGGGGAAAGCCACCCCTATGATTCAATTATCTCCACCTGGCCCCACTCTTGACATGTGGGGATTACTACAATTCAATGTGAGATTTGGGTGGGGACACAGCCAAGCTGTGTCACTGACCTAGAGCCTCTGGGGTCTCACGAGTAAAAACAGAGGCCCTAAATCTTGCCTCACAGTGAAACTAGAGTTTGCCAGCATCCCAGAGGTCCTGCACTAGTTTATATCACTGCTGACAATATTAGGTTTTTGATCTGAAAAATAAAATCTACTACGGGGAAGCAGAATGAGTCATCTGCCTTCCTTCCACCTGAGGAAACGGGTTTCAGGATGAAACTTCCTGTTTACCCAGATTTTGTAAACATTACCAAACCATTGAGTGGCCCTTTCTCTTATTCTTATGGGTAGGTGATGAGTTGCTTTGCTTGGTTTTAAGGAATCCCATCATTCTGAGGATTCAACGTTCTGCCCATACCTGAGGCTGCTGCCATCAAGCCCCTTGGCGTGCCATTGTCATGAGCACCAATGATGCACGTCCCATGGTGCTTTTTCCCCTCCCTCACCGTAACCCCGATTCTCCTCCCTGCTCCTCCCCATCCTCCATTCCATGCTTCCCCAGGTCCATCTGCTTCCTTGTAACCAATGCTTGGCCCACAATGAGCCCCAGAGTAGAGAAAATAGCTCGTCCTTCCCCTCTCGCTGCTGTGTGTGTCCAGCTCAGACACAGGCTCCTCAGAGTATCTGCCAGGAGCAGGGCCTTAGTGGGCCATGAGCTTGCTGTGCAGCCTGGCAAGGTCAAATCAGCAGCCCCGTTACAGTTGGTTGGGAGGTTCTCAGGTTTACTTAAAGGCCAGTGCCACTGTTCATAGCTCGGGGGTTGTACATGCCTCCCCGAGGCCAGGAAAGGACTGAAAAAAAGCTGGGCCCAGTGGGTATGAGCAGGGCTCAGTGTGGAGTTCACATCAGCCACCACTCCCAGATACACTGGAGGAGGACACAGCAGGCCACCAGCTCTGGGACAAGGGCTACCAGCTGAGACATGCTCATACTCTCACTCATGTTCACTCTCACCCAGATTCTGTGCCACACACCTGCCCCAGGCCCCCCACCACAACTTATGCAAGCCTTCGCCATCCCCTTCTTCAAGGGCAGCAGGCACTCGAAAAAAGTACCAAATCGCTGATCCAGCAGACGCATGGGCTGCCCAGAGCCTACATCTGTGATCTTTTCCATCCTAGCACAGGTACAGGAAAGGTCACTGTGCCTGGCTTAGCACTTTTATTCATGATACACATGAGACAGAATTTAATCTTCCTGTTTCAAATACTCCCTGAAATATTTTCCAATTCTGCTTCTCAGCTGAAAAGCAAGACAGGGTAAACTTTATGAGAATGGATCTGCTACTCAGATTTATATAGATACATCACAGTTCTATTGATCTGAGGAACACTGAGAACCTTGGGAATGAACAGAAGGCAGACTGCCACTGAAGGGGTTGTCATCTAATAGCGACCAGACTCTGAAAGAACACTGGGTTTGCAGCACGTGACCTCAAATCAGGTCTTACATTCTTATTCCATGGATTGTTGTTTATTGCAAAACATCACACCTGGGTTGGGCTTGCTTTCATTTTTACAGTGACGGCCTTATGTGATTCCATTGAACATTCTGGCAATCTAAAAATATCCAGCAAGCACACCACTTTCCTCTGAACTGAGAGGTGCTGTCAGTAGGAAAGCTACTTGTCTATACCCTGAGAAAGGGGCACCCCAGAAAGACTGGATCCTTCCCCACTTTATGTATTAGTGTCAGCACACTACGTTTTAGTGTGCCATTTGGTAATTTCTTCTTGAAGATCCTATTCAGAAAGCCATATCGCCATTGTAACCCGGCACATTACAGCACACACAATGCTCTCATCATCTCAGAGATTTTCTGTCCAAAATGCTTGTAGTATTGAAGAGTATTCTCAACCATAACCATAGTGTTTAAAAATGTGTCCTCCCGGCCAGGCATGGTGGATCACGCCTGTAATCCCAGCAGTTTGGGAAGCCAAGGCAGGTGGATCACAAGGTCAGGAGTTCAAGACCAGCCTGGCCAATATGGTAAAACCCGTCTCTACTTAAAGTACAAAAATTAGCCGGGCATGGTGGTGGGTGCCTGTAGTCCCAGCTACTCAGGAGGCTGAGAGACAGGAGACTCGCTTAAACCCAGGAGGCGGAGGTTGCAGTGAGCCGAGTCCTCGCCACTGCACTCTAGCCTGGGCGACAGAGCGAGACTCCATCTCAAAAAATTAAAATGTGGCCTCCTATAATACAGCATCTGCAAGTCTTGCTGCATGCTTGTGAACTTCTTGGGAGGATAGCATATAAATGGGCAAAGTCCGCCTCATTTTAGATAAGATTTCATTAGCTATTTCCTAATGTTTTATTTTAATGAAGTAATGAAAAGAGATGTCATTGTGGATTCTTTTTTAATGTCCATGAATGGTTTCAAGTGACATCGTATGGGGACAAAAAATACACTGCAGACCTTGCCACCTGAGCAGCATTTCCACAGCTGTTTTCTTCCTGCAGATCCTTCTTGCATTCCACACATGTCCACTCCCGGTGTCGGCACCGCCCACCCCTGACCAATGGCACAGGCTCATCAGCCCTCAGTATTGTTAAGCGGAAAATGAAAGAGTTTTTATTATTACAAAAGCAATACATACTCGTTCGACAATGTCAGTAAATTGTACCAAAAAAAAAAAAAAAAAAAAAGGAAAACCTAGAAAACAAACATAATCCCATGTGGCTAGATGCGGGATTTTTGACTCATTGCTGTAAAGCTTTCTAGATACGTTTCACATGTATACGCAAACCCACATGTGCGCGATTTTAACAGAGACAAGTTTATGCTGAAGGGCTTTTTTTTTTTTTTTTTCACCTTTAATCGTGTGTCACAAACATCTTTGCATTTCTCTAATGCTGTGTTTAATGATGACCATTCGTCAGGGTGTGCCATGACTTATGTAAATGTTTATCTTGCGGAATGATGATAATTTTCCCGTGGCTGAATTTTTCCTGTGTTCCTGACTTTTCTCTAAAAAGAAAAATTCCTAGAAGAGGAAGTTAGAGAGTCAAAGTATGTGCATGTTTTTAAGGCTTTTGCTAAGCGCATCCATGTGAAGAGACCACCAAACTGGCTTTGTGTGAGCAATAAAACTGTTTATTCAATTCAGTGCGAGTGGGCTGAGTCCGAAAAGAGAGTCAGTGAAGGGAGATAGGAGAGAGGCAGCTTTGTAGGACTTGGGTAGCCCGTGAAAGTTACAGTTAAAGGTGGTTATCTATTGTTAGCAGAGGAGGGGGTTCCAAGGTGCGTGGTGGGGAGATCTTAAGATTCATTGTCCAAAAGAAGAATGTCACGAGGTCGATTGATCAGTTGCGGCAGGGCCAGAACAAGTCATAATGGCGGAAAGTCATAAGGTTGGTCAATCAGTTAAGGCAGGAACTGGCTGTTTCACTTCTTTTATGGTTTTTCTTTGGCTGCTTCAGACTTCTTGGCTCCTGCAGGCCATCTGGACATATATGTGCAGGTCACAGGGGTTATAATGGCTTGAGCTTTGGCTCAGAGGCCTGACGGCTTTGCATCCAACACTTACCCTCAACTCTAAGAAGTACTTTTTTGTGTATTTTAGCATTTCTGAAATCAGGATATTTTAAATTGATGTAGATGCTTACAATGGTAATATAATGGGGCTTTTCTTTCTTTGATCAAGCCACTATTAAATTGAAGGTGCTTTTTACCATTAATGTCATCTTAGAATGAAGGCATTTCAGTCCTGTTAAATTACCTCCCAGCAAACAATTGTGCCAGTGTGCAGAGCCTCCCACCGAGTGCAGCTGCCCACTTCCCCAGCCCCTCCCTTTTCAGCTTTGCCAAATGAAAAGCAATATTGTTTCTTATTTGTCAAGTCAGTGTACTTCTATATTTATAACTCACTCATGATTAATTACCATTAACATATCTCTTAGCAGTTATAATTTTGATATGACTTTTTGTTTTTCATGTAGATTATGACTCTGTAAAAAATTGTGAAACCATGTTTATAAAAATATAAAGACATTTTAATGACAAATATAGCATACTCATTATAGAGGCTTTTATGTAAATATAATTTGGTGATCTTAATTTAAAATAAATCTTAATTAAATTTCTCCGAAGTCCCCTTTTGTTAAAAATATCCAACGAGCCCAAACCTTGGCTGGCCTATGCTCATGATGTTTCCAAGTCAGCCAGAAGCTCTGTCCTTACTGGTAGCAGCAGTGCCGAGACGCTCCTCTTCAGTTCTAGCTGCATTTCCAAGTCCATCAATGATGGTGCAATTGTGTTGACATAATTCATTGTCTGAGAAATGCTTACAGATTTGCAAATCCCAGATTGTGGTAACATGATTGAACATGACTCGGCGTGAATCACTGATTGACAGAAACAAGTTCTATGTACATTTGAAATGCTTGCTCATCACTGAACACAAAGAGAGAAGGATCCATTTTGCCTGCAGAGAATGGAAATAACTGGGGCAAAAGGAGTTTTTATCGAAAGTCACAGTATTGCCATTAACCCAAAACACATTTCCTTTGGGCTAATACTAAGAAGCCACTTTGTTGTGCTATATAAAGCATTGCACTCAAAATCCTATTGTTACTGATATGACAGAGCAGAACTTAGGGTACCACTCAAAGAAACAAAATAGGAAGTTCGTATCAAGTTACAGTGGTTGAAGCATTTAAAAAGTTTCTGTATACTGAGCAGACATCTCGCTGTAAAAGAAGAACTTGAAAGCAACCACCTTACGTTTTTGGTGGATTTGAGAAAAATAGCTGAAGTGTGCCCACAGTGGATCTCCACCCATTGAGATAACATCAAATTAAACTTCATGACTTTGGAAAAAAATGAGAAAAGTAGACGCTAACTGGGAAGATTTTACTGTAAACCAACACTTACCTCAAATCAAGTGTGTGTATATATATGAAAAAAAACACAAAGCCAGGAGATTGTGAGGGTCATTTCCATCCAGAGACCAATCCCCAGCTTCCCTTATCAGGTTCGTTCCTAGTGTTCTAAGGAGGTGAGTTTACCTCTAATGCTGAGCCAGTGTCAGATGTATGTTTATTTTAGATCCTTGAAATTAACTTGACATTCCTCTTCAGCAAAGAAAAGCATCGTTTTCCAAATTAATGGGAGGAAAAGTCTACTTTAAAGGAAAAATCTATTTGGACTGCCAAATTGGTAGGAACTGGTGTAGACTTGGCAGTTAACCCTTCTGCTGATCCCCTGTTGCCACTTCTCAAATTGCCCAGTGGGTACAAGACTTGGAACATGAGCCTGCCTGGCTGTGAGCACTCATAGACCCTCAGTTTCCCTTCCCTTTCTCCTGGAAACTGGCCCAAAATGCTGATTATGGTGGACCCACATTTATTTATTTATTTATCTTTATTTTATTTTATTTTGTTTTTGAGACAGGGTCTTGCTTTGTCACCCAGGCTGGAGTGGAGTACAATGACACGATCTTGGCTCACTGCAACCTCCACCTCTTGGGTTCAAGCAATTCTCCTGCCTCAGCCTCCCAAGTAGCTGGGATTACAGACCTGCGCCACCATGCCTGGCCAATTTTTGCATTTTTAGTAGAGATGGGGTTTCCCACGCTGGCCGGGCTGGTCTCAAACTCCTGACCTCAAGTGATCTACCCACCTCAGGCTCCCAAAGTGCTGAGATTACAGGCATGAGCCACCATGCCCGGTCGGACCCACTTTTAAACAGCAATCTTGAAAAAGAGGGGTATGAACACAGGATGACAAATGACAACTAATGACTTTTCCCCCAAATCCCATTGTAAATCTTGTCACTGTGTGACCAAACCTATTTCACCCATTGCCATTTGTTCTTGGCCCATAATAAAGTGAAGGCCTGTGAGATATTTGGGGAGATAAATCAGCATTCAGTTTAAAGAGTCGGAGCTGGAGGAGAAGGTGGGAAGCAGGGTTATCATTTAGTCAATCGTCCTGCCTTCAATGAAAATATAAAACATTAAACCTATGTCAGACCATCCCATAAGAGAAGAATTAGGTCCCCTTTTTATGACTTTAAAGGAACATATACTTTTCTGCTGGAACGCCATTCCACTGCAGTATTTACAGCTTTGCATTCTGTTTCTTAGAAGTATGTTGCTACTGACTTGAAAGAGGATGTCAGGTTCTCTGTAGCAATAAAGGGACAGGTGTGGCCATCTGTGCCATTTCAGTGACTTATCTGAATAAGCAGTTCAATCCTTAGAAACAGAGCCTTCCCATGGAAAATATTTCATTTTGACTTGTGTCATTGTGCAGGGAGTGATATACACCATGACAAATTTTCTTGCAGAAAACTCTTTCTGAACACGGAGCCATAGAAATGAATTATTGCAGATAATGTAAACTTAGAGTCACCCCGACACATTTTTGTTCTCTTAATTTTGAGTCTTAACTAAATTTTGCAGATGCCACTGGGGTCATTGAGACAAGAAACTACGTCCAGTGGCTCATGGACACTGATGATATTAGCTCAATTTATAGAATTGTCTTGTTTGCATCTTGATGAATCTTGTTTACCCTTCAAGACATGAAGTGTCACTGGAGCTGTGGAATTTGGACAGACTGTCCAGGGAAAGCAAGTCTTTTCCTCCTCTGTGACTGCTCTAACCTCTGTCATCCCACCTATGCATTGCCACACAATTTTCTGTGTGGGTGCCTGTGTTCTTCTTTCTCTTCTTCTTAGAATAAACCTTTATTAAGCTCCTAGTCAGAGCCAAGTACTTGGATAGCAGCTCTCAGAATACATGGGTGAGACAGTTGGGAACTTGAGTCTAGTGGGGGTGATGGATAAGGAAATAACCAGTGCAGGGTGGAGAGATCTAGGGTCAGGTCAGTACAGAGTGGTGAAAGCACACAGGAGAAACAGCAAACCCAGGCTGGGGTCAGGGAGGTTTGCCCAAAGGGATTTCCTAATGGGGAATCAGAGAACCCCTTAGAATGTTTTCTGTTGCTATAATGGAATACCACAGACTGGGTAATTTATAAAGATAAGTTTATTTGGCTCTTGGTTCTGGAGGCTGGGAAGTCCAAGAGCATGATGCTGGCATCTGGCCAGGATCAGCCCACAGCAGATAGGCAGAAGGGCAAGGGCACATGTGTGAGAGAGAGAGAAGGTTTCCAACAAAGCCCCTCCCCACAGTAACCCACTCCCACCGCACAGCATTACTGCATTCATGAGAGTGGAGCCCTAATAACCTAATCACCTCTGAAAGACCTCACATCAATAAAATCTCAGCATGAGTTCCAGAGAGGCCAAGCATTCAAACCATAGCAATCCCTATTCCAAGTCATCTAGGCAAAGGAGGGCTGGGAGAAGAGAGACTGAGGAGCAGAGGATGCGAGCGTGGCTCTCCAGAGAGCGATTCTCAGAGACGGGGCAGAGTCGTTACGTGCTCCTGCCCTGAGGCCCTGCGCTGCCAGAGAGAAGCATCCTCTCAACAAATGCTTGTGAGATAAAGGAATTATCTGATTCAGAACAATAACTGACCCCATGAGCGGTTTTCCGCTTCTCCATAGGATAACAGTAAAGGGCCCTTTATGAGTTATTAGCCTTTTGAAAATTTGGTTCTCATCACAGAGATGGGATTTCAAAGAATAAGGAGTTAGATCATTGTTATTATTCAGAAAACATTGTTTTTTGTGCTTTTTTTAGTGCTTGCCATGACCTACATCATTAGGCAACTTTTAAAAATATAGAATATTAGGTCCCAATATTACTAAGAGAGCCAGAAGAAAAAGGGGCAGTATTCCCCCCTACAGATGATCAGCTCTCTGAGGGCCCTGCAGTTCTAACAGTCTTTGTCACTAAATCGAGAAGGAGGAAGGGCGCCCACACTGAGAACAGCTGATACTTCACTCTCCATTGTTATTCAGCTTTGCGGGAGTTCAGGAAATGCCACCCCAAAATGTGGTGCTTTAGTGTGCTGACTCCTTAACAGAGGACACTTGGGGAACAGCAAATTCAGGGAAGGCCTTTCTCTGAATTTGCTTCTCCGTGAATACAATTGATGGATCTCAATTGTCGGGAATCCCCTCCCAGGGAATTGTATCAGCCGGGGAAGATTGGTACACGGACACCATGCCTGGAGAGACGACTGCCTGTTCTGCTCAGGGCTGCTCGGGAGACAAGTTTTATTACCTGAGAGATTGTTTATCTACATAACAAGACAACCTTTATTCGCCTTGCAATTCTTCTGCTCACCCTCCTCTAACCTCCCCCCACACAAGAATCCCCAAGCTCCTGTTCTTTTCTGTGTCTAGGATATAGCTCTGTAGGCTTCCATCATCTAACCCTTCTAGGAGTCTCATATTTTGTGGGACTCTCGTGTGTACAGAATTGAATATGCTCTTTCTCCTGTTAATCTGTTTATATGCCATTTTAATCAATAGCCCAGCCAAAGAACCTTGGAGGGTAGTGGGTAGCCATCTTTTGCTCCCCTACAGCTTCCAGCATGTCTCTCATGTTATGGGACCAAAAAGCTATTTATTAGTAGAGAGGCAGCAATGTCTGTGGCATTTCCTCGACTCACCTGAGATCCGCCCATTATCTCAGCTGCCCTGCGACACTATCGAGATACTTGCTCTTTAGCTGTCATTTAATTAGTTTGCTTTCTATGTCCTTAGCAAAGCAATAAAATTGAGAGAGACAGAGAAAAAAAACTTAGGCAGGGGAAGAGTCTTATAAGTCTGGGTTTTATTTTATAATTTCATAAGACACTGCAAGGTGTGCATGTTGCTGGGAGATAACATTTTTCAGGTCACTGAAGGCATTTGGCTTCACCTCCTGCTCACGACCCCCCGAGGCATGAGTTATCTTTGGCCAACAGGCATCCAGAGGAGCCTTTACAGCCCGGCCTGCCGCTGAGACTGTCAGGGCCGTGATGACAATCAGCTCTCTAAGTGGTTCTGGCTCTCACCATTGTCTGCTAGTCAGGGCGGAGATGCATATCAGGAGGATAATGTGGGAAATGCTTCCACCATTATTACCCAGCCCCGAGCTGGGAACCTTCTTTAAGAGGCCTTAAGAACATAAGTAGAAGCATTAAGGACTCCGCTCCAGCGAGATTGGTATGTGAATAAACTTCTCAGACCCCTGGATCTCTCATCTTCTCTCTCTCCCTTTGAGCCAGAACATTCATGAATAATCATTTATGGCAGAGATTCTGGGGCAGAAACACCTGAGCTCCAGTCCAGCCCCTGGAAATCCAAATGCAGCTGACTGAGAATCTCATGGAGAGACACGAGCCTAGAAAGTGTTTGAGACATTTGAGGGATTTATTTCAGCTTCTGTCATTAGTGTGTGCTTAACTTCAAGGGTAAAATCCAAATCAGCACTCTAAATTTTTTTTTTTTAGGTTTTGTTTTTTTTTTTTTGGGTGGGGGACAGAATCTCACTCTTGTCGCCCAAGATGGAGTGCAGTGGCGCTATCTTGGCTCACTGCAACCTCTGCCTTCCGGGTTCAAGGAATTCTCCTGCCTCAGCCTCCTGAGTAGCCTCGATTACAGGCGCCCACCACCACGCCCGGCTAATGTTTTTGTATTTTTACTGGAGACGGGGTTTCACCGTGTTGGCCAGGATGGTCTCAAACTCCTGACCTCAGGTAATCCACCTACCTTGGCCTCCCAAAGTTCTGGAATTACAGATGTGAGCCACTGTGCCCAGCCAACTCTAACTTTTAAAATTAATTCTTCGGTGCTAAAGTATGATTGGCCTTTGGTAGGGTGGATCTTCTCCTCAATTCCCCAGGACATGACTGAACTATCACAAATGAAAGTCCTGTTGCTAAAACCACGCCAGACCAAGCCTTCCAGCCTGATACTTTACATGCAAAAGCAGGTGTCTTTGACCCAACCTTCTTTGTTGGCTAAATTAAGAGACTGCAATAACACCAGGTCAAAACTTATGTGAATGGTGGATTTCTATGATTACATGTTTATTAAGCTCATTCTATAACGAAGGATGGTGCTGCAGTCTTCAGAAACAGATGTTTGTTTGCCGTGTACTCTGATCAACAGTCCTCCCCTAGAATAATGGTCTGGACACTATCCGTGCCTGGTCTAAGATTTGACAAAGTGTGCAAACAAGTAAATCAGACAAGCAGAGACATGGTGAAAGTTAGCGATAACCCGGGACAGTTCTTATTTTCTGGTTTTATTTAACAAATGACTCAGAACGTGTGGCAGAAAAATTCATATGCTCTCACTGCAGGACAGTTGTGCCTCATATTTTCTTTAATTTGACTGATTTTCTGTCCCCTGCAGCTCTTTTCTTCAACACAGTATGAAGTGAAACTCAAATGGGTCATCCAAAGGCTGAAAATAAACAGAGCATCCTTTATTAGAAAAAAAAAAAAAAAACCTGAATTTCTTTGTCTTAGAATACGTTTAATTTTTGGCCAGGTGTGGTGGCTCATGCCTGTAGTCCCAGCACTTTGGGAGGCTGAGGGGAGTGGATTACCCAAGGTCAGGGGTTGGAGACCAGCCTGGCCAATATGGTGAAAGCAAAACCCTGTCTCTACTAAAAATACAAAAATTAGCTGGGCATGGTGGCATGTGCCTGTAATTCCAGCTACTTGGGAGGCTGAGGCAGGAGAATTGCTTGAACCCAGGAGGTACAGGTTACAGTGAGCTGAGATTGTGCCATTGCACTCCAGCCTGGGCAACAAGAGCAAAATTCCATCTCAAAAAAAAGATGAGGTTTAATTTTCTAATCTTCCCCATGTCCCCACCTCACCTCATCCGACTTTCTTTCTAAAATATTGGAGGTGTTCAGTCACTTTTGTTCTGTGGCCCCTTAACTGAATTCTGCATAGTGCAAGGAGTCCTCAGACTGCAGGGTCCTTGGAGACCTGCGCAGTCCAGCGTGTTGGCTGCTAGCCCTGGGAGGCTCCTGTCCAACACGGTGCCCACGTGAGGCTCCTGAGCCCATAGAATAGGGCTAGTACCAACTAAGATGCATTGAAAGTGCAAAAGCAGACCTGATTCCAAAAGCTTAGTAAAAATGAGTGTAAAATAACTCATTACCAATTTTTATATCGATTGCATGTTGAAATGATACAATTTTGAATATATTTAGTTAAGTAAAATACTGAAATTAATTTTACCTGTTTCTTTTTCCTCTTTTCATATAGCTCCTAGCCCATTAAAAATTATTGCTATTTCAATTGTTC
This sequence comes from Rhinopithecus roxellana, assembly GCF_007565055.1. NCBI lineage: Eukaryota > Metazoa > Chordata > Mammalia > Primates > Cercopithecidae > Rhinopithecus > Rhinopithecus roxellana. The sequence continues at coordinate 156,783,142 of NC_044552.1, forward strand.
TAGGCTGTATCCTTTCACGGTGGTTTCAAAATCAAAAAGACAAAAGTGTTGCAGAATTACACTAGCAGAGTGAATTACACTAGAGTGCTAGCATCATCCCTAGCACTTGGGTTAGTACTCTCTGGGGGCTATCATTTCCAGCAAACTCCATTGGTCCCAGTTCACCTTCCTCTTTTTCCTGCTGAAACGGGAGAGTTCCCTGACCCACCCCCATCGCAGGACATGCGACAGGTGTCTGGCTTATCTGTTCAGCTACCACCACTGCTCAAACTCCTTATGGGAGGGGGAGCATGCAGATGGGCAGGTGCAGGAGCCAGGATGAGCGTTTCTGGGCTCTGGCCTCATGGTAGCATCTAGGGGTGGTTGCCTGCGACTCCCAAAGCCCAAGTGGCTGTGTGTTATAGTGTGCTCTTTTAACTTTGCTGTCTACAGGCAGCTTAAGTGTTAAACAGCGCAGTGGACTCTCTGTCTTTTTGCAAGGGCAGAGGGCCAGTGTGACAGCTTTCCATATTCCGAGTTCTTGTCTGGTGTCCAGAAAAATCAGGTCACACATGGACTTGAAGGATGGTGAATTCAGGTTTGTACTGAGTGGTGGATGTGGCTCTCAGTGTGATGGATGGGGAGCTGGAAAGGGGATGGAGTGGAAAGATGATCTTCCCCTGGAGTTTGGCCATCCAGCAGCCAATCTCCTCTCTGTCTACAGCAGAACTCCTCTGAACATTCAGATATTCCTTCTCTTCTCTCCTTCTCTGCTGCTCTTCTGCTCGTGGAGCCTGGGGTTTGGAGTTTATATGGGGACAGAATATGGGGGGCATGGCAGGCCAAAAGGCAACATTTGGGTGTGAAAATAGGAATGCCTGTTCCCATTTAGGGCCATGAGTTTCCAGGCTTGAGGGTGGGGCCTTTGCTGGGGAACTACCCTCTTCTACCCAATATTTCCCTGTCTCCTGTCTGTAACCTCCTCACTCCTATCTCCTCACTGCAACCTGCACCTCCCAGGTTCAACACTCTGCTCCCATGGAACCTCGCATCCACCATACAACCAGGACATAGCTGACCATGAACTCTGTGAGACCACGACGAATGGCCAGTGCCTTAACATTCACATACAGCACATGCTTTATGAGTACTTGTGGAATGGAGGCAGGGTTGGGTAGAGCAAGGGAGAGGTGAATTGTGACTCCTCTGAAACTGGAAATTGCGTATGTTCTACATCTTTGCAGGTCCCAGCAATGCATGGCGTACACTCAGGAACTTTTGGTTGAATGAATGAGCTAGAACAGGGTCTCTAAATAGTGCATACAAGTCACTTGGGGATCTTGGTAAAATGAAAGATCCTGGTCTAGTATTTCTTGGGTGGGGCCTGAGATTCGGGTTTTCTGACATGCTCCTGGGTGATGCTGATGCTGCTGGTCTGGGAACCACATTCTAGGAACTAACTAGAGCCAGTGCTGTGATGTGAATTTAGTTATGAACATGGGTGGGCGCCCCTTCAATTCATGTCTCATGGATGCTCCAACTGACAGTAACTGTTTCAACCTCCTCTCTATCTGTGACTCTCCTCTCCTACTAGACTCCAGAAGATTCCAAGCTGCCATGGTGCTCTGTTAGGAAGACCAAGGGGACAGGTGTCATCTTGTTGAGAAAACTTTCTCATCAATGTGACTCTCCCAGGATTTTGCTGCAAAACTTAGTCCTCCTCCATTGAAAGCCATAAAACTTTGAGTGTGTCTCCCTGGCCTTGACTTTTTCTGGAACTTCACTCCCATCCTGCCCCTTCTCTTGCTAGAATCTCCATTCTCTCTCTTTTCATCATCTTTTGCTGTTTTCAAACTGATTGAGAGCTCTCTGTTGTGAAGCCTTCTCCACCCCATCATGCCTGTAACCTTAGCTTCTGAATCTAGCTAATCATTGAACCATTGGACCAAGATTGTGGCCTCCACGGTCACTAAAGTACTTTCCCTGGCAGGAAGTCTTAGTTATTCCTCTTGTACTTGGGACTGACCTCTCCATTCTCAGTGCTGGGTTCCCTCAACACTGCGCTATCCTCTTCTGCTTCTCAGAAGTTGAGGCTTTTCCAGCTACTACTGCTTGTTCATTCTGCAAAGGTTTGATGATTCCCGTTACTCTTAGGTCCTTGCAACTTCATGGTAATCACATGGAATTAGAATTGACTTGAATTTGAGGTGACTGCAACCTATCCAAATGGAAATATGCAATAGGCAAAGTGCATCTTAAAAGAGGAGTTGGGAAGGGTGGAATAGATTCTGAGAAGTTGTTAGAAGACAGGCGATCGATTAAGCTTGATATTAGAACTGCTCCCTGAAGGGGCAAATATGAAGGACAGAAAAACAAATGCCATCTCCACGTGCTCTTGCCCACTGACCTCAGCCCACCTGGATCTCTTCTATGGGACCCTTGAGTCTTACACAAAAATATGCAATTCAACCCGTGAGTGTACATTGTATCATGGAGTACACAATTGTCCTCCAGCTCTTTCATTCTTTATAAACATCCACCTTAGCTGTAAGCTACTTGACTCCAGCACCTGGCTTGCCACAAAGAGACACCGATCATCTACTATGTTCTAGCACCTGGATCTTGGGAAGACAAAGATGAATAAGGTACAAATCCTATCCATTTAGAGGAGCAGATAGGTGGAAACTGTTTCATATAGAAGGCGAAACTGTTTCATAGAGGTATGTGTAAGAAAGAGTGCTTGGGAGGAAAACACCTTGATCATTTTGGCTGAGGCTGCAGGGGAAAGGGGCCAGCATAGGTATACCCACAGGGCACCTATGAGACTGCTCAACATAAAATAAAGGGTTACTACATCATTTTGACTGAATGATTGATTGATTGATTGATCATTGAGGAGCTGCAAAACCTCCAAAGACAAAAGTCTGTAAGATGTGCTGGCAGGGTGTCCCCAAACATAGTCGGGCCCCTTTCAAAAGCTGGCCTTGCCCCAAGTTGCCCAGGGCGGGCCCAGGTGTTCAGGGGAAGCATGTTGCCTCCCCTGCTGTGCTGGAGAGCATAAGGATGGCCACAGGCACATGGGACAAATTGGGCTCAAATTGCCATATGGCTTGGATTTCACATTTTTACTGGCGAAGTGTAATCATTTTTACAGAGTCTAGTGCCTCGCTGCAGATTGTAAATGATAAGGTCACAAGGATTAGAGACCAGCTAAAAATTATAGAAGACATATGCTGTGCATTTTACTAATGAATGGCCATCTTCAAACATGTTCACTAATTAATGGCAATATTTGAATGACTCATGAATGGCAATATTTGAAAGTGGCATTGAATTTGATACTCTGTGACCAGTGCCCCAGTTCTAGGAGGAGCCAACTGCTCCATAAGGTCTGAGACATGCCCATTTTAAAGCAAAACTGGGCAGGCTTTGCAGGATGGTAAAAGGAATTCTCAGTTAGATATAGAAATTCACCTGCCAAGAAGTTTGTTTAGATGAACAGGATGATGTGAACAATATCATTGAACAAGAGTTCCAGCTTGCAACCAGGTCCTACCTTAGCCTTTGGGAACAAGGTAAACCATGACATAAATGCAAGAGCCGGGGACCTTGGGAGATAAGGACTGTCCCCATAGGAATTGTTATCAGAAATGGTTACAGTAAAGAGAGAGTAAGAAAGGAAGTGGGGGATTAGGGACTGAGAGTCACTACTGTACAGCACTCCCACCCCAGCTTCCCCTGTCCTCTGGTGACTGCTGCAGTCAGGGCACCTGGCAAGTGACACTGAGAGCCAAGTCTGCAAAGCTGAGGCTCAGGATACAGCCACAAGTGAGGGAAGCTGCCATTCCCTCATCTGCTGTTTCTTTCTCTCTAACCTGGACCTCCAATTTGTTGGCTGTCTGTGTTTAAAGCCACAGAGCTTATATTCATTTCAAGTCCTTTCCTGGCAGGCAGGCCAGATTCAGGCCCATGAGAATGAGATGACCAGCTCCATGTGTGTTGAGCTGAGGAAGGTCAGAGTGGGCCTGACCACAGGCCACTCCTGACCCAGCTTTATCTGTGTAGACAAGACTTAAACGTGGCTCGGAGTGATTGCTTTGGTTAGGAACACATCTCTGTGGCAATACAACATGTATAAAGAAGGTCTTAGCAAAAATGCTGGGATGTATTTGATATTCTTTTAATGCAGCTTGACAAAGGCAGTCGTTGAGACCATGGTGTGTTGGGGAAGCAGTTTCCACACACCTTGTTGCTAAGCCTGTGACTGACAAGGCTCGCAAAAGCAATCAAAATGGAAAGTCCAAATGCCCTTGGACCCAGCCATTTCATGTCTAGAAATTTCTGCTACAGATTTCCTTTCACATGTGTGAAATGACCTGAAGAGCAGGACATTCCCTGCAGCTTTGTTTGTGATGGCAAAATATTGGAAGGACCTAAACACTTATCGGAGGGGCTGGTGAAATGAATGAAGGCACATCTATCCACTGGAATGTTGTGTGGCTGTTCAGGAAGAATGGAGCAGCTCTCTGTGTATTAATAGAGAGCCATCTGTAAGATGCATTAAATGAAAAACTAACGAGCAGAGTACAGCACATTATACAATGTTTTATAGGCTATTTTTGTTTAAAAATAGCATAAATTGATGATTGAGTGCATGACCTATTTCTGGAACAATCCCTATACAAACAGGTGACAGTGTTTGTCTCTGGGAAGCTATGTAGCTGACCAAGGAGGAAAGGAGACATTTTTCACTATGTACCTTTTGAATTTGTGCTACCTGCACATATTTTGCATTCAAAAAATACCTACTTTTTAAAAACCCATGACTCTGCAAATTATATGTCAGTAACTCTCTTAAAGAAAAGAATAAATGGCCAATAAACATTTTTAAGTTTATTTTCCCTGTAAGTTATGGTAAAAAATTAAAACTATTTTGGAATAGGAAGTAAACGTAAATGTCTTTGTCCATCATTATAGACGGGATAGTTCATTCCCAGCAGAACCACCACCAGGAACACCACCTTATCATGTATCTTTTAATGTGAGGTACTGAGCTCAGCCTGTTGAAAGGAAGCTGAGTGGGTCTTTTCTCCTCATGGCATGAACTCATCCTCTCTGAGGGGCCGTAGTTCTGAGACAGGTAGTAATAAAATTTCCTACTAGACAGTACTCACAATGAGTGGGTCAGTGCAGACCGCACGACTGAAAAGATGGGATGGTTACATGCACGCGCTTGATGAGATAGATGATGGTGTAAGAAAAGGGGATTTTCGGGGATCTTTTAAGAGCTTGTATGAATGGAAATTGAACCAAAGAAAGTAAGGGCCTGTTCAAAGAGCAAACCTAAAACAAAAGTAAGCCTAGGGCTGCGGGGTGTTAGAGGTCACCGTATTTTGTGGGAAACTAATTGGCATTGTTTAATATCCTTGGGGATTAGTACAGCATTCGTGAAAGACAAAGGAACGTGGCTACTCTACAGAGCCGTATCCAGCCTTCTGAAAATTCTTACTTTTTAGCCCTTTGGAGACCACGCATAGAACATTGTCTACGTCTGTTTGCATTTGGAGCTTAGCACAGTTTAAGATTGCCTCACACCACAAGAGTCTGTGATTTTAAGATGTTGTGTACTTGTAAGGAAATAACCTTACTTTCTTCTTTTCAAAATTGTGTTTTAATGCATTATAATCTAACACCATCTCCATTCTGTGGCACTGTCTTGTCAGAACGAGTTTTGCATATATCAGCGGCCAGTCACTCGTAGGGAGATTTCCTCTTTTGATATATTCCTTTTAACACACGGAGGCTGGACTTGCATATCTCTGCTGCCATCTTCTGGAAAGCTACACACCAAAAAGAAAAATATTTCATCTATTCCCAAAGAAGTACAAATGTGTGCTTCATGCCTTTGATGTTTCCCTTGACTCTAGTAAGGGGTCCTAAGATGGTATTTGATTCTCTCCTATTCTTTTAACACAGAATTTCAGAGCTGTGGACGAAAAATAAATGGCACATAATAGAATGCTTTTATAATAGATGCAGCCATGATAGAAAACAGGCACAAAGAAATCTTGGCTTTCATGGAGAGATCATTCAACTTTAAGGATCCAAACCTTATTTTAAGGGTCATTGCTTGTAGGTACCTACTGGCTCTCAACCTGATTGATCGGCAGCCACTGGAATATTCCAATTGCATTAGAAGCTGTTCATTTGTAGCTGGGCGAGGTGGCGGGCGCCTGTAGTCCCAGCTACTCGGGAGGCTGAGGCAGGAGAATGGCGTGAACCCGAAAGGCGGAGCTTGCAGTGAGCCGAGATCTGGCCACTGCACTCCAGTTTGGGCGACAGAGCAAGACTCCGTCTCAAAAAAAAAAAAAAAAAAAGCTGTTCATTTGCTTCCTTTTCATGCTTCCAAAGAGAAAGTACACGTACAGCCCCTTTTGAATGTGTTCATTATGGAAATATGGGAAATCAAACTCAAACATCAGTCAAATGACTACTGCACTGACATGATATTGAGCGAGTGACGTGATGGGCCATTCACATAGCTCTCTGGTAGTACGGAGTGTCTAAGGGGGCTGGCAGTAACTTACCTCAGCATGTATACCAGCAAAGAGAGGCCTCATCCCTTTCTAGACAGCAGTCTTACGAGTAGTTTACAAGCATGGCATTTCTGGGGAGGTGTCAGTTTCACCTGAGATTCCCATAATAGTCATTATTAACAGTATACTGGGAACTGCTTTAATTAACAAGGCATTTACTACCCTCTTAGTTTTCTACAGACAATTACCACCTGTTAAACATCATAGCCTCATAGAGAAAACTATTTGTTGCGTTGTTGTGTTTACTGTGTACCAGAAACTGTGTTAAATATTCATTACCTTATCATTTCTTCTTTGTAGATGCAAAAAAGCTCAGGCAAAGAGATGTTAGGATCACACAGATAATAAATGATCCAGGAGGCCTCAGACTCTGGGTCTCCCTACTTCAAAGGGTTCGCTTCTAAACACTAATCTACATCTGGTATTTAAACATATAAAGACCTAGTACATGATTTCACAGATTACAATACGCTATTCTTTTATATGTTGCCTAGGGCCAAGATTTTACTCATCCCAAAAGTAAATACTCAACACATATTAGTTGCAAGGCAAAAATATTACTTCAGTGTTAAGAATACTTTAGCTACTATGCAATAGAAAAAAACTGACTTATTGAATTTAGCCTTTATTAAATAGTTTTTTTTAATTCTATACCTCCTTTTAGGCATTTAGGATAAGCTGATGACTAGAGTCATCAGTGGCACCAAGCTCTCAAGCTTGAAAACATACCAAGGAGAATGTATTAGGTAACCACATTCATTGTCAAATAAAAGGAAACCACTGCACTATTGGAAGTGGTGAACTTTCTCGTGGTGTTGAATTCTGAGAAGAATTTGCCATATGGCTACCTGGAATTTAAAATACATATATACATACATACATATATATATATATATATATATATATATATATTTAGAGAGAGAGAGGTTTGAACTATAATTTTGCAAATAACAGGGAAAGTTTAAATAGTTTTCATTACATCAGTTCTTTTGCAAAAGATTGGGAATAAAGTGACCTTACCTTGTTAAATTTTTTCTTTTCTTTTCTTTTCTTTTTTTTAGAGAGAGAGTCTCGCCCTGTCGCCCAGGCTGGAGTGCAATGGTGCAATCTCAGCTCACTGCAACCTCTGCCTCCTCGGTTCAAACGATTCTCCTGCCTCAGCCTCCCAAGTAGCTGGGATTACAGGTGCCTGCCACCATGCCCAGCCAATTTTTGTATTGGTAGCTCACACCTGTAATCCCAGTACTTTGGGAGGCCAAGGCAGGCGGATCACAAGGTCAGGAGTTCGAGACCAGCTTGGCCAAGATGGTGAAACCCCATCTCTATTAAAATAAATTTTTTCTATAGGAGCTTTATCCGCCAGAGCTTCACCAGAGAGACCAGACCAGCAGAATGCTTATATCAAATATATATACACATACACACATATATGCATATGTATGTGTAGATCCCTACATGTATACATGCAGGCACACATTGTATCTATATGTGTGTATATACACATATATATGGAGAGATTTACAGGAAGGAAGTGGCTTACATGGTTTCAGGGCTGGGTAGGCACCTCCTAAATCCACAGGGTGGCCATCAGGAAGGGCAGGCTGGAACTCTTGGGCACAGCCTGATGCTGCTGTCCACAGGTGAAATCTCTTCTTCCTTAGGGAAGCCTCAGTTGTGCTCTTAGGCCTTTCCACAGATTCAATCAGCTCCCTTCAGATTATCTAGGATAATCTCTCTTACTTAAAATCAATTGATTATAGATCCTAATCACATCTACAAGATACCTTCACAAGAACACCTAGCTTAGTGTCTGCTTGAGTAACTGAGGACCATAGCCTAGCCAAGTTGATACATAAAACTCTCGTCACAGGAACTGTAATACAGTCCATGTATTTGATTGCCTTCTAATCAAATCTATAAAGGATTAGACTTTAGAGACCCAATGAAATAAGTATGTAAGCCGGGCGCGGTGGCTCACGCCTGTAATCCAGCACTTTGGGAGGCCCAGGCGGGCGCATCAGGAGATGAGACCATCCTGGCTAACACAGTGAAACCCCGTCTCTACTAAAAATACAAAAAAATTAGCCAGGCGTTGTGGCAGGTGCCTGTAGTCCCAGCTACTGGGGAGGCTGAGGCAGGAGAATGGCGTGAACCCAGGAGGCAGAGTTTGCAGTGAGCCAAGATCGCGCCACTGCACTCCAGCCTGGGCTACAGAGTGACACTCCGTCTCAAAAAAAAAAAGAAAGAAAGAAAGAAATAAGTATGTATTACTTTTATAATTGTTTAAAGACATTTAAAATTTCTCAAAAAAAAAAAAAAAAAAACTCTACAGAAATGGGTGGCATTTGTTAGATCCACCACAAGAGAAGATAATCCTGAAAATGTATACGGTATAAGCAATACTCCATGTTTGCTGGTATACTAACTTCCATTTGGTTAATGTTTACTCATAAGGTTTGGAGAGGTATTATGCAGCTTAAGGGAGCCTCAGCAAATGTGAGACCATTTTTAAGTAAGAGCAAATCCCCGGGTAACTTTCAGCCTTCCACATGGTTGGTTAAAGATGGATCCATGCGCCCCAGATATGAGACATGCAGCTCAGCAGAATGGATGTGGAAATGTTGGAGCTAGGTCAGCTTTCTTCCCCGGCAAGCTTTTTCTCTGGAAACAGCTATGCCACGGGAAATGTTTGCCAACTGGTCCGAACACTGTCTCAAGAAGGAGTTTTGTATCTGCCTAACCCAGAGTTCCCCAGAATTCTGTTCACCATGCCCTTAGCAGCTCAGTACATTTTTCACGGCATCAAAAAGAATGCCTAACAAAAGAAATGAAATGCCTAACAGTTATGGCTATGAAAGATTTTGTACCACAGAGCATAATACGAATTAATGTCATAACAACTTAATGCTTATCTGAAATGATAATTCACATAAATGGAAGAAAAAATAGCTTTATTTTATTCTTAAAAATAATCACATCTTGGCCAGGTGCGGTGGCTCATGCCTGTAATCCCAGCACTTTGGGAGGCCGAGGCAGACGGATCACTTGAGGTCGGGAGTTTGAGACCAACCTGACCAACACGGTGAAATCCCATCTTTACTAAAAATACAAAAATTAGCCATGCGTGGTGGCAGGCGCCTATAGTCCCAGCTACTTGGGAGGCTGAGACAGGAGAATTGCTTGAACCCGGGAGGCAAGAGGTTGCAGGGAGCCGAGATGGTGCCACTGCACTCCAGCCTGGGCAACAGAGCAAGACTCTGTTCCAATCAATCAATCAATCAATCAATCACATATTTGTTCCAAATGGATGTTTACATGGCACTTGTTTTCTATCCTGGTAACTTCCAAAAACCCAGCTTTGCAAAGATACAATGTCACCAAAAGGAAAGTGGCACAATCTACATTAACACTGGGAACTACTTTGAGTTAATAAATCACATAGTATTCATCCGCCACACTGTGTTTTACTTCAAATTCTAGAAAATCCCAGGGCACCCCTGTGAGTTTGTTATGGTACTGCAGGGCACGCTGGTGTGTAGCCTGAGAACTGAAGGTTGAGAGTCTTGAGTTCTGGATAATGTAATTGAAAATCCAAACATTTTCAAGATCAGATCAGACCTTCTAGATGTTTCCCCATTGCACATGAGACAGATTCATGTTACTTAATTGGGAAGGACCACTGCATGATAGATCTAAATTTAAATTATACTTTGAATAGCAGCAAATTAGCCAGTGCATTCCTGTGAAGTCATCACCGGAATATTCCTGCAGCATTTGCTTGCCTTTTGCCACGCTAAAATGGGGAGGCTTTCATTTGATATGCTCTTCCCTTTCTGTTATTTCTCAATAGTCCATTCTTTGTAGTACTGGTGTGAAAGGGAATTTAATGTCTTTGTGTCAGGAAAGGCCTATTTATTCTGACAAACTGATCAACCTCCAGGGTGTTCCTCTACCATGAAACTGATTTTATATCTCATCCACGAGCTAATAAGATGTGAAGCATTTTCCCTTTCACGCCAACGGATCAGATTTGCTTCTCTAGAAAGCAGTGGGCTGAGACCCCATCGCCAGTTCTCCCTGATTGGGCCTTCCATCCACATTTTTCCAACAAAGCATGTAAGAGCAGAGGAATGAGTGTGAGGCAGACTCAAGTATTAACAGATAAGTGTTTTTAAAAATAGAAGAAAATCCTAGAACCCAACTCACTATTCAGTGAATTCGCTTTTAGTTTAGAGAAAATAAAATGTCAGAAGCTGGAACCAGGTAATGTTGGTGATTTGCATGAGGACATTCTGACACACACACGCTCTCCCACCAACCTTTAAATAAAGTTTACATTTCACTTAATTTGAGTTCAGTCTCTCTGCTATGAGAAGAAATAAGAATATAATATGCTAAAAGTGATGACTTGAAGATCAGTTGTGGCATATCTCTGAAGAGATTATTTCTCTATAAAATTATCGCAGTTCTTCTCCATGTGGGCCTCTCGTGGGCTGTTGAGCTTCCTTACCATATGGCAGCTGGGCTTTAAGAGCAAGTGTCCCAACAGGAAATGGAAGTTTCTGGTTTCTTGAGGCCTGGGCCTAGAAAGTGGTACACCATCATTTCTACCATATTCTAGTAGTCAAGTACTCAACACATCTGGCTGTCAGCAGAAGAGACATAAAGTCCACCTCTCAAGGGAAAGAGGATACTGTCAGTTTGCCTCTATGCTCCAAAACCACCACCATCATCCACACACCATACTTGTGGATGGCACTCTCTTCTCTGCTGAAATGCCTTCTCTGAATACAGTTTCTGCTGTGGAAGATGTTGCCCACCACTTATTAAGCAATTTGCATTGAAAGAAACCAGTTTTCTGGTGAGGAAACTCCTTCCTCCAAAATGGAGTAGGGGCAAAATAGTCCCTGACTGGCCTCATCTCCTTAAAGTTTAGAATACATTGTATGCTGTGTTTGCAGTCACTCAGCATGTGCTATCTCACTGCCTCTCCCAAGGGTCATCTAAGATAGCTATCACTGTTATCCTGGCATTTCCGAGGGGGAGACCAAGGCACAGAAACCGTTCCCAAGGTGTTTCAGGTGGCAGGGGATGGGAGGATGACTCCAGTCCGGTGTGTTCCACTGCTGACCCACAACTCAACCGTGACAGCAACTTCAGAGCATGGCTGGTGGCGATGAGAATGGGACATGCTTTCTGGAGAGGTCCATGGATCCCAGACAGACAGCCCTGAACGAGCCTGGCTGGCATTCACTCTTCCAGCTTTCTTCTTTGTAAAATGGCAGGTAGAGGGCATTGGTCCCTTGGGCGTCTTCAGTCCCATGGTGAATGCTGCTTATCATCTCTCAGTCCGTATGTCTCTGTCCTAGTCTCCTCTTCCTGTAAGGACACCAGTCAGATTGAATAAGGCCTCCCCTAACAACCTTGTCTTCCCTTTACCACCTTAAAGGCGCTATCTCCAAATATAGTTTCTTTCTGAGGTCCTGCTTCCCCCTATCAATTATGAGGGGGCACAGTTCATCCCATAGCTGCCCATTTACAAATTTTCATAATAGGCTTTCAATACAAAAGTAAGTCCACTGACATGGGCATATAAATCTTCTGTGAATGCAAACAAATATTGAATGTGAATGTCTTGAATGAAGTTTTGTGCTTACATTCTAATACCAATTAAACTTTGCTGTGGGTATTTATTTGCATTATTGTGTGTATTAGTCTGTTCTTACACTGCTCTAAGGACATACCCGAGACTGAATAATTTATAAAGGAAAGAGGTTCAAATGACTCACAGTTCCGCAGGGGTGAGTAGACCTCAGGAAACTCATAATCCTGGTGGAAGGGGAAGCAAGCACATCCTTCTTCATATGGTGGCAGGAAGAAGAAGAATGAGAGCCGAGCGAAGGGGGAAGCCCATTGTAAAACCATCAGATCTCGTGAGAACTCACTCACTATCAGGAGAATAGCAAGGGGGAAACCATCCCCATGATTCAATTACCTCCCACCAGGTCTTTCCCATGACACACGGGGATTATGGGAACTACAATTCAAGATGAGATTTGGGTGGGGACGCAGTAAACCATATCACTGTGTCTTCCACTAGAGTGGAAACACCTTGAGGGAAGGAAATGTGACCCGTCATCTCTGTAGCCCTGCTATGGTGCTTGGAACACTCTTAAGAGTGAACAATCTCATCAAAATATAACTTGATTTCTCTTTGCAAAAAAAAGTAATTTGATACAGAAACTATTGCACAAGCCAAAGGAATGAATATAATGAGTTTGGAAAAGGAAAAATGTGTTATTGCCAAATGCAACCTAATGTCCCTAGGTTAATTAATGGATGTGCGTTCTTTTGCAGTTTGCCTTCTGCCGGGAGTGTAAAGAAGCATACCATGAAGGGGAGTGCAGTGCCCTATTTGAAGCCTCAGGAACAACTACTCAGGTACAGAATGCCCTACTCATTCCTCCAAGCAGGGCTCCGGACACGGTGGGGGACTGGAGCTGTTTCCTGGAGATCGTGGAGAGTTCCATTCTGAAAAAGCAAGAAGCAGACTGGTAGCGGACAGCCATGGGAATAGGGCCCTGGCTTCTCCCAGAATGACTCCCCTCCTTGGGGCACACTGTAGACTTCCTAATGGCCATTTGGGGCATGTCCAAAATAGCTTTTCCCTGGGCAGATATGGAACAGGGATAAGGTATGTGAGCATTTTCAAGGGAGTCCTTAGAGGGGAAATAAAACAATTTAACAGTCTCTAAATCAGAGAAATCAATACTAACTCTACTTCAATTTCTTTAATGCCCTAGTTTAGAATCTCTGGTGAAAATACCGCTATGAGTGGCATGTACAGAAAGATTACATTATGTAAGATTACATTGTCTTTTAGCAGCATCACGCCCTATGCTCACTGGTGTTTCAGTCCTCATTAAGTAAAGAATGTGTTGACTGAGCCTCACTCTCTAAGGTGCTATCTCAGTCTTAGGAAAATGCAAATACATTTTATTTTATTTATTAATTAGGATCAACCAAGCCTTCAGGGAAAAAGAGTAAAAACGTCATCACAGTAGATGAATTTGCTCATTATTTTTCTCTCAATGCAGATGTCAACAAGAGTTTAAACGCCATATCTTTGCACATAAATCCTTTAGTCATTTTACTGATAGGAACCTAGTAAACAGACATAGAGATCCCAGAACATCTTGATTTTACAGTACAGAATGTTGAAGATCTGAATGCTCTAAAGTCAGAGCATAAGTGTATCCCTATATGGAATTCTGCAGATGAGTTTATCCAATATTAGCATAACTAAATAAATAGAACTGGTGAATTTGGGTCTTCTTACCTGCTCCTAAATTGCCAGCCATGAGCATATGAGTGAATTTAGGACTGAGTTGCCATTTCCATAGCCCAGGCAGCAAATGCTCCTTCTGTTGATTTTATTTTGGCTCAGGGACATACAAATGCGAGCTTACCAGGTACTGACAGCAGAAGCAATAATGGCCCAGAGACCCCTGCCTTAGGACTGCTGTAGTGGAGGCAGGGACACCTGAGGCTCTGGGAAATGGAGTCAGTCTAGCAATTTACATCCATATGCTCTGAGACTGCGAAAACATGGCAGAGGCTTCCACGAAGATATACTCTGGCATCTACAGTATTTATTTGGAAACAGTAGCTGTTAGGGAAAGAAGAGCATTGCTTAACCTAAAGCCATCTAGGCGCCTGATCCTCCCTCTAATCTCATTCATTCTTCAGTCAAGAGGAACCATCCAGCCTTGGTGTTAAAGATTGAGGTAGCCCAAATTAAATGTTTTAAATTACTAGAACCTTAATATTGGATTCAGAAAAATAGGAAAAAGGAAGTTAGAGATTACCTAAACCATAGATGTCCAAATATCAAGGGAACTGTGTCTGCAAACAATGTCAATTAGCAGACATTAAATTGAGCATTTGGGTGGGTCATGCTGCTGCTGGACTCTAGAAAAATGCATTGAAAAGTATATTTCCCAGCAGGACGCGGTGGCTTATGCCTGTAATCCCAGTACTTTGGGAGGCCGAGGTGGGTGGATCATGAGGTCGAGAGATCAAGATAAGCTTGGCCAACATGGTGAAACCCCCGTCTCTACTAAAAATAAAAATTAGCTGGGTGTGGTGGCACACACCTGTAATCCCAGTTACTCAGGAGGCTGAGGCAGGAGAATCGCTTGAACCCGGGAGGTGGAGCTTGCAGTGAGCCGAGATTGCACCACTGCACTCCAGCCTGACGACAGAGCGAGACTCCGTCTCAAAAAAAAAAGAAAAAGAAAAGAAAAGTGTATTTCCCTTCAGAGGCTCATAGGGGAGCCATGGGGGGAGATTTGCTGGAAAATGAATATCGTAATTATAGTAGTATGCTAAACCAAAGCTTAGCAACTCTATAGCTTTATATAAAACGCGCCCAGGCTCCCCTGGAAAAGTCACAGAAGATGGGTCAGAGTTTGTCAGGACAGCAGGACAGTGTGGTAAAGGACATTCCAGCAGAGGGTGCTACATGGGCAAAGTTGCAGAGGCCAGAACCTCTTCAACCAGACTGTGTCCTCTGCGCCCCTGCGTCTCCAGGCCCAAGATGACATCTGCTGCACAGACATTTAATAGATGGTTTGTTGAGTAATGGTAGCATCTATAAAGAAAGAGACATTACTTCATTTTTTTTGAACCAGGGTCTCACTGTGGTGCCCAGGCTGGAGTGTAGCGGCGCGATCTTGGCTCACTGCAAGCTCCTTATCCTTGGCTCGGGCAACCCTCCCACCTCAGCCTCCCGACTAGCTAGAACTGCAGGCACACGCCACCACACCAGGCTACTCTTTGTATTTTTCATAGAGACAGGGTTTCAGCATGTTGCCCAGGCTGGTCTTGAACTCTTGACCTCAAGCAAGCCTCCCAAAGTGCTGAGATGACAGGTGTGAGCCACTGCGCCCCATGAGACATTATTTCATTCATTCAACAAATACGCATTAAACACCCATAATATGTTAAGCATGGTTCTAGGCCCTCAGAACAAAAAGCAAGACAACATCCCGGCTCCCATGAAGTTTCTATGGCTTCAATAGATGCCACAGAGGTTGCACGAGCAACTGATATGATAGGAATTCTGAGGAAGTATAGTCAATCCACGTCAGGGTCATCCCAGAAAGAACTCAGAACGAAGCAGCCCTGCATTTAGAGCCCCCAGGATGTGAGGCCCTTCCTGCTTCTGGTTCCTAATCATAGGGACAGCCTCCAATTCCTCTTATTTGAAAACAAAGCACATCAACCAGCCAAACTAAAAAGATATCTGCTAGTGAACAGTTGCCAGAGAACAGAAAGCAACTAATTGGGGTCTTTGCTGCCATGTTTTCCTACGTCTCTAATTTGATCAGGGTCCCTCAGGAGAGAGAAGCCAACCCAGATGGGCACAGGAAGAGACATTAATGGAAGGGATGACTAGCAGAGGCGAGCTGGGGCTACAGTAACCATTCACAGGGCTGAGGGCCTCGGAGCGAGCATCAATGGGGAGCCATGGCCACCCCAGGCCTGCAGAGGCAGGGGGAGGAAGGGTTCTGTGACCCCATGAGCTGCAGCCGTGGAAAAGGGGCCTCGTGACAGGTGGTGTCATCAAGGGGCATCCAGCATTGCCCGGAAATAGCCCCACAGCAGGAAGGGAGCGAGCATGGACATCCTGCCTCCTGCCTCCTGCCTCCTGCCTCCTGCCATCCGATCTCTTGCTAATGTCTCCCACGGGCTAATGTCTCCCAAGGCCGGAAGCCAGACACAGGGGATCCTAGGGGAACAGCCCATGGGAGTCAGCCTTCCAGATGCAAAGCAGAGAAGGGGAAGAATACAGAATCACCAGCACCTTCTCTGTGAGCGAATTTACCAATCTTCCCAAGTTTCCTTATTTCAACCATAGCTGCTCTTGGATGTGGGAAGGCACGAACCAAACAAGCTATTTCTTCAAATTTCATGACCCAATTCGATTTGATAACAGAATGAAGGGTTTTTATTTTCATAGAGCTGGCTTATTTTCTGTTCCCTACATTTCTCTCAAGCAGCATGGTCTCTGGGAGGATGACCTCTGCAGTTTCACTGACCTGAAATCTTTGAAAGGGTGACACTCTGCACATCTCACAATAAAAACCCACTTGCAGCCTCTCTTGGAACTGAAGGCTTTAGATGTGTTCTCATGTCTGAATTTTGCTAATACTAACTAAATACCCTCATCAGCACTCTTCACACTTTCTTTCAATCCCATTCAGTTGCAGGGTTCTTTGCTTTGAGCCATTTGTGACTCGTTTCTGCTGTTCTTCTCTTTAGCGTTCATTGGTTTCTGTTCTTGCACATTACATTCTCCAGCCAGGCGAGCCCGTTTTTCTTGGGTCCCAATCAGCTTTTCCTATCAGTTAGACTATTGGACCTAAAACTTAATGCATTTTTTGATTAACGCAATAATTTTTTTTAAGCAAACTCAACAATTGGCTTTAAATTGGTTTTAAAATATTGAACAAGCTTTAAGTTGAAACTGCTGGGAGTTTGGGAAAGCAGTGACAGAAGATCAATCCATCACAGACTAATGAGAGTCCAATCCCATTTGCTTTCCCTTGTTTTGCCTGCTTGTTCTCCTCTCCATGTTCCAGTTCCTTCTGTGTATTCCCCCTGGGGACTTGCTAATAACTACACACTTGCTCTTGCAAACCACATAAATTGATTCATTCTCCCAGTGGTTCTAAGTAGTTGATGTTTCTCTCCCTAATCAACAGGAGGGCAGACTGAGACTTCCAGATTTTTAGAAGTGCTACCTAAAGCCACAGGGGAGATCAATTTCAGTGGCTATACTTGATCTAAGTAGTTGGGGAACAGCAACTGCTGTCTTTAATATATCTACAGTGTCTGAGGGGAATGTGCCCATGCCTGCTTACCAACCATGCCTCCTGCTCAACCTTCTAGGCCCAGATCATGTTACCTCCTCCCGGAAGCCATCTGCCTTCCCCACTACGTCCTGTAAGCTTTCAGACAACTGTACATTCTGATACATTCATCACATTGAAATATCGTTTGCCTGTCTCTTCACAAAAAGTCTGGGCTTTCTTAGTGCAGGGTTTGTGCCTGTTGCATCCTGTATCCTTCAGTGCCTGGCACAGAGTAGGTGCTCATTAAGTGTTTATTGAATGAATGACAAATCCCTCCTTCATCCACACACGTCCCTTCCTACCATGAAGCTGGGTAAGTACTGGGAAAGAATGGACAGTAGCTTCAGGGCTGGATTATGTCTCAGTAATCTTTTGAATCACGAGAGAAAATTAGATTTTCACAGTAAACCTCAGTTCCTTCCATCTGCCTCCTAAATTAGAAAAACAAACCCAGCATTTGCTTGGGACAAATGTAATAATATGCACTTGTGTGGTGCTTGTTTACAAAGCACTTTCAAATACACCGTCTTATTCTGAACTTTATCTCAAGTTTTTGTGATAGATTTTGTCCATAGGCAAGGGAACGGGAGGGAGAGTGGCCACCCAGGGGCATAGAGTTGACAAGCCCCAGACCATTCTTTTACCCAGGTCTTTGGGAGCTGCACCAGCCAGCACTGATGACCATTCCAGTCCCAGTGAAGCAGAAATGTGCTTCCATTGTTCTTACCGGTCACTCTGCCTTTTGAAAGAGGGGGATAAGTGGGCTGTTGTTGGCTTGTCAAACACAATACCAGGGATGGCCAACTCCGATGTCAACAGCAATACAACCCTTAAATGAGTGAGGCAGACCTGAAGCCTACTTCATGGACCTGTCAATATTTTGATAAGGATGCAAAGATACATTTCATTTTCTTCTGCTTTTCCTATTAAAACAAACAGAACAACAACAAAAACACATCAACACAAAAGCCTGCAAGCATAATGACACATAGTCCCGTGGCGGGGTTGGCGGGGGTCTGTGGCAAACCGGAGTGGGCGTGGCTTGTGGTGGGGGGTTGGGGAAACACCTGCTACACAGCTCCCCAGTTCAGGTCCATGTTTACCCAGCAGAAATGTGAGCCCAATGGTACTAGGCCTTCCAGTGTGATTTTTGATGTCAGTATAAAATCCATGTGTTTTTGTTAAGTGTCTTTATTTTTAAATGTTGAGAATTAACATTTTTTAAGATCTTAAACACATCTATAAGTGGAATTTTGGCTGCAACGTTGTGTTACACTTCCTACATTATGTGCCTTTGAACCTCATTTCGACTGTGATTTTCTTACAATTAGTTGAAAGAAGGAAGAAGGATGCTCAGTACACATTTATAAAGCACCTTTTATTACCATGCATAGTACTAGGCATTTTGGATACGACATTAAAGATAGACTTTGTGGGAGGCTGAGGCAGAAGAATCGCTTGAAGCTGGGAGGCAGAGGTTGCAGTGAGCCAAGACTGCACCACTACACTCCAGCCTGGGCGACAGTGCAAGAAACCATCTTTAAAAAAAAAGGATAGACTTGGACTTGGCCTCTGTTCTCGTAGGGTTTGTAATTTAGTGAAGTAGAAAAACAGTTTGACAAATAATTAAAATATTGTATGCTACGAGGCACAAGAGAGAAAGTTCAGGATGCTCTGGAAGCATAAAACTGAGACCTGGCCAGTTCTCCATGGGGCTGGAGGAATTGATCATTGGAAGAAGAGAAATTTGAGACCTACAGGGATGAGCTCTTCAGGCAAGGAAGGAACTTGCCGGTGTCCTAAGCAAAGGGACAAGGTATGCAAAGTTCTGGAGATGAACACGAATGACATTTTCAGGGAAGTAGAAGACATTCCCTTGATTGTACCATAAAGTGATGGTGGCTGTGGCCACAGACTAGGCTGGAGATGGAGCCAGGAAATGCAGGGCCTTATCAGTCACAGGCAGGAGCTTGGAATTTAGGGCAGTGAGAAGGCATTTGGAGATTTTTTTTAAGGTTGACGTAATCAGATAGGTTCTTTCGAGAGATCTCTGGCTGTAGTAATGAAAAACACTTAGAGAATTGTAATAGTTCGTGTTTTCCAGGAAGAAAAACCCTGAGATGCTTGAGAGTTGAGTGCAGACTGTGTACGGGAGGGTGCCGTGGGGAATCACACGCAGCAGATTGAAGGAAGGCTGAACTGCTATGTAGTTGCCACAGCAGGTCCTAGAAGGAGCTCTGGAGCTGGATGAGCCTTCTGAGTTGTCCTGCATGGACACAGAGTGGTCAGGCCTTACATCCCCATGCATAGGCCAGGTTTTCAATGTGGGCTTCCCCCAGAAGGAAAAATGGCCTTGGATGAAGCAGCCTTCTTCAGCTGGGGGCACTTCCCGAGTGGAGACTTGGCAGAGAGCTGTCTGCTGCGGACACACCCACCAGCAGGGATATCAGTCCTGGAGGAGGGGTCTGACCAGCCTCACAGCGTCTGCTGCAGTGTGTCCCTTGCACTGCCTGGGGACATTTGCTTGTGGAATGAGAGACTGGAGAAATGTACAAATGGAAGGTTAGCAGGGTAAACTACATATAGCTCATGCTGCCACAGCTGGTCTTGAAGTTGCAGCTGACTCCCACTGACTTCCTTCTCTCCTACTCATTCTAGATTCCCCTCGCCCTCAGAGAAGACCTCTAGGTGGCTTACCTGGTAGGGTGACACAGACCTCATCCCTGATGGGTCCAGGCTCCTGGGTGCCATTCTAAAGCCATGACTACTGAATGATTTGCTATCAACATTGGGCAGGGGAGGACCAAGAGGTGCCACAGTGACCCACCTGGGTGCCAAATGCAGTCTTCTCATTTAAATACCCCATCCTATAACTGCAGCCCTGCCTGTTCCTGAGAGTCAGTTATCCCTTCCAGGATGGCGACTCTGTTTCTAGCCCGCTAACCACTTAGCAAATGCAACATAAAGTGACCAGAACCCTTGCTGTGTTCTCCGGCAGAAGTACTCTCATGCTGGAAGCCAGGGCCCCTCTATATGTAAGGCCAGGTTGCGCAGATGGAGAGCATAAACTCCAAGTGGGCCACTGGGAGTGAGAAATGGGGCCATGCCACCTTCCACCCCTTGATTCCGGAACCACTGCGTTCTACGTGCTGGAGACACACCCTGCAGCATGGTAGTTGTTGATTCAGAGTATAAACCTCACCTTAGAGGACAGCGCCCACATCGCAGTGCAGCTCCAGCAGCACTGTGCAAGCCTGGTCCATCCATCTCATCAGGTCAGCAGCTTCTGGGCAGTAGGCTGTGCGACAGGACCAGTGTTCCCATGGGCGTGTGCCCACTGGGACAGAATGCAGTGTCATGCAGGGTGCTGGTAGCCTGCAGATGCTAGTGCTGGCTGAGGCTCTGTTGCCAAGAAAGGCAAACCCACACCCAGAATAGGAGTCACTTCCTGTCAAGATGGAGTGTCTTCATCTTACCCGGTGTCAGTGTGATCCACGTGACACCCCCTGGCCAGTTAGTCAGTCTCCTCGAGGACTGGAGGACACACAGGACTCAGTGCCGCTCTTGGTTGCCGGCAGGTTGAATGTTGGCAGTGTGGCAGATGGGGGGATGCCCGAGCTGGGGGGCCTGGCAGGGCTTCACTTCACCACCACGCTTGCTCCACGCAGGACTGCCCTAGCCCAGGACTGCCGTGGCCAGTGGCGGAGGCTGGCAGTGGTCCACTGGCTGGATCGCTCCATCCGCTTGTTGAAGTGCTGTCCCGTGAGCTCTGCCGTGCTGTGCAAACATGCTGACATGTCCTGCCCCTCCCACGGGTCTGTCCATGTGCCTGCTCTGCAGAACTCCTTGTCTCACCTGTTCTCAGTCTTCCAGATTTTATCCGTCCCTGCCCTTAAGGAGGCTGCCAAGACGTTTGCCACTGCTTAGGAGCTTGTATCTATTCCTAGCTCGGGATTCTTTCCTTTCCACACACAGTCCACTGTCAGTTGCTGCCTCATCTGTTTGGGCTGCTGTCACTCAATGCCGTAGACTGGCTGGCTTATAAACAATACGCTTTTATTCCTTGCAGTTCTGGAGGCTCGGAAGTCAAAGATGAATGCACTAGCAGATGTGGGGTCTCATGACGGACCACTTTTTGGTCCGTAGACGTAGATGACGTCTTCTAACTATGCCCTCACATGGTGGAAGGGGCAAGTCAGCTCTCTGGGGCCTCACAGGGTAAGAGGTGACTGGTTAATGCCCTCTCTTTATAAGGGCATTAATCCCATCCTGAGGGCTCTCACTTGTGACCCAATCACCTGCAAAGGCCTCACCTCCTAATCCCACCACCTCGGCGATTAGGTTTCAAAATAGGAATCTGGTGAGACAGAAACGCTCGGACCATAGCCGTTGCGATGCCCAAGGCTCTGCCTATTGACAGGGTCTCCCCTCACCATTCTCTTTCAACCCTAAAGAGGGTTACAGGATAGCGGTGGTGCATTTTTGGCTTGTAGCCACGTTAAGCTAACTCAATTGCGAACCGAGCTTGGATCGCTCACTGTGTCATAAGGAATCCCCCCAGCCCTGCCATCACCACTGTGGGGCCATGATTGTGAGCCCAAGGAGAGGCAGTTGCGCCACAGTGTGGATGGCACAGGGGTCCAAGGCCCTGCTTGTGCAGTTCGCTCATGCACCATGGGCCTGCTTGGGCCTGGTTCTGGTCCTGGGTGCCGCACTTCTGTCTTAGGACGGATTGCTGCACAGATACTCCAACTCCACAGGGCGCAGTAGCATGCCAGGAGCTCTTTTTTAAAGGGTCCATTGTTCTCAACTGCTGAACCCCCAGAATCTTTACTGGGCTGCTCTTACTGGCCCATGCGACCTCTTTTCCCTCCACAGACACCTGGAATCCACAGGACCTGCCTGTGTGCATAGCCACAGAGACAGGGTGCTTGCGTGCCACCTGGCCCTGCCCTTTGCTCCTCGGGGCCCCACTCAGCTTCCGGCACTCTCTCCCAACGGCGACAGGCTCCTCTGGCAGGAGGGATTCCAGCTCTAACTCCATTTTAGAGTTTGCTTCCTAGGACTGTCTGGGCACCAAGTGTCACAGGTTATAGGTTCCCAGGAAAACAGGCTCTGAGACTTGCAGGCAGGGGCTGTCTCAGGGATGCTCTCAACAGCACCTTCAGGAAGAGAAGGAAGCAGGGTTGGGCAGAGGCGGAATCCACCTGCAGTGCGGTTGCCACAGAAGACTGAGGGGAGCCAGAGGTAGGAGGCTAGAGGTGGGCCCTTCGCATCCACCCTCCACCACTGGGCGTGAGCTGTCCCACCACCGTGATGTGATAGTGTGACCTCATTCCCAAGGTGGTAGGGCTGGGAGCACAGCAGAGCACCCCCCAAAAGGGCCAAACCAGAGACCCATCAGGTGCCAGGAGTCCGGCCAGGGAATACAGAGGAGGGGATGGACTTGAGGTAGGATCCGCAGAACTTGGCAGTGGATTAGAAGACAGGATGAGAGGTGACAGGTTAATGTCGATGCATGAATGTCTAGCTTGGAACGATGGTGGTGCCAGTGGCTGGAAGAGGAAACAGAAACAAAAGCAGGTTGTTCAGGGAGACACACATTCATTGTGGACATCTCAGCAGAGGGGTTCAGTGGGGGAAAGGAGTGGATGCCTAGACCACCTCACAGGGGAATCTAGGCTGGAGCCAGTGATCAAGATGCGAGATTGACAATCTCCAACGAACTGCCCCTTACCCATGCTCCCCACCGCCACCCCACCTCTTCAGAGTTACAGTCCAGGAGAGGCTAGGAGGTGCACCTCCCTCAGTGGAGGACACTGAAGCAGCAGTGGCTCCGGGGAGCCGCGATCTTTTGATATATTTTGCCCCAGCATCTCACCACAGAGCCGTCTCTCAGCCATCGACTGCCTTCACACACAAGTGCAGTCCCAGTATTGGGAGATGGGTGTAATTTATTATTCCCGGAGATCTAGATCCCCGGTTATTTGGGAGTGTATTTTCTGAACCGCTTGTTGGCTTAAGTAAAGCAGGTTTGATGCCACTTCTCTTGAATCCATGGCCCTGGACCCGCCGCCTAAGTGGATGTGCAGATGGTCTGGAACTGCTGCGACAGATCTCCATTAAAGCCAGCATCCTTTGGGCTTGGCCTTGCACTGTGAAAAGCTGTCAGTGCCAGGACAGCACCAGACCCTCTGCAGTGCGTTTCCAAGGCACTCAGCTTGTGTGTGAAGGTTTGCTCTGGGGCAGCAGAAATGGCCCTTGGCATCATCAAAGGCCCGGTTTGATTTCCTCCTCTTCCAGTCAAGTTGCTCAAAGGCTCACAGCCTCTTCGTTGCCTGCCACTCAGGGCCAGTAAGATCTACCAAGCTATAAATAATGAAATGAGTGTGTGTTTAGCTGTTTGTAAGTTGCAAAGTACTACAAAATGGTGAAACTTGGGAGTTTGGGTTTTTAAGGCTGAATGCTAAAAATGTCAGGCACTGTGGAGAGAGGAAAGGAGAGGTAAGACTGATCGGGATTAAAAGCCAAGTGAAGGCAATGCTTGCGCATGCACACACACACTGGCACCGCACGCCTGCCCTTGGAGGCCGATCCTGACCATGCAGACCTGGGGCTGGGGCTCTCCAAGCGCACTCCTGTACTGCGAAACCCTTCTTCTCTTCTGGACTGTCACTCCAGCATGGCAGGGCACTTCCCTGGAGTGTCAGCTTCCGGCCAGAGTCGTCCTCCCTCTGCAGGAGCCTCAGCACCCCCAGGGGTTCCCTCCAACCCCAGGAGTTCTACCTTGAGGGACATAGCCTGCAGGTCTCCTGAGCTCTCTCACCTGTGGAGGTCATGGCCTGCAGGTCCCCTGAGCTCTCTCACCTGTGGAGGTCACGACCTGCAGGTCCCCTGTGCTCTCTCACCTGTGGGGGTCATGGCCTGTGGGTTCCCTGCGCTCTCTCACCTGTGGAGGTCACAGCCTGTGGGTCCCCTGAGTCTTCCCTCTGCACGGCCACAGTGCAGGCTCCACCAGATGCCTGCCTGGCCTGACACATGGGATCCTCCCCTGAAAATGATGCTGTCCCGAAGCCTTTTGGATTCCAGAGGGGTTTTAGGATCCCAGCAGAGTTGGTAAAAAAGGTCTGAATGTAAATTCCAAACTTGATTTTGCAAGTCTATACCATGTGTACTAGACTCCATAAACAAGCGGCTAGAACAAGTTCGCAATGTGGAAAATATTTTTATAGAAACCTGTTATCACAGCTACACACCACACACACACACACCACATCCATCACACACGCCACACACATAAACATAACACACACATCACACATACACACCACACCTATACAACGCACACATCACACATATATACACACACATAACATGCACACCATGCATTACACACACCACAGACATGCACCACACACCATCACAATACCACAGAGCTATCATACACCCATCACACACACCACATATCCATCACACACACCACACAGCCATCACACACACCACACACCCATCACACACACCACACACCCATCACACACACCACACACCCATCACACACACCGCATACCCATCACACACACCACACAGCCATCACACACACCACACAGCCATCACACACACCACACACACCACACACCCATCACACACACCACACACCCATCACACACACCACACACCCATCACACACACATCACACACACCACACAGCCATCACACACACCACACACCCATCACACACACCACACACACATCACACACACCACACACCCATCACACACACCGCATACCCATCACACACACCACACAGCCATCACACACACCACACAGCCATCACACACATCACACACCCATCACACACACCACACACCCATCACACACACCACACAGCCATCACACACCCATCACACACACCACACAGCCATCACACACACCACACAGCCATCACACACACATCACACACACCACACACCCATCACACACACCACACAGCCATCACACACACCACACACCCATCACACACACATCACACACACCACACACCCATCACACACACCACACACCCATCACACACACCACACACACCACACAGCCATCACACACACCACACAGCCATCACACACACATCACACACACCACACAGCCATCACACACACCACACACCCATCACACACACCACACAGCCATCACACATACATCACACACACCACACAGCCATCACACACACCACACACCCATCACACACCACACAGCCATCACACACACATCACACACACCACACACCCATCACACACACCACACAGCCATCACACACACCACACAGCCATCACACACACATCACACACACCACACAGCCATCACACACACCACACAGCCATCACACACACCACACACCCATCACACACACCACACAGCCATCACACACACATCACACACACCACACACCCATCACACACACCACACAGCCATCACACACCCATCACACACACCACACACCCATCACACACACCGCACAGCCATCACACACACATCACACACACCACACACCCATCACACACACCACACAGCCATCACACACACCACACAGCCATCACACACACATCACACACACCACACAGCCATCACACACACCACACACCCATCACACACACCACATACATGCACCACACACACATAAACATAACACACACCACATCCACATACACCACATATACACATACCACACACTGCACACACACACACACATGCACACCATGTTACACACACCACACACGTGCACCACATACACCACACACATACATATACACCACACACACTACACAGACAGCATACACATATACACAACACACATACACACAGAACACACACCACACGCAGATACATAACACTGCACACACTCTCCACTCACAAAGACACTCTGCATACCCTACGGGCATTTGGATCTCCTCAAAAGAAAGCGCCCCTGGCGATTCTCTGCACCCCACTCAGTATCAGGAGGGAAGCTGCTGCAGTGCGCCTCTGATGCACCAGAGGGCGCTAAACCCTTAAGGAAAATGCTGGATTTGGCCAGAAACAAATATAAAATTTGGGGGGGGGGGGGGGAAGGGAGTGAACGCCACTTTGAAAGGCACCCCAGCCACGCCTGCAGAGTGGCCCAGCCCACAACAGGCCGGAGGGAATCGAAGGACTGTGTCCCCAGGAGCAGCATTTCTGAGAGGTGTGCAGATTTGAAAAGCTAACAGCTGGATCCTGGCCTCCATAAATCCTTCATTAAAAATGGGGCTGGCAGGGTGGACGAAATATTGTCATTCCACAGGAAAGTATGTTGACCATGTGTGAGGAAAACGGTTCACCTGCTGTCCACTTGTTCCTTGCAAGCACAGAGGCATAGCCCGTTTAAACTCAGCACCCCTGAAAGCACAGAGGCATAGACCATTTAACTCATCACCCCTGCAAAGCACAGAGGTGTAGCACGTTTAACTCATCACCCCTGCAAAGCACAGAGGTGTAGCTCATTTAAACTCAGCACCCCTGTAAGCACAGAGCTGTAGCACATTTAGGCCCAGCACTGTTGTTCTCTACGGTTGCATTTACCTTCTTTCAGCAAGAAACAGGTGTTCCCACCCTTGTCTGAGGAATCCAAGACAAGCAGAGGGGGCTTGAAGTCAAGCAGATCTAGTCTTTAACATGAGTTTCAGCCTACCTGTGATGGGTGATTTTCTGTGTCAATGTAGCTGGGCCGCATAGGCCAGTCGTTGGATCCAGCACTAGTTGAGGTGTTGCTGTGAAGGTATTTTTGTAGGCGTAGTTAACATCTATACTCTGTTTACTTTGAGGTCAAGGAGATGACCCTGTATAATGTGGGTGGGCCTCACCCAGTCCATGGAAGTCCTGACAAGCAGAGACCTCAGTTTCCCAGAAAAGAGAAAAATTCTACACTACCGAGTGCCGTGGCTCACACCAGCAGCCACACACTTTGGGAGGCCAAGGTGGGAGGATTACTTGAAGTTAAGAATTCGAGACCAGCCTGGTCAACAAAGCGAGACCCTATCTCTACAAAAAATATTTTTTAAAGATTAGCAGAGAACAGAAGCATATGCCTGTAGTCCCAGCTACTCGGGAGCCCAGGATTTCCAGGCTTCAGTGACCTATGATCTTGCCGCTGCACTCCAGCCTGGGCAACAGAGTGAGACCCTGTCTCAAAAAAAAAAAAAAGGGTCTCTCTGTTGACCACAGTGTATGTAGACATTCTGCGAGCAGTGGTTCTCCAAAACTCTGCAGGCTAGCAACATCAGCATCACCTAGGGATTTGTTAAACTGCCAGTCCTTGAGCGCAATCCCAGACCCACGGATTCAGACCCAGAGGGGCAGTGGGGGAGCCACAGCAATGTGTGTTTCACAAGTGCTTCTGGTGCTGCTGGTTTGAGAGCCGCCGTTCTGCTAACGGGGAAGCTCCACAAGGCAGGGATTGTTGGCTTGCTATTTCTTTGTCATCTCTCTTGTTTACTGGGATGTATCCCGAGGGTCCAGGACAGTGCCTGGCACATCTTAGACACCCAACAAATGTTTCTTGAATGAAAAGATTTCTGCATTCACTCTAGCAAAAATAATAGTCTACTTTGTGCCAGAATAACTATACTTTGCACAAAAGACAGGCTCTGTTGTCGGCTTTGATTCCCCCTTGCATCCTATTAGTGATGATTCCACATTCAGAATCCCATCTATGTGGATAACTTTGGTCACGGCTGACCTAAGCCAACCATGAACTAGAGAATGTCATTATCAAAAATACAAATGAGCATATTTTCTAGCTCAAGTGTATATTTTTCCCGTATGTCAACTTGTAACAATAGTTGAACACAAAGCACTTTTAAAATAAGCAGTAAATGGTACCTATTAATAATTCTGCTACTTACCATTTATGCTGTTCCATTTCCCCCATTAATCTCAAAATAGGTTGATAGATATTATTTACTTCACTTCCCCTTTAGGAAGCAGTGAAGGCCCCATGGGGCAAGACTCTGTAAGATCTTCTGTGGCACTTGGCACACATTCCACTCCTAGCAGAAATCACCACTGTTAGAATCATCGTCAAAAACGCCCTCCTGGGCCAGGCACGATGGCTCACGCCTGTAATCCCAGCACTTCGGGAGGCCGAGGCAGGCAGATCACCTGAGGTGATTCCTGAGGTGAATTCAAGATCAGCCTGGCCAATGCGATGAAATCACATCTCTACTAAAAATACAAAAATTAGCCACGTGGGGTGGTGCATGCCTGTAATCCCAACTACTCAGGAGGCTGAGGCATGAGAATCGCTTGAACCCAGGAGGCAGAGGTTGTAGTGAGCCAATATTGTGTCACTGCACTCCAACCTAGGTGACAGAGCAAGACTCCGTTTCAAAAATAAATAAATAAATAAAAACAAATGCCCTTCTGAATTGCATTCTAAAGCATGGCTTGGGGAGTTTGGAGCTTAGTGGAGTAGCCTTGCATTGTTTAGACTGTAGCCTTGTATTCCCCAGAGCCCTTGGCTAGACACCCCATTAAATCCCAACACTCTGATGATTTCTTTAAAAAAAAAAAAAAAAAAATAGGCGGGCACAGTGGCTCACACCTGTAATCCAAGCACTTTGGGAGGCAGAGGCAGGTAGATCACCTGAGGTCAGGAGTTCAAAACTAGCCTGGCCAACATGGTGAAACCCCGTCTCTTCCCTCAGCCTCCCAAGTAACCGGGTGTGGTAGCAGGCACCATAATCTCAGCTACTTGAGAGGCCGAAGCAGGAGAATCCTTTGAACCTGGGAGGCAGGGGTTGCAGTGAGCAGAGATTGCGCCATTGCACTCCAGCCTGGGCAACAGGAGCGAAACAACGTCTCAAAAAAAATTAACAAAATATATTTAAATGTATACATATATACATATTCTCCAAAGAGAGATAGTCATAAGACAATGTGAGAACACAAAACATGTTTTGGTGACACCCATTGCAAAGCAGTAGCGTTAATTAGCTCAAGGTCCCTGAAAAATGATGCCATTTTCTTACTCACCAGCAGGAGGCGGGCTGCTCACACGCAGCAGTGCTCAACCGGCTCACCTGCTTGACTGTGAGCCAGGAAGGCTGCTGTCTGCAGAAGTGGAAGGTTTCGGTGTCTGTGAGAAGACAGGCGAGCATTGATGAGAAGGCTGACGTTTAAAAGCTGCCATTCACCTGAAAGCATTCATAGCTGAATTAAGCCAACTCTGTTTTCATGATTAATGGCATGCTGCTCTTGTTTGGAAAATAGGCTTCAATTGATTTTTAGGATTAGAATATACTTGTCTAATTATTGGCTACACAGGTGTCACAAATAAGTTTCTCTTCAAGCAGGAAAGATAACACATACGCAGTTCCTCAAGTTATTCTAGCTTCAATGTATATCAATGTGTCTCCTGGGCACCAATTTGGCTTTATTTTTGAGACTGAGTCTTGCTCTGTCACCCAGGCTGGAATGCAGTGGCGAGATCTCAGCTCACTGCAAGCTCTGCCTCCTAGGTTCATGTCATTCTCCCATCTCAACCTCCCCAGTAGCTGGGACAACAGGCGCCTGCCACCACGCCTGGCTAATTTTGTGTGTGTGTGTGTGTGTGTGTGTGTGTGTGTGTTTTTAGTGGAGATGGGGTTTCGCCATGTTAGCCAGGATGGTCTTGATCTCCTGACCTCGTGACCCACCCGCCTCAGCCTCCCAAAGTGCTGGGATTATATGCGTGAGCCACCGTGCCCGGCCTAATTCGGCTTTTAAAACCTATATAAGTACATTTTTATTTACCTGTGGAGTTTTTGTGTATGTGTGTTTATAGAGACAGAGTCTCATTATATTGCCCAGTCTGGCCTTAAACTCCTAGACTCAAGTGATCCTCCTGCCTCGGCCTCCCATACTTGTTTTTAAAGGAGATTTAAGGCCAGTCCAGGCCTTCAGTGGTCTTTCCCATGTGTACAAACTCCCACAGTCTCATATTCCCATCTCTTTAGAGTTGATCGTGATGATTACAATAACAAAATAATAATGATGGTGATCATAGAAAACACACGGTTACCATTCAGGGTGCACCTGGCTCTGTGCTAAGCTGTTTGTGTGTTGATCTTACTCATGATGACCCTTGTGAGGTTATTCCTCTTGAGCCACAGATGGACGATCAGGCCAGTACCTTACCTTTCTGAGGGAATTTTGATTCTCTCTCTCTCTCTATATATATATGAAATATATTTCCTATAATCATATGAATATGTTTCCTATAATCACATGTAAGTTTCCTATAATCACATATAAGTTTCCTATAATCACAAATAAGTTTCTCTTAAACCAGGAAAGATAACACATACGCAGTTCCTCAAGTTATTCTAGCTTCAATGTATATCAATGTGCCTCCTGGGCACTAATTTGGCTTTATTTTTGAGACGGAGTCTTGCTCTGTCACCCAGGCTGGAGTGCTGTGGCGAGATCTCAGTTCACTGCAAGCTCCGCCTCCCGGGTTCATGTCATTCTCCCATCTCAGCCTCCCGAGTAGCTGGGACTATATAGCTATATATAAGTATATTATAGATATTTCATATATATATGAAATTGCTATTTTCAGCTATGAAGTATATTAGGAGAGAGACTTGTCCTGTTCCACCCCCACCTCCACCACGCGTGCACACACACACGCATGCATGCAATTCCTCTTGCCGTGGGTGAGCAGTAGACAGGCACAGGGTTCCATGTAATTACCTAACTGTTACACTGCCCCGTGAGAGCCACACTTTATTGCACAATCGGGCGGTGATGCTGAATTACAACAAAACCTTCCCCTCCTGGCAGCACAGTGAGCAGGCATTGCTTTAGGGCTTGATGGCTAAGGCGGGAAGAGAGGGTAAGTTACCCAGCTCACCATGTTCCTCTTCAGGCCCAAAGGGAAACTCACCCTCTAGAGGATGAATGGTTCCCAAATCTCCCGCCCCTCGCCACCCCTTGGGGCATTTTTCAGGATTCTGATTTCTGTACCCGGCCACAGACCTACTGAATCCAAATCTCCAGGGTCTGAACACAAGCCTCGGCATCATTTTTAGAATCCCGTTGGTGATCCTGACTGAACCTGTGGGCACCCGGCCACTGCTTGAGATGACTCCAGAAGGATTTAAACATCAACATTAAGACACTCATGAAGGAAGCAAAGCAAAGATGTGCTCATCCTGGTAGAAATCCCCTCTCGGAAGTGGCAGTCAAAGGTCTAAACCAGTAGCTGGGCACCGCCCACTCCCAAGGTGTCCCAGAGTTGCTTCTTCCGCTCCCCAGGGTCCGTGGGGTCGGCAGCAGTCACTGGGTCTGGGACTCCCCTCCTTCCCCGTGGATCCACTGGGTGAGGATAGGAAGCACAGGAATAGCTGTGACGCTGAGAAGGGCAGGAACTCCAAGGGCCTTCTTGGTGACCTGTCCCACATGTTAGGTGCAGTGGAACAGTTGGAGACGATGACAAAGGGCATGAGCTTTGGCCGCCGGGGCCTCCTGGTGTCCTTCTTGAAAGCACTTTCAGTAGGTTGGGGAAGGGAGAACCGGCGGGGCAGCAGTGATGGCCCCGGGCAGAAGGGCGGGTGGGCAGCTGGGAGTGGAGTTGCAGCACTGGTGCCAGGGGAAGCAGGCAAGTGGAGGGCAGACAGGCCGCTGCAGTGAGGGGAGCGAGGCTGGGCAGCTTCTCCTACTGCCTTTACCACAAGCTGAGTGGTGGTGGTGGTGGTGGCGGTGGCGGCGGCGGTGGTGGCGGCGGTGGTGGTGGTGGTGGCGGTGGTGGTGGTGGTTTTTCTTGTTGTTGTTTTGACACAGAGTCTTGCTCTGTCACCCAGTCTGGAGTGCAGTGGTGCGAGCTCGGCTCACTGCAACCTCCACCTTCTGGATTCAAGTGATTCTCATGCCTCAGCCTCCTGAGTAGCTGGGACTATAGGTATGCACCACCAGGCCCAGTATATATATATATATATATATATATATATATATATATATATATAAAACTTAAGACCGAGGTCACCATATATATGTGTGTGTGTGTATATATGTGTGTGTATATATATACACATGTATATAAATGTGTGTGTGTGTGTGTGTGTGTGTATATATATATATATATATATATGACCCAGGCTGGTCTTGAACTCCTGACTGCCCACACTGGCCTCCCAGAATGCTGGGATTACAGGTGTGAGCCACCGTGCCTGGCCACAAGCTGTTTGAAAACTGCTCTCTCAGAAGTCCCCAGGGACCTCCAGATCTCCATGACAGCATCTTAGCCTTAGTCCCTTAGCCCTCTTTGTAGCGTGTGACTTGATAATGACAGGAAGAAATGGAGGCTGCAGGGGCCAGGAGTATGAAACCAGGCAGCTCGGGGCTCCGATTCTGAACCGGCTGCTCGCAGGCCAGGCGGCCTCGATCTTAAGTTACTTAGTTTCCCGAGACTCTGATTTCTCCAGCGGAAATAGTTAATGACAAGCTCCGTCCTTCAGGGATGCTGCAGTTACTACATTCCATGGTGTGGGCAGAGCCCCTGCCACACAGTGCCCTTCCTTATGTAACAAGTGTCCTTAGTTTTCTTCTTCAGAGCCTTCCCCTCCTGGGCACCGGGATCCCGGACCCGCCAGCAGCCCCTCCCTCTAACACCCTGCAGCTGTCACAGCGCCATGCCTACACAGTTCTGTGTTAGCCCGTGCCAAGGTCTGAGTCATCACATTAATGGGAAAATCAGCCCAAGCAGTGTTGGAGGAGCAGAATGCCATGTCGTTCATTGGGAAAGGAATGCTGAAATTTGACTTCTGAGTTAGATAACAACTGCTTCATGCCCTGTGGAGGAATAAAACCATAACCTTTCAGCACATATTGTCTACCAGGAAAAAAAAAAAAAAAGACACACCTCAGCAGTTTTCTACATCTTAACCCCTAACTCTGCAGTCAAGGCCATGATCTACCTGGGTCCCTGTCAGTCCCAGGAGGTCAGAATGAACCCCACCCTGACTGTGAAAGAAAGTGGGTAGCTGTCCTGCTGGCTAAAAGACACTCCCGTAGCTTGGTACTGTTAAAACTTCAGACACGTTAAATTTAGCAGAGTTTAATTGAGCAAGAAAAAAACAAAAAAGCAATTCGTAAATTGGATAGCCTCCACAATTACAGCAGATTCAGAGACTCCAAGGGTGTCTCGTGGTCAGAACAAATTTACAGACGAAAAGCAAAGTGATGTACAGAAATCGGAAGTGAGGTACAGAAATAGCCGGGTTGGTTACAGGTTGGCGTTGGCCTTATGTGAACACAGTTTGAACACTCAGCAGTGTATGAGTGGCTGAAGCATGGCTGCTGGGATTGGCCAAGAGCCAGCTATTGTTACAGATGCATACTCTAAAGTTAGGCTTTCAATCCTGTCTACCTATTAAGTTAGACACACTCCTAAGCTGAGTTTTCAATCTGGCTAAGTTCCACCACAAGGACTCAAATACAGAAGTATGGAGTCCTTCTTAGGTCATACTTAGTTTGCTTTCACAGTACTAAAAACCGTTTTGCGCTATCAACATTTTGGTTTTTTCCTAGGGTTTGGGGTATTTTCTCTTCCCCGGGCTTTCTCCTCTGTCTCTGACCTTCAGTGTGGGCATCTCCATGTGGGGGTCCGTGACTCCTTGGCTCACATGTGCCTCGGCCCCTCAGCAGCTCCGGTGTCCTGTGGGGTGGACGTGAGGGTGCTTCTCAACCCACACTGCTGCCCATGGCTTGCAGGAACCCAAACTCAGCCCAGCAAGCCTCAACCTCAGGCTCTAGATCTGGGGAGGTCTCTCTTCCTGGCTGCAAACTGCTGGCTTCTCACAGGGTCTTCTCATAGTAGAAGAGGCAAGAGGGCTCTCTGGGGTCCCTTTAATAAGGACGTGAATCCCTTCATAAGGGCTCCACCCTCATGACCTAATCACCTCCCAAAGGCCCCACCTCCCAATAGCATCACCTTGGTGGGTAGGATTTCAACATGTTGATCCAGGGAAGAAGTAACGTTGGCCCCAGTGCAGAGTCTGTGAAGCAAATGATAATGGTACATGTCCTTGCAGGGGAAAACAGAAATTGCTGCTCTCAGTTTTCTCTCTTCCAGTCTAGGGATCAAACCCTCCTAACTACCTCCCTCTCCGCTGGGTGAACTGGCCCATCCAGTAGCTCAGTGCACACTAGTGTGGAAATGTTTACATGGGGAGTGTTTTGTAATCACTCCTAGGTATTAAGCTTGCAGCGCCCTGATTTGAAGGACGTTTGCTGCTGGAGGTGTTGGATCCAGAGCCCTTTGGGGAAATCCTAGTGGCTTTCTGGTGGGCCTGCAGGTTACACCCACTCTGCTTTGTGTGCTCTGGGGATCAGAAGTCAGAGAAAATTGGTATTTTGAGAAGCAATGATTTCTCTTCCTTTGCCATCATTTTAATCTTCCTTCCGGGAAAGAATTAAGCATATTAATATAAATTTGCAAGTTTCCAGTTGGTAATTCCCCTCCAGTAATGTGCTGTTGACAGGCAGGAGGGTTCTCAAAGTTGAGCTCTGAATCTTTCTCTTGGGCTGACTATAACGTCCTTTGTTAGAATAGACATTGTATTCGCCCAGTTGAAAATGCTCTTAACTTGGCAACATGTAACAAAGGCTTTATGTGTGCACACACCGGAGCCAGAAACTTCAGCCCCTGAATGCTCCTCCTGCAGACAAGGCCTCCCAGATAAGTGCTAAGATTCTAGAGTTTAGCAAGCCCTGTCCTCAGTGATAATCTGTCCGCATGGGTTGTGAGTGCTGGGATATTTGCAGTCATTTCTGCCATTTTATTTTACACTTTCTACATTTCTATAGTTTTACTTTTACTTCTTGCCTTTCTTTTGACTAACTCTTTTGTTTGCCTTTCCACTGTATTTTTCCTTGTTTAGAAGTAAATCGCTTTCTCTTTTATTTTATTGATTACCCTAGAATGTACACATATATTAATGTAAAAAACTCTAATGACCCTCTGCCTGAATCATGCCAGCACGTTAGAATCATCCACTTCTCACACTTCTGTGCTATTCTTGTCCAGCATCTAGTTCAACTTTGATTTTTTTTTTTTTTTTTTTTTTGAGACAAAGTCTCACTCCATTACCCAGACTGGAGTGTACAGGCACCATCTTGGCTCACTGCAATCTCCACCTTCCAGATTCAAGCGATTCTCCTGCCTCAGTCTCTCAAGCAGCATGTGCACCACGCCCAGCTAATTTTTGTATTTTTAGTAGAGACGATTTTCGCTATGTTGGCCAGGCTGATCTCGAACTCCTGACGTCAGGTGGTCCACCCGCCTTGGCCTCTCAAAGTGCTGGGATTACAGGCGTGAGCCACCACACCCAGCCTACTTGGATTTTTTCTTTTTTAAAACCAGCAAATTAAGCATCTTTTACAGTTTTATACAATCAGTATTTCCTGTGACTTACCAAACATTACCCATTTTCTCTTCTCACAGTTTCTTCTTGCAGCTCCTGGCTCCTTCTGGACTTTTCCTAATTCCATGGTTTGTTGTTGTTGTTGTTGTTGTTGTTGTTTTGTTTTTGACACAGAGTTTCGTTCTGTCACCTAGGCTGAAGTGCAGTGACACGATCTTGGCTCACTGCAACCTCCGCCTCCCGGGTTCAAGCAATTCTCCTGCCTCAGCCTCCTGAGTAGCTTGGACTACAGGTGCCCACCACCACGCCCAGCTGATTTTTGTATTTTTAGTAGAGATGGCGTTTCACCATGTTGGTCAGGATGGCCTCAAACTCCTGACCTTGTGATCTGCCTGCCTCGGCCTCCCAAATCCATGTTTCTTTAGTGAACTTCTGTTGATGGGAAATGCTGTTTTTTATGACTGTGTTTTTATTTATGCTCATTCTTCAAAATTAATTTTGATTGGATAGAATTCTAAGTGGGCTGGTATTTTCTGTCAGTGCTTTGAAGATACCATCACTGTCTGCCAGCACCCATGCATTAAGGAATTAGCTGGGGGAATAATTGTAACTTCTTTGTAGATAATTTTTTTTTTTTTTTTTTTTTTTTTTTTTTTGCCATTCTCTCCAAACACTGTTTCTCTCTCATGCTCTTTGTTATTTCCTTCTAGAACTCTAATTAGAAAAACATTGGACCTTCTCACCTTATCCCCCCATCTTTTAATCTCCTTTTCATATTTTTTACTTCTTGGCATTTTATGTAATTTCTTCAGCTCCATCTTTCAGTTCACAAATTCTCTCTTCATTTGTATCTAATTTGCTATGTAACTCATCAACTGAGTTTCTAATTTTAATTATTAGTGTTTCCTGTCCAGAAAAATGGACAAAACAGAGAAGTTTGTTTCTTTTTCACATCTCCCTAGTTAATTGTGACAGTCTCTTATTCCATTATCATGACCTTTATTTATTTAAACATAACAAACATATTTAGTTTATACTCAGTTGGGTTTTTTTGAGACAAAGTCCCACTCCATCACAGGGGCTGGAATGCAGTGACAAAATCTCGGCTCACTGCAACCTCTGCCTCCCAGGTTCTTCTCCGGCCTCAGTCTCCCAAGTAGCTGGGACTACAGGTGCACACCACCACGCTTGGCTAATTGTTGTGTTTTTAGCACATACAAGGTTTCACCATGTTGGCCAGGCTGGTCTCAAACCCCCGGCCTCAAGTGATCCACCTGCCTCAGCCTCTGAAAGTGCTGGGATTACAGGTGTGAGCCACTACACCTGGCCAGTACTCTGTCTCTGACCATTCCAATATCTACAACCTTTGCTGGTTAGATTCTTCACTTTCTGTAATTTTGTGACTTTCACTCATGTAGCTAGTTTTCTCCTGTATTAGGTGACTTTTTAATTGTGATCCGAGATTTCTTAGAATTTTATTTGTGTAATTTCTTTGAGGTTTGGCTTTTTTACATGCTGTGCTCCACAAAAGATATTTTTGCTTCCATTTGGCTCCAGGGTATACTGCCAATCTGGTAATATTTCAAATTAATTTTTGGCTTGAGGTTTTCTAAAGCTAATCAGATAGGATGAATTCTTTTCACCAACCCTCGTGTCCAAGGCCTGATGATTAGGAATGTTCAGAAAAATGTTTTCCAAACCTGCTGCATCACAGAACCCAGCCTGAGTGGTCTCAGCATGTATCTATCAATTCTCTCTTCTGGGCAGGCTTTCGCCCTGGCTTCCTCCACTAAGAACGTCACCCTCAGGAGTCCAGGTCCTCTGTGTATAGTAAAACTGGATTCTACCTCCTACCCTGCTCCAGCCGGAGGGTTTGTCTCCTGGCTGTGCCCTTAGGGCCTGGGAAGACCCGGATGATGGGCACCCGGGACTAAGAAGATAGCCCCACAGCAAATGCCAGGCTCCTTCCTCCCAAACCAGGAGGATTTGCCGTCTTTAAGGATTTCCTTTACCTTCCCACCTATCAGCCACATGTTCAAAAAAGATTTTTTTCCATATTTGATCCAGCGTTTTTAGGTGTGTGGACCTGGGAGAAATTGCACTTCACATGCAGAATGCCATGTTTTGCTAAAAAATGGCATTTTGAAATTATTTTCTAATAAGTAAAATTGTATTTTTCTCCAATTTGTATGACTTGCCAACTTGCCACCAGCAAGCAATTGTAAACCACTGCTACAGAGCTACAGACTCCTAGACCTGAAAAAGAACAGTGTGGAACATGAGGCAGGGATGGCACTGGGGTGCACGTCGGTGGGGGGGATGGGTGTTTGCTACGTGTCACTGACGGTTAGGACCACACGTGACTCTGGTGACTGGAAGATGCGTCGTGAAGACACATACCTAGTTACCAAGTTGTGAAATGGCCTTCACTAACCACAGCGCCCTCGCTGGGCCTCTGCCATGAGTGGATCTTAGCAAAGGAAGCACTCATTGACCTACCGTTGCCTTCTAGCAGCTGAGTCCGTGTTATTCTAACAAAGTATTCACAAATCACGTGACACCCTGGCAGTTATCAAAGGATATTTCCTTTGTGCCCATGATGGCTCATTAACAGAAATGAAATTGGCTTCACCCAGTGACCAGCCCTAGGCAAAGCTTGTCTGTGGTGCCCCCTCCACTGTCAGGGATGCACCCATGTGCCCTTCCCATTTCACAGGGTCCTGTTCTGGATGACTGAAAGTTTAGTGCCTTCCTGGGCTGTGTCATTCATTCATTCACTTGGCTAAAATGTACTAAGCACCTGCTGTGTACCAGATGCTATGCCAGAAATGAGATGTGAGGATGTCTGAAGTGTGAGCTTGGCCCTGGAAGAATTCACTTTCCACGGAAATAACAGAAGCATGAGCACTAATTCCTAAAGAAACTATTAAATGCAGCACAGTTATTCTCATCATGATACTTCATCCACAAAGACTCAAAAACTTTAACATTTCAGAAAGGTTTGGAATTCGAAAGCGAAATGACAAAGTTTGGATTCATGTTTTTGGTGATGCTTCATCTTATCTGGGGATAATCAGCAAATGACTAGTCCTTAAGGTCACAGATGCCAAGCACAGCCAGCCCAGGACCTCTTGCTTCCACTCCCACCAGAAAACCTCATTATACGTGATGGTGCAGGCACCACCCAGCTCTCGGTGACATGAATAAGGTCAGCGAACATGTTTAAAAGCTTGCCACACTGGAGTCCTCCATACCCCCAATGCACAAGGCATTTCATCTAGGAGGTGAGGACTGTCAGAGAGCTTAGGGAATGTTTCCAGAGTCACCCCTCTGGGTGGAGCCAGGATTTGAACAGACAGCTGGCTCCAGAGCCACAATCTTCACTCACAGCTCCTACTGCCCTCTCTGGCACATTGACTTCATTTCCTGTTCTTGCTCCTGTCCCTTCTGTGACAACATTTGGAGTTCCCTATTTGGCAGGTGCAAGGAAGGATAACAAGATGTAGAGCAAAGTTTAAAAGCAAAGAATCCGGAGTCACACTGATGCTCCCATTTACTAGCTTTGGGCCATGTTTTCACCCATCTAATCCTCAATGTGAAATAAAAACTAGACACTCACTTCACATCTGACGAAGTGTCTAATGAGAAGTGTATTTGAGCATTGATCACCTTGCCTGCATATTAAGCACCTGATAGTTGTTATTTATTACAGTTATGCAAAACAACAGAATAGAGGAGCTCACACTACAAAACCGAACAATCTCTTCCCTGCTCCAACGCATACGCCACATGCCAGGGACGGCGTCGCCATCTGCCCAGTAGCTGTCTAGCATTTGTCAAGTGCATTGATGTTAGGCTTCTTGCCCGAAGGCACTCCTGTCTTCAAGAATTTCCTGTACCAGCACACAGGGAACCTAAACTCCAATCCCAGTAATAGAAAGCTGAGATTAAATGCCTTTCCTCTTTGCTTACCCAGGCCTACAGAGTTGATGAAAGAGCCGCAGAGCAGGCTCGTTGGGAAGAAGCCTCCAAAGAAACCATCAAGAAAACTACCAAGCCCTGTCCCCGCTGCCATGTACCAGTGGAAAAAAATGGTGAGTCTGCTGAGCAGAGAATGAGGATGTCGTGGGCTCTGTGGGGAGAATCATGCCAGTCAGGGATCCCAGGATTAAATGAGATGCTGTCTGAAGGTGCCTGGTGTGTTGAGTCACCTCTTGATAAATGTTACCCATTATCATTATTATTATTGTTTTTGCTACACAGAAATATTTAATGAGTGAGTAGTTCCATGGCTGTGAGAGGCACACAGTTAGCATTTATGTGGTTGGAAAGGGAATAAATATAGAAACTAGAACCAAGATATGGAAGGTGGTTGAGGATAAGTGGCAGTCAGGA
The DNA here is from genome assembly GCF_007565055.1 of Rhinopithecus roxellana. Classification (NCBI taxonomy): domain Eukaryota; kingdom Metazoa; phylum Chordata; class Mammalia; order Primates; family Cercopithecidae; genus Rhinopithecus; species Rhinopithecus roxellana. The sequence continues at coordinate 156,823,444 of NC_044552.1, forward strand.
GGCAGCTGTGGTTTCTCCATCCTCCCTGGTGACCTTCCCCAGCAGTGAGGCTGCACCATATGACCCTGTTGTCTGCCAGCCGTCAGTCTATAGCCTTCCCCAGCTTTGCAACATTATTCAAAATTAAACTCTCATCTATATTTAAAGATCCCTGTGGCCCGCCCCTGATGACTCACAGTAGCAATGGGGGACTTCCTGCTGTCTATCCTGGACATGCCACTCAGGGCAAAGCCATCACAACCAGTGGTCAGAGAGCCCATTCTCAATGCGATGCACTTGTGCATGTGCAAAAGGCAGAAGTCAGCAGCACCATCACAGATGAGCAATGACACGAAGCCAGCTGCAGCCTCTCCCAGCTTCTCCTAAATGAGCATCAGCGATGCCCTGGCTGGCAGGTTGCCCAGAGCTGACTTGCGGGAGGGAAGCCTGGCCATCCTAGGATGGGCACTCAAGCCTCTCTCTTTTCAGTTGTGCCCTTCGGGAAGTCTTCATTAATGCAAACAAGAGTGTGCTTGAACACATCCCAGAGCCGCAGGTGCTGGCTTAGCTCAGTCCAAATCCTTAGTGCTGGATCAGTGGCTTCCTGCAAAGAAAATAAAGAATTTACTCAGCATGTCCTTATTATTCCGTTGCATGCAGCAATGCTCCTAGAAAATGCAGAGATTGGCATGCACCTATAAAGAGCAGAAGGCATCGATGGGATAGAAGGAAAGAGCTTCTCTAGTCTCCACCGCCACTCACTGGTTAGCAGGTTGCACTGGGAAATGGGAGGGAAAGAACACGGAAGGGCCCTTCCCAGGAGAAGATGTATGATGGTTTGGGATAAACAGGCCTGGCATTTCACTGACAAGGGTGTAAAGCACAGAGATTAGATAGTCTTGATCTGTCGCCCAGGCTGGGGTGCAATGGCACGATCTCAGCTCATTGCAACCTCCACCTCCCGAGTTCAAGAGATTCTCCTGCCTCAGCTTCCCAAGTAGCTGGGACTACAGGTATACGCCAACACGCCCAGCTAATTTTTGGATTTTTTAGTAGAGATGGGGTTTCACTGTATGTCGGCCAGGTTGGTCCTGAACTCCTGATCTCAGGTGATCTACCTGCCTTGGCCTCCCAAAGTGTGAGCTGTGCCCGGCCTTAATTTTTTGTTTGTTTTGTTTTTTAATAATAATTCTCAGGGTTGGTGAGGACATCATAAGTTAGTGTAACTTTTCTGGAAACCACTTTGGCAATACATATATAAAGACTTTATATTATTTAACCCAATAATTCTACCTCTGAAAATCTATCCTGAAGAAATAACCTGAAATATATAATATACAAACACCCCCCCTCACCACCCCTACACACATTTTAGGAAAAAAGGTACCAACTGCAGCATTATTTATAGTACAGTAAACTCAAAATCATCTAAGTGTCTAATGGCCTCAGTATGAGAAAGATTGGTTTATTTTGTGATAAATCCATGGTAAAGCATCACACAGCCCCACATTGCAGTGTTGCAGGAATTAGGACTCTGCCATGGACTGTGGCTGTGTGAGCACCAGTTTCCTCACTCATAAGATGGATTTCAATGGGACTTCCTCACAGGATGGGCAGGAGGAGTAACGGAGACAGTGTATCAAATGCACTGCATGAGACGTGTGCTGGTTCGTGTGGATGAAGAAGTTATGAAGGCGTGGCGGAAAGGTTTACATCCATCCTAAGTGAGAAATCAGAATTTCAAAGCAAGTAGTACATGATGTCAGTTTTGAAATAAGTGTATGTATAGGAAGAAATAGAATCAGAAGAAAAAGACTGGAAACAAGACGTTACCATGTCATAGTGAGTAGCTCTAGGCATGACAGGGTCAAAGAGGACTTTATTTCTTTGTGTGCTTTTCTGTAATAAACATGTGTGTTGTATAACCTTAGAGAAAGAATTAGTAAAAATCAGCCAGGTCTCTGTCTTCAGTGGGGCTCCTTAAACACCCACCCATGCTCCCTCTTCTGGCAGGTGTCACAGGCATGGCAGGTGGAGAATTTACCCAGCGTGTCCATGGCTTAGTGGCCTCCTCGTTAGCCCAGGCTCTGGTGGTGGCAGTTTGCAAGATAAGATGTGGTCAGTGAGGCTGGGTGTGGTGGCTCACACCGGTAATCCCAGCACTTTGGGAGGCCAAGGTGGGTGGATCACCTGAGGTCAGGAGTTCGAGACCAACCTGGCCAACATGGGGAAACCCTGTCTCCACTAAAAATAGAGAAGTTAGCTGGGCATGGTGGTGCATGCCTGTAGTCCCAACTACTTGGGAACCGGAGACACGAGAATTACTTGAACCTGGGAGGCAGAATGTGCCGTGAGCTGAGATCACGCCATTGACACCAGCCTGAGCGACAGAGCGAGACTCTGTCTCAAAAAAAAAAAAGGAAGTGGTCAGCGAGCCTGGACCTGTTGCTTTCTGTTTCTGTCCTCCGTGGTTGTTTGGTTCAGCACTTACTATCAGCTTGTGGGGACACCTGAGACACTTCGCCTTTGTGACACATAACACACAGCCCAGTCTTGTGGCCTTAAATACTATCCCTGTACTGATGGCTCCCAAATCTACACCCCACCCTCATCTCATCCCCGGGTCCGACTCAAATAGCCAGCTGCTTCCTTAGTGTCTCACTGACTGTTCAATGGACAGCTCAAATTTTACAAAGCAGAGCTCTAGCTGCTCCTAGAAAACCTTTTCCTCTAGAGCGCACCCCACCTCCGTCAACAGCACCGCCCAGTTCCTCAAGGATAAGCTACAGCTCATCCTTCATTCTTTCTACCCATTTCCTTACGCCCCGGTCACCACGGCCTTCCCCGTGCTCTGATCCAGCATCTGCCCAGCTCTGACCCCACATCCCCAGCCAGTGCCCTGCTTGCCCACCTCCTCTTCCAAGTACAGCCTCCCAAAGGGGCTCTCGCCTCCACTCTCGCATATTTACGATCCATCCTCTACATAGACGTGTAGACTTCTCAAAGGCCAGGTGAGTCCTGCCGTTCTCCCCGGGGGTCCCCACTGACATTGCAACCACACGGGTCCCACTCCCACTCCCTCAGTCCCCCCCAGGACGCTTCTGTGTCGTCATTGCCCATGGCTGGCTCCTTCCTGTCTTTCAGATCTCAGCCCAGCTGACCTCTTCTCAGTGAGACCGCCCTTTACCACCCTGCCAAAGACCCCTGCCCTCCTGTGGGGGGCGCTGTCAGCACCATACGACCTCTGGAGGGGGCAGCACTACCGTTTCCTCTGCGGGGGGCCTGCCTGCGGATGGCCTTGAGCTCTCTGGGCAATCACCTCTGCCAAGAGAATTAGTTCTGGCTCCCTTCCCTTCCCCAGAGAGCTCGTGTCCCATGACTGCTGCTTGGAGGTGGTCATAATACCCAACCCAGTAACCGAATTCAGGACCACCCTGAGAGCTGCCGCAGCCCCAGAGCTCCTGGGCATCAGCTCAAGCCTCTCAGGCTGTGCCTGAGCTGGGCTTCTCCTCTGCCCAGCCTGCCTTCCTCCCTTTCCATCTCAGCGTCTGCTTCCTCCTTTACCCAACGAGTCCCACCCACCAGTTTAATAATAATTTCATAGCACCACCTCCTTCCCAGATCATTGCTTACTTTGTTCATTTACACGTTTGCTGTCTGTCGCCGTTTAGAACATAAGCCGGTGAGATCAGGGACCTTGACTGTCTAGGCTGCAATCCCAGAAGAGTGCCTGGACAATAAATATTTACCGAATTAAAACTTAGCTTGTAAGCCGGGTGCAGTGACTCACGCCTGTAATCCTAACACTTTGGGAGGCCAAGGCTGGCAGATCACTTGAGTTCAAGAGTTCAAGACCAGCCTGGCTAACACTGTGAAACCCTGTCTCTAGTAAAAATACAAAAAAAAAAAAAAAAAAAAAAAAAAAAAAAATAGCTGGGTGTGGTGGCAGGCACCTGTGATCCCAGCTACTCGGGAAGCTGAGACACAAGAATCAATTGAACCCAGGAGGTGGAGGTTGCAGTGAGCCAAGTTGCACCATTGCATTTCAGCCTGGGTGACACAGTGAGACTCCGTCTCAAAAAAATAAATAAAACACAAACAAACAAACAAAAACTTAGCTTGTAAACAGTTTAGAGAAAGACACATAAACAGATCTTTTTAATACAATAATATAGGGAAGAAAGCTATCAGGGCACACAGACCCAGAGGAGGAGGCTTCCTGGAAGAGATGATACCAGTCAAGAATTGAAGAATGGGCAGATATGAGCGAGACAAGGAGGAGCAAGAGGAGGCATCCTAGGCCCCAGGACTGCATGAGCAAAGGCACTGGTGTGCACGACCCAGTGTGTGGAGGCAGCCCCTGCTGCTGGTGTTCCAGGCACCACACACAGGAGCCTCAGCTGAAGCAGTGGGTAGGATGCAGAATGTAGGTCTCCGAACCGCAGGTTTGGGGCTCGGACTTGATCCTGTGAGGCAGGGAGATATTCTATGGTGAGAAGCAGGAAAATTATTCATCAGATCTGCCCTGGACTCAGAACATGCCGGCGCCTCCAAAGATGGAGTTGTAGGAGTCATATGGTTCGTGACTGTAAGAAAGTTTCTCCCCGTCAGGCTATTTCTTGGAAATATTGTGATGTACTATAAATGAAAGCACTAATTTTTTACCTCCAAATTTTTAACTTACAAATAGAAAAGCTGAGACTTGAAGCTTATTAGCGATGGCCTTAACTGTTTAAAAGTGCATCACTTTAACTGAAACAAGACATAGCCTCTATGACCAAGGATGTTACCTAGTTCTCACCAAGGTTCATGGCTGTCACATACTCAGTTGTGTTTCAAGAATGCCCTTCTTCCCTCAGAGAAGCTGAATGATAATGCGAGGAATTTCCATTTTAAGCACAGGCTAAACCCTGGTACTTTCTCCTATAATCCCCTCCAGTCTCCAGAAATTTCTTCACTTCCATCTCAAGCAGATGAGATCCTGGCTGCATTCCCTGACTGAGTGTGTGGTGCTCCTTAAATTTACCTTCAGGTTGTTCAGGGACTTCCAGGCTCTCATTAAATCTAATGGAAGAATTGCTGGCCGGAGCCACGATGTCGAGTGCCTGGCATAGGCTGAGCTTTTCATGGTTTCAGTGTCCATCTGCAGACAGAACTCACTACAAAGGAAGCCACATTCCCTTCATGTCTATATCCACAAATCTGCATGAAGTTTCAGTGGCTTCCTGTATGCATTTACTTTTAAGCTGGCAAAGCTTTTAGAATTGTGGTCCTCCATGCTCCTCCATGGCCTGGGGTCTAGCTATATGGCCTTGTGTATATTAAGCACTAGGGAGGAAAGAAAGTTAATCATGTGAATATCCTCTCTTCCCATTTCCATTCTTACTCTACCAGGCCATTGTAATTCTAGCTTCTGTAACAAGATATTATTTACAATGCTATTATCCCAGATGCATTAAATGCTTGGTATTCATTTTTGGCATTCCGTCTCAGTGTAGAACAAACAACATGCTTCTTCTATTCTCTCATTCAATAACAACAGTCAGCACAGAAGACTTCTGTGACGGAATGTGCGGGGGTTTTTCCCCATGCACCAAGCAAGCAATCGGTTCTGCAGTGGACCCCGCCTGAGTGTCCTGCTCTTCAACCCTGGCACTGTCTACCAGGAAATAGTGTCTGATCCCTCAGGCTGGGGGCTCAGTCCCACAGGACTGCCAGACACCGGTCGCAAGTCTGGGCTCCCGGAACTTCTGATCGACCTACTGAACAAATTGGGATTCCCATGACTCCTTCTTTGGGTTCTGTTATTTGTTATAGTGGCTCACAGAACCCAGGGAAACACATTTACCAGTTTATTATAAAGGACATTACAAAAGATACAGATAAAGAGATGCAGAGGGCGAGGTATGGGGGAAGGGTCGCAGAGCTTCCAAGCCTTCCCTGGGTGCCCCACCCACCAGAAACCTCCATGTGTTCAGCAGCCTCCATGTGTTCAACAAACCCTGTCCTCTGGGGCCCTCTGTGGAGACTTCCTGGGATAGGCATGATGGAAGCATGGACGGACGTGTTGAAATGCGATGGGACAGAAAGGCTTTGATCTCAGGCTAATAGATGGAGTGGGGAAACCCTGCAAGGCCTGCCTGTCTAGATTCTTCTTGGCCTCTCTGTGCAGCATTCCTTCCTCCAGGGGATGGACAGGACTCTTTCTGAAATCTGGGTCTTATAACCCATAGTCAGAACAGCAGCAGAAGGTTCCAGTCCTGCCCTGGGCTGGTAAAAGGAGGTCAAGGAAAGGTCAGAGGGAGAGATTGTCTTTCCTGGGGCCTGTTTCTGAGGCCTGAATTGCCCCAACATTATAACAAAAGACCGTAACAAGAGCTATGGGAGTTATGAGTTAGGGCCTGTGTATGAAAAACACATCTATCAGCCGGGCGTGGTGGCTCATGCCTGTAATCTCAGCACTTTGGGAGGCCAAGGTGGGCAGATCACGAGGTCAGGAGTTTGAGACCAGCCTGGTCAACATGGTGAAACCCCGTCTCTACTAAAAATATAAAAAGTAGCCAGGCGTGGTGGCAGGTGCCTGTAATTCCAAGTACTCGGGAGGCTGAGGAAGGAGAATCGCTTGAACCCGGGAGGCGGAGGTGGCAGTGAGCCCAGATTGTGTCCCGTACTCCAGCCTGGGCAACAGAGCGAGGCTCTGTCTCTAAATAAATAAATAAATACACACACACACACACACACACACACACACACACACACACACACTCTTCATATATATTTATGTTTATATATGCTTATATATATTAAATATCACAATAGGAAACTTTCTTACCCTTTCATTTAGAATTGCTTTAACAGTTCATTAAGTTTTAATGTATTGCTCAGTAATTTTGATTGAATATATTTTACGATACATGATATAATAATGATATATTTATGATATGATAAAATATTATATTTTAGAGAAATTTAAGTGGTTTTATAATGTCACACGGTGTAACATATTATTTACATCATAAATATACAGCCATTCAATATGTGCTGAAAATGGCACAAACCTAAGTGGAAAGTATGAAGGTAAAAGTGTTGTAAGTTTTCTCCTTTATTTTCCACACATCTGTAATTTATGATCTTTAAAGCAAGCCAGAAAGAATTAGGAAAACAGGGGATTTTACATGTAGGCAAGTTATCTGAAAATAAATGCCTATTCTTATATATTCATAAATATTTTAAATTAGTGTAAGTTCTCATGCCAGGTTTCTGATAATAAAAGTGAGGTAGCACCTAAGCAATTACTTGGAAAATTTGGCAGGAAAAATCAATTAACAAGATAATTGGTAAGAGTGAGTAATGGAGCACTTTCAACACTAGGGAGGTTTCAAGTCAAGAAACTGCATTTGCTGGGGTTATCCAGGAAATTCGGACAGAAGCAGTTCTCTGTACATCCTCATACAATCACTTCCTCCTCCCTTCAGTTCCCCGACGGCGACTGAAGCCGGGGTGTCTGCGCTCCAGAAACTCATGGAGTCTATGTTTAACAACTGAGGGAGGTGAATAATTCCAAAATAAGTCCCAAGATAAGGGACTTTTCCTCTCATGCTGAAAAGAACCCGTTCTGTGAAAGAAGGGACATTGGAATCACACAGTCTTTGGTGAAATCATTGTCTTCACCATTTAAAAGCGCTTCACCTTGGGAAAATTCTATAGCAGAGTGATGCTCTTATCTCACAGTGCTTTGGTAAGCGAATGAGATAATATACATAGAATACCCAGCATTGTTGGTAACTTCCTTGCTATCCCTCTCATCTTAATTAACATTTTGGATAGCATTAAGGAACATATTCCCTATTAAAAATAATATGCTGGCTGGGTGAGGTGGCTCACGCCTGTAATCCCAGCACTTTGGGAGGCTGAGGTGGGAGGATCACCTGAGGTCAGGAGTTCGAGACCAGCCTGGCCAACATGGCAAAACCCTGTCTCTACTAAAAATACAAAAATTAGCTGGATGTGGTGGTGGGCACCTGTAATCCCAGCTACTCGGGAGGCTGAGGCAGGAGAATCACTTGAACCTGGGAGGCGGGGGTTGCAGTGAGCCGAGATCATGCCACTGCACTCCAGCCTGGAGGACAAGAGCAAAACTCTGTCTCAAAAATAATAATAATAATAGAAATAATAATAATTGTAATATGCTATCCCGGTTCCTGTTTTATGAATTTGGCCAAGCGAAGTAAGTAGCACTATAGAAAGAGCAAAAATAAATCAAAATATATTTAAATTATTATACATTATACTGTTCTATCAAACGTTATTAATATATTTAAATATAAATATATTAATATTTTAAATATATGTAAATGAGGAATTGACCCCTGTCTGTGAAACATGAAGCGTTTGTCTCTAAATCCCCTTTCAGGAGAATAAAGTCAGATTTACAAATAAAATGTGTTACCGACAAAAGTGACATACTTCAATTTCATTCGTTTCTTAATGAATATCATCACTTTAGAGCTGCCCTGTTGTGCTTTCTGATTTTTTTTCCCTCAGTTCAGTTTCTCTCTGCCCTTGTATTGCTTGTTATTATTCACTTAGAAAGTGATGTCTAGGCTAGCGTGTTGGTTTGGGAATGCGTGTTTTCCAGGTACTTGCTGCGAACGCACCACACCTTTGTTTTCTCCCCACAACAGGAGGCTGCATGCACATGAAGTGTCCGCAGCCCCAGTGCAGGCTCGAGTGGTGCTGGAACTGTGGCTGCGAGTGGAACCGCGTCTGCATGGGGGACCACTGGTTCGACGTGTAGCCAGGGCAGCCAGGCGCCCCATCGCCCCATCCTGGGGGAGCATACACAGTGTCCTACCTTCATTTGCTAATTCTCTTTTCAAACACACACACACACACACACACACACACACTTCAAGTTTTTTTCAAAGTCCAACTACAGCCAAATTACAGAAGAACCTCCTGGATCCCTTTCACTATGTCCATGAAAAACAGCAGAGCAACATTACGGAAGAAGCTCCTGAATCCCTTTCAGTTTGTCCACACAAAACAGCAGAGCAGCATTACGGAAGAAGCTCCTGAATCCCTTTCAGTTTGTCCACACAAAACAGCAGAGCCGTCTGTGACACCAGCAAGAGGTGCTCTCGGCCTCAGGATGACACAAATCCCGGAGCACAGATTCAAGTGCAATCCATGTATCTCGTATGGGTCGTTCTCACCTGAATTCAAGTCAGGCAGAATGAGTAGCTGGAGAGAGAGTTCTCGCGTTTAATATCCTGCATTTTACCTTCAGTAAATACCGTGAAGATGGCATCGACAAGGTGTTTCTCTGTAAAATGAACTGCAGTGGGTTCTCAAAACTAGATTCATGGCTTTAACAGTAATGTTCTTATTTAAATTTTCAGAGAGCATCTATTCCCGAAGAACCACAGGCAATAGTCAAAAAAATGTGTTTATCCTTAAGAATTCCATCTCTATAAATTGCATTAATGAAATGCCAACTATGCATAAATCAACTTGTCAACTAAGTGAGAAATTATGAAAGTTAATTTGAATGTTGAATGTTTGAATTACAGGGAAGAAATCAAGTTAATGTACTTTTCTTCCATTTCATGATTTGCAACTTTAGAAAGAAATTGTTTTTCTGAAAGTATTACCAAAAAATCTGTAGTTTGATTTTGAGTATTCATTTTGCAGCTTGGAGATTTTGCTAACACGTTTAACTCCACTGTAAATTTAATGGATAATGTGCCTATAAAGGAGACATGTTTAGAAATGGTTTCAAAATGATATTCAATCTTAACAAAAGTGAACATTATTAAGCCAGAATCTTTAAAGAGGAGCCTTTCCAGAACTACTGAAATGAAGGCGTGCCTGACTGTCTCCATCAGAATAGTTTATGCCCTTTTGGCCCACCCTCTCCGTCCAATCTGCAAGTCCCGGGGAGCTCTGCACACCCAGGGGTTCCCCAGGAGAGACCTTCTCTTAGGACAGTTAACTCACTAGAATATTCCTTATGTTGACATGGATTGGATTTCAGTTCAATCAAACTTTCAGCTTTTCTTCAGCCATTCACAGCACAATCAAAAGATTAACAACACGACATGCGGCAAACCTCATGTTCTTACGCACACTACGCAGAAGAGAAAGCACAACCACTATCTTTTGTTCTACTTGTATTGTTTGACTTCTCAGGAAGATCGTGGACATAACTGAGGGCATGAGTATCACTAGCACATGGAGGCCCTTTTGGATTTAGAGACTCTGTAAATTATGAAATGGGTAACAGGGCCTCTCTTTTTAGATGTAGCACCTGAAATCCTTGCTGGAGGAAAGAGAGGGGATGAACTCAAATTTTCCACATCCCGGGACACCTGTCCCTCTTTTCCTAACTGCCTGAGATAATCCATTTCTTCCAGCCACCTGGGACAGTCCTGTCCTCTCAGAGGCCCTGCACTGAGGACAGACTGGGCTCTGCAACAGCCACATCAGCATCCACAGCTTCATGTGGCTTCACTGTCTGAAGATCTGCCGACACCAGCATGGCCCCACGGTGACAACAGACCTGCGACAGGAAGCCCAAAGCTCACAGCGAAATGGTAGAGAGATCAAAGTCTCTATAGTAAGGGAAAAAAGAGAGGTCGCAGGCATGAGCCCCAGCAGCCAGTGGCTTGTGTCCACACGGAGTCCAGACCCTGATCAGGGCCTGACTTAGTGTCGCTGGCAATCCCACTAAATTGCAGTTCCTTACGCTGGCCCAATGCGACAAGTCAGGTGGCTCCCTTCTGTCACAGGAACCACACAGTGTTTCCCATCATCCATAGCTTTCTTCCTGATGATGTTTGCATGATTGCGCCTTCCCAGCCTGCATGCTGCGTTGGGCTTGCGGTGCCTGAACAAGCTTTGCTCCCATGAGCTCAGGCACCCTAGGAACCCCTGTTAAACTATTAGACTGTCCAGCTTGGTCTCCTTTCCTTTCTTGGTGGTGGTCTTTTCCCTTTCCAGAATAGAACAGTGATTCTTAAAATAAGTTAGAGCAGACTGGGCGCAGTGGCTCATGCCTATAATCCCAGCACTTTGGGAGGCTGAGGTGGGTGGATCACGAGGTCAGGAGTTCAAGACCAGGCTGGCCAAGACGACGAAAGCCCATCTCTACTAAAAATACAAAGTTAGCTGGGCGTGGTGGCAGGCGCCTATAATCCCAGCTTCTCGGGAGGCTGAGGCAGGAGAATCACTCGAACCCAGGGAGCAGAGTTTGCAGTGAGCCAAGATGGCGCCACTCTGTTACCTGAGCAACAGAGTGAAACTCTGTCTCAAAAAAAAAAAAAGCAAAATCATCCACTACACATGAGCATGAATCACAGTATTATTTGCACAGGAAGGGTGTAACAAAATATGAATGTATCAAAAAATAGAAATAAAGTCTTTGCAGAAAAAATCTGTTTTCTGTGACATGTGTTGAGATTATCTGACAATTCTAAGATTGTACTTAAATTGTCAATAAAAGCATCAAAAGAGCTTCTGAGTCCTGTCTTTGAAGATACATTTTCAATCGCTGTGAAGGCTGAGGGAGGGAATCACAGGCTGTGTTACTCCATGGGCCTCACTTGTGGCCTGGAGGAATTGCCTGGTGATGAAATGGCCATTCTCATATCAACTCCAAGCTCCAGATTAACCCTGGCTGTTTCTCTTTGTTAAATAAGAGCAGTTTTTTAAGGCTATCAAAATTTGAAAGGGTTCCAAAAAGCAAACCCTCATTCAAAAAAAAAATCTAAAAGTTACTTTCTTGCCTTACTAGCAAACTTTTCTAATAAGTGTTTAAAAGAGAAGTTTGCATTGGAAAAGACTGTGTAAAAGGCTTTTTTTCTCTCATGTCATTCTAGAAAATTTCAGTGACTTTGCATTGCTGTCAATGTGGGTGTGTTGATGCTGCATTTTCAAAGAACTGCTTTAGTGGCCACGCATTGTTTATTTCACAATGAGCCCATGGTGGAGGGATCTGGAATGGAACATTCCGAGATAGGGCCTGTACATACATTAGGCAAAGAGGCACACACTGAGGTCCCCTGGGTGCCAGTAGCCACAGGAAACACTCCGAGGAAGTGCAAAGGTCATGGGAATGGTGGCCCAGGTGATGATAGAGCAAGAGGCAGCCGAGAAAGTGGGTGAGCTCCGGGCGCCAGGGTGGGAACCCTACCTCCAAAACTCACCTGTGTAAGAACTTTGGGGACAATAATAGCATGCACCACATTAGGTTGTTGTGACGATTAATTAATTTACCTAAAGCACTTAGAACAGTGCATAGGATAAAGGAAGCACTGCGTAATTGTTCGCTATTATTAAAAAATGACCCATTCATTGGAAACTACAGAATAAAATAACAGAAAACACAAAACTAATGCAAAGTGATGACAAGTGCCAGGAATATCTATTTGAGTACACAGTTGTAGATTTAGGGATTCATGCTGGAGGCGGGTGACTCATGTTGCATATACATGTATTGCATTATCTTCTAGACAGTCCCAGAAGTGTTCCTATAAAGGTAAGTTGTTGTGCTAGCACCAATTTCCATAAGAGGCTGGCCACAGTGGCTCATGCCTGTAATCCCAGCACTTTGGGAGGCCAAGGCAGACGCATTGCCTGAGGTCAGGAGATTGAGACCAGCCTGACCAACATGGTGAAACCCCATCTCTACTAAAAATTCAAAAATTAACCAGGTGTGGTGATGCCCACCTGTAACCTCAGCTACTCTGGAGGCTGAGGCAGGTGGGAGAATCGCTTGAACCCCGGAGATGGAGGTTGCAGTGAGCCGAGATCATGCCACTGCACTCCAGCCTGGGCAACAAAGTGAGACTCTGTCTCAACAACAACAACAACAACAACAACAAATTCCATTACAAAGATAAGTCTAGCACAGACTGGAAACCATTGCTTTCAGATCAGTGTAATCTTATGTCAGAGTCCCTGAGATACCTGGTCAAAGGGATCTGCCTTGGAGCTCCTCCCCCAGCTCTCCGGTGCCTCAGGTCCTCTCAACTGAAAGCTGGATGTTCCTGAAAACTCCCACTGCATGTGCAGAATGAAACTCTAGTGTGTTTCTGTGTGTAGTTTGTTTCATCCACAATTCTTGGATTTTTAATTTCAAACTCAAAGAGTGTCTTTTTTGAGAGATGCTGTTTAGCATCAAATCACCACTCAGTATTTCTCCCTGTAAGGTTTTCTTGATATTGTTTTTCTGTTTGTTTGTTTTTTGTTTTTTTGAGATGGAGTCTTTGTCACCCAGGCTGGAGCACAGTGGCGCGATCTCCGCTTCCTGCAACCTCCACCTCCTGGGTTCAAGCGATTCTCCTGTCTCAGCCTCCCAAGTAGCTGGAACTACAGGCATGCACCACCACGCCCAGCTAATTTTTGTATTTTTAGTAGAGATGGAGTTTCACAATGTTGGCCAAGATGGTCTCGATTTCTTGACCTTGTGATCCACCCGCCTCAGCCTCCCAAAGTGCTAGGATTACAAGCGTGAGCCACCGCACCCAGCCTATGTATTTTTTCATTACAAAATTATTATTACATGGTTACGTGTCCATTACAGAAAGTAAAAAAGGCAAAAAAGAAAACATGAAAACTACCATCTAGAAACAATTTTGCATCTTATTTCCACTTAAAAATATATGATGAGCATCTTTCCATGTCAATAGATTTCTAAAGTGACATTTTTTTCAGGAATTCATTATGATCTACTGTATGCTAATTAATTTAATAAATGTTTCTTTTACATTTCCATATGTAATTTAAAAGTCCAGGCCATGCACAGTGGCTCACGCCTATAATCTCAACACTTGAAGAGGCTGAAGTGAGTGGATCACTTGAGATCAGGAGTTTGAGACCAGCCTGGCCAACATGGTAAAACCCCATCTTTACAAAAAATACAAAAATTAGCTGGGCGTGGTGGTGGGTGCCTATAATCCCAGCTACTCAGGATGCTGAGGCAGGAGAATTGGTTGAACCCAGGAAGTGGAGGTTGCAGTGAGCCAAGATTGTCCAACTGGACTCCAGTCTGGGCAACAGAGCAAGACTCCGTTTCAAAAAAATAACAAATAAAATCAGGATAGTTACAGGCAAAGGGGAGTGGGTTGGTCACCCTGCCTGTGAGTAGCAGGTCGCAAGAAGCAACATGCACTCACAGGCCCCCTCGTAGGCTCAGCACCCTTTGGCTCAGGCTGCTTACTTAACAAGCTCCTACTCATCTCTGAAATTTACCCCTATCCTCCCTCAAGCCAAACTAATTAAGAGGCTGACACTTCCCACACGGATGCCTCCCAAAGAAGCTTATCCCACTAAAAACAGGATCAACTGAAGCCTATCAAGGCTTTATACTCCCAAGGGACTTGCCACGTGTTATTTGAGAATCTCTCAATTCTGAAACAGCTCTCTTTTAGCATCTGGCTTTATCTTCAGGACCATTTTTCACAAAGGCATTTAGATGTCATGATTTCACTGGAGTTCCAGGTAGCCACCACTGAGTCTCCATTTTCTCCAGCTGATTTTCCAGGTATGAGCTCCCCGTGGGTCTCTAGGCTTGGCATGCTCTTCCCACACATCAGTCGGCTTCCTCCCTTCCTGAAGGCCTATCAGGTCAACCCGTCACATCCATAGTGCTCACCTGTATCTAGACATATTATACAGTTTACTTATGTATTAGGTTTTTGCTGGTCTCCCCAGCTAGAGTGCTAACTCCATGAGGGCAGTTCCTTGCTGTATTTGTTGATTTCACGGATGAGTAGAGGCCAATCATCAATAATCATCAATTAAGGGGTTCACTCCATCCCCCTTCATTGCCCACCCACCTTGGATCTGTGCAAAACAATTTGAAACTGTGGGATTGTAGAACCACACATGCCAAGTGTCACCAAAGAAACTATCAGTTAGAAAAACTGCCATCATTCCTTTTAATTTGGGTGTAACTGAAAAGTCATTATCATTTGTTTTTCTTTTCTTGCCTTTCCTGCTTATTTATTGTTCTAGGTGAAGTTTGTTTAGTCACCAAGCTTTTTCGTTCATTTTATCTTGGTAGCCCAAACAATGTTAGTTAAAATGGGTCTCCTAGTTGGTTTAGCAAATACTAGCTACCTCTTCCCACCAGTTTTTTTTTGTTTTTTTTTTTTGTTTTGTTTTGTTTTCTTTTTGTCTCTGAAAGTAGTTGACAACCCCTAGGGCAGCATAATTTCAACAATAACAAAAACATAAATGCAAAAACACTTTTCAGTTTCGAGTGTTTGCAAGAACTCTAAGCACCAGGAATAAGGCCCAAGATGGGAATCAGAGACCCCACGATAGAATTCAGAGACACACACAGTGATCACATCCTTGTAAGTAAGTAACTCTGAACATAGCGCATTTCTACGGTGGGTCACCAAACACCAAGAAGCAGTTGGAAGCATGCCTGGCAGTTGATAACTGGTAGTGGCCTATCAACAGCATCATTCAATCATGTCGGAGGATGCTGGCCTCCTCATTCAACCCCTTAGGAGAGTCGTGATTGCTTATCAGGTTCATGTGAAAGAGTGAATGACAAGGTGACAGCAACAAGGTCCTATGGTTCCCAGACGTGCTTCATAGGTACCGCAAAACTTTTATTTGAATTGGCTCACGCATGCGTGTTTATTCCTGTCCCTGATGGTGACACTGATAGGGAAAAAAGTATTACAGAAATGGCAGTTGCAAAGTTGGCCGTGCCATGGTCATGCAAGGGAACCATGCTGGTCTGAAAATTCTTTAGTAATAACATTATGAAATCAGAGAATCCCAGAACTCAAGTGTGTTCATGAAGACTGGAAACCATAGTCCATTCCAGGGGCCAGCAAATGCTCCTGTACAAACTGGATAGTAGATAATTTAGGCTTTGCAGGCCATAAATCTCTACTTACGTGATAAATGGATGTGACCAAAGAGTAAGAGAGGAATCTGGGATACATCTTAAGTTCTTCCTGGATGACTGTGGGCCTGGAGTCCTGTGAGCCAGGCTGCAGAGCACAGGAGCAGAGCCAGAGCCAAGTTTGCATGTGAGAATCAGGGATGGCGGGAAAAAGGTGGCTCTATTTGCACCTGCTGGAATCTGACAGTCTGTGAGACCTCCAATGGTCAGGTTCAGTAAACACTTGAATCTTAGAAGTCCTAGAAATACTTTTTATGTAGCTCTTTATGTCACCAATGAATCATTTTTAATAAATAGACTCTTCAAAATAATAATTTTAGATGATAGCCTAAAATTGTAAAGAAATGACTCAAGAGAATTTGTTATGTCAACCAACTTGTACAAGATTAGAAGTACATCTCTAATTGCTTATTTTAGAATACATATTTTCCTTCCAAATTAATAATCTGATCAGAGGTGAACACATAATTTCAGTGATAAGAACAGAAGCCACGGCTAAAGGACAGATGGTAAACATGGATTCCCAGGGAATCAATCCAAAGAAGTAACAGCAAACAAACCAACCCTGGAGAAATTATATTTACAATACACAAGGACAAAAAACACTAGGAGGCTGGGGAAGAGAGGTCGGAAGAGGCAGAAGAGTGCTTCTCACCCGGTTTTATAGAGCAGAGTTGATCCAGATTGTCTACAATTTAAACCTGTGGCTAAAAGAATATACTCTTGACCCCTTTGTGGTTATTGTAATGATGTAACATTAGAGGCAATTTTAGGGGACTAATCTAAAGAAATGCTTACACAATTTTAGCAGTCCAGTCCATTTCATTTGTTTTATTTTTCTTCTAATTTCCTAAGAAACAAAATTATACACACACACACACACACACACACACACACACACACATATATATATGTATATATATATATTCTTTTGAGACGAAGTCTCTCTCTGTCGCCCAGGCTGGAGTGCAGTGGCGCGATCTCGGCTCGCTGCAACCTCTGCCTCCCAGGTTCAAGTGATTCTCCTGCCTCAGCCTCCCAAATAGCTGGGATTACAGGCACCTGCCACCACGCCCAGCTAATTTTTGTATTTTTGGTAGAGACAGGGTTTCACCATGTTGGCCTGGTCTCAAACTCCTGACTTCATGATCCACCCACCTCTGCCTCCCAAAGTGCTGGGATTTCAGGTGTGAGCCACTGCACCTGGCCAAAAAGTATTATTTAACATGAAAAAAAGAGCACATATAGTATGATCTCCTTTTTATAAAATAAAATCATTGTTTTTTGGGTTTCTAGCCACCATCCATCCTTCCATCTGTATGCTTGGCAAACATTGATGACTGGAATGATGCTTACTAAAGGTGATACTGGCTTTTTGGATGGTGGTGAAATTTGGGGTGCTTTTTCTTTCTTCTTTATGCTTTTCCATATCACTTGAATATTTTTATAACAAGGATGCATCATTTTCAAAGACAAAAATGAAAGTCATTACTTAAAAGAGAGAAGGCCAATAGAAATCTATCGACCAGCCTCCTTTGTGAATATGTGGTAGGGAGTTTTTACTGGGGTTCATGTGGGGAATATGGCTACACTACAGTCTCCACTTGCGTAGTCCTCAAAGGTAGAGAAGTTGACTCAAAGGTAGAGAAGTCCAGGGTGCCCCAGGTGTTCTGTTAGAGTTGAAGGTGCTTCTGTTGACTTAAATATCTTCAAATGGGTCTGAGTAGTGAGTGAACTATCACCAGGCCCTCACACACCAGGTGGTGGCATGGGTGGTCACTGTGCAGATCCAATGGTGTACCTGAGGTTATCTCAGGGCTTTTTTGATCAAACAATTCTATAAAGACTCTCAGGCCACAAAACCTCTTCAACTGCTGAATTTCCTTTCCTATGCCCTGCTATATCTCTATATTAATACTTGTTATTTGTACCTAATTTTGCTTGCACTATATGTGCATAAGCTAAATTATTTGCAAATGGCCCAAAGAATTGAATCCCTACACATGTATTATAACTTACATGTGGACATTTTAAATGAAGGATGGTAAAACCTGTTTCAACAAAATGTATGAACCTTGAAGACATTCTGCAAAGAGAAAGAAGCCAGACACAAAGGACCACCTACTTAACGTATGATTCCGTTTATATGAACGGCACAGCATAGACAGAAAGTAGATTAGTGGTTGCCTACAGCTGGGCAGAGGAGGGAATGGGAGTGACTGCTAATGGCCACAGGGTTTCCTTTAGGGGTGAGAGCAATCTGTGACTATATTAAAAACTATTGAATTATACACTTCAATGGGTAAATTGTATATGTTGGATCCTATCTCAATTAAGCTGTCACCAAAAATGAATGAACGGAAGATAGAGAAGTAAACAACAAATATGACCTTAATTTTCTTTTTTTTGGAGACAGAGTCTCACTCTGTTGCCCAGGCTGGAGTGCAGTGGCACAAAGTGGCACAATCACAGCTCACTACAGCCTTGACCTCCCAGACTCAAGCTATCCTCCAGCCTCCTAAGTAGCTGGGACTACAGGTGTGTGCCACCATGCTTGGCTAATTTTTTTTTCTTTTTTTTTTTTTTTTTTTTTTTTTTGTAGAGACAGGGTCTCACTTTGTTGCCCTGGCTGGTCTGGAACTCCTGGGCTCAGGTAATCCTCCTGCCTCAGCCTTCCAAAGTGTTGGATTTACAGGCATGAGACACCATGCTCAGGTAACCCTAATTTTGGGGGGTACTTGATGGTAGGAGAGAGAAAAGGTGGTGGCGAGGTGTTTGTTTTAAGTCTGTAGCACATTTATGACTACAGGGCAGTAGCCAGAAGTTGAAAGTACAGAGGAGCAACTAAATGCTCTAGAAGACATAGGATTGGCTCAAGGAGGACTAGCCTCAGGCAAGAAGAAAGCCAGCAGGACGCTCAAGTGCCCATTCTCTGCTCTGCTCACTATTGCCCCTGCCATGAAAACCAGTTGTTTTTTGAATGAAACCAATCCTGCTGCCCCAGCCAGAGCAGATGAGAGCAGAGACAGTGCCTGATGCCACAACTGCCCACCAGTGATGCTCCAGGTGGAGGGCCTCGCGCAGTGGCTCACGCCTGTAATCCCAGCACTTTGAGAGGCTGAGACGGGCAGATCACGAGGTCAGGAGTTCAAGACCAACTAGACCAACATGGTGAAACCCCATCTCTACTAAAAATACAAAAATTAGCTGGGCGTGGTGGCTCACACCTGTAATCCCAGCTACTTAGGAGGCTAAGGCAGGAGAATCGCTTCAACCTGGCAGGCGGAGGTTGCAGTGAGCCAAGATCCCACCACTGCACTCCAGCCTGGGCAACAGAGCAAGACTCCATCTCAAAACACAAAACAAAGCAACAACAACAACAAAGTCGGGCACGGTGGCTCTCGCCTGTAATCCCAGCACTTTGGGAGGCCAAGGAGGGCGGCTCACCTGAGGTGGGGAGCTCAAGACCAGCCTGACCAATATGGAGAAACCCCGTGTCTACTAAAAATACAAATTTAGCCAGGCATGGTGGTGCACGCCTGTAATCCCAGCTACTCGGGAGGCTGAGGCAGGAGAATCGCTTGAATCTGGGAGGTGGAGGTTGCAGTGAGCCGAGATCGCACCCATTGCACTCCAGCCTGGGCAACAAGAGTGAAACTCCATCTCAAAGAAAAAAAAAAACAGTTTAAAACATCTCACATCACAAAATAGAATTACAGGTCACTGTAAAATAAGACGTTCATTAAGCCAAAGTAATAACGCAAAGATTTAAAAAAAAAAAAAAAAAAAAAAAAAAAAACCTTAATTTTTTGAGAGAGGAGACTTAATTTCCCAAACAGTAAGACTTAAAAAAGATAGCATGAGGCCAATTAATATGTATTCCAAAATTTTATAAACAAATTTATTAAATTTTAATTATCTTGACCATAAGATATAATTTCTATAAATTCGTAATAAACTTACAATGTTCTTGTTAAGGAGCGGGTGAACGCTCCTAGAAAACCTTGTCAATCTGCCACTGGGCCCAGAAGCTGGTCTTGCATCAGTGTGTCTCCAGTATTAATGGTTAATTTACAGAGAAACTGAACTAATTTTTTCTCTCAAAATTGGCATTTCCAATCTCACGTACCCACCTCTTCCACAGCAGTTCCTGGGCCTTGAGGAGTTGAATAGTTATAACTTCTGGCCTTGTGTCTTATGAACATAGTTTATTATGATTGGCATCTTCTACCGGGTCTGAAGATGAGGCTTTAACTGCTTTCACTGTTTATGATTTAGCAGGACTTGATGTCCTTTTTAGACCCAGGAGTCAAAGCCCTGTAACTTAATGGCACAAGGACTTTAAAAGCAAAAAACGGAAAGTTACATGGATGTAACAAGCTTAAGTTTAAAAAAAAACTCAGTCTTTTTTTTCCTAAGCAAAATAGAACTCAATAACAATGGCGTAGGAATTATTTCAATAAAACATAAAATTTGCCTGTTAGGCCAGTTACCAAAAGGCAAAGAGAAGACCTTCTACAGTGTGATTGCTGTTCCCTCTGGGGAATCCATTTAGGTAAACTGCAAGTCAAAACTAATGAAAAGAGTACTTCAATTAGACATAAGAAGAGTGTTTCCTGGGTAATAAGTGCAAATTTTCAGGTTCATAGTACAATTTAAAGCCAGGAGCACAGAATGTTATGTTGGAAGAAAACAGTTCCTTTAGAACTTTAAGATAAAATATGTTTAGCATCAAGTTACAACAAATAGTTAGAACCCAAGGAAAAAAATTCCAGGAAGTGAAAATGAGTTGAAGGAGAGACTAATTATCTCAGGCCTTTTCAAAGGGGAGGGAAAACTGAAAACAGCAAGACACAATAAGAGCTGAACTTTGGGTTAAAAAAAAAATGGAATCTCTTGTAATTTTATTAAGAGTCAATTAGTACATTTAAAAATGTCATTGTTCTAACCAATTATTTAGTGTATAAGTATATTTTTATATCAAACCCAATCTCTAGAAAGACTATTATAAATAATTTCCCTTTAATTATAGAAAACCCGATACAGTCATTTATACATCCTTAGACTTCCCGTTTTATTCTAGACATCCCTCTTTCTTAAATAACCAGTCACTTCCTGCCAGCAGAAAATAGTAGAAGGAAATAATAAAGAAAAAAGATAACAAAAAAGAAAAAAAAGAAAATGAAATAGTCATTTTCTTTTAGAACAAAATTTTGCCATATAAGATTTTTTTCTCACGCAAAATTATTTTCCTTTTAACCTTTCTTGCCAAAAAAAAGGTGGTTACTTTCACCTTGTTTCATAAATAACTTTTTCTTTTTTTTCTTTCGAGAGCTCTGTTGCCTGGGCTGGAGTACAGTGGTGTGTACTTGGTTCACTGCAACCTCTGCTTTCTAAGTTCAAGAGATTCCCCTCCCTCAGCCTCCTGAGTAGCTGGGATTACAGGCATGCCCCACCACACCTGGGTAAATTTTGAATTTTTAGTAGAGATGGGTTTTCACCATGTTGGCCAGGCTGGTCTTGAACTCCTGATCTCAAGTGATCAACCCACCTCAGCCTCCCGAAGTGCTGGGATTACAGGCGTGAGACACTGCGCTTGGCCATCATAAATAAATTTTAAATAATCTCTGAATTAGATAAAAATTATTTTCATTTAACAACACATTTTTTTTGAAAAATGTTTTCCTATAACTTTTTAAAAATTGGAAGTTAGACATTTAATTAGACTCTGTTATTTAACTTAATATAACTTTAGGTTTTAAACTATATGACAAATTTATGTACAGACATTTATGCCATTACATTTACCTAATTAACGTTTTAAAATAGTTTACTCAGATTACTTATGAAAACTGCAATAGTTATCATTTGAAGTTATTTCCCCATTAAGTTTTTTATAGCCTGTGAATTTAAGGTTTTCCTAAGAAAATCTTAAGGTTACATAAATGAGGTGTTTTTTTCTTCTATTTTACCAGTAACTCAGGATTTAGCTGTTTTCATTAACCAGAGTTAAATGTCTTATTTGTTAAATTTTACGCAAAGATAATTCTCTTTCGGACTGTGTTCTTTTTTTTTTTTTTTTTTTTTGAGACAGAGTCTTGCTCTATGACCCAGGCTGGAGTGCAGTGGTGCAATCTTGGCTCACTGCAAGCTTCGCCTCCCGGGTTCACGCCATTCGCCTGCCTCAACCTCCTGAGTAGCTGGGATTACAGGCACACGCCACCATGCCCGGCTAGTTTTTTGTATTTTTAATAGAGGTGGGGTTTCACCGTGTTAGCCAGGATGGTCTCGATCTCCTGACCTCGTGATCCGCCTGTCTCGGCCTTCCAAAGTGCTGGGATTACAGGCGTGAGCCACCGTGCCTGGCCCAGACTGTGTTCATAGCTTTATAACCCTCCTGCCAAATTTTGACACCTAGCAGAGATAAATATAAAAATACTTGACCAAGGCTGGGATGGTGGCTCACACCTGTAATCCTAGCATTTTGGGAGGCCAAGGCAGATGGATCACCTGAGGTTGAAAGTTCGAGACCAGCCTGACCAAGATGGAGAAGCCCCGTCTGTACTAAAAATACAAAATTAGCAGGGCACATGCCTGTAATCCCAGCTACTCGGGAGGCTGAGGCAGGAGAATCGCTTGAACCCGGGAGGAGGTTGTTAAAGTCTCCATTTCTTCTGATAAGGGATTTAAGTGCTTGTGGAATGCTGAGAAAGGTAAAAACACCTTCAAATAAGGAAGAGGAATAGGCAATGACTTAATGCTTGCTTGGACCAGTATAAGCTTGTCTGGGAAAAATTTAGGCTAAATTGTCGGAGCTAAGAACATAAAGAACATTGATTTCTTTATTATGGCTAGCAGATATTTATGAATGTTAGCACAGGTCTTTGAATAAATTTTGCTTCTAAGAGAAGTTACTATTTATTCCTAATTAGATAGGAAGGAAAGTCTTTGAAGAGGAACCTCTACTTTACTTTTTACACCTGTTTTAGGTTTATAGGCAATTGTAAGCCAGGTAGCCCTAAGTTTGCATATTAAGGAAACAGCTCTTAGGGGGAAAAAATCAGATATCAAAGTTTACATCTCAAAATACAGAGGGAAAGAGTCTGATGTGCTAGAGAGAGATTAAGAACAGATGCCAAATCAAACATGAAACTATAGAAATCTATCATAGGATTGCATAAGGAGACCAATTTAATTTAGATAGGTAGTTCTAAATTTAGTCTCTATCTTTTAACTGGATCTCTGAGCTCTGGGCAAGGCCACACTGAATCCTGTCTCCCAAAACAGATAATTCTTATGAGACTAGAACACATGATGCTTTTACAGTGCACTTATTTTTTAATAAAGACATTTCTCTAAGTGTCTAAACTACACTCTTCCTTGAGTAAAACACCCAAGAGTAGCCTCTGCTGAAGTAACTATTTTAGTCAGGAAAAAAAAAAAAAAAAAGAAAATCAGGTAACGCAATACCAAAGCAAGCAATTTAAGACATGGGGTGAACTTGTCTGTTTACACTTTTAGGGTTCCAAAATAAAACCCAGAGGCTTCACCCCAAAGGGCAGTCTGACACCTTCTGTGTTTTCTTTAAGGAATCACAGGCTGTAAGTGTTTTAGGTCTTTCCTATAGCAATGTGTCAAGAGCAACGAGAGGCTGCAAAAGTTAATGTAGAAAACATTTCAGTCGACTGAGAAGCAAAAAAGGGAAACAACTTTTCTTGTAAAAACAAGGTTCTACGAGAGGAAAAAAAGGATCTTTTAAATACACACACACACACACACACACACACACACACACACACACTTTGGATATTAGCTTTTAATTAAGCTGACTTTTAACCACTGAGCTCCTTAAAACAAATTTTTTAAATCTTATTACCATATTTTAGCTAGGACAAACTGCGGATATTTCAAAAGTAGCACAAATATCAAACCGAAAAGGACTTGATTTAGGAACCAAACCCAGGCTGTTGTAGTGAAAAAAAAGGGCAGAACTAAGCTACTGAACTGCAGTGTGGGGCGACAGCCATGGCTCTTTCAGTCTGGCTTGGCTAGCAAAAACGTGGCCTGGTTACGGAAATAAAGCCCCAGGAGAGTCAAAATCAAAACTCGTTCCCTTTTTTCCCTTTTGCTGGCCATTTTTTTTCTTTTCCCTTTTTTTTTTCCAGCTGCAGGAATGTAGCCAAGTCAGAGGCCTTGTTCCCCATAATTTGAAACTTTTCTTTGGATTTGATCAAGTTGGATGGCGTTGGTCAAACCCAATGGGAAAAAGACCAAACAACAACAAAACAGAAATAAACAACAAAAACAAGAGTTAAGCAAAACACACAATTGCCCAATTTATACGATTACTGAGCGCTCTAATGGTAAGGCGTAATTAATACTAGCTGGTTGTTAATCTTAACTTTAGTCATAAGAAGAATTTCCAAGATAAAAAAAAAAAAAGCTACTTACCTAGGAATGGGTCCCAGGTTGAAGACTGCTCTCTACCATGCTAGAAACAGGGGAAAAACTCAAACTTGCCTTGCCTGTTGGAAGTGAGCCACAAGTCCAGAAAGGAGTTGCCTGCCTTCCATCATCATGGAAGCAGGAAAACTTGCCTTCATTGTTGGAAGCAAGCAAAACTCCACAAAAGGACTTGCACAGCAAAATAAACTTTAGAACTTGACCAAATTTTGAGAGAACAGTGATGCTCTGGAGGGAGGGGGCGCCCCGGCCTCAGCAAATTTTCCTGTTGGTTTGAGCCACAGGGATAGCTCCAGCTGGTACCCAGCAATGACCAGAGATTTATCAAAGGTCGGGGTCCCTCCACTTACAATCCCTTCGTGATTACCAATTTAGTGAACCCAAAGTATCCTAGACAGGCCTCAATCAATTTAGAAAGTTTATTTTGCCAAGGTTAAGGATGTGCCTGTGACAAAGCCTCAGGAAGTCCTACACTGGTACTTCTGAAATGGCAGCAATTTGTCCTAGCTGAAATATAGTATGAGATTTAAAAAGATTTTTTTAAAAGAAGCTCAATGGTTAAAAATTAGCTTAATTAAAAGCTAACATCCAAGATGTGTGTGTGTGTGTGTGTGTGTGTGTGTGTGTGTGTGTGTATTTAAAAGGCCTTCATATTTTTGTTTTTCTTTTTTCTCTCCTAGGACTTTGTCCTTTTTTTTTCTTTTTTCTTTTTTTTCTTTTTTGGGATGGAGTCTCACTCTGTCGCCCAGGCTGGAGTGCAGTGACGCGATCTCAGCTCACTGCAACCTCTGCTTCCTGGGTTCAAGCAATTCTCCTGCCTCAGCCTCCTGAGTAACTGGGATTACAGGCACACACCACCATGCCTGGCTAAGTTTTGTATTTTTAGTAGAGACAGGGTTTCACCATGTTGGTAAGGCTGGCCTCGAACTCCTGACCTCGTTATCCGCCCACCTCAGCCTCCCAAAGTGCTGATATTACACTTAAAAAAATGTTTTTTTAAATGCACTGTAAAAACATCACATAGTCTAACCTCAAAATAATTATCCCTTTTTGGAAACCCAGGATTCAGCATAGGCTCTGCCCAGAATCCAGAGATCCAGTTAAAAGATAGAAAGTCACTATCTAAATAAAATTGGTCTTCTTATACAAACCTATGACACATTTCTATAATATTATGTTTGATTTAGCATCCATCTTTAATCTCCCTCTAACACCACCAGGCTTTTTCACTCTGTACCTTATGCAAATTTTGCTATTTGATTTTTACCTGAGTTGTTTTCTTTAATATGCAAATTTCAGGCTATTTAGTTGACAACTGCCTAGGATTGTGAAACAGGTTATCAAGAACCTGAAAGTTTAAAATAGGAAAAAATGGGGGGTCTTTATGAATCTATACGATGTATTTCTATTGGCATGTCTAATACACCTATATTTATGTGTTGTGTACACAATGTTTCACTACTGAAAATATATGAAAGAGCTCTAATTAATTGGCTTGAGGAAAAATAAAAGCACTTAAATACTTTATCAGAAAAAGGAAAGACTAGTCAAATGCTATTTCAAGTTTATATGACTTAGGTAAAATATTTAATAAATAAGCTAGTTTTAAAATTATTGGTAAAGTAATATTAGAAACATCTTAAGAATTACCAGCATACATTTTGTTTGCATATATGAATCAAGCAATTTCATACTTATCCCTCCCAAATACTGGCAGGGATACTCTGTCAAAATTTGGCACAGGGGTTACAAAACTATAAACCCAGCACAAGACAGAATGATCCTTGTTTGTGTAATCTTTAATAAATAAAACATTAATATTGGTTAAAACAATAGCTACATCTTGAATTATTTAGTAAAATTACCATAACTTCAATCTTGTGGCTTTAAGCAGTCTAGTCCACAGGCAGTAAGGAGGTTTGTTTTGGGAAAGGACTGTTACTGTCTTTCTTTGAAAGCTAAACTCGAAACTAAGTTCCTCCCAAAGTCCAGGAATGAACAAGGACAGCTTGGAGGTTAGAAGCAAGATGAAGTCATAGAACCAGGTTAGGTCATATCTTTTTCACTGTCTCAGTTATAATTTTCCAGTGGTGGTTTCATAACTTTAAATCATGACTACTGCAGTTTTCATAAATAATCTAGGAAAACACTTAAAATAAAATAATTAGGTAAATGTAATGGGATAAATACTTGTAGACAAACTCATCATAATTTAGAATCTAAAGTTATATTAGCCCAGGCAAGGTGGCTCATGCCTATAATCCCAGCACTTTGGGAGGCCGAGGTGAATGGATCACTTCAGGTCAGGAGTTCGAGACCAGCCTGGCCAACAAGGCAAAACC
This sequence comes from Rhinopithecus roxellana, assembly GCF_007565055.1. NCBI lineage: Eukaryota > Metazoa > Chordata > Mammalia > Primates > Cercopithecidae > Rhinopithecus > Rhinopithecus roxellana. Next base: position 156,850,156 of record NC_044552.1, read on the forward strand.
CATCTCTACTAAAAATACAAAAATTAGCCAGGCATGGTGGTGCACACCTGTAGTCCCAGCTACTTGGGGAGGCTGAGGCAGGAGAATTGCTTGAACCCAGGAGGCAGAGATTGCAGTGAGCCGAGATCGTGCCACTGCACTTTAGCCTGGGTGACAGAGTAAGTAACCATCTCAAAAAAAAAAAAAAAAAGGCCGGGCGCGGTGGCTCAAGCCTGTAATCCCAGCACTTTGGGAGGCCGAGACGGGTGGATCACAAGGTCAGGAGATCAAGACCATCCTGGCTAACCCGGTGAAACCCCGTCTCTACTAAAAAATATTTAAAAAAAAACTAGCCGGGCGAGGTGGCGGACGCTTGTAGTCCCAGCTACTCGGGAGGCTGAGGCAGGAGAATGGCGTAAACCCGGGAGGCGGAGCTTGCAGTGAGCTGAGATCCAGCCACTGCACTCTAGCCTGGGTGACAGAGCGAGACTCCATCTCAAAAAAAATAAATTAATTAATTAATTTTAAAAAAAAAAGGGAAAGCTCAAAGAGGAATAATTTCATATAAGAAAGAATCTTGTATGGTAAATTTAGTCCTAAAATAAAATGACTAGTTGTTTAAGAAAGAGGGATGTTCAGTAGAAACCAGAAAGTCCGGGCATGTCATAAATGGTCTGTATAAGTCACAGTAAGAGGATTTATTTAAAAAAAAAACTTTTATATGATCAAATTGTTTACAATAAAAGGGAAATTATAATGATCTTCCTAGAGATTGGGCTTGATGTAAGAAAAACAACACAGTATACCCTAAATTATTGGTCAGAACAATGAGATTTTCTTAAGGGTTGATTTACTCTTAATAAATTACAAGCGATATTAATTTTTTTTTAACCCAAAGTTCAACTTTTATTGCATCCCAGGTTTTTCAACCTTCTCTCCCCTTTTAAAGGGCATGTTTTCTTAAAGGTCTAAAGGAAATGTTTTCTTCCAACATAGTATTCCGTATACTACAGAAGTTTTTCTTTTGCCCTTTGGTAACTGGCCTAACAGATTTTATGTTTTATCAAAATAATTTCTATGCTATTATTATTAAGTTTGGTTTGCTTAGGAAAAAACTGAGACTGAAACTTTTTTTAAATTAAGGTTATTACATCTGTGTATCTTTCTGTATGTGCTTTTAAAGTACTTGTGAGATTAAGTTACAGGGCTTTGCCTCCTGGGTCTATAAAGGACACCAAGTCCTGCTAAATCTTAAACACTGACAGCAATTAAAGCTTCATCTTACTTATTTATTTATTTATTTTTGAGACAGAGTTTCACTCTTGTTGCCCAGGCCGGAGTGCAATGGTGTCATCTTGGCTCACTGTGACCTTCGCCTCCCGGGTTCAAGTGATTCTCCTGTCTCAGCCTCCTGAGTAGCTAGGATTACAGTCATGTGCCACATGTGCCGCCTGGCTAATTTTGTATTTTTAGTAGAGATGAGGTTTCTCCACGTTGGTCAGGCTGGTCTTGAACTCCCAACCTCAGGTGATCTGCCCGCCTCGGCCTCCCAAAATGCTGGGATTACAGGGTGTGAGCCACCGCACCTGGTCAAAGCTTCATCTTTATTGATTGGCATTGTAGATGATGCCAATCAAAATAAACTACATTCCTGAGATACAGGGCCAGAAATTAAAGCCATTCAACTCCTCAAGGCCCAGGGGCTATCATGGAAGAGGTGGGCATGTGAGATTATAAGGGCCAATTTTATGAGATAAAGTAAGTTGTTTCTCTGTAAATTAATCATTAATGTCAAAGGCACACTGATGCAAGACCAGCATATGGACTCCTGTGTCAGAATAACAAGGTTTTCTTGAAACATTAACCAATTCCTTAATAAAGGTTATAAAGGTTATAAAATGCTTATGGAAGTTACATCTTATGATCAAGATTAAAACTGTATAGGTTGTTTACAAAATTCTGAAAAACAAATTTAATTATCATAAAGGCTAATCAGAAACTCAAAAGAATGTGACCATTTGTCTCCCCCCTACCTGTGACTTGGAAGCCCCCTCCCTGCTTTAAGTCTTCCTGCCTTTGCTTTGAGTTGTCCCCACTTTCCAGACCAAACCAATGTACTTCTTACATTTATTGATTGATGGCTCATGTCTCCCTAAAATGTATAAAACCAAGCTGTGCCCTGACCACCTTGGGTACATGTCGTCAGGACATCCTGAAGCTGTCACAGGTGCATGTCCTCAACCTTGCCAAAATAAACTTTTGAAATTAACTGAGAACTGTCTCAGATTTTCTGGGTCCACACTCTGATTAGTCCAACCTGGAATCACAAGATCACAGACATAAAGCTTGTGTCTCAGCCCTGCTTGGGTCTCAGCCCATGTTTTGCCCCCAAACATGGGTGTGTTCAAAGGACTGGAGCATCAGTGTGGTCCTGCCTGGGCCAGCAGTGTGGAGGGCTCCACCTGTCCAGCCATCATCACTACAGACTTCTGGAAAAATCTCAGGTACCTGCCCCAAAGAGTGCTTCCCATGGGACAGTCTCCCTTCCCACCTGCACCCCAGATTCAGGTCAGAGTGCTGTGAACTCTTTGCAAAAAGACAGCTAAGAAAAAAGCCCCCTGCAGATTCACAAATCTATAAAAATCCATGCAAACTCCTCGTTGGCACATTTGTCCCATGAATCCAAACTTACTTTGCTTTCTCTAACACAGGGTTTCTCAAGCTCAGCAACGTTGACATTTGAGCTGAAGAATTCTTTCCTGTGGGACTGTCCTGTCCACTGTAGGATGTTTAGCAGCATCTCTGGCTCCTTCCCAGTGGATGCCAGGAGCACCCTCATTGTCACCCCCAACTGTGACACCCAAAATTGTCTCTAGACATTACCAAATGTCCCCTGGGGGTAAAATCACCTCCCCATTGTGAATGTGATGCCCTACACTATTTCTACAACATTGTCTGTTTAGATTTATTTCGTGTCTTCCTTTCAAATTCCCTATCTGTCTTCACCAGGGCACTTTTTGACCTAAATTTCTTGGTTGCAGACTGTTTTCTCGTCTGGCGGAAATCATCTGGTAACAGCAGTGTAATTCCTGTGGGAAGATGTACTGAGCATGACCATTTTTGGAGAAAGCCCAGGTTATTCTGGTAGTGAATTGTAAACTGCTCTTTTAGCCACAGGAGAATTGGCCTCAGAGCAGAGGTAAAACATAAAATTAAGGCAATTCAGTAAAATCTTTCCAGAGGCTGTACTTTGCCTGTGGATAAATAAGGACTGTACAGGAGTATCCCTGGCTCCTTCCCCTTCCAAGAGGGCTGGAATTCACTTACAATAAAAGCTCAAGTCTCCAGAAGCAAAGTAACAGAACCTGGGTTTCTGCTTCCCCTGGAAAGTTTTCAGTTTCCCAGCTCCACTGAGGACTTTCTAATTGTCAAGATGTTCTGCAAATTTAAAAAGATTGTGTGAATTATTTGTATAAACAAAAATGCACCGTGGCGTATTTTAGTGTTTCTGTTTATCAAATCACTTTCTCAGGTACAAAGTGATGTCAAGTGCAAAATTCATCCACAGGACCTCTTATCACACATTATTTTCACAATACCAAGTGAACTCTACTGTCTATTGTTATTGCTTCTCAATTTATATAATTGGCAGATATCTACATATAATAATGTCATTTTCTATTTTTTTATTGTCAGTACCACTTCTTTTTCTTTTTCTTGTTTTTTTTTTTTTTTTTTGGAGAAGGAGTTTCGCTCTTGTTGACCAGGCTAGAGTGCAATGGTGCGATCTCGGCTCACTGCAACCTCCACCTCCCAGGTTCAAGTGATTCTTCTGCCTCAGCCTCCAGAGTAACTGGGATTACAGACGTGCACCACCATGCCTGGCTAATTTTGTATTTTTAGTAGAGACAGGGTTTCTCCATGTTGGTCAAGCTGGTCTTCAACTCCCAACCTCAGGTGATCCACCCGCCTTGGCCTCCCAAAGTGCTGGGATTACAGGCGTGAGCCATGGTGCCCAGCTGTGGTGTGATCTCAGCTCACTGCAAGCTCCGCCTCCCGAGTTCACGCCATTCTCCTGCCTCAGCCTCCCAAGTAGCTGGGATTACAGGTGCCCACCACCATGCCCAGATAATTTTTTTTTTTTTGTATTTTTTTAGTAGAGATAGGGTTTCACCATGTTAGCCAGGATGGTCTCGATCTCCTGACTTCGTGATCCACCCACCTCGGCCTCCCAAAGTGCTGGGATTACAAGCGTGAGCCACTGCGCCCGACCACCAGTACCACTTCTTAACTAGCTGTGTCTTCCATTCCATTTTGGATGTTGAGCTAAAACCTCAATTTGCTGAAGTAAGCAATGGCTTTTCTTTGGACATAAGCCAGAACTTGCCTACTAGATGTTTTGGGTTGGTGTTCAAGAGATGATCAGTAATGGTGGAATTTTACCATTTGTGCTGTTTTGTTGTTTTTACAATTTTTTATTGATACAAATATTTGTACATATTTGTGGGGCAGAAGTGATATTTTATTACATGCAGAGACTGTGTAATAATCAAGTCAAGGTGTTCACAGTGTTCGTTGCCTCAAGTATTTCTCATCACTTTGTGTTAGGATCATTTAAAGTCCTCTCTTCTGGCTATTTGGAAATATACAGTTTGAAATATGCAATACATTGTTGTTAACTATAGTCACCCTACTCTTCGTTGGAACATTAGAACTTATTCCCTTTACCTAACTGCATGTTTGTACCTATTAACAGATCTCTCTTCATGCCCCCTCCCCAACACATGTTCTTCCTCACCTCTGGTAACCATCATTCTATCCTCTACCTTCATGACATCAACATTGTTAGTTCCCACATATGTGTGAGAATGTGTGATATTTGTCCTCCTGTGTTTACCTTAACATAATCATCTCCAGTTCCAGCCATGTTGCTGCAAATGACAGAATTTCATTCCTTTTTTACAGCTGAGTAATATTCCATTGTGTATTAGTACCACATTTTCTTTATCCATTCATTCACTGATGGACACTTAGAGGGATTCTGTATCTTGGCTATTGTGAATAGTGCTGCAATAAATATACGAGTACAGGTATCCCTTTGACATACTGATTTCTTTTCCTTTGGATAAATATTCAGTAGAGGGATTGCTGGATCATATGGTAGTTCCATTTCTAGCTTTTTGAGAAATTTCCATACTGTTTTCCATAGAGGATGTACTAATTTACATTCCCTCCAACAGTGGATAAGCGTTCCCTTTTCTCTGCATCCTCCCCAGCATCTGTTATTTTTTTATCTTTCTAATAATAGCCATTCTGACCAGGCATAGTGGCTCACACCTGTAATCCCAGAACTTTGGGAGGCTGAGGTGGGTGGATAACTTGAGCCTAGGAAGTCAAGACCAGCCTAAGCAACACGGTGAAATCCCAGCTCTAAAAACAACAACAACAACAACAACAACACACTGAAATACCATGGACAAGACACATGATCCGCAGAAACTCAGGTCAGACGTGAAGGTTATACACCACTGGACTGTTCTCCATTAGTGGGCATTTCAGATTCTCTAGGTTAGATGTGAAACATTCTAGATTTTCCACCTCAAAAAAGATGATGCTCACAAATAGAATGAGTGCTAGCATTTTTGTCCCTCTAAAAACATTTTAAAAATGTTCACAAACATTGGGTATTCTGTAATTTTGACTTGACATGAAATTAGTATAGTGATATAGACTTTGTTTTCAAATATGAGGTAGGCTTTTACATTTTGTTTTATTTATTTACTTTTATTTTCATTTTTTCAGAGACAGGGTCTCACTCTGTCACCCAGGCTGGAGTGCAGTGGCACCACCATGGCTCACTGCAGCCTTGACCTCCTGGGCTCAAGCAATCCTCCCACCACAGCCTCCTGAGTAGCCAGGACAAACGTGCATCCCCAAGCCTGGCTAATTTTGTTAAAATTTTTTGTAGATATGGGGGTTTCACCATGTTGCCCAGGCTGGTCTCAAACTCCTGGGCTCAAGTGATTCACCCACCTTGGTCTCCCAATGTGCTGAGATTACAGATGTGAGCCACTGTGCCTGGGTGCATCACATTTTACCAGGGACATTTGGAGCACTCCGTTTCTACTCCTGTAACTCAAATGAGTTTATTTGTAGGCATCACTTTTATCCTTGGTTTTTATATATTATACATATATTTAAGAAATTTGGCCAGGTGCAGTGGCTCAACCTGTAATCCCAGCACTTTGGGAGACCAAGGCAGGTGGATCACCTGAGGTCAGGAGTTCAAGAACAGCCTGGCCAACATAGTGAAACCTCATCTCTACTAAAAATCCAAAAATTAGCTGGGCATGGTGGCATGTACTTGTAATTCCAGCTACTCAGGAGGCTGAGGCAGGAGAATCGCTTGAACCCAGGAGGCAGAGGTTGTGGTGAACTGAGATTGTGCCGCTGCACTCCAGTCTGGGCAACAGAGTAAGGGTCTGTATCAAAAAAGAAAAAAAAAAGAAAAAGTTTTAACGCTCTATAAAATCATCTCCCATATCCAGCCTGAGGTAGTTAAGCCAGAAAGTAACATGGAAATTTGCAAGATGCAAACAAACATTAAAAGAGAATCTACAGATAAGAAATATAGAACATAGGAAATATCTTTCTGAGAGAAAAATTGTTAATAATACGTTCATTCTTGTTACCCATTTGGTGTTTAATAAATGTGTCTTGAATGAATGTATGGGTAAAAACTAGATTTTTTTTCTCAATATGAAAATAAATACCTATATACCTTGTTGTATATAGGTATACAAGTACCTGTATGTCTTGGTCTTCTATCTTTGAGGTTCATTCTAATTTAAGCAGGCCGGGAATAGAATTAAATACAAATGCATGGACTGGAAGGCCTAGTTCCCAAACTAAATAGAAGTAACTGAACAAGGAAACAGATTTTTGCCTTGATTTGAGGAAAGAGGCATTAAGACCTAGCCGTGTGTGTATATATATATATACACATACATATATATACACACACACACACCCTAGCCGTGTGTATATATATATACACACACATACACATATGTATATGTATATGTGTGTGTATGTGTATGTAAACATATATATATTTTTTCTTACAGAGAAGTCTACATACACCTTTTTGAGTGACTCCCTTGTTTAAAACAACAATATCTGATTAGAGTTAATAATACTAATTGCAATTGTTTATTATTTATTTATACTTATGTGCCAGGCACCATGCTAAGCATTTCATACGTATGATCTCATTTCGCTTTTCTCTTTCAGCCCTCTGAAAGAGTTGACTTCATCTAGCATAGGAAGAAACAGATTCTTGAAGAAGTTAACTTACTAAAGTTTGCCCAGCTAGAAAGTAATCTAACCCTACTTTGTTGGAGTCCAGGATTCGGGATCTTAACTGCTTCTCTGCACAGTACTTTGTTTAGGGACAGGAGTTGTCAAACTAAGATTTTTTTTTTTTTTTCACTTGCATCGTTAGCCTCAAAGTGAATGCATCACTACCAGGTGGAGAAGATTATCCTACAGGGATTATTTCCTCATTCAATCCATCAAGTTCGGTCAGTGGTTTTACTTCAAACTGTAAAAAATGTGCCAGCATCAAACATTCTGGCTTCCCACAGGTGCATGAAAGCAAACAGGTGGCGTCATTGGAAGGCATTGGTGACTAGGTGAAACGTCATCCAAGACAATGTTTCATAAAGACAAAGTTTCATAAAGACACAGGTTGATTTTGCCCACAATTTCACTTCCCTAACTCTTATCTAATGTCACTATCCTCCCTTCACAGTGGGAATAATATAATGCTTTTTTCATCCAAGAAGCTGGCAGTTTTACTGGTTGTCATTGTATTTATCAAATATGATGATTGTTCTAATATCTTATCGCTTCCTTTAAGAAATCTATTACTCAATTTAAAAGATACAGGATAGAATAATGCAATTTATAAAATAACCAAAACATGTCCTTAAATTCCACTATTGTAATAGTGACCTCACTTCTTAAACAATAGATGCTAGTATTCTTATTATCAATGTCTTTTATTTTATCCTGTAGGAAATTATTCACTTGTACAAATAAAATAGAACTACTTGGGATTTTTAAAAATGATCCTTCCCTCCTTCATTTTGGGTAATATTTGAAGAACCATTGTTCAGGAGAAAATACCGTGAATGTAGACTAAGAGATGTCCACAAGATTCATGGGGACAAAGGAAACACATAACAAAGAAAACTTAGAGTTTGCAAAACAAATAGAACTTGGTAACTGTGGTACCTCTGCCCTGAGCTGCCGGTCTCCTTCCCCCTAACTTTATAAGCAGTGAAAACTTCCTATCAAATGTACCCCGGAAGACATTTTCCAGGAAAAGAAAGCAACCCCCTTGACTAGACAATGAGCGGCTGTCAAGCTGCTAGGGACCAATTTGTTCCTAGATCCAGCTGGGGACTGGATCCACTTCCCATGCAGCTGTGCACAGCAACTGATCTTCTCCAGATGTGGAACAATGAGGCTTTCAGCAGGACATATCCTATGGTGAGTGCTAGACAGAACTCAAAGGCTGGAGATGGAGAGGGATAGTGTTGAGAGCCAGGGAAGTGTTAAAAAACTCACCCTCTAACCTGAAGAGCCACATTATAGGTTTTCACACACATTGGTTAGTAGAAAAGGAGGCCAAAATGAAAAGCAGAAAATTCTTCGTAAGCTGGAGTTTCTAAAGTGCAGTGCTCTTCAAGTTTATAATGCAATCAGCACTAAACCAATGCTGTTTCATAGAACACTTGAAGATAACTGCTTTGATGAGCCCACAGAACTTATTTAACAACTTGCTGCTGATATCATTATGCTAAAACTTGGGATGTGTATGAAATTTTGGAAGAAAAAAGGAAAATAACGAACTGTCGGATTGGGAAAAGAGATTGAAATCCAACTATTTCTTCTAAGTTGTGATACTAAGTAGTCATGATTATTAAATATATCTCTTTTATGTCTAACTTTTTCAATGCTCTCCTCCCATACTTAGGGCACATCGCTAGAGCTGCTAGGAAGAGAGGGCCGAATACACAGCCCCGCCCTTGGCATACGTGGTCTAATTTCAAGGGATTGCTTTAAATAGAATTCTCTGCTAGAGCTAATTGGTGTCAAATATGAGAAGAAAATTATCCTTTCATAGAAGGGGAAAGTCTGCCTTCGTTCAATGGTGTGCCCTGCGCAATGATCGTGCCGTCAGGTTTCACAGAAGCCTCTTTGTACCAAACACTGCTGATGCAATGAATGTGACCACAGCAGAGCCTGTGCCCTCTTTTGTTGCTGAATGTGGACTCCTACAGTGCAATGCCACCTACTTCCCCAGCTTTGTTTTCTCATAATAACCGCTTTGCATTTTTGGTACTTTAACGAAGTGTTATAGCCCAGAGCTTTTAAGATCTATGATTAACAGGAATTTTAATATGTTGCACTTTCGAATAGGTTTGCCAAGCTCCTGACGGTTTCCCTAATCACCAGGAACTTAAATATCACCAAACTACTCAAAAAAAGCCTCAGCTGCAAAATGCATATCCTGCCAGGTGTAAGGTTTCTGTCTAGACCAATGAGAAGGGCTTGAAGGTCACTGAATTCCCACACGGGGTCATGCGCCTTTCCAGGTCCTGGAGACACATCAGAAAGGATTTTCACATGTATGCATCCATCCCTTCATTCATTCAATTCCCTTAGTTATTTGGGGCCTTATGTGTGACATCTCTTGGTAGATCCTGAGTGGAGCAGGTTAATCAGAGGGGGGCAAGAGAGCAGAATCAAAGTTAAAAATTACATCATCTCTGGAAAAAAACGAGCTGTAGAAGACATTGTGTTAGATCCTACTATTGAAGCAATGTATAATTCCCAAAGAGTATAATTATATTGTAATTGAGTAGGAGAATGTCATTATTCTTGAGAGATATATATTTAGGGGTAAAGTATCATGATGTCTATGTTATCAAACAGTTTAGCAAAAAGTGTATACATATGTGTGTGTATATGTACACATACAGATTCCACTGTGGTCACATTCGTCGGATCAGCAGTGTTCAGGTACAAAGAGGATTTTGTAGAACCTGACAGCATGATCATTGCCACTATATATACATATACACACACACATATGTATATATACACATATACACACATGTATAATGTGTATATACTGTGTACATAAGGTCATGCCTCTTTTAACAATGAGGACATGTTTTGAGAAATCCATTGTTAGGGCCAGGCACAGTGGCTCACACCTGTAATCCCAGCACTTTGGGAGGCTGAGGAGGGCAGATCACCTGAGGTCAGAAGTTCAAGACCAGCCTGGCCAACATGGTGAAACTCCGTCTCTACTAAAAATACAAAAATTAGCCAGACATGGTGGTGCACTCCTATAATCCCAGCTACTGGGGAGGCTGAGGCAGGAGAATCGCATGAACTCGGAGGAGGGAGGTTGCAGTGAGCCAAGATCACGCCACTGCACTCCAGCCTGGGCAACAGAGCAAGACTCTATCTCAAAAAAAGAAAAAAAAAAAAAAAAGAAAGAAAGAAATGCATTCTTAGACAACTTTGTTGTGCAAACATCATAAAGTGCACTTACACAAACCTAGATGGTATAGCCCATGATGCACCTATTTCCTTCAGGCTACCAACCTGTACAGCATGGGACTTTACTGAATAATGTAGATAATTGTAACACAATGGCTTTTGTGCATCTAAACATAGACAGGGTGCAGCAAGGGCTAGGAGCGGTGGCTCATGCCTGTAATCCCAACACTTTGGGAGGCCAAGGTGAGTGAATCACCTGAGGTCAGGAGTTTGAGACCAGCCTGGCCAACATGGCAAAACCCCATCTCTACTAAAAATACAAAAACTAGCTGGGTTGTGGTGGTGGGCACCTGTAATCCCAGCTACTAAGGAGGCTGAGGCAGGAGAATTGCTTGAACCCAGGAGGTGGTTGCAGTAAACCAAGATCATGCCACTGCACTCCAACCTGGGTGACAAGAGCAAAACTCCATCTCAAAGAAAAAAAAAAAAAAGAAAAAAAGAAAGGTACAGCAAAATCCAGTATACAGTATAAAAGACAAAAATTGGTACACCTGTGTTTGGCACTTACTATGACTGTGGAGCCTGCGAGACTGGCAGTTGCTCTGAGTCAGTGAGTGAGTGGAGAGTGAGTGTGAAGCCCGAGGACGTGACTTTCCACACAACACTGTTCACTTAGGCTAGACTAAATTCATTTAAAAATGTCTTTCTTCAATAATAAATTGATCTTACCTTACTGTAACTTTTTTACTTTAAAACTTTTTCATTTTTAAAAAACCTTTGGACCCATTTGTAATAGCACAGCTTGTAACACAAACACATTGTACAGCTGTAACAAATTTTCTTGCTTTATGTCCTTATTCCATCAGCATTTTTCTATTTAAATTTTTTTTTTTTTTTACTCTTAAAACTTTTTCTTAGAAACAAAGATACAAACACACACACATTAGCCTAAGACCACACAGGGTCAGGATCACCAATATCACTGTCTTCTGATGTCTGGTCCCCCTGGGAGGTGTTCAGGGGCAAGGCCACCCGTGAAGATGCATCTCCTGTGATCACAGTCCGTCTTCTGGATACCTCCTGAAGGACCTCTCTGAGACTGTTTTACAGTTAACTTTTTTTCTATAAAGAGAAGGCATACACTCTAAAATAATGATAAAAAGTATAGGCTAGTAATACCTACACCAGACACACTGTCATTTATTATCATTACCCAGCATTATGTATGGTATGTAATTGTATGTGCTGGATTTTTATATGATTGGCCCCACAGTGGATTTGTTTACAGTGCTGCATTGTGATGTTAGGACAGCTAAGATATCAATAGGCCTTAGAAATTTTTCAGCTCCATTATTATTTTATGGGGCCATCATCATATATAAATATATAATGTGTATATGTCTCTCTTTAAAGATAGCAGATACGGGCCGGGTGCGGTGGCTCATGCCTGTGTTAGATATGAGTTCTAAATTTATCTTCAAAGAATAAATATGTCAGTATGTTCAATTCTTTGCCTTCTACTTTTAAATTTAACTTCCTCATAAAGCAACCTTTTTCGATTACCCACCTCACCCTGACTTATTACCTGCTCCACCCTGACTCATTCTGATTACCTACTCCATGCTGACTCATTCCGATTACCTGTGCCACCCTGACTCATTCTGATTACCTGCCCCGACTCATTCGGATTACCTGTTCACCCTAACTCATTCTAATTATCTACTCCACCCTGACTCATTCGGATTTCCTGCTCCACCCTGACTCATTCAGATTACCTGCTTCACCCTGACTCATTCCTATTACCAACTCCACGCTGACTCATTCTGATTACCTGCTTCACCCTAACTCATTCCAATTACCTGCTTCACCCTGACTCATTCTGACTACCTGTTCCACCCTGATGCATTCCGATTACCTACTCCACCCTGACTCATTCCGATTACCTGTTCCACCCTGACTCATTCCGATTTCCTGCTCCACCCTGACTCATTCCGATTTCCTGCTCCACCCTGACTCATTCCGATTTCCTGCTCTGCCATAACCATTTTTCCCACCAAACCACTCACCCTGTCACTCTCTTTAAATTAGCCAATCAGAATTAGTTTAGCCTGTGCGGTCTAACCCTAGCCAATAGGGGAAGGACACAGCAGCAGGGGCCATATGCCTCAGGGATAAGAACCCCTTGCCCTCCCTGGTCCAAGTGTGCACTCACCATTGCTCCATCTGTAAGGGTGCACCTTTCTATAGAAGTACATTGCCTTGCTGAGAATTAAAAATAAAAATTTCTATTCGAGTGCTATTTCTTTTGCAGCACCGAAACTTTATTTGTAACAATTTGGGGGCTCCGGGTGATTTTTATTCCCCTCCAGGGCGGTCTCTGGTTCTCTCTTGTGAGGAGGCTCGCCCCGCCCCCTTGTGGCAGCCTCAGGGATGAGCAATCAGGACCCACCCAGTTGGAGGATTAACCCCAGATCTCAGCAAGGCGGAAAGAAACTGGCCAACAACCTGGCTTAAAGGAGCCTCACACACTGAGGCGATGACTGTGCACAGACCAAGGAAGGAGAAGCCATGGGAGCCGGTAAAGTACTTCCTTGTTGGTAACATTCTGGAGGGCTAAATGTGTGTGTGTGTGAATGATCGCAAACGACCGTACTTGTGGTGGTGTTCGTGTGGATGGTGACAAGTCCTAAGGCTGGAGGGAGTGAGTGGGTATCCTCCGCGGTTCCGTAGCTACCTCATATGGCTTAGGGCGGATCCTGCCAGGGATTTATACAGGCAGGCCAACACCAAGAGGGGCCTAATGCTCCCTTGTGGGGAGCAGCCAGAGAGGCAACACGAGTGGGAAGTGTGCAAGGGACCTTCAGAGGGGGAAAGGGAGGGAACAGGTCAACCTCCCAGAGCAGCAAGGCAAGACACCACCTGGTTTGAGGGGTTCAGCCTTCCTCAAATTTCGGGGTGTTGAACCTCACACAAACCTCCTGTAGTAAGAAAAATATTCAGAATTCCCCTTTCCTTTCTTCTGGGGGGGGGGGGCGGGGGAGAGTCGCTCCACTCCCACCAGTCCCTCCCCTAGGGGAAGGGAAGGAGAGGGGTGAACAGCAGCATAAGTGGCTGGCAGAGAAAAAGACAGAGAGTCAAAGAGAGAGAGAGAGTCAGAGAGAGAGAAAGAGACAGAGACAAAGAGGGAGGCAGAAAGAGAGAGAGTAGTAAAGAGAAAACAGTGTACCCTATTCCTTTAAAAGCCAGGGTAAATTTAAAACCTATAATTAATAATTGAAGGTCTTCTCCATGACCCTATAACACTCCAATACCACCACCTTGTTGTCAGTGTAAACAAGGTTGTAACCCAAAAGCACTGAGGCGACTGACAACCTGGAGCCTTCCTAATCAAAAATCCTTAACCCAGTAACCTGTGAATGACCCAAATGCATTCAATCTGTAGCGGCAACTGCTTTGCTAACAGAAGAAAGTAGAAAAATTTTTAGAGTAAACTTCATTGTGAACACACCTCATCAGGTCAGAACTATCCTAAGTCAAAAAAAAACAAAAGATAGCTTACTGACTCAAGAACCTTAAAGTATGAGCTATTCTGTTAGAAAAAGATGATTTAACATTAACCACTGAAAATTCTCTTAACCCAGCAGGTTTCCTAACAGGGGACCTAAATCTCAATTACCATACAAAGGTCCAACCAGACCTAGGAGGAACTCCCTTCGGGGCAGGACCATAGGTGGTTCCTCACGGGGGATTGAAGGAAAAAGACACAATGGGTATTCAGTAAGTGATAAGGAAACTCTTGCAGAAGCAGAGTTAGGAAAATTGCCTAACAGTTGTTCTGCTCAAACACGAGTGCTGTTTGCACTCAGCCAAGCCTTAAAGTACTTACAGAATCAGGAAGGAACCATTTATACCAATTCTAAGTTACTATGGACTGAAGAAGGTCTTATTAATAGCAAAGAATAATTGAAATGCCAAACTTACAAGGTTTTCAACAGAAGTAAAGTTTGCTAAAAGTTAAGAGTGTAACATGTATTATCCTAACTTCTAATCTTGTGGCCTTAGACAGTCTAGTCCACAGACATGAAGGAAGTTCGCTTTGGAAAAGAATGTTATCATCTTTGAGAAAAAACAAAGAAGGGGGGAGAATTTATGTAAAAAGGAATGTTATATGGTAAATTCTTGTCCTAGAATAAATGAACTGGTTGTTTAGAGAAAGGGATGTTTGCAACAAGTCAGAAAGTTGAGGTATGTTGAAGAATTGTCTGTGAAAGTTCTGGAAAAAAAGTAATAAAAAGGAATTTATGCAAGAAATGTTGTATAATTGAAAAGTAATTAGGCCTCCTGAATGTAAAACTATTGAAGAAACAGTTTATGTGCAAGATGTGTAAGGAAAGTAAAATATACTTTTGGTAAAAGGGTTATAAGGAGATATAAGAATGTAAATGGCTAAAAAAAATAGTTTGTTTTAAAGGTTTAACCAAGTTTTGAAATGTTAGTTGAAAAGAAAATTCTATGTGTAAACATATTAGCTAAAGTTAATGTCCAGTTTCTCTGAGAACTGGACATTAAAATAAAAGCACAAGAGATTTTTCTTAAAGCACTAACCTGCTCTTTACAAAAATTATAAAAGTTTCAAAAGAGTCTATACAAATCTTACCTTATGGTCAGACATTAAAAATTGGATAAACACGTCTATAAGATTTTATTAAAATTGAGTTTAATTTTAATAACACACTAATATAAAGGTGAAATTTAGCTTATCTGATATAAATATCTGACAGGAAGCATGGGCAAATATAAAACGGTGTTTGACTTTCTTTGGTCTAAAAAAATAATAAAAATAGGTCCTAAAGAAAATTTCTCAGTAAGAAGGCGCCAAGGACTATAAAGTCCATTACTGATGTCCCCACATTTAAAACCAAAGATCAATTTCTTAGAAATTATATACTTGGTTTATCTTCCACTTTCCTTTCCCTCAAAACTAAAAGTCTTTTAGCACAGGTACCAGTCCTAGAATTTCTGGTAAACCAGCACCAGCCTGAGGATCACATTCTCATCAAAGGTTGGAAAGAAGGAAAACTCGAGCCAGCCTGGGAAGGACCTTACCTTGTGCTGCTAACCACTGAGACTGCTGTTCCTGCAGTGGAAAGGGGATGGACTCATCACACCCAAGTCAAGAAAGTGCCACCCCCTCCAGAGTTGTGGGCCATAGTCCCTGGGGAAAACCCTACCAAACTAAAGCTAAGAAAAATTTAATTCTCTTTCATCTATTCTATTACTCTTTCTTCCTTCCTCATTCTATTGCTGAGCATCTAGTTATTAACATAAGCAAGTCAATTTCACCTCAAACGATTGCATTTGATGCTTGCCTTGTTTTATACCCTGTGGGAACTTGCCAAGTCAAAGACAGCTCTCTACTTCAGAAAAGTACCTCTGTCCCTCCTGACTCTCCTCAGATTAGGCATTAGTGAATTGGGACCATTTAATCCGAGGAGATTTTGGTAAAGACCCCAGTGTCTACCAGGAGTCTTGCCATCCTGATGTAGAGCCTTTATGCCATAGTTGGTCCAACATTCTATGGACCACTAAAGAGCAAGGATGGACTGCCCCAAGCGGTTTTTGTAATTTCCTAAAACTGTACATTTGTGTTACTAGAGGGACAGCCCTCATTAACTCAGCTAAACTAGTGCAATCCTATACAGGTTATTATCGTGAATCCTCAAAGTTCCTCCCCTTTTCCAAGCCAGTTCCCTTCTTTAAGCCAGTTTTATGGTATGGGGGCTGAGGTTTCAGGGATAGACCCTATTGGATTCTTTAAAATGCATTTCTTTGATCCCCCGCCACCTGCACCTTCTTTTACGCCTTCTTCCAAAACCTCTCAGAGTGGAATAATTGCTCCTCTTCCATCTAAGCACAAGACCAAGATAGCTATCGTAGAAGTTAAAGACTTAAAACAAACGTTGGCAATTAAAACAGGATACCAAGATGCAAATGCCTGGTTGGAAAGGATCAAATATTCTGTCCAAACGTTAAACAAAAGCAATTGTTATGCTTGTGTGCATGGCAGGCCAGAGGCCCAGATTGTCCCCTTTTCAGTAGGGTGGTCCTCCAGTTGACTAGGCATGGGCTGCATGGTAGCTCTTTTCCAGGATTCTACAGCCTGGAGTAACAAGTTGTGTCATGCTCTCTCTCTGCTATATCCCAAAGTCCGGCACCCTGTGGGTCAGCCCCCGAGGGCCATCCAGCTTCTGTCTCCCAACACTAAGTTCACTTCGTATCTCTCACAACAGGGAGGAAACTTAGCATTCCTTGGAGACCTGAGGGGATGCAGAGAGCTTGAGAATTTTCAAGAGCTTCTCAATCAGTCAGCCCTTGTTCATCCCTGAGCGGATGTGTGGTGGTATTGTGATGGACCTTTACTGGGCACTCTGCTGAATAACTGGAGTGGCACTTGTGCTTTAGTCCAATTGGTTATCCCTTTCACCCTGGCACTTCATCAACCAGAGGAAAGAAAAATAAGACATCGTAATGCAAGACAAGCCCCTTACTGGTCTTTCAACTCTCATGTCTGTTTAAATACAATTGGAATCCCACGAGGAATACCAGATCAATTTAAAGTCCGAAATCAAATAACTGCAGAATTTGAGTCAATATTTTGGTGGGTGACAATTAATAAAAATGTAGATTGGATAAACTACATCTACTACAACCAACAGCCATTTATTAACTACACTAGAGATGCGGTTAAAGGAATAGCTGAGCAATTAGGGGTTACTAGCCAGATGACTTGGGAAAATAGGATAGCCTTAGACTTGATATTAGCAGAAAGAGGAGGAGTTTGCATCATGATTAAAACTCAATGTTGTACCTTCATCCCAAACAACACCACCCTGATGGAAGTATAACAAAGGCATTGCAGGGTCTGACTGCTCTGTCCAGTGAGTTAGCCAGCAACTCAGGGGTAAATGACCCCTTTACAGGATGGCTAGAAAAGTGGTTTAGTAAATGGAAAGGATAATGGCCTCAATTCTTACTTCCCTCGCAGCCATAATGGGTGCTGTGTCACACCATGCATCCGTGGGTTGGTGCAGAGGTTCATAAAAACGGCACTTACTAAAACCTCCCTTAACTATCCTCCACCTTATCCAGAGAAGCTTCTTTTGGAAAATCAAACAGAACAACTAAGCCAAGACATGTTAAAAAAGTTTGAAGAGAAAGAACTGTAAGGAAAGGCAAGAGCAGGGATTGTTAGATATGAGTTCTAAATTTCTCTTCAAATAATCAAGATGTCAGTATGTTCAACTCTTTGTCTTCTACTTTTAAACTTAACTTCCTCGTAAAGCAACCTTTTTCGATTACCTGCTCATTCTCCACCCTGACTCATTCCAAAGCCCGGCTAATTTTTTGTATTTTTAGTAGAGACAGGGTTTCTCCATGTTGGCCAGGCTGGTCTCGAACTACTGACCTCAGGTGATCCACCTGTCTCGGCCTCCCATAGTGCTGGGATTACAGGCATGTGCCACCTCACCTGGCCCAAATGGTTCTTGACTAACAGGAAAGCCCCAGCTCTTAGAACTGGGCAGGCAATCTTTGATACGCAAATGCAAGCCATTAGAAACTAGTTCCACTCAAACATGGTGATTCCTGCCCTCTTCTCCTTGCCCTCATATAAGCCTGGCAACAAGGCTACCCTTCCATATCCCCACATGTGTAGAATATCATGGCGCCCTGCATTTGCATATTAAAAGGCTAGGGTGGGAGGGCCAGTTTTTTTCACTGGCCTATATGAATGACATGCCTGGTCAAACCAATCCCCTGAGCCCTATGCAAATCAGACACCGCCTCCTCCAGCCTCTTTGTACCTAGCATGCAGGATCTTCTCTCTAGGCTTTGGAGCCTACCTCCCTCAGTCTCTGAGCAGGGGAGCTTCTTCCTTCTTTCTTCTCCCTTCCTTCTTGCCTATTAAACTCTCCCTCCTTAAAACCACTCCCTGTGTGTACCTGTGGTTTCTTGCAATGATGTGAGATGAAGAACTCGGTGTTCCTCCGCTCATCGGAGCCATATCACAAGGTCTCCTGGCCAAGTCCAAGGAGGCCTGGAGAGGGGCCTGTGCTATAGGGAGTCCCTCACCTCAGCCTGTGCCAGGCCTTCGTGCTGCAGGTGCACCACAGATGCGGATGTCCCAACGGCACTTGGATGGATATTTAGTGAAGGGGAAAGCAGAAAGGACGGTTATAAATATAAATCAGAAAGAAGATGGACCAGACCCCCTGCTTTGTCTTGGCTCAGAAGGGCTTTCCAGAAGGCCATGGAAGATGGCATGGGATGCCGCCAGCTAGCCAGATCACACGTAGTGATATTCACACTCAGGTTGACCTTTCTGACACCTTGTGATGGTTAATACTGAGTGTCAATTTGATTGGATTGAAGGATGCAAAGTAATGTTCCTGGGTGTGCCTGCGAGGGTGTTGCCAAAGGAGATTAACATTTGAGTCAGTGGACTGGGAGAGGCAGACCCACCCTCAATCCAAACGGGCACCATCTAATCAGCTGCCAGCACAGCTAGAATAAAGCAGGCAGAAGGTAGAAGGAACTGACTGGCTGAGTCTTCTGGCATCCATCTTTCTCCTGTGCTGGATGCTTCCTGCCCTGGAACATCAGACTCCAAGTTCTTCAGCTTTTGGACTCTTGGACTTACACCAGTGGTTTGCCAGGGACTCTTAGACCTTTGACCACAGACTGAAGGCTGCGCTGTCGGCTTCCCTGCTTATAAGGTTTGAGGACTTGACTGGCTTCCTGGCCCCTCAGCTTATAGATGGCCTACTGTGGGACTTCACCTTGTGATCGTGAGTTAATTCTCTTTAATAAACTCCCCTTCATATATACATCTATCCTATTAGTTTAGTTCTGTCCCTCTAGAGATCGCTGAGTAATACGTGCCTCAACGTCAGGGTTCATTGGCCTTCTTATTTTTTTTTTTTTTATTTTTTTGAGACAGAGTCTTACTCTGTCACCAGGCTGGAGTGCAGTGGTGTGATCTTGGCTCACTGCAACCTCCACCTCCCTGGTTCAAGAGATTCTCTCTCAGCCTCCCGAGTAGCTGGAACTATAGGCACATGCCACCATGCCCAACTAGTTTTTGTAATTTTAGTAGAGACGGGGTTTCATCATGTTGGCCAGGATGGTCTTGATCTCCTGACCTTGTGATCCGCCCACCTCAGCCTCCTAAAGTGCTGGGATTACAGGCATGAGCCACTGCGCCCAGCCATTCCTTGGCCCTCTAATGCCTTCGATCTATGGGCCACCTCAGCTGGCAGTCCTAGACAATACCCCCATCCTTGACCCTCACAGACAACCTAACTCCAGCCTCAGCCGTGCTACCATCTGGAGGTCCAACCCAAGAATTCTGTTTTGGTAGATTTGCTCCACCCCAAATGCATGCCCTAAAGCTCCAATGAGGCCTCAGTATAACTTGCAATATGCTGTTTTTCTTTCTGAGTCCTAGCTACAGATAAAGCTGGGTCAGGTGGTCCTCAAGGTCCCTTTTAGTTGTAAAAATCATTGGACTTGACCTCTTGCTAACGCCCACATCCTAAGTAAATTGAGACCGTCCATTTCCTCCTTCCCCTTTCCTTCTCTTGCTGAGTCAGAATTATTTCTTTTCACTGATAAAACCAACCCCTCTGTCATCTGTGTTCTTGCATCCTTCATGTGTCTTCTGGAAGGTTGCTCTATTTATTCCCCTTTTCTTTTCTTTTCTTTTTTTTTTTTTTTTTTGAGACGGAGTCTCGCTCTGTCACCCGGGCTGGAGTGCAGTGGCGGGATCTCAGCTCACTGTAAGCTCCGCCTCCCAGGTTTACGCCATTCTCTTGCCTCAGTCTCCCGAGTAGCTGGGACTACAGGCGCCCGCCACCTCACCCGGCTAGTTTTTTGTATTTTTTAGTAGAGACGGGGTTTCACCGTGTAGGCCAGGATGGTCTCGATCTCCTGACCTCGTGATCCGCCTGTCTTGGCCTCCCAAAGTGCTGGGATTACAGGCTTGAGCCACCGCGCCGGGCCTATTTATTCCCCGTTCTCTGGCATCTTTGATCTCTTGGGGGCTCTTAGTTCTCAAGCAGCACATCCAGCCTGCAGGGTTGGTCGCCAGCTTCTCAGTTATTCCTTTTTAGATGAGTAAGAAAATGAGTAAAGGAGGAGGGGTGGCCTGGGTGCCCTGCTTGGGTTCAGCGCTCAGAGAGTGGGCAGACGCTGAGGGGTGGCTTTCCCTGCACAGCCAGTCCGGGGTGGGATGTGGGAAGGGCCCGGACAGAGCTCCCTGACACTGAGGAGGACAGGCTGCGGGCACCGAGGTCTGTGTCAGGAAGGATGGAGAGACAGGCACTCAGGAGTCCTGGGCTCAGCTGGATGAACGTCTGGTTTTGTGGGACCAGATGCCGAGTTGTGAATCCACTGTACCTACAAAGAAGTTTTTGTTCTCCTCAGACATAGTTGAGAAGAACAACTTGCTCAGTTTTATTTTTATTCTTTTATTTTTTTGAGACGGAGTCTCGCTGTGTTTCCCAGACTAGAGTGCAGTGGCGTGATCTCAGCTCACTGCAAGCGCCGCCTCCCTGGTTTACACCATTCTCCTGCCTCAGCCTCCCAAGTAGCTGGGACTACAGGCGCCCGCCACCACGCCTGGCTAATTTTTTTTTTTTTTTTTTTTTTGTATTTTTAGTAGAGACAGGGTTTCACCGTGTTAGCCAGGATGGTCTCGATCTCCTGACCTCATGATCTGCCCACCTCGGCCTCCCAAAGTGTTGGGATTACAGGCGTGAGCCACCACGCCCGGCTGCTCAGTTGTATTTTTTTTAAATTTTATTGCTTTTAGTGACAGGGTCTCACTTTGCTGCCCAGGCTGGAGTGCAGTAGCATGATCATAGCTCTCTTCAGCTGCAAACTCCTGGGCTCAAGTGAGCCTTCTAAGTAGCTGGGACTACAGTCATGTGCCAATGCACTTAGCTAATTAAAATTTTTTTTTTTTTTAGAGATGGGGTCTTGCTGTGTTGCCCAAGCTGGTCTCTAACTCCTGGACTCAAGCAATCCCCCCACCTCAGTCTCCCAAGCTGCTGGGATTACAGGAATGAGCCCCTGCACCTGGCTTTCAGTTGGTTTTTATTTTATTTCAAGACAGTTTCTATCTTTTTGCCCAGCCTGGAGTACAGTGGCATAATCTCAGCTTACTGCAACCTCTGCCTCCTGGCTTCAAGTGATTCTCCTGCCTCAGCCTCCTGAGTAGCTGGGATTACAGGTGCCTGCCACCACATCTGGCTAATTTTTGTATTTTTAGTAGAGACGGGGTTTCACCATGTTGGCCAGGCTGGTCTCGAACTCCTGACCTCAGATGATCCATCCACGTTGACCTCCTCAAAGTGCTGCAGTTACAGGCGTGAGCCACTGCACCCAGCCTCAGTTGGTTTTTAATTACTCCCTAGCACCCAGGTGACCAGTGTATTTTCTGTGGCCTTTTCTTAGCCCACTGTCACTTAAGGGGAAGGGCACAGGACTAGAAAGGGGTTAAAACTGCCGGTGATACTGCCAACCCAGGAACCCTCCACCCGTTTTCTGGCTCCAGGGCTGCTGTTCCTGGATGTCCCTGACCCCAGCTCTTCCTGCGCCTCCTGCTCTGTAGTCCAGAGGCAGCCACCTGGGCTTAATGTTCCTCCCGCACCAGCAGGGCCCAGAAACCAGTCTCCAGGGCAAAGGTGGTGGCGTCAGTCACTGCCTGTGTTGCAATGATGTGTGAAAAAATCCTTGTGGAATCAGTGAGTGACTCCATCCATCCTTCCTCATTCCGTTTACCATCCTGCAAGTAAGACTAAAATTATAATTCAGAGATCTTGGCTGTAAGAATTTTATACAATTCTGGAACCTTAAAAGTGTGTTTCCCCAGAGTGATCTATGGTAAGCTGAAAAGTGAAAGGGGCCCATATTGGGCAGAAGTGTAACCCCTGCAGATTTGTATGTTGAAGTCGTAACATATCGTTACTGTATTTGGAGATGGGGTCTGTAAAGAGTTGATTGAGTTCAAATAGGCCATTAGGTTAGGCCCTAATATGACTGGTGTCCCCTTAAGGGGAGGAGATTGGGACACAGACAGGTACAGGGGGAAGACCATGTGGACACAGGGAGATGACAGCTGTCTAACAAAGCCACGGAGACACCAACCCTGATGACACCTTGCTCTTGGACCTCGAGCCTCCAGATCTGAGAAATCAATGTCTGTGGTTTGAGCGGCCCACCTGGCAGCCAGTCCTGTAAGTGGAGCAGAAGGAGTGGGAGACGGGGGCTGTTAAGAGGAAAGGAAGCCATCCAGGCCCCAGGCCCCAAGGCAGCAGGCCTGAGAGCGGACGGGGTTCCATGGGGAAAGGCCCTGGGAGGCCCCTGCCCGTAGAGTGTAGGGAGTACCCTGATGGGGGAGAATTACCTTCAGAAGCAGACAGCACAGGCGCTGCACCCCGCACAGGGTCACCAGCTACCCAGGAGAGCAGAGACAGAGCCACAATGAGCCGATGTCAAAGTATGCGAAGCAGGAAGAGACCAAGCCCATTTCTCCAGTGGGCAGCTGGCCTGGGTGGCGCCCACAGCCGCAGAGGCACCCCCCGCCCCCCGCCACCGTTAACATGCCATGAGCACCAGGCCCAGGACACGGCCTTCTGAGCTTGGACAAGAATTGAAGTCATGGGTTCTAGACCAGCTCCCCCGACCCAATTCCAATCACACCAGCATTTGGGCATCTAGAATACGAAAAATCGGAGCTAGCCTTTTAGTACTAAAATTTTATGGTTTTGATTCGTAATGATTCATAGTGAGTCAACAAGAAAAAAGTTCAATTATGTTCTGAATATGCTAGTTAGGAGAAGAGTCAAGCCTGTCCTCTATTATGTAAATGTTTCAAAGTCATTGGAATCTGAAAACTGTTTCGTTGTTTCCAGATGAAAGGTTCAGATAGGGGAAAATTGATTTTACTGGAGCTTCTCACCCGCCACGGTGCACAATGGGCACAAAGTGTACCTGTCTCACTTGTGTTTCTTCTTCAGAGCCTTCTGGGCACAAGGAGATTGCAAATTGCGCCTTTTCAAGGTGAGTGTTCCGAAGCCAAAAGAACATATTATAATTGTGTGTATAATAGCACTTAAAGTTGACATGCCATATCTACTTCCAGTTTTCTTTCAGAAATAGGATTATCCCAGAAAATGGAAGTTGGGTATTTACAATGCGGTCAGCATCTTCTTTCCTAAGATCTCAGTGCTTTCCAAATACCAAGAATCTCTCTGTCTTAAAATTATTTAAAAATTGCAATTAAGCAAAATTAAAAGAAAGGGATTTAGTGGTTGTATCTCTGTTCCCTCCCTCTTAGCTAAAGCCACATGACGTCTTCATTTTTCAATTCATATCCCGCCAAATAGACAAGAGCACCACCACAACGCCCACAGATACCTACCTGCCTGACCTACAGCTGCAGAACCCAGGGCAGAGTCCAGAGGAGCGAGAGACCTGGTCTTTCCTGAGGACATGCCCCTCTCTCCATGGTTCTGTCTCCTTGACCCTAACTCACCAGGATTTTCCTGGACTCCGAGTTCTTCTTTCTTATGCTTTGTTGGTTCGGTCATTCCTTTCCCATTTTATCCTGAGATGAACAGTTACTCTTAAAGGAAAAGAGTAGTTCTCTCAGTTCGAATCCTCTGGCATACTGGACGTGCTTGCTTTCTGTGACCTCCTGGGGAAGGGAGCACTCCCAGAACTCCTGTTGGCAAGGGCAGCAGAGACCCAGGTTCATCCAGCTCCTCCCTGCCCTAAAAAGGACCTGGGACCTCCCCTAGGTTTCTCTCAAGGGAGCACAAATCCTTCTGTTTACATTGACTCATTCAACAAACATTTGTCAGAACACTAATGGTTTAGGTAGACTCTTAGAATGTTGGAGTTTCGAGAAGGCACAAAAATAATCTGGTTCAATGCTTTCATTTGGTGGTGAAAACCTAAAGTTCTGTTGACAAAAAGGGTCAAATTCTGTAAAATATTTAAAGAGATTTATTCTGAGCCAAATATGAGTGACTGTGGCCCATGCCACAGCCCTCAGGAGGTCCTGAGAACATGTGTCCAAAGTGGTTGGGGCGCAGCTTGGTTTTATACATTATAGGGAGGCATGAGACATCAATCAAATACATTTAAGAAATACATTGGTTTGGTTGAGAAAGATGGGACAACTCAAAGTTGGGGGTGGGGGCCTTCCAGGCTATAGCTCAATTTAAACATTTTCTGGTTGACAATTGGATGAGTTTGTTGAAGACCTGGAATGAATAGAAAGGGAATGTTCAGGTTAAGATAAAAGATTGTGGAGACTGGCCGGGTGCAGTGGGTCACGCCTATAATCCTACCACTTTGGGAGGCCGAGACAGGTGGATCACCTGAGGTCAGGAGTTAGAGACTAATCTGACCAATATCGTGAAAACCCGCTTCTACTTAAAATGCAAAAAAATTATCCAGGTGTGGTGGCAGGCACCTGTAGTACCAGAGGTTGAGACAGGAGAATTGCTTGAACCCGGGAGGTGGAGGTCACAGTGAGCCAAGATCGCACCACTGCACTCCAGCCTGGGCAACAGAGTGAGACTTCATCTAAAAAAAAAAAAAAAAATTGTTTAAGATTGTGGAGACCAAGGTTCTTTTGAAGTCTTACTGTGGCTGCCCTTAGAGTCAACAGATGACAGATGTTTCCTGTTCAGACCTTTAAAAGGTGCTAAACTTTTAGTTAATCTTGTTAGGATTGGGAGGGTCTGGAAGAAAAAGATCTAGCTATGCTAATAGAGATTCTTTACAGATGCGAATTTTACCCCACAAAGGACAGTTTTGCGGGGCCATTTCAAGCTGTGGCAAAGAAACATGCTTTGGGCTAAAATATTTATTTTCTTTGACTGTCTTGTAATGCCAGAATCAGTTTGGAAAGTAAGTCATGGTATATGGATTTAAATAAAATCCATCTGATGAGAATTTATAGTTTGTAAGGCATGACTCCCCAGACCCCTTAGATAGGAATTTGGGCAAGATAAAAAAAATCAGAGTTTAGTCCTCAGTTCCTAGAGAAGGGACTTGCCCGGTGGAAAGGTTATGAAATATAAAATATAAAGAACATATAAAATATAAAAAAACATATAAAATATGTTGCTGGCACTACAGGACTGGAATCCAGCCACTTAAGTCCTGGCCTGAGCATGCGAGGGTTCCTGTCTTTTCCTGCTGGCCATAGCTTCAGGAGCGGGCTGTGCAGCTTCATGCGTCAGGCATGTGCTGTTTCCAAACTTGAAGGCCCGCCCTCTCCATGCCTGATACCCCAGGCAGTAGTTCTTGCACTGGCCCATCTGTGGGCTTTGACAAGGACACAGTCTGCTCTTCTGCACATGACGGCCGTCAACACTGAGATACCAAAGATAGCTTTGTGTTCCCCCTTCACCCTTGGACATCCCTCTGGCCCAGGAAGCTAAGACTTTCCACACATCAAGAGACCAAAAGAGACATTGCTTAACTTTTGATTTTTTTCTTTGGAAAAAATTTTGCAAAATATAACATAAAATTTATCATTTTAACTATTTTTAAGTGTACAATTCAGTGGCATTAAGTACATTCACAGTGTTGCACAATCATGACTCTTCCCTTCCAGAACTTTTTCATGATCCCAGAGAGAAACTCTGTCCTCATTTGCTATTGGCTGCTCTGTGTCTCCAAAATTCTTATGTTGAAGTCCTACACCCCAGTACCACAGAATGTAATTGTATTTGGAGACATGGTCTTCCAAGAGGTAAGTAGGTCAAAACAAGGTCATTGGGGTAGGCCTTAATTTCACATGACTGGTACCCTTATAATAACAGAAGATTTGGGCCAGGCGCGGTGGCTTACGCCTGTAATTCCAGCACTTTGGGAGGCCGAGGTGGGCGGATCACTTGAGTCAGGACTTCAAGACCAGCCTGGCCAACATGGTGAAACCCCATCTCTACTAAAAATACAAAAATTGTGGTGGCACATGCCTGTAGTCTCAGCTAGTCGGGAAGCTGAGGCAGAAAAATTGCTTGAACCTGGGAGGCGGAGGTTACAGTGAGCCAAGATCGCACCACTTCACTCCAGCCTGGGCGACAGAGCAAGACTCCGTCTCAAAAACGAATGAATGAATGAATGAATGAATGAATAAATAAATAAATAAATAAATAAATCAACCAGGAGATCTGGACACAGCCACGCCAGACACAGAGGAAAGACCATGTGAAGACACAGGGAGAAGACAGCCATCCGCAAGCCAAGGAGAGAGAAATCCAATCTTGCTAGCATCTTGATGTCGAACTTCTGGTCTCCAGAATTCTGAGAAAATGCATTTTACCATTTTAACTATTTTTATTTAACTATTTTTTTAAGCCAGCCAGGTTTTGGCATTTTGTTACAGTAGCCATAGTAAACTAAAACACCATTAAATAATAACTTCCTGTACCCACTGTCTCAAGCCCCTGGTAACCTCTATCGCATAGTCTCTATGAATTTGCCTATTCTAGGCCCATATAAGTGGATTCATACAATATTTGTCCTTTTGTGTCTTGCTGATTTCATGCAGCATGACGTTTTCATGATTTATCCATGTCGTAGCATGCATCAGTACTTATTTCTTTTGTTGTTGTTGTTGAGACGGAGTCTCGCTCTGTCGCCCAGGCTGGAGTGCAGTGGCACGATCTCAGCTCACTGCAACCTCCACCTCCCAGGTTCACACCATTCTCCTGCCTCACCCTCCCGAGTAGCTGGGACTACAGGCACCCGCCTATATTTCCAAATAACATGAAATTGTATGAATATGCCACATTTTGTTTATCCGTTCATCTCTTGATAGACGTTTGGGTAGTTTCCATATTTTGGCTATTGTGAATCATGCTGGGTTAGCTTCTGACTTTCAAAATAAACCAAGATAAGAGCTTAAGAGAAAGAGATACAGGATTTCCAGAGCTGAGTTTATGTCGTAAAAGAGTTTAGAAAATTCGTGATAATGTAAGGTCCTGTTTTCTCTCTCTAGACCGGGGAGAAAATGTGTTCACCTTGCCAGCTGCCGAGACAGAGCTGATTTATGAAGACAGGATAATTATAATGGAGCAAGAGTAATTTATGCAGAGCCAGCTGTGTGGGAGACCCGAGTTTTATTATTACTCAAATTAGTCTCCCCAAGCATTCAGGGATTGGAGTTTTTTAAGATAATTTGCCAGGTAGGAGCTTGGGAAGTGGGGAGTGCTGTTGGTCAGGTTGGAGATGGAATCATAGCAGGGTTGAAATGAGATTTTCTTGCTGTCTTGTGTTCCTGGGTGGGATGGCAGAACTGATTGAGTCAGATTACCAGTCTAGGTGGTATTAGCTGATCCGTCCAGTGTAGGATCTATGAAACATCTCAAGCGCTGATATTAGGTTCTACAATAGTGATGTTATCCCCAGGAGCAATTTGGGGAGGTTCAGACTCTTGAAACCAGAGGTTGCATGATCTCTAAACTTAATTTCTAATCTTGTAGCTAATTTGTTAGTCCTGCGAAGGCCAACTAGTCCCCAGACAAGAAGTGGGTCTTTTCAGGAAAGGGCTATTATCAATTTTGTTTCAGAGTCAAACCATGAACTGAATTTCTTCCCAAAGTTAGTTTGGCCTATGCCCAGGAATGAACAAGGACAGCTTAAAGGTTAGAAGCAAGATGGAGTCGATTCATTCTGATCTCTTTCACTGTCATACTTTCCTTAGATATAATTTTTGCAAAGGCAGTTTCAATCCCTCCCTTTGAGTTTCATAGCATCTTATTCTTAAGGTGTGGGCTATGCAGATGGGAAATGGCCATCAATCACTCTGGCTTCTTCCTCCTGACAGGGGGCATAGTGGGAGTAGGAGTGGACTCCCAGGTGAGTCAACTTCCAGGTAGAAGCACTTTGTAGTTGTCTGAGTGTTTTGAGCATACTTGCATAGGCTGGGCTGGGAGTCCAAGGGTTTTTGTTGTTGTTGTTGTTTGTCTGTTTGTTTTGTGAGATGGAGTTTTGCTCTTGTTGCTTAGGCTGGAGTGCAATGGTGCAATCTTGGCTCACTGCAACCTCCGCCTCCTTGGTTCAAGCAATTCTCCTGCCTCAGCCTCCCGAGTAGCTGGGATTACAGTCATGCACCAACATGCCTGGCTAATGTTTTATTTTTAGTAAAGACAGGGTTTCTCTATGTTGGTCAGGCTGGTCTTGAACTCTTGACCTCAGGTGATCCACCCACCTCAGCCTCCCAAAGTGCTGGGATTACAGATGTGAGCCACCACACCCAGCCTCCAAGGCTTTTATGACAAAAGTGTTAGTATTCCCATCTATAGTTTTAGCACAGATTTAAGTGGACAGTGTACTGTAAGGTAAATAATGAGTTATAGGATAAGGGGTATAATTCTCAGTTTTAAAAGTAAATATTTGAAAATATTAGTTTGGAGACCTGTAGTCTATAAATAATTTAGGATTAAGTCTAAATTGAAGAAAAATAAAAATAAAAACTCAAATACACCCAACAACAGGTGTACTATAGTTTTTGGAACATAATTTTTCTCTTTCCAATCCTTATTTTTATTAAAAACAAATCATAATAGGATTGACTTGTTTGTAAAATAAATTTTAATTTTATTATACTTGGCCTGATTATTTGTATAAAGTGCAGTAAGAATAGTTGTTTTTTACATAGGCTTTTAAATTTTGCTTTGATGGAACTCTGTTCCATAAGGAATCTCAGATGAGACTTTTTAAAGCCGAGTCCTGTCATGGGTTTGTAGCCTCAAGTACCTATGAGTTGGGTAAATTCCTCTTCTCTTGAGGTCCCAAGATAACATGGGGCACCTGGGCCTGTTAGAAAGTGACATTCTTTATTTATCACAGGTCAGGAACACTGTATAGGGACTGTGTGGACAAGGTGTGAGGCCAGTATTCTCAAGGGGTTTTTTATTGGTTCTACAAGTCAAGTTTGATTCTTTAAAGGAAAGTATGTCATTCTAGTCAGAGTCTTGGTGAAATAACCAGTTTCTCTAATTGTGTTCTGTTGTAAAATAAAACACTTTTATTGTACTTATGTAAATACCCATATTGTCATAAGTAAAGAATGCTCACAAAAGTTTTTAAATTGTGGAGAAATTAGGTAGAGAGAAAAAATGTATGTTCTAAATTATTTTCACAGGAGTATATTTTATTCAATTGTTAAAAGTTGGAAATAGTTCAAAAGAAAAGTTGCTTTTGATCTGAAAAATGAAAAGGGTCAGCAATGTTTTAAGCAAAAAAAAATTAAAAATGATTACTTCAGTTTTTTATTAGTTCGGTCCATTTAGTTAATTCTCATTCTGTTTGATATTCATTAATATTTTAGTTCTCTGAGTCCTGAAAGGTTTTTTTCCTTTACTCTAATGTTATAATCTTTAAAGTTATCAGAAACTTGTACTTAAGAACACTTGTCAGAGTTTTATAGTTGATTTTAAAACCAACTTTTAAAGAGGACCAAATCAAGACAACAATTTTCTGTGGATGACAAAAAAGTTTTAGGGAAGCCATGGTCAAAGACACACTTAACAGGGAAATTTGTTACCTCTGTGGCACACAATAATTTAACATAACAATTATAATTATTACTGATGACATATACTGAGGCATATCAGAATTATAGGACTCTTATATAATTATGTATACACACACTAATAAATTTATATGCACATAAACCAAAGAAAATTAAACACCATTTTATATTTTATGTTTCCTGTACGATTTTAATACATTAAATAAGTCAAATATGTCTTTTTTGGACTTTAGGGGACCTAATTTTTTTTTCTTGTTTTTAACTTAAGTTTGATTTTGGAAGGTTGGTTAAATATAAAGATTTAAAACACTGGATGTTACAAAATAGAATTCTAGGTTACTGTAAGTCATTTATTTAGCCAAAATGATAACTCAAAAATTTTAAAAAGGGAAAAAAAACCCTTTATTCTGATGGAGAGGAGACTTGGCTTTCTAAGCAACAAGACCCAGTGAATATAGTTTGAGGCCAGTTTTCTCTCCTCTCTTCCTTCCCCTCCCCTTATTTTTGTAGTTTACTTAAAAGGCAAACAAAAATCTTTCAGTGTCTCTCAATATTACATAAAAATCTTTTTCAAAAGAAAGAAACAAATGTCATGTATGTATTAGTGCATCTTTAATGCTAAAGCTAGTTTTTGATAAAATCCTATAAATTTTTCCAGTTTTAGTTTGACCATAAGCTTTGTATAAGCCTTTTATAACCTTTTACAATTTTTTTTATTGCAAAACAATGTTCTAAGAAAACTCTGTTGTGCTTTTATTCAAATGTCCAATTTATGGGAGAACTGAATAACGTCAGTTTAACTTTAGTCAATACGTTCACACACAGAATCTTTTACAACTAATTTTTGTGAACCTTCCATAACTTGTTCAAACCTTTAGATTTTGCCTACCCTGCTTAAAACAATCCTTTAAGCCTCTAAACTGAGGCAAGAAATCCACATTCCCAGATCTTTTTATAATCTTTTTTATACCAAAAGTACATTCTGCTTTCCTTACACACCTTGTGTGTAGAACTGTTTATTCACTAGTCTCAAATAAGTGTTACACTGTTAACTCTTAGCAACTTCATTTTTGGTAAAAAACCTGTTGAGTAAGTGATAATTATATACCAGGTGTGGACACAGGACACCAGAAGCTCTGACTCTTTCCAGTATAGTTAGGGGGCACAGTCAATTTCACATGTCCCAGGCCTTATTTCATTGTAAAGTAGGCAAGTTGTACAGTAAAAGTCATAGTGGCATTTTACGAAGTATTTTATGAAGCATTTAGGAGGCCTAACAACCTTTGAATTGTACAACATTTCTTGTATAAATTCCCTTTCATGAATCTTTTTACAACATACACAGACCATCTATGACATGTTTAGACTTTCTGTCTTGCACTAAACATCTCTCTTTTTAAATAGCCAGTGAACTTACTTTAGGACAAGAATTTACAGACAAGATATTTTCTTATATAAAATCTCTTTTCATTATAACCTTTTTTTTTTTGTATATTTAGGGAGCATGGTTAATTCTACATTTCTCTAGGCCTTATCTGGAATTTAATGGCTTCAAGGTAGATAAACAATTTTTGAAAGTCAAAGAAGCAGTTTATGACTTTAAAGCATTTAGTAAACTTAATATCTGACCTAATTTAGACCAAATATCTAAATTTTGAAGATGTTTCTATTTTACCAATAATCTTTAAAACTGGCTTTATTTCTGAAAGATTGTTAAAGTCATGTGAACTAAAAGGCATTAGTTTTAATTTTCCTGACAAAATATTTAAGTATTTCTTTAAGTCAATTGATTAGAGCTCTTTTATGTAAATAATACATACACAACACATATAAATACAGACAGAAGATCCAGTAGTTGTAAGATTTTTTTCATTTGCCAGTTCTTTAAAGTTTCTTAATTGGATTACTGGTTTCAGGGTGGAGCCCTTCAAGGGACAGGGTCAGGAGAGCCTATAGTTTTTAGGGGATAATGAGTAGGCAGAGCTGGAAGGGAAGAAACAAATCCCCAAAGTTAAGGGTCCCATTTTTATATTGTATCCCAGAGCCTAAAAAAGAGGGACATGCCATTACACACCAAGGCTAAAACTTCTGCCATAATGTAAAGAAATCGCTGATGCTCCCAAAAGTCACAGAAAAAAAATGTTAGGTAACATAATATCAAACCAACGAAAGCCTTAGATTTTGAGAGAAATTTATCTGCTTCCAACTTACAGGGTTCCATGAGGAAAACAGAGGGGTTTTTTGTTTGTATTTTGTTTTTTCCAGAATGGAAGTTGTTAGAAATTAAGTTTTCTCATGTGGGCATCAAGGATAGCAAGGGGGCAAAATGGAGAAATAATTCAGTTGCCTGAGAAGAAAAACAAACAAATAAAAACTTTTTCTTAACCAAGATCCAAGAAGAGAGAGAGAGAGAGAGAGAGAGAGAAAGCCCTTTAAAAAAATAGAGAGAGCGAGTGCTTGGATATCTGTTTTTAATTAAGCTGATTTTAACCATAGCGCTCTTTTAATTTTTTAAAACATTTCTTATTATCAGACTCTAGTCAGGATAGACAATCACTATTTCTGGCTTTTGAACTTTGCCATAGGTAACCTCTTATGTGAAATTGGTAAGACTTTGTTTTGTTTTGTTTTGAGACAGAGTCTCACTCTGTTGCCCAGGCTGGCATGCAGTGGCACAATCTCAGCTCACTGCAACCTCTGCCTCCCAGGCTCAAGTGATTCTGCCTCAGCCTCCTGAGTAGCTGGGATTACAGGCATAAGCCACCACACCTGGCTAATTTTTGTATTTTTGGTAGAAATGGGGTTTCACTATGTTGGTCAGGCTGGTCTCGAACTCCTGACCTTGTGATCCGCCCGTCTCAGCCTCCCAAAGTGCTGGGATTACAGGCGTGAGTTAGTGCGCCTGGCTGAAATTAGTAAGTTTTAAATAAGGTTATTACCTAACCAGGGACACATAAGGTCTCCCAAAGAGGTAGTAAGCAGTTTCGTTTGTTTTCTTTTTTAAAATTAAAATCATTTTGAGCATCTTCCCAAAAGTAGTTCAGAGAAAGGAAAATTCAAGACAGGAAATCAAAAGCTTCCCGTGGCAGGAAAAGAATCAATAAATGGCAAAAAGTTACACAAATGACGAAATAGAAAGGACTCATTCTCTAAGCCAAGAATTGAATCTGAGCCACCTGTCAGAAGACAAAGCCTTGGCTACTGAGCTACAGAAATGAGTGGGGTTTGTTGTTCACTCCAGAAGGAGCCTAGAGGAGTCCATTTCAAGCTTGCAAAGGCTTTTAACTGTTCAAGATGATTTTTAGGGCTAACTATGACAGTAACCCCAAAATTCCAGTCCTCTGGATGGCAGAGACGAAGGTATCCCACATGGTCACATGGTTAAGCTCTGAAGGACATAAAACAAAGAGAAACTTCATCCAGTTTTGATTTCAGGGATCCCCAGTAAAGTTTGTAACTGACCAGCCTGCCAGGCTGACTTGAAAAGCAGGCTTCTAGGGGTTCTATGCTCACATTTTATCTTGTGATAACCCTCTTTACAGAACAACACAGAAAGGCAAGCTCATAGCACAGAGTATACCAGGTTTGTTATACCCCAAGACTAGTCTCACAAATCCTTTGTTTCTATTAATCAAACGTTTCCAGAGGAGACAAACAGTGATGTTTACCATTTACACTGAAAAACACACACATACACATGCAGAGAGAGAGAGAGAAGGATACCAGAAATTGGCTAGTAAGACATTCTTACCCTTTTTGCCAGCATACTAGATTTCCAGGTTCCCTTTCTCTGCAGCTTCCGGAAGAACAAAGGGGCTTTTGATTACCTTGTTCCCTGTTTCTTAGTTCTAGAGGTCAAGCCACTTTACAAAAAAAAAAAAAAAAAAAAAATTCACCCTTTTCTGTTTTATGGAACCCTAGGCAAAAATTCTTAATTTTGCAAGATGCTGCCCAGCAGGCTGTGGGGAACCAAATTAACATTTTCTATCCCAGTAAAAGACACATAACACAGTACACACAACAAAATATACATAATAAATACATTAAAATAAATATACTACACAAAACAGGCAAAATACACATAACAAAACAGACACTAGTCACTTCATTCAGCACCCAACATCGATCTGGCAAGGCTCAAACTTTCTCCTGTTGGTCCTTGTCTGCAATTCATTCACAGGGAGGAGAGATAACCTCCGGCCAGTGACCCAATGCCGTCTTTAGGGAGCACAGAACAGACAGCCTCCCTGAGTTAGGCCTGCTGGACGTCCATCAGCAATTCCTTCAGGGTTCCCCTCTGCACATAAAAACACACATAGGCACAGGGTAAGATGACCTTCACGACACAGATTCTAGACTCAGTCTCAAACCAAGAGTGTTCCTTCAAACACGTCTCCTATTCTGCATCCAATGAGATACCCCATAATGGGGCTACAGACAGACACCCCGAGAGGCTACCATGAGTCAGCAGCACCTCCAGAGAGGCCAACAAAGCAGGAGAAGGAAGGGGCTGTTGGCAGCATCTAGAACATTCACCAAATCAGACACCCCACCGTGAACTACAGACAGACACCCGCAATGGGGCTACAGACAGACACCGTGTGACAGGCTACAGTTATGGGATGTTTCCCCAGAATTATTTTTCCGTTACAGTTAAATCCATGTTCATTGGGTCAGCAGTGTCCCGCTAGTAGAGGCCGGTTCCAGAGTCAGCCCCCAGTTCAAGAGAACTAGGCACCTGCTTGGACCGGCCTCTGGATCCATCACTGGAGGGGAGCTACCAAACCATGGGGAGCGACAGGGGCAATCCCAAATGAGCCCCCAAAATTGTAACTGCCAAATGAGTTCACCTTGCCCACTGCCCAGAACCGATGTATCAAGACAGGAGAAATGTAATGGAGAAGGTAATTCACGCAGAGCCTGCTGTGCAGGAGACCAGAGTTTTATTGATATGCAAATCAGTCTCCCTGAGCATTCCAGGATGAGAGTTTTTAAAGATAATTTGGTGGGTAGGAGCTTAGGAGGTGGGGAGTGCTGATTGGTCAGGTTGCAGATGGAATCGAAGTGAGCTTTCCTTACTGTCTTCTGTTCCTGGGTGCGATGGCAGAGCTGGTTCAGATTACAGGTCTGGCTGATGTTAGTTTATCCAGCCAGTGTAGGGTCTACAAAATATCTCAAGCAGTGATCTTAGACTTGACAATAATGATGTTATCCCCAAGAACAATTTGGGGAGGTTCAGACTCTAGGAGCCAGAGGTTACATGACCCCTAAACCGTAATTTCTCATCTTGTAACTAATTTGTTTGTCCTACAAAGACAGACTGGTCCCCAGACAAAAAGGGGGTCTTTTCAGGAAAAGGCCATTATCTATTTTGTTTCAAGTCAAGCCATGAACTGAATTCCTTCCCAAAGTTAGGCCTATGCCCAAGAATGAACAGGGCAGCTTAACGGTTATAAACAAGATGGAGTCAATTAGGTCTGATCACTTTCACTGTCATAATTTCCTTAGTTATAATTTTTGTCAAGGCTCTTTCAAGTGTGTCAGAGGAGACCTGCTGCCTGTTGCATCAGCCTCCTGTGTGCAACCTTGACTGGGGGCAGCAGAACCCCCCAGATAGGTGGATATCCAAGCATGGGGGAAATAAGTGCCCCATGTCCATGGAGACCTCCCAGGGTTCCCTGAGCCACCAGGACTTGAGTAGGGGTGCCTGGATGGGGGCCAGGTAGCAGGGATTAGGGCAGGTTTGTAGAGTTCGGGTGATCCTGGGAGGGCTCAGGGAGCAGCCAAATGCCTTCCCTGGTGACAGGAGTGAGCCCCTTCCTCTAATCAGAGGGACCAAGTCATACAGGCCAAGACATTAGCAGCTGTGTGTGAGAGCGGCCAGGATTTTTTAAGGGTACCTCCTCAGGGGTCTGTGGGGAGGAACTTCCCAAAGGACCATGGGCATCAAAGGTGTGGCTTATCTAATTCAGATGGAGAAGCAAGGCTGAGGTTCAAGTTCAAAGAAGGATAGCCAGAAATGTGAAAGTCCTTGATATTTACAAAGGCTATTTCTTTCTTCTAGCCCTGATTCAAACTCCTTTCTGCCTATTATCAAAAGAAAGAACAAACTTGCATAATTTAAACAAATTTAAAAATAGGTTCCCTTTTGACTAAGAGAGATTAAAAAAAAAAATTAGTTCTCTCTGCCTGGAACAGATATGAGGGAAATGTCAGTGGATGGAAATTGCAATGAGCTCCTATGGAATTCTGGGAGATTTGGACATGGACCCCGGAGCGATGGTGACATTTATTCATTATTCTGCACCATGGTTTTCTCATCCGTAAAGCAGGAAATGGGGACAGATGTTCCTCACGGCCCCTACGTGGTTCTGTATGGGGAACTTTTTTCGTGGGTGTGGATTTTTTTTTTTTTTTCTTTTTGAGACAGGGTCTTACTGTCACCCATGCTGGAGGTCAGTGGCATAATCATGCCTCACTGTAGCCTTGACCTCCTGGTTTAAGTGATCCCCCTGCCTCAGCCTCCTGTGTAGCTGGGACCACAGGCATGCAACACCATGCCCAACTAGTTATTTTTATTTTTATTTTTGTAGAGATGGGGTCTCCCTATGCTGCCCAGGCTGGTCTCAAACTCTTGGGCTCAAGTGATCTTCCTGTCTTGGCCTCCCAAAGTACTGTGATTACAGGCTCGAGCTACGGCACCCAGCCCTGTGTGGGGAACTTTTTAATAAATATGCTCTAATACAGTTATTCTCCAGGTACATCACCTGGGAACTTAGAAAGGTAAATTCTCAGAATTCCCCCCACCAACTTACTGAGTCAGAAACTCTATGATTTAATAAGCCCTCTGGGGAATTCTAGTATATTCTGAAGTTTTATAGCCACTGCTTTAATAGAAACGAAGTTTGAGTCACAAAATTTGTGGAATAGGGCCTCACCACTTTACTGCTAGGCAGATAACAAGGAGTAAATAATACTTATTTCCAAAAAAATCAAAGAACATTGGAAAGAATACATTAGACACATTAACTTCAGTACCAGAGTAAGTTTTCACAAACAATTTATAAATGTGTAACATTTTCCGTTTAAGTCAATAATAATTATTTTGAATTACATTTTATTTTGTAGAGGCAGACTCTCACTATGTTGCTCAGGCTGGTGTCAAACTCCTGGGCTCAGGCGATGCTCCTGCCTTGGCCTCGGAAAGTGCTGGGATTACAGGAGAGAGCCACTGTGTTTGACCAAATATTTTTTTAAAGGACCAGCAGCACAGTTAACTAGACATCCCTTTCTGATTAAATGTGCAATACACAAAAGGCTTTCATAAATAGTCATATAATAATTTGCTTATAGAGCTCTATGCAAATTATTTTTCAAAGTTATGTCATTGAGTTTTTTAGGGGGATAACTCATGAAAACCAAATGGATTAAGTACACGGGTTCTATAGTTAGTCACAACGTTGTAAGAGTAAACTTTTTTTTTAAAGGCAAGTAGATAATTTGAGGTTGTGTACAGACGTGCTCCCAGGCTAATAGTTTTCTTTTTTTTTTTTGAGACGGAGTCTCACTCCATCACTCAGGCTGAAGTGCAATGGCAGGAGCTTGTCTCACTGCAACCTCTGCCTCCCGGGTTCAAGTGATTCTCCTGCCCCAGCCTCCCGAGTAGCTGGATTTGCAGGTGCATGCCACCATGCCCAGCTAATTTTCTTGTATGTTTAGTAGACACTGGGTTTTGCTATGTTGGCCAGGCTGGTCTTGAACTCCTGATCTCAAGTGATCTGCCCACCTCAGCCTCCCAAAGTGCTGGGATTACAGGCGTGAGCCACTGCGCCTGGCTGGAAACAACTATATTTTAAAAGATGTAGAAGATTCAAGTGGTACCAACAATGCTTACTTTTTCCAGAAAAACATATGTGGGATTTGAGCTTTGGAAGGTGGCTCTAGTGTGTTGTAGGTGGTGGGCACCTCCAGCTCCCCTGCTGTTCCAACTCCAGTTTCTCGATGGGCCTCACTTCCTGCTGCTCCCTGTGGGAAAATCCTCCAGTTTTATCATCAGTCAGTTTCCTATTTTTTTTTTTTTTTTTTAAGTCTTGCTCTGTCACCCAGGCTGGAGTGCAGTGGCGTGATCTTGGGTCACTGCAACCTCTGCCTCCCGGGTTCAAGCGATTCTCCTGCCTCAGCCTCCCGTGTAGCTGGGATTACAGGCGTGTGCCATTACACCCAGCTAATTTTTGTATTTTTAGTAGAGACGGGGTTTCACCATGTTGGCCAGGCTAGCCTTGAACTCCTGATCTCAAGTGATGTATCCACCTCAGCCTCCCAAAGGGCTGAAATTGCAGGTGTGAGCCACTGCACGCAGCCAGTTCCCTATTTTTATCAGTGCACGTTACCATTTATCTACTCAATTCCTCACCCATATGCAAGGCTGCCCTTTTCTGAAGGGTGCTAGTGGCGAATCCATTGAAAACTCCACTAATTGTGTTCCCCTAGGGCCTCTTCAAGTTGGAAAGATTCAGGTGGGACACAGTGGCTCATGCCTGTAATCTCAGCACTTTGGGAGGCCAAGGTGGGCGGATCACCTGAGGTCAGGAGTTCAGGACCAGCCTGGCCAACATGACGAAACCCCATCTCTACTAAAAATACAAAAATTAGCCAGGGTAGTGGCTTGTGCCTGTAATCCCAGCTACTCAGGAGGCTGAGGGAGGAGAATCGCTTGAACTCAGGAGACAGAGGTTGCAGTGAGCTGAGATCGCACCACTGTACTCCAGCCTGAGTGACAGAGTGAGACTATCTAAAAAAAAAGAGAGATTCTACAGTGAGCACAAAGGTGAAAGTCACCTTGAATGCTTTTACCAATGGAGTGTGGATGAACTAATTCAGAGCATTGCAGGCCCCTGCTGCCGGAAACTCAAAGTTCCTAAGCAGTGTGGAAAACGCTCAGGCTACTGGGAGGCAGCTGCCTTGTCAGGGTGGCCAATGGTTTCCCCATTGCCAAATCGGACAGTTAACTCCTGTCTGACTGGACGTCTGCAGAACCCTGCCTCCTCTGTAACGCTCTTTACCCCTGACCCAGGGATCCAGGACGCCCTACTCTAGGATCATTTCCTCTGCCTCATTCATCACTCAGACTCCTTCATTTGTTCCTACTCTTCTCCCTCCTCTGAGTGCTGCAGAGCCCAGGTTTCCATCCTCAGACCTCTGCCGTGCCTGCTCTCTGTCCCAAAAAATCACTGCCAGCATCCGCAAATAAAAATCCAGCCCTCCTATTCATAGTAACATCGAATTTCAGATCAACGACAAAGAGTTTTATGGCAGAAGTATGTCCCAAATATTGCATGGCCCCAAATATTTACTTAGTTAAAAGTCAAAATTGCACAAGACATACTTATGCTAAAGAGCCTTCACTATTGGAGTCCAAATGTCACTGTGCATGCTGGGTTTCATTGGCCAAGCCTATGATGATTTCACACAGTTTCGTGGTGATACCGTCTATGGTGACTCCTCCAAAAATGTTTATCTCTAGCCTAGATCTCTCTCCTGAACAGCAGGCTCCTGCTGCCTCCGGCCCATCGCCACTCGGGTAATGAAAAGGTGTCTCAACCCAAACATGTGAAAAACAACACTCATTGTTCCCCCAATTCCTTGCCATACTCACAGGTAGTCTTGTCCCCGCAGCTGCGCACCCACGAGCCTTGCACTCAGCCTTGACTCTGTTCTTCTCACACCCCACGTCCAATCTGCCAGGAGGTCCTTGGTCCTCCTGGGCTACCCTAATAGTGCCTCTTGCTGGTCACTGCAACCACCTCCCATTCCTTTCCCTGCATTGTCTTGTGCCTCACATGGTTTTTTTCTCAACATGCCAGCCAGAGTGACTCTTTTAAAACATGTATCGTGCCATGTCACTTTTCAGCCCATCGCCCTGCAGTGGGTCCCCATGTTACTTGGCATAACAGCCCAAGGTCCTTGCTCTATCCTGCAAAGCCCCTGTGACCCTGTGGTCTCTGGAACCCTAACTCCTCCTCTCTTCCTCCAGACCACTCCCTCTTCCGCAGCCTCCTGGTGCTCCCACCAGCCAGCATGCTTCTGCTGCACAGCCGTGGCCCTGGCTGCTTCCTTCCTCGCGGAATGCTCTTGGCTCAGGTGTGCATCATGGAGATAGCTCCTGCCTGCCCCCAAATCGCTGCTCAAACCTCACCTTAGTGAGGCCGGCGCTGACCTCATCACCGACCTATTCACATTCCAAACTGCTCACCTCCCAGGACTCCTCCCCAACTCTACTTTATCATTCTTCCCTAAATATCAATGTCTAACTTATTAGGCAATTTTTTTTATTATAATTGCCCTTTGTTTTCAGTCTCTTCTCAATAGAAAGGAAAGCTCCACAATGCCCAGAGTCTGTTGGGTTCCCTGAAGAATGCCAGGCTCCCAGAAGAGGGCCTGCCTCCCAGCAGGCACATGTGTGTGGAATGAATGAATGAATGAGTGATGAATGAGGCTTGTGCAAACTAAGCTGCTTGCAGGAAACACCTGCTCCTTCCTGGGCACTGGCTGAAATCGTTTGTAGAATTTAACCTTTGACTCTTCTCCCCACCTGCCTCCTCAGTGCCTCACAGTCAAATGCAAGTGGAAGAGGGGTTGCCCTGTACCTCCAGCTAGGTGGGACTCCCCAGGAAAGAGTGACTTCTCACCACTGAGCCACCTCAGCCTTTCCAGAGACAAGCCTTCTCTAGGCCAGTCATCAGTGTCACAGCTACTTCTTCTTGGGATTTGTGGCTCTATATTCACAGGTAAGAGGCCACGGCACCCACGGGGAACCACAGGCACCAACAGAATACACTGAAATCAATCTTGCTGCGACTGGGACTACAAGCATGGTTACTTGGCTCACCGCAGGTATTTTCGTTCTTTCTTTTTTGTTTATTTATTTTTTTGAGACAGGGTCTTGCTCTGTCCGCCAGGCTGGAGTGCAGTGCTGTGATCTCGGCTCACTGCAACCTCCTCCCAGGTTCAAGCAATTCCCCTGCCTCAGCCTCCCAGGTAGCTGGAACTATAGGTGCACAGCACCGCGCCCTGCTAATTTTTTTGTATTTTTAGCAGAGATGGGGTTTTGCTATGTTGGCCAGGCTGGTCTCGAACTCCTGACCTCAAGTGATCCACCCACCTCAGATTCCCAAAGTGCTGGGATTACAGGCATGAGCCCCTGTGCCTGACCGTTATAGGTATTTTCTTAAGTTGTCAGTTTGAGTTCTAGAGGATCCTGGGAATGTCATGTTTTAGGGGATGAAATAAGAGAGGAAATTATCAAGATTGCTTGCTAAAATGACTTGTGCATCTGGACAAAAAAGAAAATGCAAGGGAGACAAACCCCTAAATCTACTTAGTGAGAAGGTGGAGTAGGGAAGGGGACATGGTGCCCGAGGCAACAGGCTTTACAGTCTAACTTCCCTGGTGTTAGGTCCAGCTCTACTTACCCTTGTGGGAATCCTTGGCCTCTCTGAGAACTTCTTAGGGTTAGGGCCTAACTGTCCTGGAGTTAGGTCCAGTTCTGCTTCCCCTTGAAGGAAGTTCTCAGCCCCTCTGAGCCTCAGTTTCCTCTTCCTTAAAACAGGGATGCTATATCAAAGAATAGCTTTGTGAAACACAAAAACAAATGAAATACGCATGCAATGTACTTAGCATATGTTTTCATTTGTTCTTCCGGGAACAGGGTGAGTATACAATAAACTGCAGAGACTCTCATTCTTTGGGATTTAATTCTTTGGGATTTAAGCCGGCTGCTGGGTTTCTGTGTTGTTTTTCAGCTTTATTGAGGCATAATTGACAAATAAAAATTTGATATATGAATACATTGTAAAGTGCTTACCAAAACCAACTTAATTAATACATCCATCACCTCACATAATTCCTATTTTTGTGGTGAGAATGTGTAAGATCTACTCTCAGCAAATTTCAAGCATAGAATGCATTATTAACTGTAGTCACCATGCTGTACATTAGGTCTTCAGAACTTATTTTTTAACTAAGTTTATACACTTAGACAAACATCTCATTTCCTAGATGCTGAGTTCTAAGAAAACAATATAACAATTTTCCCAAGGGAAAAAAAAGAAATTCAGGCCAGGTGTGGTGGCTCATGCCTGTAATTCTAGCACTTTGGGAGGTAAAGGTGGGGGGATCGATTGAGCCCAGGAGTTTGAGACCAGCCTGGGAAAAATAGCAATATATTGTCTCTACAAAACAAAACAACAACAACAACAACTAGAAAAAGTAGCCAGGTGTGGTTAGCTGGGCATGGTGGCGCGTGCCTGTAGTCCCAACTACTTGGGAGGCTGAGGTGGGAGGATTGCTTGAACTCGGGTTTGAGACTACGGTGAGCCTTCATCTCAAAAAAAAAAAAAAAAAAAAAGACAAAGAAAGAAACTCATTTTCCTTAAGAGTTTGCTTTTGCCTTAATGAATGTTACTTAATGTTGTGAATGTTTAGAAATCAAGTAGGAGCTTCTGTATGAAACCTCTGCTCAGCCAAGATACCTTACTGTTCCCACAAAGATACTACAGGATCAGGCTGTAATCTCAAAGCAACGCTCCAGCCAGTGTTCCTTTTAGACAAGTTATATTCATATAGGATGTGACCTCTTTCCAGAATAAAACTGAATTATGTAAGTAGTTCTTGGCAATGTTTATCAAGCCGATCTTCAAAGGGTTAGTATCAAGTAGCAGAGGCTTGATAGAATATATTTTTTGCTGTTAAAAAGAATACTAAATTGTATGACATTGTTATAATAAGGAAAGGTGTCAAAACAGACCCAGGTGAAAAAAAAAACCAGAATAATCGCAAAGGTTGTCTCAACAAATGCAAACTATTATAGTGTATGCCAATCATATCACATAGGCCAGGCTTACCTATGACAGTGTTCCTGAAGCCCTTTTCAGAAACCAAAGCTAGAATCCATTTCATTCCTGGGTAACCTGAAAAAAGATATTTTAAAATTAGTATGGGACTGGGAGAGACTAAAATCTGTTGTTTTGGAGGGAGATCTAGAGTTTTCTCTTGGACAACAGATGGAGAAATTGGAGTGAATATTTTTTCTTTTTAGCTTTTTTATTGAAATCACATGAATACAAAAAAGGGCACAGACCATAAGTGTACACATATCAATGAATTTCCCTAAAGTGCACACAGCCATGTAATGACGACCCCAAACAAGAAGGAGAACATTACCAGCACCTCCGAAGCCCCCTTCCTACCCCTCCCACTCCCCACCCCACCTGCATCTCCAAAGGTAACAACAAAGACTTGTAACATTATCTTGACACATAGACTCAT
This sequence comes from Rhinopithecus roxellana, assembly GCF_007565055.1. Taxonomy (NCBI): domain Eukaryota; kingdom Metazoa; phylum Chordata; class Mammalia; order Primates; family Cercopithecidae; genus Rhinopithecus; species Rhinopithecus roxellana. Next base: position 156,893,663 of record NC_044552.1, read on the forward strand.
TGTCCCCAGTTTTAAACTTATCTTGGAATCATAGAGTGGTAATTTTTGGTGTCTGGCTTCATGGGGTCCAAATTATATTTGTGATATATTTTCATGTTGTTGCATTTAGCTGAGTTTTATTCATTTTCATTGCTGAGTGGTATCTTATAGCTTAAGTATGCCACAATTTATTTACTTGTTCTAGTTTTTATGAATATCAGTTTGTTTGCAGTTGTTTGCACTCTGTCACCCAGGCTGGAGTGCAGTGGCATGATCTCAGCTTACCACAACCTCTGCCATCTGGGTTCAAGTGATTCTTCTGCCTCAGCCTCCCATGTGGCTGGGATTACAGGTGTGTGCCACGATACCGAGCTAATTTTTTTGTATTTTTAGTAGAGATGGGTTTTTGCCATGTTGACCAGGCTGGTCTTGTACTTTTGACCTCAAGTGATCTGCCCGCTTTGGCCTCCCAAAGTGCTGTGATGACAGGCGTCAGCCATAATGCCCGGCCCAGTGCTGTTTTTAATGGTATGTGCTTAAATGCGTAAGTTCCAGGTCACAGGTATGCGTATCTTCACTTTAGGAGAACCTGTTCCGTGACTTTCCCATACAAGTTGCATTGCTTTCCTTGGCTCCAGCAGTGTGAACTCCCATTGCTTCACATTGCTGCCAACAGCAGGTATATTTCATCTTTTGTATTTGAACATTTCTGATGGATGTGTTCAAGTGACGTTGACCATCTTTTCAAATGTTTGCTGGTGGCTGGGTGCTGTGGCTCACATCTGTCATCCCAGCACTTTGGGAGGCCAAGGTGGGTGGATCACTTGAGGTTAGGAGTTCACAACCAGCCTGGCCAACATGGTGAAACCCCATCTCTACTCAAAATACAAAAATTAGCCAGATGTGGTGGCGAGCACCTGTAATCCCAGCCGCTTGGGAGACTGAGGCAGGAGAATTGCTTGAAGCTAGGAGGTGGAGGTTGCAGTGAGCCAAGATCACACCACTGCACTCCTGCCCGGGTGACAGAGCAAGACTCTGTCTCCAAGAAAGAAGAAAAAGAAAGAAAGAAGGAAAGAAAAGGAAGGAAGGAGGGAAAGAAGGAATGGAGGGAGGGAGGGAAGGAAGGAAGGAAGGAAGGACGGAAGGAAGGACGGAAGGAAGGAAGGAAGGAAGGAAATAAGATAGATAAAACTAACACTTAGAAAGTCCTTAAACTTCACATGTAAGGTACAAAAATTAAAATTGGTATTCATCAAAATTGTAAAATTTTCAAAACATTTTTCAGGCATTAGCAAAGTGGTGATGAGTATTGATACATTCAGTAGTGCACGTAATTAGTCACAAAACCCTCTTCTTCTGGGACTTCATCTTAGAAATTTGGCCAAAAGAAGAAAAGTGTGTGTGTTGTCGTGGTGGTATACTATAGAGGTAAAGTATATGATCTTCTGAGTTAGGCACACTGGACTTGAAATCCAGCCTCTGATATTTACTAGCTAACCTGGAGGAAGTGACAAAACAAAGCTGAGCTTCAGGTCCTCATTTATAAAACAGAAAAAAAATATATCTGACACAAAGTTCTTAGTGCGCATTACATAGAAGCAAGTGCCACTGAAGAATGAGCCACAGTAGGTGAAGACTGGCCATGCACAATATCCCACAGGAGGGCAATTAAGAAAAATACTACATGCTAAGTAGGTAGAATACTTGAAAAATATCAAGAAGATAATTAGGACAATTCTGATAAGTAAATGTGTTTAGGTTGTGCTAGGTAAAAATATGGTAACAGTTTTATATATCCACTATGGTTATAGCTAAATAAAGTATGCATGCATATAAAGAAAGACTAAAAAAGAATGTGATAAAGAAAAAGGAGAAAGTTGATTTTATGGAGACTTAAAACTTTTTCTTAAATGTATGTATAATATATAAAAACCAAGAATAAAAGTGATATCTAAGAGAAACTCATTTGAGTTACAGGAGTGGAAACAGAATGTCCCAACTGCCCCTGGTAAAAGGTGACACAGTGGGGTGCAGTGGCTCACACCTGTAATCCCAGCCATTTGGGAGGCCAAGGCAGCAGGATCACTTCAGCCCAGGAGTTCAAGACGTGACTGGACAACATGGTGATACTTCATCTCTACAAAACAATTTAAAAATTAGCTAGGTATGTTGGCTCATATTTGTAGTCCCACCTACTTAGGAGGCTGAGGAGGGACGATTGCTTGAGCCGAGGAAATTAAGGTGGCAGTGAGCCATGATTGTGCCACTGCACTCCAGCCTGGGCAGCAGAGAGAGGCCCTGTCTCAAAAAAAAAAAAAAAAAAAAAAAAAAAAAAAGACTCAAGTGATAATGTTCACTCATTCAATTAGCATTTATTGGACTCTTGTTCCAGATCTTTGAAAACAAGTATCTTGCCCTCACAAACTAGTAGGGAATAAACATAAAAATCAGTTAAATTCCATTGTGTGAAATGCAGTAAAAGAGATTAATACAAGGTAACCCTGTCTTTGACAGGAGCTGGGCTGATGGCTTCCTGGAGGGGATGGTAAGCTAGTCTTTTTTTTTTTTTTTTTTTGTTTGTTTGTTTGTTTGAGACAGATTCTTGCTCTGCCACCCAGGCTGGAGTGCAGTGGCCGGATCTCAGCTCACTGCAAGCTCCGCCTCCCGGGTTTACGCCATTCTCCTGCCTCAGCCTCCCGAGTAGCTGGGACTACAGGCGCCTGCCTCGTCGCCCGGATAGTTTTTTGTATTTTTAAGTAGAGACAGGGTTTCACCGTATTAGCCAGGATGGTCTCGATCTCCTGACCTCGTGATCCGCCGGTCTCGGCCTCCCAAAGTGCTGGGATTACAGGCTTGAGCCACCGCGCCTGGCCCCGGTAAGCTAGTCTTAAAGGCTATGGGAGGTTAGCCAGCTGATGAGGGGTGAGGTAAGGGTGGTTCTTGGAAAAGTATGTGCTGTGATTTGAACGTTCCCACAAAATTCATGTTGACATTTAACTGGCAAGGTAACAGAACTAGAAGGTGGGACCTTGAAGAAGTGATTAGGTCATGAGGGCTATGGTCTCACAAATGGATTAATGCTGTTTTCAGGGGAGTGGGTTTGCTATCACGGGAGTGGGATACTGATAAAAGGATAAGTTTGGTCTTCATTTTCTCTCTGTCTCTTGTGCATGCTTCCTCACAATGTGATGCCATCTGCCACAGGTTTACTCTCCCAGATACAATGCCATGCTCTTGGACTTCTCAGTCTCTAGAACTGTCAGCCAAGTAAACATCTGTTCTTTATAAATGATCCAGTCTGTAGTAACCGGTTATAGCAGTAGAAAACAGACTCAGACAGTATGGAAAGAGATAAGAGATAAAACGAGAGAGAGAGAGAGAGCCGGATCATGAAACATCTTGCATGTCACTCTAAGGAATTTGACTTTTTTGCTGAAATAAAAAGTAGAAGAGGTTTCTTTGAAGTCATTCAAGAGTAGAAGGGCCCTGTACTAACCCAGGAGGAGTGGTGAGGAGAGGAGAGGACTGTGGAGAAATATCTTGGAGAAGAGCATTAACAGGATGCTTTGGGGGCTGTGAGGGAAGAGAAATAATAGGATGCTTTAAGGGTTGGTTGGGGGAAGAGAAGCAAGAGGAACAGGGAAGAATAGAAGATAACTTCAAAGTCATCAGTTGCACCAAAGTGTGGAACTAGAAAATTTGGAAATTAGACTCCAGAGAACTGGCCAAATGGGACCAAAAGATTTGTTTTTTGGACTTGCTCAATTTGAGCTTCCTTTAGGACAGATAAATGAAGATATTTACCAGGTTATTGGATAACTGTCTGAGGTTTAGGAAAAACATGCCAACTGGAAATCTAGATCTGAAAGTTATCTGTATATTAACAGATGGGGTAAAGGGAGGAGGAAAGAGTGGTCATTTTTTGAGGTTCTACATTATTTCTGGTGCTTCACACATTCTGTCTCATTTGAACATCACAACTAGACCCATGAATTTTGTGTATAAGGAAGGTGAGTCTCCAAAAGCTTAAGAATTAGGACTCTTTGTTGCAAGTGACAAAGCTAGCTTAATGCTAGAATTTATTAAAAGAATACGGGGGACTCTCAGGGTACCCGAATTCAGAGAGGAGAGCGGCATGTTCTCATTTTTGTTTTGCAAAACTCACTTTTGCAAAGGCTGTGGGTGAGAAGCAGACTGGAGGGGGCAAGAGCAGAGACACGGAGGCCAGCTGGGATCCTTTTCTTTTCTGCTGCCTCTCTTGCAAATCAATCTTGAAGCTAAGTTTCATTGAACTAGACATAGCTTTGGCTTTAAACCAAGATAAAATGAGCGATCATGGAGAAAAGATCTCCTATAACTTCTGCCAACTTTTGTCTGATAGTTGCCTAATTTCAGTGCTATTTTGGGGGGGTAAAACGGACTCTCTCTATATAAACTCAAAATGCATGTACTACAGATGGACTTTTAATGACACTTCGCAGGATGATCATGAGTTTAAGTAGAAATTCTTTTTTTACTCTTTCATGTTGATAGACTTTTGTTTCAGCCTTGCCTTTGGATCTGAAATCCTAGGAAATTTAGTAGAAAGAATTCTGAGGTGAGAATCATTAAACACTGAGTCTGCTTCAGTGCTGCTTCCTGTTACTTGTGTCACCCTGGTCAAGCAAACCCAGCCTCCCTGGCTCTGATGCATCCTCTGTTAAACAAGGGATTTGGATTGACCCAAGTACTTCTCAAACTTTAGTGAATCTTCTGCGGATGTTGTTAAAATGCAGTATGTGATTCACCAGGCCTGGGGTGGGGCCCGAGACTCTGCATTTCCAACAAACTTCCAGGTGATACTGATGCTGCTGGCTCAGGATCACACTCCAATTAGGCCACCCTCCAAGATGCCATCATGCTGTAAGCTATAACAGCTACCAAATAAAGAAAAGCATTATGTCAACAATGGGTAACAATAAATATTTATTTTAGAAAACAAATATAACTTTTTCTTTTTTTGAAACAGGGTCTTCCTTTGTCACCCAGGCTGGAGTGCAGTGGCATGAACACAGCTCACTGCAGCCTCGACCTCCAGGACTTAGGTGATCCTCCTGCCTCAGTCCCCCAAGTAGCTGGGACTATAGGCATGTACCACCATGGTTGGCTAATTTTTGTGTTTTTTTGTAAAGACAGGGTTTTGCCATGTTGCCCAGGCTGGTACAAATATAGCTTTACTTTTCTGTTTGTAAAAGTAATGCATGCTTATGAAAATTGTTCTTAAAAAAATCACATACCATGCAATGACAGGAAGAATCATCCCAAGTTAAATACTGCTTGAACTAATGTGCTGTCTTGTCACTTGGCTATGAAGAATACAAGTGCTAGGTTTCAGTATTGGCAACTTATTACCTTGTCTTTTAAAATTGGATCATGAAACTGGTATCCTTTTCAATTTGCTGCCAATCAATTATGCATTAATTGATTTGAATTCAGTTCATTCTGTTGTGGTAGATTTGCTTCTGCATGCTATGATTTCAAGTTGCTCATTGCCTGCATTCAGGACAGGGTAGTTTTTGGGGTCATCTCAGCCAGGCTGAATTGACCTGAAGATGTCTCTAAGAGTAAAAAGCTAAGTAAATATCAAGAACAATTTTTAGCATAAAATTCAGTATTAAGATTCATTGAGATCTAATCAATAGAACAGAAGGTTCTGTAAATGCACCCATCTTATGGGAATGACTTAGGTCATAACCATTGTTGGTAAAGGAGGAAATTTTTCTTAGTTCCTCTGCACTTTCCCCAATCATATTAATGTTACACGTCTTTGATTGTACTTGAAATGATTGTAATAATAACGAGAGCCTTAAGAGTTTGTTGGTCATAAAAACATATGACATTTTAAAAACTTGATTGGATGTTTGACATATATAACTATTAAATATAAGATTATAGATCCCAAATATCAAATTAACTTTAGCATTTACAATTTTCTTTTGTCTCCTCTAAGCAGCCACAATTTCCAGTGTAGCACATAATGAGGTAGTCATAGTTGCAAATCTGTATCTGCATATTTTATAACTTGAGAACATTTTTAAACTCAGTATATAGGTTTGTGTGGATATTGTATCAATGTTCACAAAACAAGGCAAATGGAAATAAAGCAAAAATATTGTTAATGTGTAATAACAGTGTGCTAACAGAATGGGCAATTTGAAACAATGCCATTAGTGACTCCACTATCTAGCACAACAGTTATACATAGTGTGTAAGTTCACATTTCAGATAAGCGATATCCATCATTTTAAATACCAAAACTTAGGTTTAAAGAAGTTTCTGAGATATGCAGAATTCTGCCTGTCAGTAGGCTTTGAGAATCTGTTACTCCTCAGGACTCAACATGTCATAAGCATCACTGATTATTTTTTATGTCTGTTCTAAACTGCAGAAACAGTTTCAGAAACGCTGGGTTATTTGGATTTGAGTCCTAATCTTATTACTGTAAAAGTCACACATGTTCATCCATCGTAGAAAGTTCTCCAAAGTGCAATCACATATAAAGAAGCAGATAAAAATCATCCTCAATCTCACTCTCCAGAAGTAATGATTATTAATAGTTTCATGATCTTTTATCACACTGCATTAAGTTTCCCAGAGCTGCTATCACAAATTACCACAAACTGTGTGACTTAAAACAACAGAAATTTGTTCTTTTACGGTTCAGGAGACCAGGAATCTAAAATTAAGGCATCAGCAGGGTTGGGTCCTTCTGGAGGCTCTCAGAGAGCCTGTTTCATGCATCTCTCCTGGTTTCTGGTGTTTGCCAGCAACCTTTGGCTTGTAGACACATCATTCCTGTCTCTGCCTCTGCCATCACATGGTCTTATTCTATGTGTGTGTCTTTCTCTATCCTCTCCTCTTTTTATAAGGACACCAGGTATTATCTATAGCCCATCCTAATCCAGAATGACTTCATCTCAGCTGATTAACATCTGCAAAGATTCTGTTTCCAAATAAATTCATATTGTGAGGTTCTGGGTGAACATGAATTTGTGGGGGACATTTATTCAACCCACTACACACACTGTAATATAGACTTACAGAATCATGAAAAGGGGACCATACTTTATATATAGCTTAGTTCCCTTTACACTTAGGATACCATAAATTTCCCTAGGTCTTTCAAAAATAGAATTTTAAATTTTTGTAGGGTGTTTCATCATATGAATGTTACATCATTTCCATAGCTAACCTGCTGCTTCAAACACTCAGATGGTTTCCAGACTTTACTCTTATAAATGGCTCTGATGAATATACATGTTCCCAAATCTTTGAATTTATCTCTGCTTATGTCCTTGGTATAAATTATTCTGAGTCGAATTATTGGATTAAGGGGTATGAACATTTTAAAGGCTCATGAAAAATCTTGTTTAATTGAATTCCAGAAATTCTATCAATTTGCCATCACCAGCAGAAGAACCCATGGCATTCTCTCCACTGCACATTCTAGCTTTTTGAGTGTTGGACAAGTGACTAGGCAAAGAAATAACATCCTTACTTTGTGACTTGTATTTTTAATGTAAGGTTGCGTCTTTGTTTACTGACCATTTACATATCTTTTTTAAGTTACCAGTTTATGATTTGTAACTCCTTTTCAATTTATTTCTTCTCTCTCCAACTACCAGTATTTATTTCTTACCATCTCACTGATGAGTATACTGTCCACCCCCACCCCTTTTAGAGTCCACTGTTACCTGAGAAACTATGTGGATGTATCCTCCCTCTCCTTTTCCCATCCTCGAATCACTTCTGAACCTTGTACAAATGTCAATCATTGCCTCCACTGGGTCTTAATTGTTTACGTTTCGCTTTCCCTTCTAAGACTTTGAGCACTTTGGAGCAATGCCCATGTCTTATCTGTGTTTTTGTATCTTCAGCAACTAGCATGGATGCTCAATAAACATTCATTGAACTGAGTTGTTAGGTTGTGACCTGGAAATATTCACGATTCCTTGTATAGATAGAAATAGCTAAATAAGGGTATATAAGGATAGACTCTAAATGGCACTCAATAGTGTGCATAGGGCTGGGCGTGATGGCTCCTGCCTGTAATCACAGCACTTTGGGAGGCAGAGGCGGATCTCCTGAGGTCAGGAGTTAGAGACCAGCCTGGCCAACATGGTGAAACCTCATCTCAACTAAAAATACAAAAAATTAGCTGGGTGTGGTGGTGCATGCCTGTAATCCCAGCTACTTGGGAGGCTGCGTCACCAGAACTGTTTGAACACAGGAAGTGGAGGTTGCAGTGAGCTGAGATCACATCATTGCACTCCAGCCTGGGCAACAGAGCAAGACTCTGTCTCAAAAAAAAAAAAAAAAAAAAAAAAAGAAAAACAAAAAAACAACAACAACAAAAAAAACAAAGCATAGGATTTAATCCATGAATTTTGTATTTCTATGCTAAATTTTTAGAAAGAGTAAATTTTTTCTCCCATATTTCTCAGCTGTATCTGAGATAATTGAGGCTGAGTAACATTGTCTAGACAGGAAAGTGTTAGTGATAACAAGCACAATAATAATTGTAATAATGGAATGAGGATGTTAAAGTACTGAGATCAGGATAAAAGTTACAATTGTCCAGATTTTAAATTTCCTATCATTTCCACTGAAATCACTGACTGTACTTATAATATTAGCAGGAATTTATGCAATTTGTAGGTTTTGAAATAAATTACCATTCAGAATTCAACTGTGAAAAAGTGTAACTCTACTTGAAAAATCCTTTGAAAAACTCAAGTTTCCACCAAACCTAGAAGCACATGTGTGGTAAAACATAGTTTGAAAAGTTATGAGAGGCCGGGCGTGGTGGCTCAAGCCTGTAATCCCAGCACTTTGGGAGGCCGAGACCGGCGGATCACGAGGTCAGGAGATCGAGACCATCCTGGCTAACATGGTGAAACCCCCTCTCTACTAAAAATACAAAAAAACTAGCCGGGCGAGGTGGCGGGCGCCTGTGGTCCCAGCTACTCGGGAGGCTGAGGCAGGAGAATGGCGTGAACCCGGGAGGCGGAGCTTGCAGTGAGCTGAGATCCTGCCACTGCACTCCAGCCCGGGCGACAGAGCAAGACTCCGTCTCAAAAAAAAAAAAAAAAAAAAAAGTTATGAGAGATGATGACTACAAGGAACTTTTTATAAACATCTTTTATAAGCATTACTCTGTGGTCAAATTTATTTTCACATGGATATTAAAACAAATTATTGCCACAAATGGGTTTCTGTTCTGATCCTTTTTTTTGCTTCACATATGTCCTTTCTCTTCCACCCCGTTCAGATTCACTCTCCTTCTTTCTCATGACAGACAAGAAAAATGCCACCTCCCATAGGACCCACTCCAAACCCTGTTTCCTGAATGATCAATGTCTTTCCCCATCGCAATCAAAAAAGCACTTTCTATTCTGTCTTCATGACACACTGGTTTTGACACTTGCATAGCTCTTAGTAATTCTGCAATGTGCTCGAGCTATTTGTGAGCACATGTATTTTTCCTTTATAGATTGTAAACATCTAAAGAACAGGGTTAACACAGGAGCCAAGTAAATAGTTAAATATTATTTTGACAATGGCTGTAATAGTGGACATTTGAAATGAATACACCTTCAGTATTTTGAAATTGAAATAATTGTCTAGAACCTAGCATTTCTGGACTCTCAACAGCCCACCCTTTTTAAAACTGTGACGACACTATTTTACCATAAAGATCTACCCAGACCCTCTGTAATACACCTGCGTAAATGCCACGTGCATGTGAGCATGCGACGGTGTGTGTGTGCATGGCTGTGCACGTCTGTGTAATGGTAATCAGCCATAGTGCCAGGGTTTGAAAGCAGAAAATACATCAATCGACCTCCAAGCTTCTTTCATCCCAGTTCTTAACATCTCAATCTCTTGAGTGCTGAGGCTTATTTTGTTCAAGATGGTTTTAGACTCTTCTGAGTGCAACGCAATCTCCTTCCAGCACGGCGGAGCGAGGAGAGGTGAGAGGAGAGTTTTGAGGGTGGGCATATTGATCCTATGCTTGCTGAATTAAAAATGAGCCAACTGAGGACAATTTCCAGGTTGCAACACAGACGGAGCTAGAGTCTGGGTTGAGGTTGGAGGAGCCTTTAGGGCGCAGGGATGCAACAGGATTTGGGAGAAAGGCGAGAGAAAGCAAGGCCACTTCCAGGGGGGCTTTGATTTATTTTATTTTATTTTATTCTGGCAGCTTCCCGAGCCAGATTTCAAAAGTGAAGCCAACTGAAGCACTGCCTTACACTAATTGGAAGGGGAAGGGAGTGACTCATATTACACCAGCTCGCTCTTCCCTCTCGGCAACTGCTAACTTGTAGCTTTAAAAGGAAGTGACATGGGTGGGGAGAGACGTCAGCTGAGGACCACTTTTTTTTTTTTTTCTTCCTGAAGGGTCCACCCCATGGGTGGAGTCTCGCTTTTTCTTTCCAGTGTTGGCTGACTTACAGCTCTTATAAACTAGTGGCAATTTCTGAACCCAGCCGGCTCCGTCTCAGCTTCTGGTTTCTAAGTCCATGTGCCAAAGGCTGCCAGGAAGGAGGTATGTGCTCCTGGTGCCGTTCGCAGGCACCTTTCCCGCTGGGTGTGGCTGATGTTTGCATTCCTCTTCCTATCATATTTTCTCTCCTGGGCTGGATTTCCTTAGAACCTCTAGAAGGGGTAGGTTTCGGGGGAGGGGGAGTGCCAGGCAGGCGGGGGAAAGGTGCAGGGGGCGCCTGGAGGGAGGCGAAGAGAGGCTCTGCTGGTACAAAAGGACCCTCGCTTTGTGCTGGGCCGGGTGAGCGTCCCTTTCTGGGCTGTGATTTCAAGCTGCTGTTCCTGGCTTCATTTACCCACCCACCCAGCCCCCTCCCGGGGCTAAAGCATTTTCTCTGCCATAGACGAAGCTGGGCGGGGGGTGGTGGTGGGGGGAATGTTCCTATTACATATTGCTCTCTTTTGTGTCATGCAACATGTTCTTCCGTCGCTGACGTTTCTATGGCAACCACAAAAATACTACACAATATGCAGCCCTGATATACATTGATTTATTTGTATTTCGTGTCTAGTTTGCAGCTTTCTGCTCTGCTTCTTGCTTTGGTTTGCTAAAATCCAGGCTGGCTTGTGGCTACCCCTCCTCATTTTCATTTTGGTTTTTCCCTATCACAGGAGGAGTGGGGGAGGGGAGTTGTCAAGGAAACAGGCATTGGTAATTACCTCTCTATTTACCTAATTTTCGGCCTATGAATTTCTCCATCATATCGAGGAATTAAAAAAGGAATGCTTTGATGTTTATGTAAGTCTTCAGTGTCTGGTCTTTTTTTAGAAAACCTAAACACTTCTCAAGATATGATATTGATCCTGTGGTCAAGCTAAGGGGGAATTAATTCCTTACAGGAGGTGAGATCATTGAAATAAAGTTTTAGAGAGCATTGGAGAATTCGCACTGATAAATGTGATATTGCCTGCCCAGGTTTGCCTAAAAGCCTAAATATTTAAAAGACGGGTCTTTGCTCTCGTCTGCACTTCTTTAGCTCCAAATCTTAAGTTCAACAAGTATGAGTAACAAATTAACTGCCCGGCAGGATTCTCCGTTTTTCATTTTCGTGCATTGTTTTTAGGTGGGTTAGCCACGCTATTCACTCTCTTCAAGGTGAGGGTTGCTAGACTTTTTCAAAACTGTGGAAGGATTAACTCATCTGTGATTAGTCAACCACTCTCAGTTGGAAAAAAAGTATCTTGAGAGAAGGGAGAAGGTGTGTGTTTGTGTGTGTTTGTGTGTGTGTGTGTGTGTGTGTGTGTTTAGGGACATGGGAGGCGGGCAGGGAGAACAGGCACATCTCGAGTTCTACATTAAAAGGACTACATCTTCTGAATGTTCTCTGGGGAGAAAAATTGATATTGAGAAAAAATATGAAATGAGAAAATTATTATCTACTTAGTAATAAGCAAAGTTAATTATAATTAGAATAAAATAACACATCTCTTAGAAAGACATAGTCCCAATAGGCCTCTTAACAGGTACCGGCTAAACTGATGCTTTTATTCGGTACGTCTAAGGAAGTGTTTGATAAGGGATACCATTCTTCTGACGGGCATCCCAAATAATTAGCCTTTATAAAACAGATAAGTAGTAATCCCATTCTTGACTCTTAAAATTATCTATAATTTAGGATAAACATGTGTGAAGGTCACTTAGCCCTCATCATACCTTCTGGCTGCTAAAGCCAAAATCATTACTTATAAACCTCGAGCAACCCTGGAAGCAGGAAGAACGGGTGGTTTCAATTAGGTTCTGTTTGCTGTGATCCTTATCTAAATATGCTATCATCTATGTCTTATAACATCTGCTGTAAATCCAGAGGTCCTAAGTAATTCAGGTAGAAAAGTTACCTGAAAATGGGGCAAAATAGCATATGGCATAAAACAAACTAGAGCTACATGGAGTTAAAGACGAGAACTATTTAAAGGGCATAAAACATGGAAAAGTATTACTAAAAAGAATATGACACTCATTTTGAAAAGCACGTTAGTACACAGAGAAACGGTTCCATTGTGAGTGTTTGATGTTTGCAAAGAATTCTGAAAAGCACAGCCAGGCTTCAATTACTGTTTTTCCTGCCTGAAAATGGTCCTCAAGGGCAGATTTGCCACATGACCTTCCAAAGCAGATTGACAGCATGTAAGTCAAAGTCTGCCATGTCAGTTCTCTTGAGTTTCCAGACTCAGCAGTTTCACAGCAAAAAAGCCTAATGGAATAGAATTCGAAGGAAAAAGAGCAAGACTTCCTCGGAAGCATAGCCAAAACAGAAACAACAAAAAACCCAAACCGAATGCACAAACAAAACACTTTCTGATATTCAGATGCTGAGTGGAGGTTCAAACAGTTAGCAGCTTTGGCCTGGGGAAGCTAAGTGGAGCTATGAGTAGAAAGTAAATGTAGGGGTCCCATGGAAGAGGCTGACAGAGGTGACACCCAGAGGGTGAGTCAGTCGTCACTGTATTGGGATTTCACTGTCTGCGAGGCTCTGCTGTGGAATTGGTGAAGAAGGCAGCAGTTGTTGTCTGTGCTCTCAAGTTTAAAATCCACCAAACAGGGGTGGTGAAGAGATAAGCACACATCTGGAAGGAAGGGGGAAGCAACAGCCAGTCAAGGAGATGCAGTTAGTATGAGAAGAACACTAGTGGGAGAGTCTTGATCCTGCTGCTGAAGCTTTATAGGAGAGGAGGCAGATGGTTCAAGGGAAGAAGGAGAGGATGTCCTAGATAGCAAAGATGGGTAGTAAGAAATGGATCATGGTTCAGGGTTCTTAACTCCAAGAAGGGAGAGGTCAGTCTTTATTATAGAAGTAGAGCAGGTATACTCTGTGCTGGTTGAAAGCGTAAGTAGATGTAGATTTGGGGATGAGTTTTTCTTAATCAGAAAAAGACTGTTAGAAGAAAGACTGAACAGAAGGCAAAATTCTTCCTAATCCAATATTTTTTTAGCTTCATCTTAATAACAAAAGGCCAGACTTACACTAGACTGTAAACAGGTACGAAACTGGGGAGGAGGGAGCCAGGAACTTACCCAGAATGTCATCTTCATAATTCCTGCCATTGCCGTTGTTTTAAATTATTGGATACTCAAACGAGGGTTTGGTAAATGTCACACATGTTGTGCAGTCTCTTTTATTCTGGAAAGGAGGTCCAATGGTTATGGGACAAAGCTGCATTCACATTTCTTTTTTTTTTTTGAGATGAATTCTTGCTCTGTTGCCCAGGCTGGAGTGCAATGGCGTGATCTTGGCTCACCACAACCTCCCCGTCCTGGGTTCAAGCGATTCTCCTGCCTCAGCCTCCCGAGTAGCTGGGATCACAGGCAGGAGGTACCACGCCCAGCTGATTTATTTTTTATTTTTATTGTATTTTTAGTAGAGACAGAATGTCACTATATTGGCCAGGCTGGTCTCAAACTCCTGACCTCAGTTGATCCATCCACCGTGGCCTCCCAGAGTGCTGGGATTACGGGCGTGAGCCACCGCGCCTGGCCCACATTCACATTTCTGAAAGGTGTTTGACATCTAAATCTTTGGAGAAACGCCTTTCATCCCTCATATTTTGAAATATAATCATAATAATCATGTAACATTTCCTAGAGCTTGGGCAACTCAAATTCATTATTCTTTGTGTGCGAATCAGTTTGGAAAGGAAGTGCTGGAACTCTGAAATCTGGCTTCATGCATGGGCTTGGGTCTGCAATTGCTGCCTGGCTGTAGGAAAGAGGAAGCTTAAAGCACGAACTCTTTCTTTCAACAGATGTTTATTATGTGTTTAATATGTGTCAGGTCCCACAGATGCAACTGTGAGCAAAACAAGATACAGTTTAAATAGTTATAGTTGTCAAATGTCTAAAGAGTTTCCAAGGGAAACCCCATGACTGGCTGATATCCATTTTCTTCTAATGACTGAATAAGAGGAAATATTTTAAAAGGAGTATAATTTTTTTTTAACATTATCATGGAACAATCCATCTAACCTGTCTTCTTTTCCTTGGCTCTCTCTTGATTCACAAAAATTTCCCATCGGTTTCATTATTTGTCTTAACTTGTTTCTCCAATCTAATTTGCTCTACTTCTTCCCTTGATCGTAAGTCCTACCTTTCAGTCACCATTCCTTCATCCATTCACACATACATGATACATCCATCTGTCCTCCATCCACCCATCCATCCCTTCATTTATTCAACAAATAGTGTTGACTATCATGTCTCAGGCACTATATATTATAGACATAGCAATAAATGGGAAACTGGTTTTTCCTTAAAGGAGCTTAGGATCTATCAGGAAGACAATGTGGAAACAGCCCCCTAAACCATGGGGGTATGACTTTTTTGGGGGGGTGGGCAGGGTCTCGCTCTGTCACCCAGGCTGGAGTGCAGTGGTGCCATCATGGCTCACTACAACCTCTAACTCCTAAGCTCAAGCAGTCCTCCTGCCTCAGCTCCCCTCCTCCAGCAGCTGGGACTACAGGCGTGAGCCACCGCGCCTGCCCTGGGGTATTCTAATAGAAGCATTTATTGGCTAATGAAACAGGATGCTTCTTTCATTGAACAGTTTTATAAATTGTTCACACACAGCATAAACTGTGCTGGGCAGAGAGGGATCAAGTGGTTAGCTGTTGACTGTTGTCCATTTTATATATTTTTTGTATCTTCCATGCTGGTTGAGCATAAGGATGGTAAACATTTGTTAGTTAACTAAATGGGAAGAGTGGAATTTCTAATACAGGAGACACAGAGGAAGAGAAGGCTTGTGTATTCTCTTTCTGAAAGAAGCTGAGAGAGAGACTCTCTCAAGATTCCCTTTCATAGTGAATTACTCATAGATTTCCAGGTGACAATAGCTGCCCCCACATTGACTCAAAGTATAGCATTTTAAAAAAGAAAAACTACCTGTGTCCAATTACATACCCATTAGTTTACTGAATATCCTCATGTCCTTTGGAGCTGATTTCTCATAATATACTGCAAGTCTGTGTCTTGTTCTGATAAAAACAAGTGGGTTTCAACCCCCTACACCTTTCAGTCTTATATTGTAACAGCAGTGCATCCAGAAACTAGCGGAGGCTCTAGAGACTCAACACGAGGAGCGTTGAGACCTCGTTGCAGCACTTTCTCATGAAACTCTTCTTACTAGAATTGTTTCCCCCCGCTTAAGTTCCACCGTCAGCCTGGAAATTCTATGGGCAACATGACAAAGTTCCTCTGGAAAACCACACCCCTCTGCTTGGCTGACCTTGGGAGAAAACATTTAGCAAGTTCTTCTTTTTCTTGGTTATTTTAAACTCAGATAATATCAGCATGACGCTGTTCCCAATAACTCTGGTTGGCACAGGCATCTCTGCTCAGGTTAAACATCACAACTGCTTCATGGTCATTTCTGTGTAGGATCCTCCAAGATGAGAGGTGCATTTTGAACTTTATGGTACTTTGAAGCCAGACACTAAAATTCCTGTAAGGAGAGGGGACCAACACACACCAGGGCCTGTTGGAGGGTGGGGCGAGGGGAGGGAACTTAGAGGATGGGTCAGTAGGTAGGTGCAGCAAACCACCAGGGCACACACATACCTATGTAACAAACCTGCACATTCTGCACATGTATTCCACTGTGGTTTTTTTTTTTTTTTTTTTTTTTTTGAGACGGAGTCTCGCTCTGTTGCCCAGGCTGGAGTGCAGTGGCCGGATCTCAGCTCACTGCAACATCCGCCTCCCGGGTTCACGCCATTCTCCTGCCTCAGCCTCCCGAGTAGCTGGGACTGCAGGTGCCGCCACCAAACCTGGCTAATTTTTTGTATTTTTAGTAGAGACGGGGTTTCACCGTGTTAGCCAGGATGGTCTTGATCTCCTGACCTCATGACCCGCCCACCTCGGCCTCCCAAAGTGCTGGGATTACAAGCGTGAGCCAATGCGCCTGGCCCCCATTGTGTTTTTTTATAGAAGAATAAAACATTCCTGTAGGAGATGATACCTCAGTCTAGGATATGCCAGGTAACCTGCAGGGGTCATTAGAGACACTGAGGTGACTGGCTGACCTACAGGATATGCGAGAATGATAACAGCCTGCCTTGATTGAGGGCTTCCTATGTGCCAGTACATGGACTTCACATTTATTAACTCATTTTAGCCTCATAACAAAATGAGCATGTGAACACGCTCATCATGCTCCATTTTACAGAGAGAGAAAGTAAGGATGAGGGAGATTAAGCAACTCAGTTAGATCATAAGGAGGAGCAGAGCTGAGATGGGAACTCAGATCATCTGGGCTCTGCTTTCCCCTGCACATTCATACCTTGCCACGGCATATTCCAGTCTGTCTCCCATGCCCAGTGCAGAGCCTGGCACATAACAGATGTGTAGTAAGTTTATTTTTTAGTTTTGTTTAAAATGTTAAAAGTGAGACTGGTCTTTCTTTTAAGAGGCCAGTCTCACTTTGTTGCTTAAGCTGGCCTTGAATTCCTGGGCTCAAGCAATCTTCCCGCTTCAGCTTCCCACGTAGCTGGGACTACAGGTGTGTACTACCATGCCTAGCTAATATTTTTCTTTTCTTTTCTTTTCTTTTTTTGAGACAGAGTTTTGTTCTTGTTGCCCAGGCTGGAGTGTGGTGGCGCAGTCTCGGGTCACTGCAACCTCCGCCTCCTGGGTTCAAGCCTGCCTCAGCCTCCTGAGTAGCTAGGACTATAGGGGTGTGCCACCACACCTGGCTATTTTTTTTTTTTTTTTTTTTTTTTGTATTTTTAGTAGAGACGGGGTTTCTCTATGTTGGCCAGTCTGGTCTCAAACTCCTGACCTCAAGCAATCTGCCCAGCTCAGCCTCCCAAAGTGCTAGGATTACAGGTGTGAGCCACTGTGCCCGGCTCCCAGCTAATATTTTTCAAGTAATGAACAAATCTCTGCTGTGTAGACCTTTGCATGCCTTTCATCCTAGTTGTTAAGAGCAGCAAAATTACTGCAAGAAAAGGTAGTGTTTTAGAACTTGGAGAAAAACTAACAGCAGTACTTTATACGACAAGCTACTATAGTTTTCAGGGAGTGTTGTTTTTATTGTGGTTTAGTCAGAGATGGTGGGAGAAGGGAAAGGGCCTTGTGATTAAAACCATCTGAGTGACAATGCAGTACATACATTAAATTAAAGATGAACTCTTCTTAAAACCAATGTTTAACCAGGGATTGAACTTGACTGAGCAGCTACTCTCGAGGATACCTGTGGTGGCTGCTCTCAGAGTTCCCAAGCCGGTAGGTGGATGGAGTCAGAGGCTTTCTGTTCTTCAGTGGACTTTCCACAAATCCACCACTGAGTTTGAAGGAAAATTATTATCTGCAAAGACTCTGCCAGTGCTTATCTTAGATGAACTCTGAAATGAGAATGGGAGACGTGAATTGATCCTGGAGTGAAATTTGGTCTCTTGCCCATCTCCATGGGCTCCTCGTGAGCTGTCAGTCTTCTGTGGGTAGAGGTTAACCGAGATGGATGAAATTTTAAAGAACTTATCTGTCCATGCAAGCACATCTTCTTCCCAGGATACTGCAGCCATCAGCAGACAATCAATGCAATCATCTCAGACTGTGTCCTGCCTCCCAGGAGTAAGTCATCAGGCTCATTTCTTTTCTTGTCTCTTTTCTGTTGGGGGAAGGGCAGGTTGCAAGGAGGATGGTGAGCAGATTCTTCGGCCTCTTGTGTGGGTAGCCTGCATAGGAACCATTTCTATGCCTGTGAGTCCATTTCTAGCATCTGCCTCCAGCCTCTGCTTTCCTGACGTTCTCCCATCACCCCATTCATCCTTCATAAAACAGTCACTTTTTCTAGATGATTACATTCCATGACAATGATTACAGTCCTCTCTTCATAACTGCACTGATGCTCATTGATGGCATGCAGGTGTAATCGCACCATTTGTAACAGAGAGCAGAGTACCTAGCACTGAATGTGTGTTGTGGCCTAGAGGAGAGATGGGCACAAGAAGTCAGGTGATCAGGGTTGCCTCATCGCTGGCCTCCTGGCCAGAGCCTCAAGGGTGACATTCCTTGAGGGTGAGGTGTTTCTCAATCTCCATGTTGAGATTTTGGGCCCAGTAATCCTTTGTTGTGGAAGAGGCCAACCTGTGCAGAATGGGATGCTTAGCCGCATTCCTGGCCTCTAACATGCCAGGAGGAGTCACCCCACTCCTACTTGTGACAGCCAAAAATCCCCTAGAGGAACAAACTTGCCCACAACTGAGAACCACTGCTTGAGGGGGAATTCCCAGCCCTGTCAGATACACTCAGGAATCGGGTTGGTCCAATCAAGGCAAACCCATTTCTGAGGACTAATAGGGTCCGAACAAAAGTGGCAATTCATTAATTTAAATGAAGAAATACTTTACATGGGAATTGAAAAATAATCGTAAACCAACTTAAAAGTAGACACATGGCCGTAATGTATTCAAATATTTAGTGCTTTCTGCCCTGATAAGTCTGCGTGGGGGTCATGCTGGCACCAAGGCAGCTCGGTGCATTGAGGAACTGGGCGAGCTCGATGATCTGATAGGACCCCTTCCACACCCAGATCTGTGCAGACAGGCCCTCCTCGTTCCCCTCCCCACCCACCAGTTTAGGGAGCCTCCTTTCCCAAACCTCTTTGGAGTGAACAGATTAACATATCTCAAGAAGAATCCAGAGAGGTACTCACAAACCTGCTCCCACCTGGGGATTTCATTGCTGTTTCCTTGACCATCACAGTGAGCACTGCGCCACTGCAGTAGTAATCCAGCACCCAGTCCAGCAGTGGGTAGTAATCCAGCACCCAGTCCAGCAGTGGGTACTAATCCAGCACCCAGTCCAGCAGTGGGTACTAATCCAGCACCCAGCCCAGCAGTGGGTAGTAATCCAGCACCCAGCCCAGCAGTGGGTAGTAATCCAGCACCCATTCCAGCAGTGAGTAGTAATCCAGCACCCAGTCCAGCATTGGGTACTAATCCAGCACCCAGTCCAGCATTGGGTAGTAATCCAGCACCCAGTCCAGCAGTGAGTAGTAATCCAGCACCCAGTCCAGCAGTGGGTAGTAATCCAGCACCCAGTCCAGCAGTGGGTAGTAATCCAGCACCCAGTCCAGCAGTGGGTACTAATCCAGCACCCAATCCAGCAGTGGGTAGTAATCCAGCACCCAGTCCAGCAGTGGGTACTAATCCAGCACCCAGTCCAGCAGTGGGTAGTAATCCAGCACCCAGTCCAGCAGTGGGTAGTAATCCAGCACCCAGCCCAGCAGTGGGTACTAATCCAGCACCCAGTCCAGCAGTGAGTAGTAATCCAGCACCCAGTCCAGTAGTGGGTACTAATCCAGCACCCAGTCCAGCAGTGAGTAGTAATCCAGCACCCAGTCCAGCAGTGAGTAGGAATCCAGCACCCAGTCCAGCAGTGAGTAGTAATCCAGCACCCAGTCCAGCAGTGAGTAGGAATCCAGCACCCAGTCCAGCAGTGAGTAGGAATCCAGCACCCAGTCCAGCAGTGAGTAGTAATCCAGCACCCAGTCCAGCAGTGAGTAGGAATCCAGCACCCAGTCCAGCAGTGAGTAGTAATCCAGCACCCAGTCCAGCAGTGAGTAGTAATCCAGCACCCAGTTCTCACTAGTATTAATTTGCCTCCTAGCATCCATCCCCACAGTTGCTGGTATTTCAAGCCTTTCCCTTTCCATCCCTGGTGCTTCTCACTTACAGGAGGGGCCACCTTTACTTCTTTCCCAGGACCAGCACCCTGCCCTGCCTGAAGTTAGGTTTCAGCTCCCCAGCCCTGGGGGACTCTAGGGGGTCCCATAACTAGTCCTGGGGGACCCTGAGTGTTCCATAACTGCTGTGTCCCTCCCTTTTGTCTTCCCATCTCCCTTCTCCTTTCTCACTTTCAGGCTCTCAAAGGTCGACAGAAGTGGGGCCAGTTATTCCAGCTCCCCACCCAACTCCAGAATCCCCTTTCAGCGTTTCTTAGGGAACCCCTATATTCAGCCCATGGGAATACACACAGGAAGCCGACCCTGCGAGTGCCTTTGAGGAGCCTGCTGCCCAGAGGGCGAGAGAAACCTCAGTGAGGGGTTCCCACACAATGGATAAGACTCGCAGGGCGGGGATACGGGCACACCAGGGGAACGCCTCGCCACCCCTGCCCAGTCTGGGCTTCCTGAAATACTTCCTAGAGAAGAACAGCCCCCGCCTTTGGTCTGGAAGCGGGGAGTATTGGTCCCAGTGTGCACGCTTCTCAGGGAGTGCCACAGACCAGAGTGGGCCAGTGGGCGAGGCGGGCCAGGGCAGGAGGCTGGAGTTTTCCTAGACAATAGAGGAACGAGGTGGGCTGGCGCAGCAGGAAGCAGAGGCTGAGGGTCCTGCAGCTCTGGGAGGGGAGGCGCAGACAAGGCACAGGTCTGAGAGCCCGCAGGGTTTGGTAACTTGTTGTATGGACGGTGTCTTTGACGCCCTGAGATAGTAAATACAGGGGGAAAAAAGGTCACTTTCCAATGATATTCTTCCCAAATGGTCACTTATCATATTACACCTTATAATATAATCATTTATGTACTTTGTAATCAACATGTGCTACGCAGCACTTACTGGAAGCTGTCTGCTTTGCATAGGATCTCATTTCAGCTTGCCCCCAGCCCTGTGGGTTGCCAATTATTTTCTCTAATCTAACTTGAAACTGAGGCACAGAGAGGTTAACTAACTCTCCCAAAGCCCCAGAGCTAGCAATACCGGAGCACACCGTGATTTTACTCTCTAAATATTGTAATAGAATCACATGGACATGCATTTCATATTCTTGCCTTTCCTGAAATTTTCCTGAATTTTCTTTTAGGGTGAAAAGACTTCCCATCTGAGTGAGACGGCTGGGTCCCTCCTATGCTCTGTACACCCCTTGTTCACCATAAAGCGGCCTCCAAATCATGTGGAAATCTGGAAGTTACTTAAGACCAAATGATATAATGAAATGTTGTGGTGTTACTAAAATCCTCATTTGACCTCCATCTCTAGAGGAATAATAGGGTTCAAGTTTGAGAGGAGGTCGGGGGAGAGGAGCAGAGAGATATTTAAAATGTGCCTAATTCTTTTAATTATTTATATTCATTCCAATTTTTGCACATTAGGACTTATCTCCTGCTTTCCATTCCTTCTGTCTTCCCCAGTGGCTGAACTGCTGTCTTTTTCTTGTTTGGTTTTGTTTTTCGAGACAGAGTCTCGCTCTGTTGCCCAGGCCAGAGTACAGTGGCACGATCTTGGCTCACTGCATCCTCTGCCTCCCGGATTCAAGCAATTCTCCCGCCTGAGCCTCCCTAGTAGCTGGGATTATGGGTGCCCGCCACCAAACCCAGCTAATTTTTTGTATTTTCAATAGAGACAGAGTTTCACCATGTTGGCCAGGCTGGGATTACTGGCGTGAGCTACCATGCCCAGCCTGTTGTTTGTCTTTTTAAAGAGAGCCTGGTCTTCAGCAGCTCCCGTATAGCTTTCCTCACCAGGGAAAATGCACCTTCCTTAAGCAGGCGCTTGCAAGGTCACGACCTGGCTGTGCCCTATGACCGCCAGCCCGCCTTCAGCTGCCGTTTCCTAAAAATGTTCAGTCTGTCTGGACAGAGGGAGGATTTACAGCCTCCAGATGAGGGAACTTTCCATGTATGAGACCCTGGAACTGGTTCCTGCCTCCTTCGGACCCTCCCTATGAGCCACTAGACTGGGGGCTCTCGGGGGCTGTGCGGTGCAGCGTTGGCGGAGCAGGGCTGGGACGCAGCTGAGCTTGGCCCCCTCCGTACCCTCCGTGGGACCTCGGACTCGGGCTGTGCAGCGCGCAGCGTTGGCGGAGCGGGGCTGGGACGCAGCTGGGCTTGGCCCCCAGCACGGCCCCCTCCGTACCCTCCATGGGACCTCGGACTCAGGGACTGTGCAGCGCGCAGCATTGGCGGAGCGGGGCTGGGACGCAGCTGAGCTTGGCCCCCTCCGTACCCTCCATGGGACCTCGGACTCAGGGGCTGTGCAGCGCGCAGCGTTGGCGGAGCGGGACTGGGACGCAGCTGGGCTTGGCCCCCAGCACGGCCCCCTCCGTACCCTCCGTGGGACCTCGGACTCACCAAGACCAGGCCTCCTCCTCTTGGTGTGAGTTGGCCTGGCCCATCCTCTGTCCATGTGAGTGCGGCCCTGTTTCCTGACCCGGCCAGCGAGACGTCCAGGGTGGATGCAAAGGTCTTAGCCGAGGCGCCGTCTGCGGGGGCCGCTTTGTGGTGAACAGGGAGTGTCCAGAGCATAGGAGGGACCCAGCCGTCTCACTCAGGCATCTGTGTTGCCGAAACAGCCAAGGGAAAAGAATTTTTTTAAAAATTAAACATGAATATACCATGATATACACAACATTTATGTGAATTTTAAGATGAAGCGGACTTCCACAGTCGACTGCCTGGATACCTTGAGGAGACAGCTCCAGACCCGCACAGGCTCCCTGCTGAAGGGAAACCTGTGGGGACTTTTGAGAAGGAAACAGAGCTGAGTGTTCTCTAAGGGAGTCTATCTGGGAAGGACGGCAGTTTTAGAGTTCTGCCCCGTTCCTGCCCCTCCCCCCCATCCCCCAGTGGTGGCTGGGAATCTTGGTGGTGGGGAGGGGTGGGGCAGGGAGGTGTGAGTAACACCCCCCACCCCTGAGAATATACCTGCCTTTGCTCTTTTTCCTTCTCTGTCTCTTCTGATGGTCTGATGGGTGGAGGAGGGTGGCTTGGGTCTGTCTCTTCTGCCTCTGGTCACTCACCTTGTTGGGCCTTCCCTTGCTTTCTCTGGAATAGCCCAGGGCTTGCTCTGCTCCTTCTGGCCTCTCTTCCTCTGTCATTCCCTGGAGACAAGGACTGGCCGCCTCAGCTCTCACGGCTTGCTGGCATCTTTCATCAGCTCTGTTTATGATGTTATCCTCGTGTTCTCCTAGAGGTTTTTTTTTCCACTGGAGTTATCTTTTGAACTCGAAACAAAAGAGGCATGTGAAATTTGCCAGTTCAGATCCCAAGAAGCTACCCAAAGGGTGCCCCTCACTGTGAGGGTCTCACTCCCCCGTGGGACTGAAGAAGAATCAGACCCAAACCTTCTGAGTGAAGGAAGAAGCCGGGTAGAGCTTGCAGTGGGTCAGAAGAGGAGAACTCAGCCCCTAACAGCCCCAGTAAATCTGTGTTTTTACAATAAGATGTGGAAGGAGGAACTCTGGGCTGGGGACTTTGCCCAGGGACAAGCAAACCAAGTTTTATTTGCTATGAGAGAATAATGAGGAGGGGGGGGGGGAAAAAAAAAAAAAAAAAAAGAATGAGCTAGTATAGAGCCAGCTGTGGAAGAATTTGGGATTTGGGATTTGGGGAGCTGACACACAGCAGTGGGCAGCAGCCCCTGTGTGGCGGGGACAGACACGGCAGCTGGCCACCATGGCTGCAGCTCCATCATGCTTTTCAGGTCCTGGTGGCAGAGTCTAACCCATGTTCTCAACATTGCCTGCACATGAGGATTACCTAGGAAGCATTTTTAAAAGGCCTGCCTGGGCCGGGCGCAGTGTGGCTCAAGCCTGTAATCCCAGCACTTTGGGAGGCCGAGACGGTCGGATCACGAGCTCAGGAAATCGAGACCATCCTGGCTAACACGGTGAAACCCCGTCTCTACTAAAAAATACAAAAAAACTAGCCGGGCGAGGTGGCGGGCGCCTGTAGTCCCAGCTACTCGGGAGGCTGAGGCAGGAGAATGGCGTAAACCCGGGAGGCGGAGCTTGCAGTGAGCTGAGATCCGGCCACTGCACTCCAGCCTGGGCGACAGAGCGAGACTCCGCCTCAAAAAAAAAAAAAAAAAAAAAAAAAAAAAGGCCTCCCTGGGCCCTACCTTGGACCAACCAATTCAGGTTCATTTTTTTTTCTTTAAGTTCTATAAGTGATTCTGCGCTGAGAGGACTGGAACCTCAGGATAGAAGGAGGGTGGCTAGCAAGAAGAGGGTGACTTTGACAAAAAGAAACGCAGAGCCAGGACCCAGGCTGTGGTGATGGCACAATGACAATAATGATGAGCACAGCGACATTTAAGATGATGTACCAGGCAAAGGTCTACGGATAATCCTCACCACAAGCCCTTGACTTGAACTCTTCTTATCTCCATTTCACAGATGGGGAGCCTGGGGGTCAGCAGTCTGCAGGGCTGCACAGCTCATGCAGGCAAACTCGGTCTCTGGCCCAGGAGCCCCTACCCAGGGGTGAAGGTCAATGCCTGTTCACTCTCCAGCCTCTCTGGACACGCAGCATTCGCAGCTCTTTGCCAGGCAAATGTAGTGAGAAGCCGGAGGTCCACTCATAAAGAAAGAGAAGAGGAATAAAGAGGGCAAACCCAGGCAGATGAAACCCCCTTACAAACATGTATTCCTAGAAAAGACGTAGAGCTCAGTTACTGACTTGTCCCGTGTCAAATGTAGTTTACAAACACTACATGATGAGCTGGATTTGTGGAAGGTAAAATATCCCTCCTTCGGCTTTGTTGATGATGGTGCCTTACCCGGTCACAGGGTAGCAGCTACATCCCTCTGACAGGTCCCATCATGAGTTAGCCGTGACCTGGGCGTTTTCCTGGAGCAGTGTGGTGGATGTGACTGACCATTCAGTTCATTCATTCTATGGATATTTATTAACCACCTCTTATGCCAGGTCCGCGCTGGGAGCTGTGGATATGATGGTGAAAGACACTTAGCTCCTCAGGGAGCCTGCTTCGTGGGACGGCAGATACACACATGAAAGGAAATAGCCCTTGTTAATGCCATGTGGCCCAGGACTGTGCCGGGTCTTTTCTGTCATTTGTCTCATGGACTCGTGCAGTGAGTAGTGGCTACATTCTGTGACAGTGAGCTCCATGGCCAATAGAGAAGGGCCTGTGAGGAACAGGGAAAGATGCACCTGACTGTTCAACGGGAGGCAGGGAGGAGAAGGAGCTGGCTTAAGCAGGGTTTGGAAGGATAAACATGTTTGGCAAGTCAACAGTGGGAGAAAAGGGGGAGGGAAGGGCATCAGGCAGGTGGAATGGAATACACGAGCTTGGAGCACCAGAGTGAGCCCTGCTCAGGAAATTCTAGGAAATCTAGAAGGCAAAGACGTGGTTCAGTGTGCAGTGTGCACTCCTCGAAGGAGATTTCCTGACCTCCTCATGGCCTTGCCTGATGAAATCAGGTGTCCTAACACTGACTTTTTTTTTTTTTTTTTTTTTTTTTTGAGACAGTTTCTCACTTTGTCACCCAGGCTGGAGTGCAGTGGCTCAAACACAGTTCACTTCAAACTTGACCTCCCTGGCTCAAGTGACCCTCCTGCCTCAGCCCTCCCCAAGTAGCTGGGACTACGGGTACATAACCACCACACCCAGCTATGTTTGTATTTTGTGTAGAGAGGGGGTTTTGCCATGTTGCCCAGGCTGAATCCTGTTTTTTTTTTTTTTTGAGATGTAGTCTCCTTTTGTGGCCCCGGCTGGAGTACGGTGGTGCAATCTTGGCTCACTGCAACCTCCACCTCCCAGGTTCAAGCGATTCTCCTGCCTCAGCCTCCCGAGTAGCTAGGACTACAGATGTGTGCCACCACACCCGGCTAATTTTCGTATTTGTAGTAGAGATAGGGTTTCACCATGTTGGCCAGGCTGACCTCAAACTCCTGACCTAAAGTGATCTGCCTGCCTCAGCCTCCCGAAGTGCTGGGATTACAGGTGTGAGCCACTGCGCCGGGCCTGGCTTTTTATTTTCAAACCATGCTGCACATTCCAGGAGAGTAGCAGTTAGTCTTGGACTCTACAATTTGCATTTCTTATCTTGCTTTCCTGCAGTTTGACAAGCTCCTTGGGACTGGTCAGTGTTCATTCCCCAGGCTGGTTCTTTCATAAACGCTGTCTGCAGGAATGAAAGGCATCGCCTATGGAAAGGGATAAGAAAAAGTGGAAACTCCCGTGTGCAGTGGGAGTAATGGCCCGTCTGTCATCCTAGCAGTTCACTGAAGCCTGAAGCAGTCAGAGGCTGCTGGATCCCACTGTGTTTCTGTTAAAGCCCTGTCCCCACATGCGGTTCTTGGCTTGTTACAGTGGCATGCAGTTCACTTCCAGAGACTCCCCAGCCCCAAACATTTATCGTGCTAGGCAAATGGAAGTTTCTTCCTGTGCAGCTCCTGGATGGGTCTGAGAAGAGAGGCAAGAACCAGGGTGTGACTCAATGGTGAGCTCACGACTCGGCCCTGGGGGTGCAGCCTGTGCATAGATACCATCGAGCTAGGTGCTGACGTTGTAAAGTGAACCCCTGACCGGGAGATTTTCATTAATTTCGGCAGTTCTTAACTCTCTTCCTGAGTTGGTCATATTTGAGGAGTTGCCCTGTGGTAGGGTCAAGGTGCCACGGAGCCAGAGAGTCCTCCTGGGCACATGAACTGTGCGGTGACCTGGGACCCCACACTTCCGGGGTAAGGCTCTGTTCTCCCTTGTTGAAATTCTTGATAGTTTTTGAAAAAGGAACCCCACATTCTCATTTTGACCAGGCCTGGCAAATGATGCAACCTTTCCTGCATTGAGTATAGAGTTAGTGAGTTTTCACACGTGCTGGTAGTGTGGCACATGTGTGAAAACTCACTAACTCTAGACTCAACCAACTCCAGACTGCCCTGCAAAAGATCGGGTGTCTCTACAAAAGTCCATGATCCTCAGCAACTCAAAGCATACGCACTACGGACAGCCAAGGTCATATTGGGACTATCTCAATATAGAAAGGATGGTTGGTGCTGTCAAAGCTTCAGGGGTGCAGAGATCTGTTATACAGCATTGCGACTATAACTGAGAATAATGTGTATTTAAACATGGCTAAAAGAAGAGATTTTAAACTTTCTCATTGTAAGAAAAATAAGTATGGGAAGTGATCGATACATTAGCCAGCTTCATTTAATCATTTCACAATGTAAACATACATTGTAACATTATGTTGTACACTATAAATATGTACAGTTTTTTTTTTTTGCCAGTTGAAAAAAATTTAAGGCCGAGTGTGGTGGCTCATGCCTGTAATCCCAGCACTTTGGGAGGCCGAGGCTTGAGGATCACTTGAGGTCAGGAGTGTGAGACCAGCCTTGCCTCCATGGTGAAACCCTGTCTCTGCTAAAAATATAAAAAATTAGCTGGGCCTGGTGGCGGGTGCCTGTAATCCCAGCTACTTGGAAGGCTGAGGCGTGAGAATCGCTTGAACTTGGGAGGTGGAGGTTGCAGTGAGCCTAGATTGCGCCACTGCACTCCAGCCTGGGCGATAGAGTGAGACTCATTCTCAAAAAAAAAAAAAAAAAAAAAAAAAAAAAAAAAAAAAAAAAATTAAATGCTTGTGGTAAAATAGTCCCCAAGTCTTTCACATCTAGCCATGTGATTAAACTTTCAAACGAGTCTTGCTACAACCTAGCTTGAATAATGACTCTCTGTGGGTGGTGTTTCTATGTTTTTTTAGGGGGGAGTGGAGTGGGGAGGAGAAGTAAAAACCATCTCCCAACATATGTAGGTGGTGAAGTCCAAGGCTGAAGTTGCCCCAATTAAGAGAACTCTCCTGTTTTCCAGGACTGTGAGAGGTGATTGCTCTCGTGTCCATTTTCGTTGTGTTTTTTCTTTCTGTATTTTGCTTGTCTTATGATTCAAGACATGAACATAAACATACATTTGAAAATTTCCACCAAGAGGTGGAAAAGTTTACGGATCCAGAGAAGATAACTTTGTACAAAACAAGTCTAAAAATGCTTGTTGGATACTCTCAGATATTTGGAGAATCTGCCAACCCGTTTGCGGGAAATTTGTTTTCAAATGGGAAAGGACAGAACAGCCTGAAGATGGGAGTGCAGTCGTTTTGAGTCATTTCAGTTACTGCAGCCAAGGGAAGTCACTTTTTAGGGAAGAGAATGAACGCAGAGTTTTCCTCTCTGAACTGCCACTCTCAGTCTTTGAGGTCTCATGGGGGGAAAAAAAGTATCATAAGACCGAAAATAAGTAAAATTCCCTGTTTTCCAAAGTTGGGAAGTGTAAATACCAGAATTTCCATTCTAGCATGCAAGAGTTTTTTCCTAAGTGTTTTAACGTAGGAAGTAATAAATGATCCCATGGAGCCAGCATGTGTGTACCAAAACTAAATCATGTTGAGTTAACCTCACTGATTTCATTGGTACCATTACTGGGTGAGTTAGTTGAGAAAGTGCCAAAGCAAGGGTGATACTGTAAAGTAAACATTTGACAGACTACATCACCACATCCTTGTGTATATGATTGTGACCTGGGAATTGGGACCAGGTGGGTTCATAGCTAATGGAACAACAGAATAAGCTTGTATTTACTTCCATATGAAATAGAAAGTGGGACTAAGGCTGTCTTTTCCTTTTTTCTATTTCACATCTCTTTCTCCTTCTTGCCCACATTCCTTTTGAATTTCCATGAAGAAAATTAATTTAAATTGACTTCTTATATTTCAGGAACCCTTTGATCATTTTTTTGATGTTGGATTTCAGCAGTTTTAAAAATTTCTGTCTTTATTTAATTTTTTTAATGGCGTTACTGAGATATAATTTACATACCATAAATTCACCCATTTTAAATGTATAGTTCAATGAGTTTTGGTAAATTTGGTGTTGCGTAACCATCACCAAAATCCAGCTTAGGACGCCTCTCTCATCCCAAAAGTCTCCTCATGCCCATGGGATCCATCCTCACATGTGTCTGTAGCCCAGACAGGGAGTGATCCAGTTTCTGTGTCTGTAATTTGGCCTTTGCTAGGTATTGCCTATCAGTGGGATAATTCACTATGTATTGTTCTGTGTCTGGCTCTGTTCATTTAGCATAATGTTTGAGGTCCACCCATGGCATGCATGGAGCCGGGGTTGGTTCCTTCTTGTTAGTAGTCTTCCGTCCTGTGGCTGTACCATCTCTTATTTCTTCATTCACCGGGTGATGGATATTTGGAATATTTTAGCATTCATCTAATTTTAAGTTTACTACTTTTATCCTGATCCAAAGGTCATGTTAGAAACAAGTGCTATTTTCATTGTCACTTTACCCCCATCTCCAACATCCCATTTAGGGCACAGGAAAATTCTTAGTGAGGACTTAGAGGAAAAGTGAAGACAGCCGCCTCCACGCCCACTGGCGAAGGTGGCTGGTCTGCAGGAAGAGCGCAACAGGCGTCTCCATCGTGATGTCAAAGGCTGACTTTTGGGAAAGCGGAGAGTCTCCCAGACCTAAAACTAGAGAAAAGGGCACATCCATTCTTAATGCCTGTCTTGTGGACTTATTCGTCTCCTAGGCAGAATGCATGAAAATTTCAGTGTTGCCAAACTGATGAACCCATTTCTTTCCCTTCAATTATTTATCTTCCCACTGATTTCATTAATTAATGACGCTTTTGGCAATCCACCAGATTTCTTTTCGAACTCTCTTTGTCAGTGTCGACTGAGTACAGGCTGCAGGGAATGGGGGAGCCACCAGACGCCGTCTCTGCCTCCCAAGCCTGCTCCAGGGAGGACGTGTCACCTCCGCTCTGTGGCTATCAGAGGAAGATGGTTTCATAGCGTGAGTGTCATGTCTGTCACGTATTTCAACCCTGAAACTTCTCCCCACATTTCATGTGAACACAGCAAACATGTTCATCCATGATACACGGCAGAGAGCAGTGCTGGTGGTGAGGAACATTAGCAGAGCTTTTAATCTCAGCTTTTCCAAGCAGCCTCACAGGAAGGAGAAGAAAATATTTGATCCACTGAAGACTTTTCCCCCATCTTAGACACAAAGCCTAATTCTTCTAGATGGTGGCGATCGCTGCCGTCACCATGTGTGCTTGGGGTTGATTTCCTCTTGCCTGGGAAACTTAGGGTGCTAGCCAGGTCTTCGTATCCTTCCAGCTTTGCCCGTTGCCTATACTCAGGATCCAGGGTAAGGGCCAGTCCTACTTATGGACCAGTCTCAGAGATCATTCCAGTTGAGGGGGGGGGTCTGTTTTACTTCTTGCAAGTGCTGCGGTGGGCAGTAACATCCTGCCAACGGGCCTCTCCTGGACACCTTGCTCTGCCTGGGTGAGGGTGGAGTGGCTTTTTCCTGCAGGCTGAAACTCCCCGATTACTTTCTGTGGCTCATTTCCTTCATCTAAACAGCATGTCATTCTTTGTGTTGACATGACTGTGTGGACTGAAGGCTGACTGTGCTTATGTTTTGTCTTCTGTGGGGCCCGTTTTTTTTCTTTGTTTTTACATACAGCTTTATTGAGATATAATTACATACCGTAAAATTCACCTGCTGAAAGTGTGCAATGCAATGGCTTTTTGTACATTCATGGTTGTGCAACCATCACCACTATCTACTTTGAGAGCATTTTTAGCACCTCAAAGAGAAACTGTACATATCAGCAGTCACTCCCCAGTCCTGCCCGCTCCAGCCCTAGACAATCGCAAGTTCACTCTCTGTCTCCACACATTGGCCTAGTCTGAACCTTTCATATAAACCAAATCGTATCGTATGTGGTGTTTTGTGATGGCTTTCTTTTATTTAACATGTTTTTGAGGTTCATCCATGTTGTAGCATGTGGCAGTAATTAATTCATTCTTTCTTGTGGCTGGAGAATATTCCATTTTATGGATATACTGTATTGTATTTATCCACGCATCAGTTGATGAACACTGGGGCTGTTTCGGCCTTTGGCTATCGAGAGCAATGCTGCCGTGAACGTGGGTGTACAAGATTTTGTGTGGATGTATGTTTTCGTTTCTCCTTAGTAGATTCCTAGGAGTAGAGTTTCTGGGTCATATAGTAACTCTAACATCAGAAGAACTACAGCTGGATGTGTTTCATTCACTTCCCAAAATCTTTTCTGAAGTGAAAGAAGCAATGGTATTTTGCAGAGCGGTCTCGGACTTTCAAATCCAAGTTCCTTTGCTCTTTGGACCTACGTCAAGTTATTATCACAGAGCTAATGAAGGAGAAGTGTATGTGTGAGGTATTACAGGGAAAGATGAAGTATCTGGGAGCAGGGCCCTGTGGTGGTGATGATCTGGAGTTTATCACAGGGAACCAGGGCCTGTCTAGACTTAGTGTATCTTTGCTTCAGAAGGCTGCGTAACCGTATCTGGCTCTGCAAT
Organism: Rhinopithecus roxellana; assembly: GCF_007565055.1. Taxonomy (NCBI): domain Eukaryota; kingdom Metazoa; phylum Chordata; class Mammalia; order Primates; family Cercopithecidae; genus Rhinopithecus; species Rhinopithecus roxellana. The sequence continues at coordinate 156,925,327 of NC_044552.1, forward strand.
GGCCTCGGAATGATGAGAACAGCTTGCTGGGTGTGTTCGGCAGTTTGAGGCTTTTTCTTAGTGAAGTCAGGGCTGGCTTTTGTGAGCCCAGGCACTGGATTTCTGGAGCTCTCCAGCCTTGCCAGGATTTGCTTTCTTAGAAACCAGGAAGTCCTGTGAAGACAATGATGTGAAACCCAAACGCAATGGCTTTTAGTATTGAATCCATTTTTGTTCTCTAAATTGAGTCAGTATTTACAGATCTTTGAGAATTAAATGAATGTTACGCTTAGAACCAAGGATTAACAGAGGAAGTTGTAAGTAGCCTCAGTAAATCTAAGGTTTGCTAACGCATGCTGCTTTCCATGAGAAGGACTGAGTGGAATGGAAGCTGGAGGGCTTGTAAGAAGGCATTTTCTCCTCGATTTCCCAATACTTAGTTATTTCTTACTGTAAGCAGAGGAGTGAAAGGACATAAAGAACATGGCCATGAGAAAAGATCACCAGGGCCACGCGGTAGATGCTCTATAAATATTAGCTGAGCGAGTTGCATCTAAATGTATATACGTATATGAATCACTTAATATTTTTTACTATTTCTAATTCATCATCTTATTTTATGCCCTCAATAGTGTTATCAGTTAGGCTGATGTGAATGACAGGAAGAAGCTGAGGATCAGAGAAGGTAGGGACCCGAGCAGGTTAGTGACCAAAGAAAATAAGCCATATGACTTCCCTGAGCCTCTATTTTCTTAGCTGTACAATGGGTCCACTAATAAGTCACAGCTTTTTCAATATCAAGTGACATATGTTAACACACTCATGTGATCTTAAAAAATGCAGTAGAAAAGTTTTTTTTAAAAAAGTTTATTAACCAAGTGGTTAATACTCTTGGTAGAATAATTAGAAAATACAGAGAAGCATAAAGAAGAAAATGAGTATTTCCTATTATCTCACTAACCCCAAACATCCACCTGAACTGTTAATTGTCCAACCATTTTAAAAAGCAATTTGCTAATATATAGTAAAATCAGAGGTGTGCATGTCAGAATGAGGCAGCAGTTCCAAGTCCAATGTTCATTACTGCATTGTCTATAGCACTGAAAACGAATTGGGAATAACCTGAATATCCGTCAGTATGGGAATAGGTTAATTTTGGGGTAGTCATCCAAAAGAATATTCCTTTGTACTTAAAATAACTAAAACTAGATATGTAACGTTTCAGAATAGCAGTGTTGAATGTAGAAAGGAGCTCACAAAAGGATTCAAACATCAATTACATATTGTTTATGAAAACATGTTAATACAGTAAAAGAATAAAAACATAGAAGGAAACACATGAATTTCAACCTTGGGGGTGCAATATATTTATTTATATTACAAATAAAATATTTGTGTTTTTTTTTAATTTAAGTAGAGAGGTACACAATTTTTCTGCCTTTTAAAAGTCAGATCATATCATATTCATTATTTTTTTTTCTTTTTTTTTGAGTCACAGTCTCACTCTGTTACCCGGGCTGTAGTGCAGTGGCGCGATCTCGGTTCACTGCAACCTCTGCCTCCCAGGTTCAAGCAATTCTCCTGCCTCAGCCTCCCAAGTAGCTGGGATTACAGGTTCCTGCCACCACGCCCAGCTAATTTTTGTATTTTTAGTAGAGACGGGGTTTCACGTTGGTCAGGATGGTCTTGATCTTCTGACCTCGTGATCCGCCTGCCTTGGCCTCCCAAAATGCTGGGATTACAGATGTGAGCCACCGTGACCGGACTCATATACATTTTGGTTGACTCTGTATTGTAAACTTCTTTGTGTCACTAAATACACTTCCTCATTGTTTTTCCTGACCCTCCTAAGTCGTTCTGTTCTGACTTAATTGTATTTTATTTATTTTTGAAACAGAGTCTCACTGTGTCACCCAGGCTGGAATGCAGTGGCATGATCTTGGCTTACTTCAGCCTCAACCTCCCAGGCTCAGGTGATCCACCTCAGCCTCCTGAGTGACTGGGACCACAGATGTGCACCACCACAACCAGCTATTTTTGTATTTTTTGTAGAGACAGGGTTTCACCGTGTTGACAAGGCCGCTCTCCAACTCCTGGGCCCAAGTGATACTCCCGCCTCGGCCTCCCAAAGTGCTAGGACTATAGGTGTGAGCCTCTGTGCCCGTCCAGTTGTATTTTCGAAGAATTTCTAGAAGAAGCAAAATTGCTGAATCTTCCTTTTCAGATTTTATAATTATTTTCTATTTATTCATTTATAATTGTTCACATTTTTTCTAATGCATTTATAATATATTTGACCCTGATGGAGCTCATAACCTAAAAGCAGAAGCAGAATTCAAGACACAGAATTCATCTAGTTTATGAAGGAATTCCCCAAAGTTTGGGAATTCACAACGTGAAACATTTATTTACTTTTACCCCAAATAACCATGAATCAAGCAAATGTCTGGGTTGGAGAGAGGACTCTCCCATTACCACTGCAAGAAACGAGTCACTGACTGCCGCCCACAACCCCATGTCAGAGGCTATAGTTTTGTCAAAGGAAAGTGGTCTCAGGACCTCTAGAGGCCTCGTCACGCCCTCTACTGCTGCACACATTCCAGTTCTGGCATTTCAGTTATAACCATTAACCCACTGTGCCTAGTGTTCCATTACTGGAACGCTAAGCATGTGGGAATTATTTATATCCTACTGCTCAAGGTCATTGCCAAGGTCTGATTTTTCACTTGTGCAAAAAAAGTCAAAAAATTACAATCTCTGGCATAAATGGTTTAAGAAGATAATTACAACTCCCTACCGTCGTAGGCCTTCCATTCCCTAATCTCTAACAGGTAATGTATCCCTTTAAAAGAATCTAAACTGCTGCTCCCTGTCTCTGCTTTTGTTCCTCCTGCAGAAACCGCCCTAAAGGTAGATTTGTAAAATATCAGTGCCCTTATGTGTATCAAGAGCACGTCTCCCGTGTTTGAATGGGAAACGTAAGGCCTGGGAAGTGGGCTTGGCATCCACCTGGCTCCCCTCATTCCCACCTGGGAATACGTTGGCACAAATGAACTTACAGGAGCTCTCAGGCACAGCTTCCTTCCTCCCTGTGGGTCTTTAACCAGTGACTGGAATGGCTGGTCTGTAATACAGGTAACCTTGTGCAGCCTCTGGGAGAGGAAGAGGAGATCAGGTGGAGAGGCCTTGGCCGAGGAAAGAGCTGGGGGCACACAAGCTTGGTGGAGCCCTCCTTTGTCCTGACTGGCTGAGTGACAGGCAGGTCACTTAATACTCTAGCTGTCAGCTTTCTCATCTATAAAAGGAACAGTTAGAGAATTGACCCCTTTAGTTCATTTCATCTCTGTTTATTGGTATTCAATGTAGGAGAGACTGCATATGAATCAATGAGGTAGGGAAGGATCTCTCAACGAATGTCTTAGATACAACTGGTTACTATTTGGAAATAAATCCATTTAAATCTTCACAGAGGACTGTAACCAAAAATAAATGTAAGGTGGATCAAGTAGCTAAAAACAAAATTAACTATAGCAAAACTAGACAAAATGAGTGAACATTTATCAGTTTCCTGCAGGATAAGAAATAAGGGTAGAAGGAAGTCCTAAGTTTAAACATTATGAAAGAAATTACAGTTCTTACTTCATCATTATTTAAACCTCCAATAAGCTAAAAATAAAAATAAACAAACTGAAAAGTTTGGTCACTCTAAATGGAATAGGCGAGATGTTATTCTATTTAAGAAAGCAATATGCAAGGGATAAAGGTGCAATAAATAAAAAAGTCATGAAGGGGAAACAGCATTTAATAAATATTTTAAAACATGCAGCTTCATGGCCATTCAGAAATGCAGGTTAATGTGAGACTGTATAAAGATTTAATTTTGTTTCTCATTGTTTTTAAACGAGAATTCTTATTGCTGACAAACATGTAGCAAAGTGGGTATTTATATATATTGCTAGTAAGAATATAAACAGCTACAAATATTTTGGCAATATTTGACAACACAAGCAATTTGTCAGTATTCGCCAGGTACCTTAAAATGTTTGTTTCTGGAATGCAGAAATGTTGTTTCTGGGAATATATTGCAAAGAAATAAACCAAAAATAAAAAAAAAAAGTTGCACCCAGAATTGTTAAACATTACACTATTTATTCTTGAAAAAACACAAAGAAGCCTAAATATAATAATGAGGCATTTAGGTAATAATTATGATATGTCTAGCATAACTGCAAGAAGGATATTTATATTCTAATATGGCAACTGAATATGAGCTCACATTAAAGGCTACAAAAGAGCATATAAAACAGATTTAAAATAAATCTTGACTAGTGTATATTTATTTTTAACTTTTATTTTAAGTTCAGGGGTACAGGTGCAGGTTTGTTATATAGGTAAACTTGTGTCCTGGGGGCTTCTTGTACAGACTGTTATGTCCCCAGGTATTAAACCTAGTACCTGTTAGTTATTTTTCCTGATCCTCTCCCTATTCCCACCCTCCACCCTCTGATAGGCCTCAGTGTGTGTTGTTCCCCTCGATGCGTCCATGTGTTCTCATCATTTAATTCCCACTTGTAAGTGAAAACATGCGATGTTTGGTTTTCTGTCTCTGTGTTAGTTTGCTAAGGATTGTGGTCCCCAGCTCCATCCATGCTGCTGCAGAGGCCATGATCTCATTTTTTATAGCTCCATAATATTCCACGTTATCTATGTACCACATTTCCTTTATTCAGTCTACTATGGATGGGCATTGAGGTTGATTTCACGTCTTTGCTGTTGTGAATATCTGCAATAGTACTGCAGTGAACATAAGCGTGCATGTGTCTTTATGAGAGAACGATTTATATTCCTTTGGGTGTATAACCAGTAATGGGATTGCTGGGTCGAATGGTATTTCTGTTTTTAGGTCTTTGAGGAATTGCCACACTGTTTTCCACAATGGTTGAACTAACTTACACTCCCACCAATGGTGTATGTGTTCCTTTTTCTCCGCAACCTCACCAGCATCTGTTATGTTTTGACTTAAATAATAGCCATTCTGACTGGTGTGAGATGCTCCCTCACTGTGGTTTTGATTTGCATTTCTCTAATGATCATGATGTTGAGGCTGTTTTCATATGTTTGTTGGCCTCATGTATGTCTTCTCAAAAGTGTCTGTTCATGTCCTTTGCCCACTTTTTAATGGTTTTGTGTGTTTTTTCTTGTAAATTTAAGTTCCTTAGGGATGCTGGATTTTAGGCCTTTGTCAGATGCATAGTTTGCAAATATATCCTCCCATTCTGTAGGTTGTCTGTTCACTCCGTTGATAGTTTCCTTTGCTGTGCAGACGCTCTTTAGTTTAATTACATCCCATTTGTCAATTTTTGCTTTCATTGCAATTGCTTTTGGTGTGTTCGTCATGAAATCTTTGCCCATTCCTATGTCCAGAATGGTATTGCTTAGGTCATCTTCCAGGGTTTTTATTTTATTATTATTATTTTTTTTATTTTTTGAGATGGAGTCTTGCTCTGTTGCCCAAGCTGGAGTACAATGGCACATTCTCGGCTCAATGCAACCTCCGTTTCCTGGGTTCAAGCAATTCTCCTGCCTCAGCCTCCTGAGTAGCTGGGATTACAGGCATGCACCACCAAGCCCGGCTAACTTTTTGTATTTTTAGTAGAGATGGGGTTTCACCACGTTGGCCAGGCTGGTCTCGAACTCCTGACCTCGTGATCCACCCACCTCGGCCTCCCAAAGTGTTGAGATTATAGGCGTGAGCCACTGCTCCCAGACTCTTCCAGGGTTTTTATAGTTTTGGATTTTACGCCTAAGTCTTCATTCAGTCCATCTCGGGTTAATTTTTGTATATGGCATAAGGAAGGTGTCCAGTTTCAAATCTTCTGCATATGGCTAGCCAGTTATTCCAGCACTATTTTTTTAATAGGGAGTCCTTTCCCTATTGCTTGTTTTTGCCATCTTTGTTGAAGATCAGATAGTTGTAGGTGTGTGGCCTTATTTCTGGGCTCTCTATTCTGTTCCATTGGTCTATGTGTCTGTTTGTGTTCTAGTACCATGCTTGTTTGGTTACTGTAGCCCTGTAGTATAGTTTGAAATCAGATAGTGTGATGCGTCCAGCTTTGTTCTGTTTGCTTACGATTGCCTTGGCTATTCAGGCTCTTTTTTGGTTCCACATGAATTTTAACATAGTTTTTTTCCTATTAATAGTACTGTGAAGAATGTCATTGGTAGTTTAACAGGAATAACATTGAGTCTGTAAATTACTTTGGGCAGTATGCACACTTTAACGATATTGATTCTTCCTATCCACAAGTATGGAATGTTTCTTCATTTGTTTGTGTCATCTCCGATTTCTTTGAGCAGTGTTTTGTAGTTCTCCTTGTAGCGATCTTTCACCTCCCTGGTTAGCTGTATTCCTAGGTATTTTATTCCTTTTTTGTGGCAGTTGGGAGTGGGAGTTTGTTGCTGATTTTGTCCTTGGCTTGTCTATTGTTGGCGTATAGGAATGCTACTGAATTTTGTACATTGATTTTGTGTCCTGAGACTTTGCTGAAGTTGTTTATCAGCTTGAGGAGCTTTTGGGCTGAGACTGGGGTTTTCTAGCTATAGGATCCTGTCATCTATAAACAGGGATAGTTTGACTTCCAGTCTTCCTATTTGGATGCCCCTTATTTCTTTCTCTTGCCTAATTGCTGTGGCCAGGACATTTTTTTTTTTTTTTTTTTTTTTTTTTTTGAGACGGAGTCTTACTCTGTCGCTCAGGCTGGAATGCAATGGCACGATCTCGGTTCACTGCAACCTCCGCCTCCTGGGTTCAAGCGATTCTCCTGCCTCAGCCTCCTGAGTAGCTGGGATTACAGGCGTGTGCCACCACACGTGACTAATTTTTGTATTTTAGTAGAGATGGGGTTTCACCATGTTGGCCAGGCTGGTCTCGAACTCCTGACATCAAGTGATTCACCTGCCTCAGCCTCCCAAAGTTTGTTATTACAAGTGTGAGCCACTATGCCCGGCCAGGACTTCTAATACTATGTTGAATAGGAGTGGTGAGAGAGGGCATCCTTGTTTTGTGCCAGTTTTCAAGGGGAATGCTTCCGGCTTTTGCCCAGTCAGTATGATGTGTTGGCTGTGGGTTTGTCATAGATGGCTCTTATTGTTTTAAGTAATGTTCCTTCAATACCTATTTTATTGAGAGTTTTTAACATGAAGGAGTTCAACTACTGTGTATTTAAAAATAAAAAAAGCCTCTGAAATGGTTTTATCTAGAAAAGGGGAGGGGAAAGCTTTGTGCATTCACAAAGAAAAGAAGAAAATAAACCAAAATGTTGTCAATAGCTGTTCTAGGTGGTAAAATGTCTACATTTTAGAGTTGTACACACTTTGTATAATGAATTACTGTTATAATGGAGTGACTTTACCTTTCCAGAAATTCCTGGCTTTGCCTAAGTGATTGACACAGCAAGTATAATTTCCTTTAGTTTCACTGGATTTGTGTTTTAACAGAAGATTCTTTGTTTAAAAAAAAGTCAACTCTGTGTTCCTCAACCGACATCTGAGTTCCTCCTCTACAGGGGATTCCGCAGGTAATTTGCTTTTATTTGAGTAATTTCATGTCAGTTTAACATAACGCCTCATGCAGTTTCAGTGCTGGTAGGAAGAGGACTCTGCTGCTTACAGCATGTAATGGTATGGAGAGCAATCTTGTGGGTTCATCTACGTGGATTTTGCAGGGAGAGTAACTTGGTGTGTCATCTGCCCTGTGCTTCATGTAATGGGAAAGAAACCCTGGACTTTATCCATTTATGCTCTTACTTTTGCGTTGTCTTTGACAATTCAGTGTTACCATTATGAAAATTAAATTATGTTAGGTCATCTAGAGACTCAGACGGAATCAGTATTTATCTGTTCTGTAAGAAGTGGAAGGGGTAGAAGTCATCCAGGCCCAGGATGTATTACTCAGTAAGCACTTTAGTTTATTGGGCATGGTACTTACCACTCAAAACCTAGCAAGGGGCTCTGTAAGAATCCCCTATGCTAGAACGGTGGGGTGCCTCACACCTGTAATCCCAGCACTTTGGGAGGCCAAGGCATGTGGATCACCTGAGGTCGGGAGTTCAAGACCAGCCTGACCAACATGGAGAAACACCATCTCTACTGAAAATACAAAATTAGCTGGATGTGGTGGTGCACGCCTGTAATCCCAGCTACTCCGGAGGCTGAGGCAGGAGAATCGCTTGAACCCAGCAGCAGAGGTTGCGGTGCGCCGAGATCATGCCATTGCACTCCTGCCTAGGCAACAAGAGCGAAACTCCATCTCAAAAAAAAAAAAAAAAAAAAAAAAAAAAAAGAATCCCCTGTGCCTGTGCTCAGAAGTCTAATGCAATGTTAGTATGCAGCTAGAACTTACATATGAATCAATGAATTTTAAACTGAATGAATGAACGGGTAGCTCCTTGGATGGGAACCTAATGAATGAATATACTTTTCAATGGACGAATGAATGTATGCATGAATTAAACAACTCTGTCCTGGATTCTGCTTAAAAATTGGAAAGAATCTCACCACTTCTCCAAGCATCTTTTCCTCCTGAGCTTGATGACTGAAGTAAGAAAAGAGAGAGAAGGCGCTGAGACATGTTTGATCACTGCTGCTGCTAATGAAACTTTTCGAGGAATAGCCAGTCTGTAATGCCCTCAAAAGCATCCTTCATATCCAAGTACTTCAATATTCTTGTGGCCATTTTTCAGAGCTATCTAGAAACAAGGATACGGCAAGTCAACTTATTTTGGGCACTCGAAGCCAGCAATTCTGTCTTCAATAAATGATTCATGTCAGAAAAGCATTTAAGTGCATTTGTTTTCTAATAAGTCTCTCTTCAGGTCCATTATGCATGAATCAAGTTGGGGAAGGTGCCTGGGTTCATTTGGCATCCTTTATGAAAAATCAAAGAAATGAGAGATTTAAAATCCAGCCATATTGATTTTCCCGCTTTCATCGCACTCCTTACCAGAAACTAGGATTGGCAATGACAGGATCTCCAAGAACTCAAGGATCGAGGGCACTTCATGGACAGCGAGGAGAGGGAAGTTGCCCATGGAAGAGAAAAGAGCCTGCTTTCTGGTCTCTGAAATGCAGAAGAAAATGAACGGCCACTTGCTTATATCCCCCTAAACTGCTCCCCTGAGCCGTCCCTCGCTGAACCACCCCACTAAAAGTGAGCTCCTGTGGCCACAATAGAGGCAGCAGAGTGCCTCCTCTGAGCTCTACTCCTGGTAAGCCCTCTAGGGTGCTTAAGACCATGTTAGTTTCCATGAATCGGAAGCACTGTGGTTAAAGGCACATGCACAAGTGGCTCCATTTCCCATTTTTCTCAACCATAAAATTGGGACTGATATCTGATGCCTAAGCATCTGCCCTGCAGAAGGCTTCCACATCCATCACCTCCTGCAATCTCCCACCACCCCTGTGGGTCCGGCGAGTATGTCAGTATGTCGTATTGACAAAGGAGGAAGCTGAACACGCAGAGGTGACGTGATGAGGATCGATGATCGAGAATCACACTCAGGTCCCCTGACTCTAAATACTGGGTACCTCCCCTGCTGCATTTATTCCACCAATTTCTAGGTTCCCAAGGAGGTTTCTACCCTGGTTTGCATAGGCCAGTGCAAAATTAGTTGCCAGTTGGTGCACCGCTTGCTAGTAGGCATGTGTGTGAAATTAAGTTAGCATTTGCAGGAGAGTTCTCATGCCCACGTGCTTTTGCTACATGGCCTTTGGCTCTGGTTGCTATCACTTCGCATCTCCTTGGTTTTCTGAGATAGCCTGTCTCTGACATTGGGACTCCCCAGGCCTGGGGTTTTGGCCCATCTGTCTGTGGTTGGTGACCTTCACTGATTAGGAGCTTTGCTCAGGGGGCCAAAGACAGTGAGGCTAAGTGTTGGAAGGCATCACTCTTACTAGAGCAGTTGACCCAGACAGAGTAGGTGGGCTAGGCCAGACCAAAGGGAGAGATGTGTGCAACCTTATCGGCTTTACTGGATCGGAGATGTCAGAGAACGCGGTTCGCTATCTCTGGTGGTTCAGTATTATTATCCCCATGGTTTCCTGGCTCACACAGCATCAAAATGTGAGTTTGTTGAGCCATAATGGAGCCAGCTTAAAGGTTGTAGAGTGCTGAAATACTGAAAAGATTATGCTTGTAACCCTTTTCCCAATGGTTATTAAACATGAAAATACTAAATGATAAAATAAGCTTAAGGAAACTGCCAACATTGTAAATTTCACCATAAACCTTAGCTTGAAAAGCTTTTTATTATTGTTTTTATTGTATTTTGAAATATTAAAGATCAGATTTTATTAAAAAGTCTTCTTTGGTGCCATGATTTGCTGGTGACACATGAACGTGCTGTCTGCGCTGGTGTCAGCCCCATCCTCACCCCTGCCTGGAAGACTTCCTGCTTCTTTGCAGGAGGCAGAAGCACTGTTACCTACCTGTTCTTTGCGTTTTCTGTATTTGTTAGAATCCTGTCCTCAGCTCCTCGCTGTAAGTCTGTTTGAGATCAGGAAAACACAGGTACATTCGAAGAGCACCAAAGTGATGAGGATCTTGGTCTTCTCAATACCAGTTTTTATTTCCCTTCCACACGGTGGAAACAAGGCCTACATCGAATATGCAACTCATTTCTTCAATGAGATTTATGTAGGGAATTGACAGTTAACCTGTTCTTAGGAAGACAGCCTCAAAATCAATGACTTTGAACTCTCTTCCTCTGGGCTGGGAATAAGGACGTAATCATTTCATTAAAACTTGTGAGTGGGCTTTGAGGGTCTTAGGAGTCACTTCAGCTCAGGGTCACCCTGGAGATGAGTGGATGTCAGGATAAAAATGTCCACCTGAGGAAAATCTTACTGAAATACACAAATGGATCGTGAGAGCCACAGTGGAGAAGTGAGTAAGAAAAGCTGGTGATGGTTGGGGGCCAGGGAGAAGGGGTCAAGGGAGGAGGAAGACTGGTCAGCCCAGGAGGGAGGCAGGGACTTCCACTGAGGGTTCTTCATGCAGCCATTGTGCTGGGTGCTTTCTGTGCATTCCTGTATGTAATTGTCACAGCATGGTGGGAGGCAGGGAATTTTACCTCCGTTAGCAGATGCAGACCTGGAGGCTCAGAGAGCATAAGCTACTGACCCAAGATTGAACAACTAGGAAACAGGGCCTCTCCTGCAGGCTCTGGCCACCCAGCCTTGTGGTGGGCCATGTGCGCAGGATGGCCGAGGCTCTGATGTGAGCTGCCAGTGCTGACCACGTTGCCTTGGTGACGGTGGGGATAGAGTGGGAGGTGGTTTAGGTGCTGAATAAAGCTCTCTCTTTTTGTTTTTAGTGCCGGCTGGGGATGCCAGCCACCTCACGCCTGCTTCTGCTGGCCCAGGGCCGGGTCTTGGGCCATTTCCCCACTTTGGTAACCCCAAGGGGAGAGCTACCCCTTCAGTGTCCCCAGCTCCTGTGTCGTTCCAGCCCTCACAGGCTTAGTATTGAGCTGACAGCCACAGCCACGTGGCAGCAATGACGATGATGAAACTGACAATTTCAACATGCATCCTGCCTTCTTTCCATGTTTGAAAAGGTTTCATTATTTTTTTTTAATTAAAAAAAATTTTTTTGAGACAGAGTCTGGCTCTGTCGCCCAGGCTGGAGTGCAGTGGTGCAATCTCCACTCACTGCAACCTCCACCTCCTGGGTTCAATCAATTCTCCTGCCTCAGCCTCCCGAGTAGCTGGGATTACAGGCACGTGCCCCCACACCCAGCTAATTTTTGTGTTCTTAGTAGAGACGGAGTTTCACCATGGTGTCCAGGCTGGCCTCGATCTCCTGACCTCAGGTGATCCACCCACCTCGGCCTTCCAAAGTGCTGGGATGACAGGTGTGAGCCACCGCACCCGGCCAAGGTTTCCTTATTAACCAGAATATAATTTTGTGGATGTTTTCTCTGTTTGGAAGATTAATTTTTCTCATTTCATTTCAGTTTGGGGTTTTATCATATTGGATTTTTCATTAGGAATTGATAAAATTTTTTGGAGACTTTCACAGACTGAGCATAATTTTAAAATATGCCTCTGCTGAGCATCATTTAAAATAGCTCACACACCCTCGGTTGTTGGAAATGCATCTAGCCAGCTGGCACCTTCAGAATGTGTACCTACTCTGAGGTCTGCACCCTTCAGCCCCCCGAGGCTGTGGGCGAGCTGGTTGGGGTTTGGAGGTTGTGGCCTTCTACTTGGAGAAAAGGTACCACTGAGGCTCCCCAGGCTGAAAGGGAAGTCACTTAAATACTCACGACCACTCCAACAGTCAGAAACAAGACCATGGACTGAAATCCCAGGTGTCCCGGAAGGCTGAAGTTCATGAAGTCTAGCATGTTGGGCTTCTTGTCTTATAGGAAGCATTAAGAGTGGTTAAAAGCATGAGATTGGCCCAGGCCGGACCCCCACAGTTACTCACCATTAGCCCTTTACACTTCACCTCCTCTAACTAAACCGTGGTTTTTGCATCTATAATATGAGAATGGCAATACCTTCCATAGTGGGTTTTTGTGAGAACTAATGGGATAATATATGCTAAACGTTTTTATACGGATGCTGCAGCACTGGTTATAATTCAGAAGCCCTGTGATGTTTAACTGTAAACATTTTCGGCCAGGTGCTGTGACTCACGCCTGAAATCACAGCACTTTGGGAGGCCGAGGCAGGCAGATCACTTGAGGTCAGGAGTTTGAGACCAGCCTGGCCAACATGGTGAAGCCCCATCTCTACCAAAATTACAAAAATTAGTCAAGCATGATAGTATGCGCCTGTAGGCCCAGCTACTTGGGAGACTGAGGCAGGTGAATTGCTTGAACCCAGGAGGCAGAGGTTGCAGTGAGCCGAGAGCACGCTACTGCACTGCAGCCTGGGCAACAGAGGGAGACTCCATCTCGAAAACAAACAAAAACAAAAACATTTTCATCTCATAGCAGTTAAAGCTACAGAAAGCCTTAGAGAATACTTAGTTTAATTTCCTTCTGCCTTATTTCTTCTCATGACAGAGTAAGTTACTGAGGTTTTCCATCTGTGTGTGCTTGAGTCTAGCTTTCTGTGGACTAGGTATAAAAGCTCTTGTCAATTTGTTTTTCTCTCACAAGCTACTCAGAACCAACTATTAAACATAAACTTAGAAGCATCACTTTTCCATAGACCTGAGTTTTCATCATGCAACAGTGGGGCTTTGAAGAGGGACTAAAGGTTATTTATTAGAGGACATAATGTGATTTACGGTTTCTTCAGAGTGTGGTTTGTTTTAACAGACATCATGTACTGGACAAAGGACTATTCTATGAAATTTTAAAATACGTGAATTTTGTATAGGCTTCTGCCATACCATCAGATGATGATAATTTTTTTTTTTTTTTTTTTGAGACAGAGTTTTGCTCTTGTTGCCCAGGCTGGAGTCCAATGGCGTGATCTCGGCTCACTGCAACCTCCACCTACTGGGTTCAAGCAATTCTCCTGCCTCAGCCTCCCAAGTAGCTGGGATTACAGGTGCCCGCCACCACACCCAGCTAAGTTTTGTATTTTTAGTAGAGACGGGGGTTTCACCACGTTGGCCAGGCTGTTCTTGAACTCCTGACCTCATGATCCACCCACCTTGGCCTCCCAAAGTGCTGGGATTACAGGTGTGAGCCACCGTACCTGGCCAATGGTGATGATTTTTTTAATTGAGGACTATTTTACTTAGAGCTCGTCCCAAAGACAGTTAAATCCAGTCTAGAATACTTTCTCTCCTGTTTTGTTTTAGGAATTAGGCCAACCGAACTCCAAGGGAGTCAAAACTGAACCCAGCCTTGTTTGCCAGGAGTGAGAACTGAGCACCTTCCTCAGGCCTGCACAAGTTAGTTGCCTCGTGGAAACTCTGGCCACATTCATCCGACCTGAAGGAGTGCTGGCGATCTGAATGTAGTGTGTGCTGGACACCAGCTCCCTCATTTCTCCTGGGACTGCATCCACTCCCCTCTCCTCTGTGGGCACCGCAGTCCGTGGGGATTCTGTGTCCTGGAGACCAAAATATTGGTTCAGAAACAGAATCTGCTAGCTGTCCGCACTTTAACTGTGCTGCTGTCTTTGCCAATCCCTGAAGTTTTTATTTTCTTTTATTCATCTGGTTAACCTGGGCCACTTGGGAATCTTCTCTGTAGATGGGAGTTGGGGAAGAGCGGCAGAGCTGGATCCCTTAATCACTGTTGAGGAAGACTTGCCTTGGGAGGGCATCCATGTGTTTGGCTTGGAAGGGAGATTGGAGTGCACCTTGTCAGTTTCTTCCTAAGGCTCAAGATGCTGAAGCTGTAGTTTTGAACCCAGCCCAGGCTTCCAGGTGGAGAGACTTGTGTGTGTGTGTGTGTGTGTGTGTGTGTGTGAGTGAGTGTGTACACAAAGATAACTGCTGTTAGTGTTTTGGTAAGGCTTTCTTTTCTTCCGGTTTTTTAGAGTTGTGATTATTTTTTCCACATGATTTTGTATCCTGTCTGTCACTTAATATCATAATGAAAATGTATTCATTTTACTACAAACCTATTTTAGTGACACTTCACCTATTCCATTTGGTGGATCTTCCATAATTCAGTTTTTTGTTTCCTTATGTCGGAAATACAAATTGTTTCTAATTTTTGGTGTTGGAAACCGTAGTGGTTGAGTGTCTTTATACATGGGGAATTTTCTGAAAGTTAATTTTGTCCTTAAGATAGTCAGAAATTGTTTACTATTAAGTGGTATGAAGCTGTTTAAGGTCCTTATATGTGTGTGAAATTGCTTACTAAAAAGATGGATTTGTACTCACACTGAGGCTAGGAGTCCCATTCTATCTCATCTCTGTAGAATGGAGTATTATCATTAAAAACAAAAAACCTAGTTTGGAATGTAAAAAGTGGTATAAAATAATTTGCATTCATTTCTTTGATCTTTTTTTGTATGTTCTGGATTTTGAGGTCAAAAGAGCTTCAATAAGGTGTTTAGATTTTAATGATGATGCTAAATTGGGCAGGAGCATTATTTCAGCAGTTCTTCTTGGACTGATTTCTTTGGAGCCTTTTCTACAACTCTGACCTGGTTGAGTGCTGCAATGTGAATATATATTAAGAACAAACACATAAACACCTTTTAAATCCAGCTTGTGGCAGAGTTAATCCCATTTCAGGGTTAGCTTGTCTTCCTGAGTTTGACTGAAGTTCATGCTTATTTCATAGCTTCAGAATTTTGAATAAGACAGAATATGAAGTCTTAACTAAGGTTATCTTGTTGCCTAATGTAATGCATTAAACTGACAGCTCTCTGTATTTAGAGAAGGATGCGGTTTGGATTCTTTCATGGGGAAATTCTGAGTTTTCTTTCATTTGCTTATGTTTTCACCAACATAGGCTGGGCACCATATGGTACCATCTGCCTTACACCATACATAACTCACTTCAGGAGTCCCGTCGACCAAACGCTGTGCTGGAGTATGTATATGCCTGGCTGTCTGTGTCTGTAGAACTTCATGGTAGAAATGGTACCTGAGAAATTTGGTGCTAGAGCGAGAGAATTTGTCTCGTTTGCACTTTAACATATTTTTATGTGTCTTGATTAGTCCATTCTCACATAGCTAATAAAGACATACTAGAGACTGGGTAATTGATAAAGGAAAGAGGTTTAATTGACTCACAGTTCTGCAGGGCTGGAGAGGCCTCAGGAAACTTACAATCATGGCAGAAGGGGAAGCAAATGCAACCTCCTTCACATGATGACAGGAAGGAGAAGTGCCAAGCAAAAAGGTGAAAAGTCCCTAAAAAAAAACCATCAGGTCTTATGAGAACTCACTATCACGAGAACAGCATCAGGGTAACCACTCCCATGATTAAGTTACCTCCCACTGGGTCCCTCCCACAACACGTGGAGATTATGGGAACTACAATTCAAGGTAAGATTTGGGTGGAGACACAGCCAAACCCTATCACCTCATCTCCATCCCACGCTTTGGGAAGATTACATATTTAAGGAAGGTGAAGTACACGTGAGTGTTTGTGACTGCATTATTTCCCATTTCTGAGTCACTAGCAAAAAAGTATAGGTTAGAATGAAAACATCTAGGGGAGGATGCTTTAACACATTACAGGTAAATTAAAGACAATGTCTTGATCTAGATATGTAGAGAAGGAAAACTGAGTTAATCATCTCATTGGCTTTCCCAGGGAGACGAAGTCATCTATCCTAGATGCTCCTTCTTTGCCTTCTTGCAAATGATAGAAAAATCTCCCATTACTTGGGTGCTCCCTGTTGCAGGCATCCTGGCAAGTGTTTCAAATGCTTTACTATACTTGATCCTTACAACCACCTCATGCTGAAGTTTATTGTTCTGATTTTACACGTGAGGAAAATGAGGGCCAAGTAAGTTAATCAACTTCCATAGCTGTAAAGTGGCCAAGCCTGGATTTGTAGCCAGACTGCCTGACTCTCAGTGCCCTCTCCACAGCAGAAGCTCCAACAACTATGCTGCATTGCCCCCCCGACCCCCGTCTCACACACTACAGACACACGCACACACACATCAGTGCTTGGTTTCCAGGTGGTCTCGCGTTGCCTGCACATTTCAGAATTTCTCTTGTCTGGTGCTTTGGATGATCACCTTTCTGCTCACTTTAATAGAGCATGTCAACCCTGTGGTCCTTCCTCAAGTTGGCAAGCAGTGTACCTTTTCTCCCTCAGAGACTTGCAAGTATCTCACCTTTGTGGCATATGCCCATCATCCGTCCACACCTAACCTTCACGGGGGCTGGGAAATGGAATCTGTCCAGTTCTGTGCCTCGAATGGGGTGGATTTCATTCTCATCGTAAAAAAGGATGATAAAACACAGAGAAGAAAAGGAAATCAGCCATAATCCTTCTGCCAACATTTAGCCACTATTAATAGATAGTTATAGATATAGTAATAGAGGTAGGTATGAATGACATATATGCACACATTATTATTTTACAGTTAAGAATTATACTTCTTTGTGAACTTTTCCCACTCAGTGTATTCTAATATTCTCTAAAGGTCTATACCAGTTGACTTACCCACTTTGGTACACTGTTGGCTTATAGTCAACATCCCCTGGGTATTTAACCCCCTTTGTCTCTCCCATCCTTATATGAATGACTCAGTTTTTATATCCAAGTGGTGCTGAAGGAGACTCCTTCTGGTATTTAGTAAGAAGCCGTGCTAATGTTAATGACTGGTTACCTACTTTCTCAAACAGCCATGAGCTCCTTTCACACAGACTCATAGCCAACACTTTTTCAATATGTGCCCTTGAGGACTGCCAGAGACTTTGCCAAATGATTGGCTAAATTCAGTATCTACTAATCTACCAGTGGCCTGGGAAATAAAGGTAATTTGGATTAGATTATGTCTCCTTGAATCTGTTATGATTCCTAGTGACAACTGCTTTTCGTCTGTGTTTTAAATGCTGGTGCAGTCATTTTCAGGTGATGTATATTGAGCTCATGGGTCAGGTGCTGCCTTCTGGAAAATTCCAATAATGTATCCAGATAGGGTTTCCTGGCATTTTTCCTATTCTCTATGATTTAAAAAATGTCTTTGTGTTTCCACAATTTTTGCATGTTGCCTTAGTTTCCTAGGTTGTAGTTTGTCTGGGACTCATTATCTGGAGAGAAGCCTCCCCCTGCCTTTTATTTATTTATTTTTGTTTGAGATGGAGTCTCACTCTGTCACCCAAGCTGGAGTTGCAGTGGCACCATCTTGGCTCACTGCAACCTCTGCCACCCAGGTTTTTTTTTTTTTTGAGATGGAGTCTCGCTCTGTTGCCCAGGCTGGAGTGCAGTGGCATGATCTCGGCTCACTGCAAGCTCCACCTCCCAGGTTCATGCCATTCTTCTGCCTCAGCCTCCTGAGTAGCTGGGACTACAGGCACCCGCCACCACGCCCGGCTAGTTTTTTGTATTTTTAGTAGAGACAGGATTTCACCATGTTAGCCAGGATGGTCTCGATCTCCTGACCTCGTGATCCGCCCACCTCGGCCTCCCAAAATGCTGGGATTACAGGCGTGAGCCACCATGCCCTGCCAGCCTCCCTAGGTTTAAGTGATTCTCCTGCCTCAGCCTCCTGAGTAGCTGGGATTACAGGCACCCACCACCACAGTCCAGCTTTTTTTTTTTTTTTTTTTTGTATTTTTAGTGGAGATGGGGTTTTACCATGTTGGCCAGGCTCGTTTTGAACTCCTGACCTCAAGTGATCTGCCTACCTTGGCCTCCCAAAGTGCTAGGATTACAGGTGTGAGCCTCTGCTCCCGGCCTCCTGCTGACTTTTAATGTTTGCTTTAAGCCCTCATCGGGTCATTTGTCTGCCCCCAGAGGTAACTGTGCCGGCTTCTGTAGCCAGATTTCATTGTGTGAACTTGTTGAAAGTGAATTCCCAGTAGGATTTGGCCTCCTGCACTCCCATCCCTAGGGTCTTTCAAGGTCATGGGGTGAATCTCAGGAAAAAGTAAAGCTTAAACACTGCTTCTGAGCTCACTGATGGGAAAACACCTGCTGTTTCATTTCATAAGTACCAAAACCCAGAAAAAGGCAATACATCATCTTTGCTTTGTCAAGCACATGAATTCATCATTTTTGGCCTTGATAGTAAGAAGCATCTTCTTTTTTTTTTCACAGAAATATGGCATAGCAGCAGTTTCCTAGTTCTCTGTTGATCCAGAAACTCCATGAGTACCGCTCTGATATGCTCAGAAACAGCATAAGTTCTTTGTCGTATCCTTGCCTCGTATAATAAGCTACTGAAGTGGATTTGCTGAAAAGTGTCTTTCCGTCACATTGTAGGTACTTCCAAAGCTAAAAGGGAAATAGGCAAAGTAGTTTTGAAATGTTTCTCTCCAGCTATTTTCATCGCTGGCCAGATATTTATACCATCTTTCCTCAGCATGACATGAACTTGGCTAATTGCCACATTAGAAGACAAAGTGCTGTTTTATTCAGGATGGGAAAGACGCTGATATGGTTTGTATCTGTGTCCCAGCCCAAATCTCACGTTGAATTTGTAATCCCCAGCGCTGTAGGTGGGACCTGGTGGGAGGTGATTGGATCACCGGGGTGGAGTTCTCATGAATGGTTTAACATCGTCTCCCCTTGGTACTGTATAATGAGTGAGTTCTCTTGAGATCTGGTTGTTTAAAAGTGTGTGGCACCTCCCCCATCTCTCTCTCTCGCTCTTCCTCCTGCCATGTAAGATGCCCACTCCCCCTTTGCCTTCCGCCATGAGTAAAAGCTTCCTGAGGCCTCCCCAGAAGCAGAAGCCGCTGTGCTTCCTGAACAGCCTGCAGAACCATAAACCAATTAAACCTCTTTTCTTTACAAATTGTCCAGTCTCAGGTATTTCTTTATAGCAGTGTGAGAATGGACTAATCCAGATGGGTCCCCAAAACCTCTATCTGGAACGAACTTAAGACCTATGTCACACATTTGCCCTCCAGACACGCCCCGACATAATTCAGCCATGTTTCTTTTAATACTCAGCCCTCATTCTAAAGTCAGTTAAATTACTTAACACCTCACAGCACTTCTGGTTCTTCTTCAGAGGATGCCTTGACTATTCTTGTTTTGGCGTTTGCATATAAATTTGAGAATCCGCGTAAGTTTCACAAAATGAAAAAGCAATAGCCTCTCTGGGATTTTGATTAGACTCTGTTGTCGCTTTTTTCTGAGACGGAGTCTCACTCTGTCGCCCGGGCTGGAGTGCAGTGGCGCGATCTCTGCTCACTGCAAGCTCCGCCTCCCGGGTTCACGCCACTCTCCTGCCTCAGCCTCCTGAGTAGCTGGGACTACAGGCTCCTGCCACCACGGCCGGCTAATTTTTTCTATTTTTAGTAGAGACGGGGTTTCACCGTGTTAGCCAGGATGGTCTCGATCTCCTGACCTCGTGATCCACCCGCCTCGGCCTCCCAAAGTGCTGGGATTACAGGCGTGAGCCCCCGTGCCCAGCCAGACTCTGTTGTCCCTTTTTACTGAT
The DNA here is from genome assembly GCF_007565055.1 of Rhinopithecus roxellana. Lineage (NCBI taxonomy): Eukaryota > Metazoa > Chordata > Mammalia > Primates > Cercopithecidae > Rhinopithecus > Rhinopithecus roxellana. Next base: position 156,945,365 of record NC_044552.1, read on the forward strand.
AGAAAAACTGAGGTGCAGAATAGTTAATGTGCCCAAAACAGGGTTCCAGTACACAACCAAGAAGAGAGAGAGCAGAGCCACACTCTCGGGCAATTGAACTCTCAAGCTCACATGCAACGACCACACACCAGGCTAGGAAATGGGCCTTGAGGACAGAAGTGGAGCTGAAACTTAAGACCCCAAACACACCAAGCCTTGTCTGATTTCTCTTTAGGCTCCTCTGCTTGGGGTTCCTCTTTACACTTCACCAATGCCATGTGAGAGTCTGCTTCATGCATTACTAGTGAGGGTTTTACTGGAGGGCATATGGTAAAATTTCAGTTTACCTTGAAATCTTATAAGGAAAAAAAGAATTCTTAATTTTTCTTCCTAATGCCCTAATATTAAACTGGACACTGAGGAAGGCAGTGTTTAATCCCCTGCATTTCCGATGTCAGCTGGCTTCCTTTTCTTAGTGTAGAATTGGCAAAGCAATGGATTTGTCAAGTAATTTACAAACACTAGACCCCAGAAACCTAGTGAAAACTTGAGCTTGGCCTGACCGGATTGTCTTGATGCTATTAGTGGCTAATCCGGGGACAATGGGCAAATTGCATGAATATTCAACATCAAACTGTTACTGCTGCCAAACTGCAAACCCATGTAAACCCATCCTATTTATGTGGCTCCCAAAGTCAAGTGCACTGAGCAGGGGCTGCCAGCTTAACGCCTATTCCTCAATGGGAGCCTGGGAGTGTTGAAACTCAGTACGGAGCTTTCCAGCCTGGAAATGTCTGTGGAAGTGCTGTCTGCAAAGGCCAGAGATGTGATGATTCAGACCCTGCAGGGCCTGGATGTGTGCCAGAGAGTGGAGCTTCTGGGGCCTAGAGAATGGGATGTCTCAGTGGAGCTAAGATGATTTCAGAGAAATCAGGCCAAAAGCTTCTTCCCATTTCCCTTCTATCAGAAATGTATAGGAATCTTGCAAGAATGCGGCCTGAATTTCAGATAGTTCCAGTAAGTGCAAACATGCCTCCTGTGACTCTCCGTATGCCTGAAACCGTCCTCAGAGCCAACCTGCATGGCCCAGGAGTGACCGCACTAAAAGCTGTGCTGTCTTCTGCCCTTGGGGTAATTTCTGGGCTGCTCTGTAAAGGGGAGTTCTGAGCCCAAGAGAGCTCCTGCCTCACATCTCAGGAGCAAAACACTCCTGACACATGCAGGAGAAAGAATTCAGAGTTAAAACTGACCCCCAAGATCAGCTACCGATTGTGGCAAGCATAGGCAATTGCCCAACCTCACCATTGCTTCAGTTTCTTATTCTGAAAAATGGGATGATAAGAATACTCATCTTGTGGGATTCATAGGAGCCTTAAAATGAGATCATATGTGTGAAATTCTTACAGATGCCCCTAAATTTATGATGGGATTACATCCCGATAAATCCTTTGCAAATTGAAAATATTGTAGGTCAAAAAGGCATTGCATACACCTCACCTGTCAAACATCATTGTTTAGCCTAGCTTGCCTTAAACGTGCTCAGCACATGTACGTCAGCCTACGGTTAGGCCAAATCATCTTACACAAAGCCTGATTTATAATAAAGTGCTGAATAGCCCATGTAATTTATTGAATACTATACTGAAAGTGAAAAACAGAAGAGTTGTATGACCTCGAATTAAAATTTATCTGAATGGATATTGCTTTTACACCATCGTAAAGCTGAGAATTTTCAGTGGAAGCATAAGTCGAGGACCATCTGTATACAGATTGTTCATTATTAATAAAGATTGTAACAATTTTAGGTCCTCTCCACTATTATTGTTAGAAAGTTTGTTGTAACATTAGACGTCTTCCTGGGGTCATCTGCAAGGCTCTTCTGCTTCCAGGACAAGCGAGTCCGCTGCTCTCAGCTTTCCTTTTCATCAGAGTATTTGAAACTCCTGCCCTTTTCCTCAAAGGAAACCGTTTATTTCCCAAACTGTAAAGTCATTTCATTATTCTGTTTTGAGCTGGAGACTGATTAGAGGACTGTGAGTCTAACTGTATGTGTGTGTTGAGTTTCTTTCTGATTTCAGAACCCTTAAGGATGTGTGTGTGTGTGTGTGGTGTGTGTGTGTGTGTGTGTCTGTGTGTGTGTGACCAGGGTGTGGTGGGGGTAGTTTTCTTACCTTCATAGTTATTTGTATTTACTGATATCCTCAAAATTGAGCCCTTGTCTACCTTCACTAAATCATTCTACAAATATTTTTAAAAATTAAGCTCCCACCCTGTGCCAATGATGGCTCTCATGTGCTGGAGAAACAGTGGTGGTTTTCAAGTAAATGCTTCCCTAGTCCTGGGTGCTTGAGGGGTGGCACCCACTCTGGGTATGTCCTCGTCCTTGTCCAGGGCAGGCTTGACTTCAGGGCAGTCCTGCTGGAAGTGAGGGGTGAGCGGGGATCTGGAGGAGGCAAATGAGAGAAGGGAGATGGCATGGGGCTGGGGGTGAGAGAATGGGGCTCAGGCCGCGATGGCAGCAGGAGGGGAAGCCGGATTTGTGGCCTGTCCTGTGGGCAGCCATCACTCAAGTGGTACCCAGGGCTCCATGGCTGGCTCAGCTACTGCCCAGCTGGGAAGTGGTGAACCCTGGCGGAGTGGCTCCACCTTCCAGGCCTCAATTTCCTCACGTGTAATGGAAGTACCAACCTCAGAGGATATTGGGAGAATGAAAGGAAGGATTATTGTTAAAGGGCTTAGACTATGCTCGAGAGGAAGTAAGCACTACATCAATGTTGGCAAAATAAAGATAAATCAACTAACGCACAATGAGTTTAACCTCAAGTGTATATTTTTCTTTTCAGAGCACTTTTTTTTCTGACTCTCAAAGCACGTTGTGTTTTTGCTAACGTTTCCTATTTGTTTGTGTTTTAGACGCCTTCCTGAGTCCTGGATCTTTCTTCCTTCTGGAAATCTTTGACTGTGGGTATTTATTTATTTCTGAATAAGAGCGTCCACACATCATGGACCTCGCGGGACTGCTGAAGTCTCAGTTCCTGTGCCACTTGGTCTTCTGCTATGTCTTTATTGCCTCGGGGCTAATCATCAACACCGTTCAGCTCTTCACTCTCCTCCTCTGGCCAATTAACAAGCAGCTTTTCCGGAAGATCAACTGCAGACTGTCCTATTGCATCTCAAGCCGTAAGATACTTAAGATTCTATATTTTCGTCTTTATTGTGGGTGTGTATCAGAATTACGGCTCTTGATATGGATTCACTAGGCTTTCATTGTGTGCTGAGCTGTTTTTTTGTTTTGCTTTTGTTTGTTTTAGGTTTGAAATGGCTATTTTGTTCTCAATCCCCCAAAATTATTTTTTGAATGAATAATGCCAGTAGTTCAAAATTCAACAGCCACAGACAGGTATACGACGAAAAGTAAATATGCATTCTATTAGTTTCTTTAGTTATCCTCAGAACCAATCAGTATTAATTCTTTCTTAGTTATCCTTATAGAAATAGCATACATATAGCTCTTATACTTGTAAATGCATGTGCATCTGTGTATATGTCTATATAGATAGATACATATACATACATATATTTTTTAAAAAACGAGTGGCAGTATACTATATTGTTTTCTTCCTTGCCTTTTTCTTCAGCTTTTTCCTTTAAGATAATGGATTCACATAAAGTTGTAACAAATAATACTGAGAAATCCTGTACACTCCTTGGCCAGTTTCTCCCTATGGGAGCATCTTGCACAACTGAAATAGCATATTCCAACCAGAAAACTGACATTGATACAATCCACAACCCTACTCCTATTTCTCCACTTTTAAGTACACTCATTTGTGTGTGTGTATGTGTCTGTATGTTTGATTATGCTAGGCCATTTCAAACATGACCAATTTGACTGGCCTGAGTTTCAACAATTGAAAAGATGAATGAGTATATTGGGACATCTAGAAATGCATTTTGCTGTTGGTGTGGATTAGCCTTAAGCCTATACCTATTCTCAAAAGTAGAGAATGCAGGGTGATATTAATAATGATATATGTAGGTATGAATATATTTTAAAATATGAGCTTTTAAAAAGTTTGGCTACTAAGAAATATCAGCTATCTAAGATTATGTCAAGAGTCCAAAATTATTGATATATTTTTGATACCATTTAAATAAAATGATCAAATTTGAATTTGAATCAAAACAATTCAAGCTATGTATAATTATCCAAGTGGATTACCACTGATCCAGTCTTAGTTGTTAAACTTCAGAATACTAACTTGTAAGGAAAAAAAGTCACAGACATATCCTTATTTATGACTTTTTTCACCAACTCAGAACTTGCAGATATACCTGATACTATTTCAGATATAGTTTGAGTGCAAGACCTTCCATGTCTTGTATTATAATGCTTTACAGAAATATGTCTTGAAAGTCTTCATAAGATCCTAAGATTGAGTTATCATTGTAAAACAGCAACTTTAGTCTATTTGTCTGTGGCCTGTTGGGTACAACCACCAATTCAATCCAATACGACGCAATGTACTTTTCCTTGTCATAGACGTCACTCAGCAATGGTCTCCTAGTATGTATGCTTCTACGGTGGTATAGAAAAAGGAAAAACTTGTCCAAACAGTGCAGAGACAGTAGGAGATGATTTGAACAGGAACTGTAGCTGTTTGAAGAGAGACGAGCTTTTGTAATCAAGGGAAAGGAGATAGTCAACTGAGATTTAAAAGATGTTTATAATTTTAAATGTCTTTTTACCCTCTAGCAGTTGGTCTCTATTTAAGCAGAATTTAAACTTAACAAAGCAATACTGATTACGCTTTTCATTGAAACCTGCATTTACGTGACTCGCATGCACCTATGGAGATTCCAAAATCTGTTAGTTTGCAATGTGAAATCCTGTATGTTTGTACTGTGATAACCCCTACCCAAATTTCAAGTGGATGGTTAAGAGTTGAGCTTCTCGTTTGGAGTTAAGAAATAAGAAACAGGATTTGGAATCAGAGTCCACGAGAGCACCATATTTTTCTTTTGATTGATGGTAAAGATATGCTAAGTTTATGGCAGGATTGTGGAGATATTTTTCCCAGGATGCGTTAGCATATCTGTTTCTGGTGGAAATTAAGATGGGCAACAAATTCAGAAAGCAAGGCAGATTTTTATCCATCACAAATTATTTAGAACAAACTCCAAATGAAACTCAAGAATTAACCATCTAAGATAACTGGCATCTCAATGTGGGTGCAATGAAGGGTGAGCAGTCTAATTTCACTGAAGGACCTAGAAGCACCTCCATCCAGGTATACCCAGTGATGCTCTGTGCCTTCTTCCCCAGAGGAAGCACCTCCATTCAGGTGCACCCCAGCAATGACCTTTGCCTATGTCCCTGGAGGAAGGCTTCCTAGGGCTTTGGGCCAAGCAATAGTAGAAGCATTTTTTAAAAATCTGAAGCGGGAAGGGAAGATTTCTCCCTCTAGAGGAGCAGTCCTGGCTGCTGGGAAAAGAGAATACCGTAGAAAGTGAGGGTGATGATCCTGGGTGGTTCATGGGCACCTCATGGCGATAAGCCCGGGCAAGCTATCCCCAGGTTTGAGAGAATCTTCGCCAGGATTATCCGTTTCTGGTATCCCCATACGTGTTAGCAGGGCTGTTCTCTTCCTGCTTCCTTTTCCTTGCTCTAGATAATTGACAGACTTCATCTGTCAATTATTTCACAGTAACCAAGGCCATGTAAAAAGAGTGTTTAGGAAACCTTGCTGGGCCACTGATCAGCCAGAGGAGGAGACAGTTCGTGGTGAATTCAGCAGCTTAGCTAAGAGATGACTCTGCAGCGTCTGTGCTGTAACTCTCCTCTGCTTCCCTCTGACTTAAGATAGAAACTGTTCATGCCTTTAATTGTGTCTTCTGGTGCATGAGTCACTCTGAGCTTAGACAGTCATGAGCATTCATCATTTGCAGCTGATTTTCTAAGGAAAAGGCAGAAAAAAACGTTTCCTTGAGACACGGAGCCCTTCCATCTCTGTGTTCGCTTTCGTCTAGCAGAGCTATGTCTTTGTCTCTTATCTCATTAAATATTTGTTAAGAGCTTGGTGTGTTAACAAGTAAGTTCAAAGTGGTTACCAGCCCTGGTGTGGTAAAGCTCTCATGCAAAAGGCCATGCTGATGTAAAAGACAAATAGAGACAAAACAAGCAGTAAAGACAGCCTGGGTAACAGCAGGACACACCGAGACACCGAGCAGAGAATTTTATTCTACTGGCAGCAACCAACCTCATGAATACCAAGTTCAAAGTAATATAATCTCGATGGATGATTTTTAGAGGGTCGCTTTGTCTTATTTTTGCCTAGATTTGTAGAAAGGAAAGGCCAAGTCAGGCTGGCTTGGCATGCTGAAGGAGGAAGGGAGGATGGAGCCGGCTTCTTTAAGGTAAAAAGAAGGAAGAAAGTTAGAAGAAGAGGGGTGAAGGGTAGAATTTCATTGCCTTTCCACTAAGCAGGATGTGCCATTTAATCTCTAGGGAAAGGTGGCCAAGACTGGCTTTTTTTTTCCTTTCTGACATTGTGGATTTCAAAACAAAACAGAAAGATTAGAAGAATCTATTAATGTCAGGGTTAAAAAAAAAAAAAAAAGGCAGGGGGTGGGAAGGATTGCCGATGACCTAATTGTCCTGGAAAGGGCCAGTGAAATGAAACACAGTGGACACCAGCCTCATTCTACAGCCCCCAGCCCTGGTGCTGTGCTTCCAAATTCAGTGTTGACCATCCCCACCCCGCACCCCCAGCCCTGGTGCTGTGCTTCCAAATTCAGTGTTGACCATCCCCACCCCGCACCCCCAGCCCTGGTGCTGTGCTTCCAAATTCAGTGTTGACCATCCCCACCCCGCACCCCCAGGCCTGGTGCCTTGCTTCCAAATTCAGTGTTGACCATCCCCACCCCGCACCCCCAGGCCTGGTGCCTTGCTTCCAAATTCAGTGTTGACCATCCCCACCCCGCACCCACAGGCCTGGTGCCTTGCTTCCAAATTCAGTGTTGACCATCCCCACCCCGCACCCCCAGGCCTGGTGCTGTGCTTCCAAATTCAGTGTTGACCATCCCCACCCCGCACCCCCAGGCCTGGTGCCTTGCTTCCAAATTCAGTGTTGCTGTGAACAGGCTTTATGAGCTGGAGCCTGCCACTGAATATTCCTGGACTATGACGCTTACGGTTTTAAACGGCTGTTGGATGCACAGCTACACATCTTCCTTTAATGGGCAAGGCCACATGGTGGCAAGAAGGAAGTGAGAATTTGGAGTGCCAGCCTGCAAAATTACACATTCTGCCCCCCCTGCTACAGGCTCCATCCATCGCCTTCGGTGAGCCACATAAACTCTCTGAGTCCAAATAACGGGGCCAATCACAATGGCTGCTTCAAAATGCAGAATGAGATGCTCTGTCTGAAAGTGCTTTAGAAATTCCTTAAAGTACATCACATTTAGGATGGAAATTGGAATTTGTGTCCATGGAAGGAGGAAGAGTGGGGGCCTTGGCAAGGGTGTCTTGATCTTCCTATTGGTTCGTTACTTGGACAGGTAACTTCAAAACACTCAGCTACATTTGAAGTAAAGGGATGGAAGAGTTGACCAGGCTTCCAATCGTTTTCTTTTTTTTTTTTTTTTTTTTTTTTTTTTTGAGACGGAGTCTCGCTCTGTCTCCTGGGCTGGAGTGCAGTGGCCGGATCTCAGCTCACTGCAAGCTCCGCCTCCCGGGTTTACGCCATTCTCCTGCCTCAGCCTCCCGAGTAGCTGGGACTGCAGGCACCCGCCACCTCGCCCGGCTAGTTTTTTGTATTTTTTAGTAGAGACGAGGTTTCACCGTGTTAGCCAGGATGGTCTCGATCTCCTGACCTCGTGATCCGCCCGTCTTGGCCTCCCAAAGTGCTGGGATTACAGGCTTGAGCCACCGCGCCCGGCCTTCCAATCGTTTTCTAATAAAGGGTTTAGAATTTTTGATTTTCCTCTTGGGAAGTTGTTTACTTCCTTTTCACCACCCCCACCGCACCGCACACTTGATGAGTGTTTGCCACTGTATTTGTAGAAGGTTCACAAAAGGAGAGTAAGCTCCGTATTACCTCACACAACACTACTGCGTGTAGTGGTGAAAATGGTATCTGTGTCTCCCCGGCATAATAATAAACATTTGTAACATACTTCAGGGTGTCTAAGTCACTTCAGATTTGCTACTCTAGAAGGGATTTGGCAGTGACCAGGAGGCCTGGCAGAAGTTGGTCTGCTCCTATCTGGAAGGTGGGATCAGGGCCTGGTAACAATCAGGAACAGTGGCAGGAAGGGCTGTGCATGCAAGAGGACTGGGAGCTCCGAGTTGCTGGAGAAAGTGCAGAGCAAGTCATGTAATTAGTGGAACCTGTCTGAAATTGACGACCACGGAGAATGAGAGATCTCAACACTGCTTTCCTGAGAGGAAGCAGATATTCCGCCCAGCCAGAGCCTTGGGGCGAAAAGGCAGTCAGGTCTTCCATCTGGGCTGGGGACTTGTGCTTTTTAGTCCCTCCTCTGGGCAAGGGTGCCTCAATTTTGAGTCTGTTCATGTACTTATTGACCAAGGTGTCACCAGGTAGGTTTGAAAACCTAACAAGACAAACTAGTGGAACAGAGCAGTCTTTGGCACATGAGTCATAACATGAGACCTACTAGAGGCTGGTGTTTCTGAATCTCTGCCCTGAAAGGTGCGCGAGCTGTTGGTTTTGTGTGCTTTCCTGTGTATGCCATTCTAATCCCAGACACTAGCAGACTGATTCGCTATTCTGCCAGCACTGGAAACTGTCTCCGGGTGTATGACTGCCAGGCGACCTGCTAGGTGAGGCCTGAATTTGGATTTCCTCCTCCTTATGGACAAAGTACTTTTTGCACGCTGGATTATTAAGTTGTAAAACAAAACAAGCTTTCCTTCTTCTCTTCCTTCTTCCTTCTTCTTCCCTGCTTTGCCTAGGAGCTCCCCCGAGGGAGGTCATCTGTCATTCTGATGGCCTCAGGATGATGCTGTGGGTGCTGGGCCAGCACTTTCATTTTGCTGTCATGGCTGTATATTAATCCACTATCAGCAGGCTGGGGACACTCCTACCAGCTGCAGACCCTCCTGGCCGGCAGCACAGGGAAGGCAAGGTGACCTCTCAGGAGCCTCCGCTATGGTAACTGAGGGCAATCCTGGCCGCATCCATGTGCGATCATCTGCTTTCATTCTATGTGTTAAAAGTTTATACCAAGTGAACCTAGCTCTCCAGCGCTGCCTGGCTGCCTTTCTGACTCTCCGAGAAGTGAAAAAAGATGGAGGGCGGCAGCTTCCTGATGTTTGTCAACTTGGCCAGGCAACAACTGGGTGTGGGCCACCCCCCAACCCCACAAATGAAAATACAAGGGAAGTCTGTGGCGTCGTGGGTAAGAAAGCTGTTGATCCCCCAAAGAGAGCATCGCTGTGGCTTTTCCAACCACTGCATGACCTTGAGAGAAGCAGTTTGTTCTGCTAACTCTGCAGCCTGCTTCCTCTGTGCCTCTCCTCCCCGCCTGATTAATGACAGGGCTGCTTTTTCTCATTTCAGTCTAAGCGGAGTTTTCACTCTTTGAGTTCCAAACAGGTTTTGACTCCTTCATTTGTCCCAGTAGTTACTCATCTCTAAGATGTCAGAAAGGGAGTGTCCCTGAGTGGCCCCTGTCCTAACCCTTCATATCACTGCCTTCGAGCCTGTCAAAATGTAGGGTTGGGCAGGACCTACTGGCTACCTCTGCTGGGAGGTCACAGCCTCAAATTTGGGTCCCCTCTTTGAAGGTCCAAAGAGTCATCTGTATCAGTTCCCAGATGGTGATCACCTTCCCAGATAACTGGCTGTGGGTGGACATGATCCTAAAACTGGTGATCTTGCCCTTCAAAGTAGCTGCACAACAGTGGCTTTGGTGAGTCAAGTCAGATGGAAAGGAATTTAAAAGACCCAAGCCTCTCAGACCCGCCCAGGCCTCCTTCTGCCTGCGGGTGTGAGGTTCTAACCCAAAGGCAAAACCCTGGCCCCCGGACTGAGCAAGGGTTCCAGGAGTTTTATCTGTTGGGACAGCCTTTCCCTCTTTTTACCCTGTCACCTGCGGGTACCTTTCACTTCTGAAGTGTGTCCACGCTGCACAGCTGAAACAGGCAAACACAGCCTGCCTTCACCTGGAGTCGCACACCCTGACGGCTTGACATCACGAGATCCCTCCGCCTCCAGCAGTGACGGGCTAGTGGGGGTGCTTCCAGAAACGGACGAAGAGCAACCTTCCTTGTTTTCTTTTCTAGTTCTAAGGGGTGTATCTCCTGGGAGACCTCGGGAAGTGACGGGGAATTGTTATAAATAAAGTTTCGGTGCTGCAAAAGAAATAGCACTCGAATATAAAATTTTCTTTTTAATTCTCAGCAAGGCAAGTTACTTCTATAGAAGGGTGCGCCCTTATAGATGGAGCAATGGTGAGTGCACACTTGGACAAGGGAGAGGAAGGGGTTCTCATCCCTGAAGCACATGGCCCCTGCTGCTCTGTCCTTCCCCTATTGGCTAGGGTTAGACTGCACAGGCTAACCCAATTCCCATTGGCTAATTTAAAGAGAGTGACAGGGGTGAGTGCTTTGGCGGGAAAAATGGTTATGACAGAGTAGGTAATCCGAAGGAGTCAAGGTGGAGTAGGTAATTGGAATGAGTCAGGGTGGAGCAGGTAATCCAAATGAATCAGGCTGGAGTAGGTAATCGGAAGGAGTCAGGGTGCAGGAGGTAATCCGAAAGAGTCAGGGTGGATAACCGTGCCCGGCTAATTTTTATATTTTTAGTAGGCAGGGTTTCACCATGTTGCCCAGGCTGGTCTTGAACCCCTGACCTCAAGTAGTCCTCCCACCTCGACCTCCCAAAGTGCTGGGATTACAGGAGTGAGCCACTACGCCCGGCTGCAGTCTGGTTTTCTAAAGATCTTACAATCTCTTACAAAACGAGTGCTACCTGCCACATGTTATACTAATCAGCATTAACAGGACAGAACCATCCATCCATCCCATGTTTGGGCATAAATGGACCTTGTTCTGTTTTCTCCTCTCTTGGTAAAGCTTTGTGGATAGTACAACAAACAAACAAACAACAACAAAAGACCATATGAGGCTAGCAAGGCAGCATGCCAAATGGAATGTAGCAGAAGCAATCCAGAAATTGCTTTAATTTAGATATCACTTAAAATTCTTTATCAAGTTAAAGAATTTAAGTATCTGAATGTACATGATACTGGAATGATAGACGGGAGAAAAATGAAAGAATCGCAATCTGTGCAAGCTAAGAGGAGCAACACTTCCTGATTCTGCCTTTTTATTAGCCAGCTAGTATTTATTGAGCACTTACTGTTTCAGGAACTGTTTTGAGTAGTTAGGCACAGAGAGTTTAAGTGACTTGCCCAGGGCCACACAGGAAGTGGTGGGGCAGAGATTGGGACCAGGAAGTCTTTGAGTGAAGAGCCTTTCACTTTAGCACAACCCAGCCCTGCCGTGCATTTGAGGAGCCAAGCTCTGGAGGTGAGGCCATGTGTCCAGCTGGTCAGTGTAGTAAGTGATGTGCTCTCAAACCTGTGACTTCTGAGGTGTCACTCCACGAGGCTATGGAATAAAAAGAGAAGCACAGTCATTAATGGGCAGCTATTTTCAGCAGCAGTCGTTACACTTGCTACATTTGTCATGTGTTGACTATGTATTAGCATTGTGCTAAACTTTTCCTAGCCATTACCTCATTTACTAACACCACCACTCTGCGAACAGGCAATTCCCCTGTTAACTGAGGCCTAGCGGTTGGATGACTTGCCTAAGGCTGGACAGTGAAGAAGAGAGCTGAGATTCCAAAATCCATTTTTTTCTACCACACTTTGAAATAAGCAAATGTCAAATGCTATGCAAGTTTTTATTTTAACACCCAAGGATGATGTTAAGCAGACATCTGCTAGGATCAAACCTGTGCATGCTAATTCACCGCAGAATGCCTGTCGCCGCCCAGCAGGCATTCTTTAACAAACATCCCGAGCTCAGCCCAGGGGGCCAGGCACTGGGGTCAGCACCTGGAGAACAGAGATGAGAGGGGTGCAGCTGCTGTCCTCGGTAGGGACCCAGTCTAGTGAAGGAGGCTCATAGACCCAGCATGGTAGAGCAGTGAGTTGACGGCTAGACTGGAGGTACACAGGGTGTGCAGGGAACAGGACAGCCCAGCCATCCTGTGCAGGGCACAGCAACGTCCCCGTGAAGCAGCATCACGAGCCAGGTGCTGAGGAATGAGAGGAATTGTGATTGGCAAGAGGAAAGGTGGTTCAGTAGGTGGAAGAAGCATATGCTGGCATCACCAAGTGGCTAAATGGGTTTATTCAGGCAGCCAGGCACCCAAAGGAGATGAACCTATCAAATGTCATCATGACCTTGCTGTGTCATGAGGCTGTGCAAATGAATGAGGCCAGAGGAAGCATCCACAGACACCTGCAGGAGAGTGGGCATGCATACAGTGGCGCCTAGCAGCGACTTGCAGCCGGTGACCCTCTGTCACTAGATGGGCTCCAAGTATCCATCCCTCAGAAATTTCAATCATTGTGACCATCGGTTTACTTCAAGATTTATTTTTGTCTCGACCTGAGCAATTGTTCAAAATGTACCTTAAGAAACTATTAATTTGAATTTGAAAAAAAAAAAGTCTGTCCATGCATAATCTTTTATAGAAAGATGCCCAGCTGGGTCATTATTCCCTTGAACCATTTACTAAATATTATTAAGTAATAACATTTACTTACTTTTTTTTATTACTAAGTACATATTACTTAGTGATAACATTTACTAAATATTATTAAGTAAAAATAGCATAATACAAAACTGTTGGTACATTCGAATACCAATTTTATAAATATAGACTGGAAGTAAACTTCTCAGAGTGCTATTTTTAGGAAGTAGAGATGATTTTAGAAAATTGTCTTATTATCTGGATGTCTTATGTTTTACACAATGATCTTGTATTTTATAAACTGGAAAAAATACAAAATGAAACCCAAACACCAAAAAAGGACAAAATAAGGAACAGCTTCTGGAATGAGTAGAAAAGGAAAATATAAAGTGAGCCCATTGTGAAATCAAGTGTGGTGAAATTCATCAGCACCTTTTATTGATTGATGGATGGATTGAGTGCCTCTTCCAGGCTGGGTGTGGCAGAGGACCTGGGACCAGGGATGACAAGGAAGGTGTTTCAGGCTGTGCCTTACAGGACCTGAGCAGAGCATAATCAACCCTCGTCCCAAATATTGCAGTCATTCATGAAAAGGAACTGAGAGGAAAGAACTGCGTGCTTGGTGTCACGACTGAATTATATCCCTCCAAGATGTTCAAAGCCCAGTGCTTGTGAATGTGAACTTGTTTGGAAACAGAGTCTTCATACGTGATCAAGCTAAGATGAGGCCATGAAGGTAGGCCCTAATCCCACAAGCCTGTGTCTTTATAAAAAGGAGAAATGTGGACACAGAGAAAGACATGCAGAGAGGAAGACGATGTGAAGATACGAGGACAATGGCCCCTGCAAGCCAAGGAACACCTGGCTCCCAGCAGCTGGGAGAGAGCCGTGACACAGATCCTCCCTCACATGCTCAGAAGGAACCAACCCTACTAACACCCCGATCTGAGGTTCCTGGAATCCAAAACTCAGACAATCAATTTCTGTTACTTAAATTCCCCAGTCTGTGGTCCTTTGGCAGCCTCAGGAAATGAATCCAGTCTGTGTTCTAAGTCTTTCCTTCTACTGTGGCGGTGAAGTCCAATTTCCTGGTAAATGACACATTAATATGGTCTCTATTTCTCTCTCCTCTCCCTTTTCCTCCTTTCTATGTCTCCCACCCCCCCCTTTATTTTATTGATAAGATAGGAAATGAGAGATTATGCAATAAAATACCTTGATTTTATCCATGGACCAGGCCAAGAAATCCTTTTTCCCACCTCTTAATTCCAGGAACTCAAAGGAGTAAAGTAGGGCTGGTGACACTGGACGTGGAGGAAGGTGATAAACTGTATATAAACTGTGTAGGAGCCTCACCTGGGGGCAGCTGCCCCACTCAGGTCCAGCCAGTGGTTGCCATGCTGGAAACCCAGCCCCAACGGGTGGATTTTCTGCTGACCGGAGGGAAAGCCTCACACGTTTCCTTCACCATGTGTTCCTTGCTCAGCACGTTCATCCGGCTTTTGTGTCATCTCTTTAAATACGCTGTTCGGGGCCAGGTGCGGTGGCTCATGCTTGTAATCCAGCACTTTGGGAGGCTGAGGCCGGTAGATCACCTGAGGTCCGGAGTTTGAGACCAGCCTGACCAACATGGTAAAACCCCGTCTCTACTAAAAATAAAAAAAAATTAGCTGGGCGTGGTGGCGGGCGCCTGTAGTCCCAGCTACTCGGGAGACTGAGGCAGGAGAATCGCTTGAACCCGGGAGGCAGAGACTGCAGTGAGCTGAGATCGCACCACTGCACTCCAGCCTGGGTGACAGAGCAAGACTCTGTCTCAAAAATGCAAATAAAATAAGAAATATAAATACGCCGTCTGAGTCTTCAGAATGGCTTTGCACAACCACTGGGGCAGTCTGCATAGGAAAGATAGAATGAAACTCTGTCCTTCAAACATAGAGAAAGGCAGAAGGGAGATAGGAGAGGGACACCCGTCACAAATCACGTGGGGGCATTGCCTACCCATTTTGCAATATTCGGTTCTGTCTTATTGGCAGCCTCTCTGGCCAAAAAAGACAACAAATCTTTGGTACCTCCACTTGCTCTGCATGAGGAACTATAAAATGAAGTCATCTCACCAAGATCATCCATTCTGTTGTACCACGTACTTCTAGGGTTTTTAATCTGAAGTATCGAGGAAGCTGTCTATCTGCCTCTCCAGCTCAGTTTAGATGTAATGTTTTCTCCTCATAGTCACTGTTACACTCTGGCCCAATTCCTAGTGAAATGATTTTATTTAGATTTGGGCTTTTACTTGGCTAAACGTTTCCATATGATGCTTATTCCAAAATGAACCCTTCATGCCAACACATTTTTGTTTATTTAGGAGAAAGAAGGAGGCATTGGGAGTGAGGTCTGATGATGACATTAGTGTGTTATTAGCTCAGGTCATCTGGTAATAGTGAAGGCTGTGTGGCCAGCATACCTGGTGATGGGAAGCATATTAAATATCCAAATGAAACGGTCTCATGAAGCTGATTCAATGGAGACTGATAAATAAGGACACTGGAGTTCTAAGTGTTTAACAGGAATAATGTAACGGTGATAGCATGCCTTACATATTTTGAGTAACGATCCATTTCTATTTTAAATGTATCTATCTGCCTGTCTCTCCTCTCTCCTCTCTCTCTCTCTCTCTCTCTCTCTCTCTCTCTCTCTCTCTCTCTCTCTCTCTCTCTCTCTCTCACTGTGAATCTGTGTCCCTGGTACAAGAAATGACCTTATATTTTAAATAGGGAATTTAGTCACTCTAAATTTCACACAGGTGGCCCTAAAGAAACAGCAAGTTTAGGAATACACATGTGATACTGAATTGTATGAGTGGATGCTTGGCTTAAGTCAAGTTGTCTTAGCTATTCATATGGTTTATAAATAAATTAATTTTCAGACAAGGTGCCCATTTGTTTTTGGAAGCATTAAATTTCACTTGTGACTTAAGTTACGGCTTTCAAATTAGGTTGTAAGTTTGACTTCGGTGTCTTGTAACTTTATAAGGCGATCGTGTGTGGTCTTCACAGCGCAGTCGGTATTTCCAGGAGGTAAACAAGGCAAGCCATTGGGGTATATAGAAAAAACAAACCTGAGAGCTTCTATTTATGTTCCTTTTATCTCATCTCATATCGCACCATCATATTGTATCATATCATAGATGTCCAGATAGGACATTTAATATATTTTAAAAATTATATAAAATACAAATTTTACATGTATAAGAGTTGTATATGCTAATGGTGCATATTTAATTTTTTTTTTTTAAAGGAATCAAAAACATTGGAAGACTACTACTGCCTTAGCCTATGGGTTTTGGTTTCACCATACTGGAGATAGAATTTAAATAGCACGGTCAGGCGCAGTGGCTCAAGCCTGTAATCCCAGCACTTTGGGAGGCCGAGATGGGCCGATCACAAGGTCAGGAGATCAAGACCATCCTGGCTAACACGGTGAAACCCTGTCTCTACTAAAAGATACAAAAAACTAGCCGGGCGAGGTGGCGGGCGCCTGTAGTCCCAGCTACTCGGGAGGCTGAGTCAGGAGAATGGCATAAACCTGGGAGGTGGAGCTTGCAGTGAGCCGAGATTGCGCCACTGCACTCCAGCCTGGGCAACAGAGAGAGACTCCGTCTCAAAAAAAAAAATAAAAAAAAAAATGTAAATAGCACCCTTAAAGTAAGGGGGAAATAGGTTTTATGAAAACAAGCTCTAAAGCAAGGGAATCCTAATGGCAAAAAGTATTTTTATATTTTTCTCTATTTCAGTTTATCTTGGGCCCAGATGGGATCTAAGGCATTGTCAAGCATTTTGAGACCTCCCTTCTCTGGTCCTATTCTGGTTCTCCTGAAAGGAGGGGAAATATTACATTAAAAGTATTCTCCAATTCCACGGTCTGTTTTGAAGGAAAAATCCTAGAAACTCTTTGGTAGATACAGTGTTTTATCATACTGTTTGGTAGATGCAGTGTTTTTTCACCTCTTCTGCCTCAGAGTATATGGTTACATGATATGGAAAGTGTGGAGGAGAGCAGTTATTTTCTAGCATCCTTATGGCTGCCTTTGTAGCTTTCATGTGGCTATTTTTGGGTATATTCAATGTGGACATACTGTGCTAGGGCCGTGGAGCAGAGGATCCTGCCCTGGTGTTATGGTAACACACACTTGAAGCCTGGAGTCTTGGCTTCTGAACAGTGGCCTAACCACCTTGGTGACTCAGTCAACTTACTTGGGCTTGGTTTTTTTATTGTAAGATGAGGGAAATAAATTGTAAAGTGCTAGACAAATGTAAAGTGAAGGTATTCTTGCTGTGATTTCCCCACTTAGTCAGACCATCATGCCGGCAGATGGAGTTGTGCATGTTTTAAAAGGGAGTTCTGGTAACTTGGTAATCTCTTCCCAACTTCTTCTTCATTGATTTCATATAGATAGCTTGACATTGACCTTTGTGGGAATATTTGCATCATAGAAATCAGCAG
Source organism: Rhinopithecus roxellana (assembly GCF_007565055.1). Taxonomy (NCBI): domain Eukaryota; kingdom Metazoa; phylum Chordata; class Mammalia; order Primates; family Cercopithecidae; genus Rhinopithecus; species Rhinopithecus roxellana. Next base: position 156,962,578 of record NC_044552.1, read on the forward strand.
AACTGTAAATCAGGGCTTTTTTTCATCCCACCTGCTTCCTCCCCGCCACACAAGAGCTGGTTGTTAAACATTTTCCAGCACAGCAGCATTGGCACCGTCACTGTGGATGGGGGTGGAGATCTACAGTCATCTTGTGCAGGTTGCATGCCCACCCCAGGGCATGTGATTCTCTTGCCAGAAGAACAAGGCACCAACTCATCAGACACAGACACCAGCCATCACAGGGCATTCCAGGTGAATGCATGCGTGTTCAGTTGGTCTTTACAGGCATCACATATTACATGCTCTATGCTACCAGGTGAGTTGGGAGATGAGGAAGAGACCCTGTCCTTCAGCCCAATCACAGTCTAGTGACAGTGAGCTCTGAGTGTTATCCAAACAAGAACAAACCCAGAGCTGGTATGCGCAGGGCCCCACAGGAGCAGAGGCACCAGCTGTGCTGCCTGTGAAGCCTGTCCCAGGGCAGTGGCCTGGGCAGGTGGAGTTAGGGGAGGAGGTTTCTGGCTGGATTCCCTGATCCAATTCCAGGGCTTTGAGGATTTCTGAATATGCCATGCCCCTCCCAGCCAGTTCTTTCACCAGGGTAATTATGGTGTTCATAAATTGACATTATTCATGTACAATTTCTACATCAGTAGCCAACTTCTTTAAATGGAAAGGAACAGATTATATATACCTATGTCTCCAACTAGAGCTGAACACGATTAGTAAGAGAAAACATAGGCATAATGCCAATGCCTTCCTACTGGATTACCATGCACCTGATGGACTCCCCCAGGGACACACAGGGAGAAGCATCTCTTCTGGACTCGGATATCGCCTGCAACATTGTGACAGTCTGTTAACACAGGTCTCCACCACAGCCTCTCCTAATGCGTCCTCCATCTGGCACACCATAAGGCTTTTTAAAGCACGCTCAAACAGTGAGATGCCCCTTGATTCAACTTGGTAGACATCTATTGAGCACCTTCTGTTACCACGTACCAGGCATTGACGGGAGCCCAGTTCTGACCCGAGGCTAGGTTTTCCAGCTCAGCTCCTCCCTGGCTCCCAAGCGGATGACCGAGTTCTCCGGTGTTCCCCTGTCCTTTCGCGTCCCCACGCCTGTGCTCACTCCGCCCCTCCCCTGGCTTGCCTTCTCCACTGTCCGCTCATCTTTCATTGCTGAAATGCTGAGTCAAGCCCTAATGATAAAACACCTAAAAGGAAATTGTGACAAGGACACGAAAGCCTGATGGTGAAGAACACGTGCAACATGAGAACCGCATTAGCAGGTGGGCAAAGGTGAATCAAAGCCACGTGTGAGGGGAAAGTCAAATTAAGGCAGAAGCTGGCAGCACTGGGTGATATGGCTTGCCTGTGTGCCCACCCAGATCTCAACTTGAATTGTATCTCCCAGAATTCCCATGTGTTGTGGGAGGGACGTAAGAGGAGGTCATTGAATCATGGGGGCCAGTCTCTCTCGTGCTATTCTCGCGATAGTCTCACGAGATCTGATGGGTTTGTCAGGGGTTTCCGCTTTTGTTTCTTCCTCATATTCTCTTGCGGTGGCTACCTAAGAAGAACCTTTCATCTCCCACCATGATTCTGAGAACTCCCCAGCCATGTGGAACTGTAAGTCCAATTAAACCTTTTGAACTTTTCTTTGTTTCCAGTTTTGAGTATGTCTTTATCAGCAGTGTGAAAACGGACTAATACACTGGGGAAAATCATCTGAATTAAGAGAGTGCTGGGGTGGGGCCCGGGATACCGGGGCTGATGCTGCCCCAGCATTTTGGCTTCCACAGTGGAGCACAGGGAGGAAGCTGGGAAAGAAGGAGGAAAGAACGATTGCCCGGAAGCGTTTCACTGTCCTAAGAAGAGTGAGCCTGAAGATTGAAGAAGTCAGTTGCAGAGGTTGTCTGCCATCCTGGACAAGAGACACACTTGTTGTAGACATCTGCTTGAGGACAGAAGAGACTGGGGCTGCTGTTGCCTCTTCTGTTTCATGGCTTTACTCTGAGAGCCCTGAAAGCATTGACCCTTTGCTTCAGTCATAACCATTGAGTTATTCCCACCCAGCCCAATGTGGGTTCAGAACCCTTTTTGAAACAGAGACATCTCCAACTTCTATTTGTGTCTAAGAGTGTTAGTCTCCTTTGTCAGACTATGAAGAAGCCTTGTCAAGGCAGGAGGGAAGCGTGCTCTTGGCAGCCTCGCAAATCTGGCTTTAGCTGAATGGTATTTTGTGTTTGTTTTCTTTAATCCTAGTCAACTGGACATGGAGCAGTTGAGAGAGGCAAGTATGTGTGAGCCTGGACAGCTTTCCAGGTCTGGGGGCAGAGAAAGGTTGATAGCCCTTCATGGCAGGGTGCATGCAAAAAGTTTTGCTTGCAAACGTAGATGAACTTTACTGTCTACTCAATTTGGTGTATCGTTTGAAAGGTAATGCTGTATTCAGAATAAAAGAATGTGTATATCTACCTAAAAAGCAGAAATTATAATGGATTGGTGGCTGGTGGGACTTTTAGAGTTTGAGCTATCAACAGGAGACTTGGATCTTGTGTTTTTGTGTTTTCTGTTTTTGTTTTTTTTTTTTTTGAGGTAGGGGAGGTTATTCTACTGTGTGGTCCAAGGGGGCATACCCCTCAGCTATTGCACAGATCTCAGTGTTTCAGGCACGTGCTAGGCTTCAGAATGTAAATACTAGAATGTTTTAGGTTCAAAAATTTCTTGTTACGAATTTAGAATATGGGTTTTACCTGTAACATGTGCCAGAGAGACAGACCTGAGAACCACACTCATGCTGAAGGACCAAGGTATCTGAACCTGATCACTGAGCACGAGATCAGGGTGAGTCACTGCAGTCTGTTTGCTGGGTACCCACGTGTGTTTTGCAAATCCAAGAGTATGGGAAATGGCAGAGAAGGAATGAGCCATGGCTTCAAAAACCTTGAGATTCAGCACAAATATGTCCGCTGGGATGTGTGAACATTTTCAACCCACAGATATGTGGAAGCCTAATTCTACAGAGACATTTGCTAACTAGGCAACAGATTACAACACATGCGGTGTTTGAGTTATGGAAGAGTAGGATCATAAGTTAAATAGGGTCATTAATGTAGCTTGCCAAATTGTGAAGATTCTTGTAGTAGTATTAAAATTGTACTCAAGCCTATAGAAATGTGAAGCATCTAGACAGTCTCTATGGGATATTTAAATAAGTATTTAAAATGTCACATAAAAAATGTAGCTGGTAGTCTTACCAAAGAAAAAACTGTTAGTACGAAGCTGGATCTGGTCTGATTTTTTGAAACTGCAGATGGGCCTGTTGCCGTTATCTCAGTCTTATCTAAGGAAGGCCAGCAGAACAGGTTTGGAGGTCAACATAGATAGTTTTGAAATATGGTCACGTGCCCCATAATGACTTTTCAGGCAGTAGACCACATTTACAATGGTGTTTGCTAAGATTGTAATACGGTATTTTTGCTGTACCTTTTCTATGTTTGTTTGTTTGTTTGTTTATTTATTTTTTAGAGATGGAGTCTTCCTCTGTCGCCCAGGCTGGAGTGCAGTGGCCCGATCTCAGCTCACTGCAACCTTCACCTCCTGGGTTCAAGCGATTCTCCGGCCTCAGCCTCCCAAGTAGCTGGGACTACAGGTGTGTGCCACCATGCCCAGCTAATTTTTTTGTATCTTTTAGTAGAGACGGAGTTTCACCATGTTGGCCAGGCTGGTCTCGAACTCCTGACCTCAAGTGATCCGCCTGCGGCCTCCCAAAGGGCTGGGATTACAGGCATGAGCCACTGCGCCCAGCCCTATGTTTATTTTAGATACACAAATACTTACCATTGTGTTATAGTGCCCTACAGTATTCCGTACAGTCACATGCTGTACAGGTGAGCAGCCTAGGAGCAATAGGCTTCTGAAACCCCCAAAATTTGAGACAGGCCTCAGTAAATTTAGAAAGCTTATTTTGCCAAGGTTGAGGACGCGCGCCTGTGACACAGCCTCAGGAGGTCCCGACAACATGTGCCTTGGTGGTCAAAGTACAGCTTGGTTTTATACATTTTAGGGAGACATGAGACATCAATCAACGTATGTAACATGAACATTGGTTTGGTCTGGAAAGGCAGGACAACTCAAAGGAAGGAGAGGGCTTCCAGGTCACAGGTAGGTGAGAGATAAATGGTTGCATTCTTTTGAGTTTCTGATTAGCCTCTCCAAAGGAGGCAGTCAGACAGGCATTTATCTCAGTGAGCAGAGGGATGACTGAATAGAATGGGTGGCAGGTTTGCCCTAAGCAGTTCCCAGCTTGAATTTTCTTTTTAAGTGATTTTGGGGGCCTAAGATATTTTCCTTTCACGTTCCCCAAAATTAAAAAAAATTTTTTGGAGAAAGCATTTTAGAAGAAGATGAGTCTCTGTTCCCAGGTTTTGTCTAATCTCTCATTACTAGGATGACTTATTCCTACACGGGTAGGTTCTGAGTTATTAGGAAAGCTCATTTTTATAAGGTTGTTCTATGAAGAGAAAATAGAGGAAGGAAGATAAACAACAGCAAGCAAAAGAACAATCCTGGAAAAATCAATATAGGCCACATTACTCTGAAGCCCATACATCAGTAGGCAGGTATGAAAGTGGCTTATGTATGTCAATAGGTTGCTGTTATTTTCTTCTGAAGTTTAAGTTATCTGGCTTCAGTTCACAGGGCTTTACAGAAGCACAGCTTAGTTTTCAGTGACTCCAAATTAGGAAAAATTGGGAAAAAAAGGAAGGAACAAAAAATTGAAAACATTATTTTTAAGACTTGTAGCCCAGAAAACTTAGAATTCAGTCCAAATTGTAGAAAATAATAAAAATTGAAATACATTAGATAAGACTAGAATCTAACAGCAGGTGTACTACAGTTTTGAAACATAATTATTCTCTCTTCCGTTTCCCATTTTTACTAAAGAGAAATCATGGTAGGACTGGTTTGCTTTATTATACTTGGCCTAATGATTTGTATACAGTGCAGCAAGAATAATCATTTTTACATAGGCTTTTAAATTGGCTTTGGTGGTACTGTGTTCCATAGGAGGAATCTCAGATAAGACTTTTTTAAAGCCAAGCCCAGCCATGGATTTGTGCCATCAAATACCTATGAGTTGGGTGATCCTCTCCTCTTGAGGTTTCAAGATAAACTTGAGGCTCCTGGACCTGTCAGAAAGTGACACTGTTTACCTACCACAGGTCAGGAACCCTGTGCAGGGCCTGCATAGACAAAGGTATGAGGCCACTTTTTTCCAAGGGGTTTTTATTGGCTTCATAAGTCAAGTTTGATTCCTTAAAGGAGAGCACACCATTTCAGTCAAAGTCTTGGTAAAATAAACAGTTTCTCTGACTGTGGCCTGTTACAAGTGAAAATTGATTCTTACTACACTTATGCAAATAACTGTATTGTTATAAGTTAGTTATCAGAAACCTGCATTTAAGAACCCCTGTTAGAGTTCTATAGCTGATTATAAAACCACCTTCTAAGGAGGACCAAAACAAGACAATTGTCCATAGAAGACAAAAGGTTTTAGGTAGCCATAGGGAAAGACACAATTGACAAGGAAATTTGTTACCTTGTGGCACACAGCAATTTAACATAAAAATTATAATTATTACTGATAATGTACATTAAGTCATATTAGAATTACAGGAGTTTACCCTGATTTTGGAACACATACCAATAACATTTATACAAATACAACCTAAAGAAAACCAAACATCATTTCATATTTGACAATGTTTCCTGTATAATTTTTATACCAAATAAGCCAAATTATGTCACTTTTGGACTCTAGGGAATCTAATGTCTTAAAGGATTAATTAGGTAAGAAAAAGACATAATGTATAATTTGATTTTGGAAAGTTTGTCAAATATCAAAGGTTTAATACTTTTGATGTCATCAAATAGGGTCATTCATTTAACCAAAGTGATAACTCAAAGTTTTCAAAGAAGGCAAACATCTTCATTCTTTAAGAGAGGAGACTTAATGTTCCAAACAATAAGCCCTAATAAAAATAGCACAAAGTCAATTAAATTTGTTTTTCAAAATTTTGTAAGCAATCTATAAAATTTTAATCTTGACCATAAGATACAGCTTCCATAAGCCTTTTATAACCTTTATAATGTTTATTGAGGAGTCAGTTAATGCTTCAAGGAAACTTTGTTAATTTGACACAGGGGCCCATATTTTAGTCTTGCTTCAGTGTGCCCTGCAACATTAATGATTAGTTTATAGAGAAACTGAACTTATTTTATCTTTCAGAATCGGTCTTTACAATCTCATGCACTCACCTCTTCCACGATAGTCTCTGGGCCTTGAGTTGAAATGGCTTTAATCTCTGGCCCTGTGTCTCAGGAATGTAGTTTATTTTGATTGGCATCTTCTATGGGACCTGATGATGGGGCTTTAATTGCTGTCAGTGTTTAAAATGTAGTAGGATTTGGTGTCCTTTTTAGACCCAGGACTCAAAGCCCTGTAACTCAGTGTCACAAGTACTTTAAAAGTACATACAGAGAGATACACGGATATAATAACCTTAATTGAAAAAAAAGTAATTTCAGTTTTTTCCTAAGTAAACCAAACTTAGTATGACAACTTGATCATATAAAAGTTTTTATTTTTTAATAAATCCTCTTTTTGTGACTCACATAGACTATTCATGACATGCTTGGACTTTCTAGTTTGTCCTGAACATCCCTCTTTCTTAAATAACCAGTCATTTTACTCTAGGACTAAATTTACCATACAAGATTTTTTTCTCACATGAAATTATTTCTTTTTAAGCTTTCTTGTGAAAGAAATCTCTTTATTTTTATAACTTTCTTTGTATCTATTTTATTTTCTCGTTCCTTTTACCTTGTTTTATACATGACTTTTAAATAAGCTTTGAATTAGACAAAAAATTGTTCATCTTCTTTTTTAAAAGGGCACCCTTTGTTTTTAGAGATAATGTTTCCCTGCAAATATATTTTTATTGGTAAATACCCAAATAATGAAATATCTATTATTTAATTTAGTATAACTTTAGATTCTAAATTATGATGAGTTTGTCTACAAGTATTTATTCTCTTACATTTACCTAAGTATTTTATTTTCTTTACCTAGATTATTTATGGAAACTGTGATAGTCATCATTTAAAGTTATGGAACCACTGTTGCAAAATTATAACTGAGACAGTGAAAAAGATTTGACCTAACTGACTGCATCTTGCTTTTTACGTCCAAGCTGTCCTTGCTCATTCCTGGGCATAGGCCAAATTAACTTTTGGAGGAACTAGTTTATAGTTTAGTTTTGAAACAAAGATGACAACAAATTTTACTGCCTGTGGGCTAGACTGCCTAAAGCCACAATATTATAAGTTATGGTAATCTTACTAAATTTAAGATGTAGCTATTTCTGTTTAACCAATATTAATGTTTTATTTATTAAAGATTACACAAGGAAAGATCATTCTGATTTGGGCTGGGTTTATAGTTTTGTAACCCCTATGCCAAATTTTTGACACCTTATAGTTTTTGGCAGGGATAAGTATGAAATTGCTTAATTAATAAATGCAAACAAAAATAGGTGCTGGCAATTTTTAAGATATTTCTAATACTACTTTACCAATAATTTTAAAGCTAGCTTATTTATTAAACATATTACTTAAGTTACATAAACTTGAAAAAGCATTTGACTAGTCTCTTCCTTTTTCCTGATAAAGTATTTGATTCAAGTGCTTTAATTTTCTTAAACTGATTAATTGGAGCCCTTTATATATTTTCAGTAGTGAAACATTGTATACACAACACATAAATACATAGACGTATTAGGCATGCCAATAGGAGTACATCTTATAGATTCATAAAAACCTTTTTCGTTTTTTCCTATCTTAGACTTTCAGATTCTTGATAATCTGTTTCACACTCCTAGGCAGTGGTCAGCTAAATAGCCTTAAATTTGCATATTGAAGGAAGCAACTAACGTGAAAATCAAATAGCAAAATTTACATTATAAAGTACAGAGAGAAAAAGTCTGGTGGTACTAGAGGGAAATTAAAGATGGATGCCAAATCAAACATAAAATTATAGAAATCTATCATAGGATTGTATAAGGAGACCAGTTTTATTTAGATAGGGACTTCCTATCTTTTAACTGGATCTCTGAGCTCTGGACAGAACCCACACTGAATCCTGGGTCTCCAAAAAGGGAGAATTGTTATGAGATTAGACTCTTTTACAGTGCACTTAAAAAAACTTTTTTTTAAACAAAGACATTCCTAAGTGTCTAAACCATACTCTTCATTAAAAACCCAAAAGTAACCTCTGTTGCAACTATTTTAGTCAAAACAAAACAAAACAAAACACAGGGGTCTTGGCTATCTATGTTGCTGGGGTGTGAACATACCACGTACCCTGTTTCACCTCCTGATATTTCTGTTCTTCATCACATCCTGCCTGGTCTCTGACCAATCATCTATTTATGCCTTGATTGACTTCATTTATTCAATAAACATTGGTTGAACACCTGCTTAAGGTGCATACTGTTCCGAAAGCTGGACAGACAAGTAAGGACCCATTCCCTGCTCTTTGGGGGCTTATATCTCCATGGGAAAATCCAAGGCTTTGCCTCTCTGACCCTCAAGGAGCCCATTAGGGTCTGACATGGAGTCTTGCTATGAATATGCTCAGTTCGGGTCTCTCCTGGTCTGTGCTTTCAGAGTCCCCTTGTTCTACTGGTCCCAACTCCTCATTATGCCCAAGGCTGTGGAACAGAGTATCAAATTCAGCAACAAAGGGAACAGAAAAGTTCCCTTCTCTTTCTGTCTTTGTTAGAACCATCAACGTATTTTACAGCTAAATTTGCAAAAAATTTTCTAGTGGTTTGGCAAGGCTTTCCTCATAGAGGAGTGGTAATGAAGCCCTTTTATCCAGCCCCATGGTAGGTACAGTGTCACAGCTGTTGGTGAAATTGATAGGTGCCCATGGATTAATTCAAGCCAGTAGAGAAGAAAGCAGCCATCACCTCCAGGCAAGCCTTTGGGATTCCTGATGGTGGCTTTCTGCTCAGCTCTTCTCCAGAGGGTGCTGGAGTGGGAGAACTCATGTCATTCATCAAAGTTCCACTTTGATGAGGAATGCCTCATTCTGGCACCAAAGTGATATCTGCCTACTTATCACCAGGTTTCAAGCTGATTTATGGGCAACCCAGCTTCTTTGATTTGGTTTACACTTTTGTTTCCTTGAAAGCTTTTCCTGTTTGATGTGCGTTTTTCCCCCCCAGTAATTAACACAAGGTCATGATTACCATTCTGGGGACTCTTTCTGGTGTGGGTTTGCTTGTGTTCCCCAATGGTAGTTCTGGTTACATTGTTTGACCTGATTATTAATGATTTTTTTCCTGTTAGGCAGCTGTGCATTTCATCCTGGCCTTCTGCTTGAATTGTTACAAATTATGAATTGATAGACTTCAAATCAAATTTTATTGTGCCTTATGTAAATACTTGGGAAAGCATTTTTTATTTAAATAAATCAGCACCAAATAGTTTTCTTTTGAACACATAGACTTCTTTTGCATTTCTTTTTTCTTAATTGTTTTTCTGTTGCTGTGAATCTTGAAGATCTGAGTAATGAATGATAGTTACCTTTTTTTAACCAAGTTGTTCATTGCAAGCATTTTTTTGTTATTGTTGTTTTAAGTGAATTCAAATTTGACCTAAGGAGACAGTGGTTATCTTATGCTTTATTGGGTTTTGTTTTAAACTTTGTGAACATCATGGACAAAAAAAAAAAAAAAAAGCCCTTAAACCTGCAGATGTTGGGGGGGGGGAGGCTGTGTGTGTGCATTTGTATACATAAGTGTGTACGTGAGTTTCATTGAGCTGTTAAGAACAAGAAGCCCTCGAGGTGGGAACAAAAGGGAGGTCTTGCCAAAGCCAGAAAGATGATAAATGTACAAGAGCCCCTTGTTAGGGCAGTTCCACAGAGGGCACATCTGGAGAGAGTCTCGGAATACTGAGTAGCTTACTTTTAGTAACACAGTGCTTGTCTTGGTAGCTAACGTTCATATAAAAAAGGAGACTGAAATGTAAAATATATACTTGCTTTTCAGAAAATCTCTTTTTCTGACAGTTCAGTTTTTTTCTTATTAGAATTGGAACTCAGCCTAGCCTTGTTTTGAACAAGACTTAACAGGATTGTGAGGTGGGGGAAATATTACTAATAAAGCCTGGGAAAGGGTTATTACCATCACTCTGAGCTCTCATCATTCTACCTCTCATAAGAATACCTAAGATAAAGGTCTTCAGGGCATGCCTTGAATGATCTGCATCCATCTTGCTAAGCCTTGGGCTCCTACTCAAGCTTCAGGCTGTTTTCCACTCCTGGCTGGGGCCACACTCCTGTCCCCACCCACTCAACCTGCTGCTCAGAATCCCTCTCTCCCTTGCAATTCCTCCTCTAGGACTTTCTTTTCCCCAACACTGGGTCACTGTATCTTGTTCTCAGTGAATTCATCTTCTTTGCCCCATATTCAACCTCCACTCCATCCCCATTTCCCTTCTACTATTCTACCTTTCCATCTGTTATCAAAGGAATATCACTTTCTAACATACTAACTCATTTACTTTTTATGGTGGTTGTTTACTGTCATCTCTCTCTGCCTCCGCAGGTCGCTACTTCATTGGAAGTGGAGCCTATTGGAGGGATCTCAGTCTAGGGCTCCAACTGTAGAGAGCAGTGCTTTGTACCTTGCAGGCACTGATCAGTATTTGTTGAAAGCATACATTCCTTGCACTATACTTGTTTTATCTTCTTACTAAATGTGTTCACCCAGCTTTATAGCATCTTTACAGCATGGCTCAGTGCACTGCATGGCAATTGGTACCCAAAAAAGCCTAGAGACTGATCACGTAACCCAGGAGTTTTGTTTTCTCATGGCTCCTGCCTTTGTGTTAGGCAGGGCACTGGCACTCACTGGAGAGAAGACGGATACAAAAAGAGCAGTTAGGAGTGAGAGGAACTCTTATATCTTCAATGGCTGATTTCATTACTACTTTTAAGCAGTTAAAGACATTTAGCAATTTTACTTCCAGAGGATTGTCTGGAATCACTTCTTCGCAAAAGAGAGATAACACTGTCTACAAAGATTTGGTAGAAACACAAGACTCTTAAATTCCTATCTGCATTGGAAAAAGGCCCTAGCCAGTAGCTTTATACTTTCAAGGAAACCAGGAATTGCGTGGAATATTCCATTAGATAACTGAAAGGACTTTTTTTCAGCCTATTTTCTCTGTTGTCCAGATGGTCTAATTTCTATTGTTCTGCCTGTGAGTTCACTGGTTCTTTCCTCTGTCTCCTTCACTCTTCTGCTGAGCTCATCCATTGAGTTTCTTATTTTGACCAATTACTTTTTCCATTTGGTTCTTTCTTCGAAAATCTTTTTTTGTCTGTCAAGATTTTTTTTTTAAATTTGTTTCAAGTGTCTTTATAATGGCTTATTGAAACAATTTTATGATGGCCGTTTGAAAATTCTTCTTAAATGTCTTCCATATCTGTGTCATCCCAGGGTTGGCATGTGTCAATTGTCTTTTTTTCTTTCAAGTTGTGATTTTCCTGGTCCTTGGCATGTCAAGTGATTTTTCAGTTGTATCTTGGACATTTGGGGAATTATGTTATTAGACTGTGGGTCTTACTTAAACTTGTTTTAACAGATTTTTTCTGCCATTGTGTCACTGGGTCAAGGGATGCCACCTTGTTATTGCCAGGTAAGAGTAGAAGTCCAGGTTCCCCACTCTGCCTCCAGTGACACCTGGATCGGAGAAGGGCATCTCATTACTGCTGGGCAAAGGTGGGAGTTCAGATTTCCCACCAGGTCCTCCAGGACGCTGTGCTGGCTGGGAGGGGATAGGAGTGCTTTGTTACATTGAGGAAAGGGTGGTCTCATTATCACTGGAGGATGATGGAGGTTCCAACTCCCCTCTTAGCCTTCTCTGACATCAGTCACCCAGCAGGTAGAAGATGTGAGATTACAGCCTCCACCCCAATCTTTGCTGATGGGGGTTGGGGTAGGGCCACAGTTTTTCCATGAGTTCGATTGGTGTAGGGCAGTTACTGTCTAGAGGTTTTCGGTCTTGCTAGGCTGCCACTTTCCTGATCCTTTAGCTAGAGAGAGCTGGCTTTTCTTGGAGCTTTTTTTGTCTACATCCCACTGGCATGAAAAAACATACGAGTACAAAGAGTTCTCCACCATGATGTTCCTCAGATCCCGAGGTGTTCCCTAGCTGGTCTGCCTTCTTCTCTCCACCTTTCGGAGTCTCTTATGTTTGTTTTACATGTAGTGTCCAGGGTTTTTAGTTGTGCTTTTTGCAATAGGAAGAAGTGTGCCTACTCAATCTTATCCCAGAACTGGAAATCTGGAAGAACTATTTTAATTTCCTGTTTTAGAAGAAACAACTGTGAAAAGAAGATCAAAAAAGAATAAAAGGTTTTATGTTGGCATGTTTGTTGTTGTTGTTATTATTATTATTATTGTAATTTCAAGAACCCTTTCTGTGGCTTTTTTCTTCTGATCTGTTTCTTAGAATTGATTTCCCTTCAACTTGGTGTTTTGATATTTTGTGATCTTCCAGTGGGAAATTGTCTACCGCTTACCCCCCTCCCCCCACCCGAAAGTGCAATTGCTTCTTGCTTTAAAACTAGGTATTTATCTAGTTGATGTTCCATGGTAATTGGCGACATCTTGAGTAGAAACCAAGTAAGTGGATTTTAAGTTTCCCCATGAGATGTGCTGTAAATGTGCCTCTGCTCTCTCTGGCTGGGGAGAGCTGCTCTTTCAGGCTTTTGACCTTTGAGTGTCCCTCTTGGTCATTCTTGGTAGTGCCTGAGTTATTTTTCAGCAGCAGTGCAGGAAAGGAACACTCTAACCTCCAGCACAGGACATAGAGGAGAAAGGAGCCTTACAACTGCCCCATGTTCTCTTTGGGTTGGTTCTCACCATTTGGCTCCCCTGCTTGAGTTTCTTTGACCATGCCTGGAGAGTGGCTTGGCACAAGGCCCTCTGGTCAGTGGGATGTGCATGCCCACTGTCTAGTGGGGCAGCCAGGAGGGAGATCAGGTGGACGAGAGGTAGAAGATACGCATTTTAGGTTCAGTCGTGCCAGAGAATCGTGATGTGTTTTGACTCTGAGCAAACTGGCGGGCGTTGCTGTGCTTCCCAAACGTCCCTTCCAGCACAAAGTGCCCGCAGATCGACATTCAGACTCCTCTGTCCAGTCCCCAGTGGTGAGGGCTGAGGCCGGCTTCCTTCCTGGTTTCTGTCCAGTGCCTTTTCATCAACACCGTCATGTCGTTGTTCATACCCGGTTTATTGTAAAAATTGCTGATCATTCTAATTTGGAGGTGACTCTTTTTTCTTAACCACAGTTGAAATTATTCTTATAGCTGACTCTGTAATCATTACAAAAGGGAATAAAGAACTATTCAAAGCTTTGCTTCACTGAATATATGTGTTTCTTTCTGGGGGAAAAGCTCCTGCCTCTTTGATCAGCCCCGTCATGGTCTGTATCCTCTCTGCTTGGCACTGTAGCACTCATATTCTGTGAATTTGGGGGACTTTTTTTTTTTTAACAGCTGCTGATGACAAACAACCGTACATCAATTTTGACTGATATTTTGTTTGCCTTTTAAGATTTAATTAACATTTGTAAAATTTGGGAGAGTTAAACTTCATCATGAGATAATAAGAATCCAGTGCTGTTTCTAGATAATTGTCTTCAGCTGAAGGATAAATATAGCTGGAAAGGGAGAATTTTGGAAGCGGGACTAAGTAGTAACTGAAGTATTTACCTTTAAAGTTGGAGCTGGTGATAACATTGGTTATGTGAGTATTAAATTGGAGACATGCATCACTGTTAAATCCAGTAAAATAATAAGGCAGTGGTTCAGTTTGAAAGACATTTTCAGAATGCAGTGATTGAAAATGTATTCATACCAACTTAGAGATCATCTCCTCAAATTTCAGACATGTTTAACCTATACTCTACCTTTATATAGAAAGACAAAATTATTAATAAACACACAAATCCCTTTTATGTACATTTACTAATGAGAAGTTTAGATACATTCATCTTCTCCAAATGCAACTGAGAAAAATTTAAGTTTTTTAAAACACACATTCCTGAGTTTGTGTTTAGTCTTGAGAAGGTCAAGTCAACTCAAGAGTCTGAAATTGTTTTTAAACATTTAACAACCTAGAATCAGCATTAATGATGAGTGTCTTCGGCTTCAAGGTCACAACCATTTTTATGATTATTACTACTGTTTATTTATGTTAATGGTATGCAAGTCTTTGTGTAGCATCATAAAGAGTCCCTGATTGAATGCTTTCAATGTGAATTTAGAAGGTTAAACACAGGGCAGGGGGAAACTAAAACCAGCCAACAAACAAAAACTCTACAAGGGGTGGAGACATGACATGTAATACTGATCTGGACAGGTAGATGGTGATAACTCAGCTGGAGGACTTCAAACCAGTGGGGTCTCATAAATTCTAGACAAAGAAAACTCTCCCAGCTGGGCGCTGTGGCTCACGCCTGTAATCCCAGCACTTTGAGAGGTTGAGGCGGGCAGATCACTTGAGGCCAGGAGTTTGAGACCAGCCTGGTCAACATGGTGAAACCCCTGTCTCTATAAAAATACAAAAATACAAAAATTAGCTGGGCTTGGTGGCAGGCGCCTGTAATCCCAGCTTCTCGGGAGGCTGAGGCAGGAAAATAGCTTGAACCCAGGAGGTGGAGGCTGCAGTGAACTGAGATCACGCCATTGCACTCCAGCCTGAGGGACAAGAGTCTCCCCTCCCCACAAAAAAAAGAAAAGAAAAAGAAAACTCCCGCAAAATTCCAAGCACTTTTATTGATTCATTATTCATTTAGTGAACACTTGTTGAGTACGGGTTACATACTAAGCATTATGCTGGGTGCTGGCTTTATAGCAATGAGTAAGACATAGCCCTAGGCCCTAGAAGACTTACAATCTGACAACCTAATGGGAGAGAGAGACTACAACAGACAATGATAAATGCAGGATATATTCCAGTTATTAAATGCTGAGTAACAAATGACCCCATGACTTACAGGCTTAAAATAACCATTTCATTGTGCCAGTGGATTCACTGGGTCAGGATTCTGAACAGAGCCCAGTGGGAACAGCTAGGCTCTTCTCCAGGATGCCTGGTTCCCAGTGGGGAGACTCCAGAGTAGGGGATAGAAATCAAGGGCTGGTGTCTTTACTCACAGACCCAGGGGTTGATGTTGGCTGTTGGCTGGGACCTCAACTGGAGCTGTCAACTGGAGCAGCCTGTCCATGTAGCCCAGGCTTCCCCCTGGCAGACAGCTTCAAGGGAGTAGCATTTCTTAGCTCGTAGTTTAGGACTCCAAAAGTCAGTGTCCCCATTCACGGGTCATAAGATTATGACATGGCCTTGAGAGTCATGCATTTTTTCTGCCACATTATCCTGGTTACAAGCAAGTTAGTAGCCCTCTTAGATCAAGAAAGGGGAAATTCCATTTTACCTCTTGATGGGGGAATGACTTATGTTCTAGAAGAGCCTGGGGGATATACAATATTGTTGTAGCCATCTTTGGAAAATACAGTCTGCTGTAGATGATAATTTTTAAATATGTCTTTGACAATCTTCCCTGAAAAAAGTGAAACCCCATTTCCCTAACTCTTAAGTGCAGGCTAGTGACTCTCTTCTCTTCAACTAAGTGACATAAATGGTGCTTTGTAACTTTCGAGGTGAGGCCATAGCTTCTGCCTGGTTTCCTCTCTCTTTTTCTCTGTCCTCTGTCATCCCAGAGGAAGCCAACCACCATGACATTCAAGCATCCCTCAGATGGGCCCATGAGAAGAGGAACTGAGATCTACAGCCAATAGCCAGCACCACCTTGCCAGCCTCAGGCAAGCGCAACTGACATCTTGACTGCAACATTCCAAGAGACCCCAAGCCAGAACCGCTCAGCCATGTCAGTCCTGAATTCTCCACCTTCAGAAACTGTTGGAGATAATAAGTGTTTTTGTCATTTTGAGCCATCATATTTTGGTTATGAGGAATAGATAACCAGTACCTACAGCCTGACATATAGGCATGCAGGAGTGTGTATTGGGTGTATATATGACAGCCACCTTGTCCAGGTTCCTGGCTCAGGTAGACTTTCTGGAGGAGGAACACGTTGATAAGTCTAAAATAGCTTATCCTGGCATTTAGTAAGCATCTTTCTTACTGGCATCCTACTTGGCATATCAAAGTTCACACATCTAATGTGAACATTGGCATATCCAAGAACATTGGAAATGGGAAAAGAATTACAGGTGAATGGTTGTCAAAGTATAGTTAATTGTCTGTGAAATGGGACTTCCTCTTCCTCTTGCACTAGTTAGAGAATGAAGAGAGCCAATGTATCTAAAGAGCTGAGAGCAGGACCTGGCCCTAGTTGGGCCACAGTAATTTACCTACCCCTATCTTTTCAAGTCAGCCTCAGCATCACCTTGGAGTTGCTACAAATGGGGAATCTCAGGCCCCTCCCTTCAGATCTAGGAATCTGCATTGTAACAAATTGTAGTGATGCAACTTGTTAGAGTTGAGAAGCCCTGCTGCAGAAGACAGAGGCTCTGTATTGCAGTGGAGTTCCTGGTACATCGCAGGTAGAGTTCATGGTGGGGAAATTTGGATGACAGCCTTGAAAACCAGAAGTAACTAATTAAAGAAACAAAATCATTTCTCCTGGTTTTTACAAATGACTTTCTTACTTCTAGGTTCTATTTTTAACCTGAAGTGCTCTTTGAATAAAAATAAGACTGAAAAAAAAGATAAATCGGTTCCTGTAATTTCCTTTTTTTCTGGTACTTTAACCTCCCTCTTGGGACTGTAGAGCTCATTAATCCAGTCCCAGAGAAAATTGTCATTTTTCATTAATGGATTCTTAACCTTCACCTTATCTGAGTATGTGCAGAATTAAGTCTCTCTTGAACAGCCTCCAATCCCCACTCCCCTGCCAGCTCATTTTCTCCAGAAAGGACCTGGAGGATCAATATTGCAGAGGAACCTGAGTTGATCAATGGGACAAGGTTTCCTTTGCAACACTGTGTGGCTCATGATGACTTCCTTGGCTGAGCTGTAATTGTGGTGGCAGGCTAGAGAGCAAAATGATGCATTTGCAGGAAGCTGCAGTTCTCCCTGTTGTTCTGATGGAAAGGATCACAGGCTGGCCCAGCTTTGCAGTGACCCCAGGCTGAAGCGTGTTGTTTTAGCTCCAGCCAAAATGCAAAGTGTGATTGGGATCTGCCATTCTAAAATGAGGCAATAGAAGGTCTCTGTGTTTATGAGTTTGGATGGATCAGAAATTGTGGCCAAATAGAATAACCTTCTCAAGAGACAAGAGCCATCCTGCGAGGGCAGTGTAACACATGGACTGTATGGCTCCAGGAACAGATGGAGCCTCATTTGAATTCCAATATGTCACTTGTTTGTCCCCGATTCTTTACAAAGAGCAGAGGAGGGACCTATGGTGTCCCTCGTCAATGTAGTAAATATGATTATTGAAGAAAAGAAGAGGTGCTGATAATTCTCTCCAGAGTAATCCTGAGCAATCAAAAAATGAGATTACGCTGCCTCTGGTTATGCCCGAGCACACACACTGTTTTTCCCCTGGTCCAGACCAGCTCTGGTTAGATACTGGGTGGAAATAGAAGGAGCCAAAGACAGTGCAGGCCTTCTCATAGATAATTAAGATTGCACTGTGGTTATTTGGAGATAAAATGGCATACGATTTAAGATAAAACTCTGAATTCAGACAGCGCACCCCATCATTTACTGTGCATCCCTTCCTATAGTATCTGGCACACAGGCCTTAATGTGAAATATTAGTTAACACTTATCGAATGCTTTCTCCATGAGTCATAAATAGGTAAGTGTTCACTCATTAGCATTATTCTGCTGTGATTTTCTCATAGAAGTCATGTACAATTTGACGTTTTTCTCATGGGGACCTGGCTGAAGGATGAACACAGAATTTCTAGTTTTTCCTTTTGCTGTCTGTCCTCATTTCTTCCTTCCCCCTTCTGTCCACATTCATCGCAATGCAAAGTTAGGCCCTTAGAAGCCCTCCTTAGTGCCCTTCCTTTCCCTTTCTCCTTCCCCGTTGCCCTGGCAGTGTTGAGGGAGTTGGTGCCTCTGGGAGCCTTTTAGAGAACAAGCCGGTGTTCTCGGGGGGCAGGAGGCAGAGTCTTTACACAGCATTGATGTCAAGCTGCTTTAGTCTATTCTCACACTGCTGTGAAGAACTACCTGAGACTGGGTAATTTATGAAGAAAAGGGATTTAATCGACTCACAGTACAGGAAGCATGGCTGGGGAGGCCTCAGGAAACTTGCAGTCATGGCGGAAGACGAAGGGGAAGCAGACACATCTTTACATGGCTGGAGGAGAGAGTGAAAGGGAGATAGTGCACACTTTTAAATAACCAGATCTCATGATAACTCACTTGCTGTCACGAGAAGAGCAAGGGGGAAATCCACCCCATGGTCTAGTCACCTCCCACCAGCC
Source organism: Rhinopithecus roxellana (assembly GCF_007565055.1). NCBI lineage: Eukaryota > Metazoa > Chordata > Mammalia > Primates > Cercopithecidae > Rhinopithecus > Rhinopithecus roxellana. The sequence goes on from NC_044552.1 coordinate 156,981,176, forward strand.
CCTTCCCCAACATTGGGGATTACAGTATGAGATTTGGGTGGGGACACAGAGCCAAACCATATCACATGCCCACAGCCATAACCCCAGGCAGCTTGGTCTGCCATTGTCATCAACAAGGAGCCGGTGTGGGCAGCAGAATCAGTCATTCCCTTAAGAAACAATGTGTGTGTGTGTGTGTGTGTGTGTGTGTGTGTATGACCACATCTACCAAATGCCTTCCCAGCAACACCTAGTATTTGATTAGATAACTGGGTCTGTACTCTAGCCAGTAGACTCATAAAACTGACCATCACACCAGCCATGTGGTTTGAGCCCTTGAAGTTGGTCTCATTAGCCTGAGCTTTGAATACTGAAAGAATTGTAGGAGGGGGTAGGCATGACAAGAAGATGTGTTGAGATGGTGAACGAATGCCTGCTGAAAACGTTTGCAGTCCTATAGAAAAGCTTTTTTGTATGTTTCTGCAAGTCCGATGCACAGTGTTGCAATGTGCTATTTATGCAGAAAAGACTGAGGCCAATTAATGTGTGTGTGTTTTTAATTCCTCTATAATTACCAAACTAGAATCATTTTAAAACCTGCGTTATTAAGCATTTCTGTTATATCCAGATGTTCTTTAGAATTAATATACGTAATCTGTCCCAAAGGCTTACTGCATCATGAATTTCAACAAGGAAATCTTAGGGCTTCAGAAAAGGAATCAATATCAGCAGTAATTCTGGCATATATTTGAGGAGTTTCTGGAGTTTAAAATATAGAATCTTGGATAATATAAGCAAGATATTCACCCCTTAACAAGCTATGTAATTTTGTCTTTACTCGAAACAACATGTAAGCTCCAGGTCAGTTTCCCTATTAACATTCACGCACTCCGTCAGCATAAAGGAAAAGACAGTCAGACTGCATGTAGTGTTCCCAGCACTCCGTGAAGTTCCTTCTACATGTGAGCTTATTTAAACCTAATAACAACCATGACAGATGAGGAAACCGAGGCACAGCAGGTTAAATAGCATGTCCAAAGTCTCACAAGGTGGGAACAGGATGTAACCCAGCCTGAGCAATTATGTGTCTAAATTCTGCCCTAAAGGTAGTATTTGCCACCTGGTTTATTTTTCTCACTGTCATGGCCATAAGACAGATTTCTCAACCTCAGCTGTGGTAACACTTGGGACTGGATCGTTCTTTGTCATGGGACTGTTCTGTGCATTGTAGGATGTTTAACAGCATCTCGGGCTCCTACCCTTAATTAGTAGCATCCCCCTCTCAAATCGTGACAATGAAAAATGTCTCCAGACATTGACGAATGTCCCAGAGGAGAGGGGATTGTTAAATCACTCTCAGCTGAGAGCCACTTGCCAAAGCATGAAAAATTACTTGAAGATTATATTTAGGTACAAGCAAGAAGTATAATTTAGAGGTTTTTATTCTATTTAGGAAAGAATATAAATATCTTTTGCATATCCACTTTTAATATTGAGAAGAGGAAACACAAAACTCTTCAATAAGCATATTAGTTAGTACAATAAACATGTGTTCTTTATTATGGAATAGTCACGGGAATATAAAACAGAAGAGTGGGAAGAATGACATATGAGAGACTGAAGAAGAGCTGGGAGAAACAGAAATAGAAAATGCATCGTGTCAAAAAGAGAAATTATTAAAATAGAACCAACAGGTTGCCAGCCTGAATTGTCTGGGTAAACCCTATGTGTAGCTTTTCATTGCTATTGACAGTGAGGCCGAGACCACATTTCAGTCAATCAACAGTGGGTATTTATTGATGAGGACATTTCCTCTAGAGTCCAGGTAAGTCATTTCATTTCCAGAACTCCGGCAGGCACTTAACTCCCCTGGGTGCCCTCTGTGGGTGACCTCCCTGGGGCTGGACCAGTGGTCTCCTTCCCAGGCTCTCCTTCTAGCCTCCCACCATTCCACCTGTCCAGTCCTTCTAGGGGCTCCTGCAAGATGACGGCTCTAGGTTAGGAGCTGCAGGGAATGTAAAGATGTCTGGCAAGGAGGCAGAGTGGTTCAGAGAGGAAAACATCAGCCCCAGGAGTAATGCGTACATCGGTCAGTACATTCCTACAGGGCTGAGGTAGGAGGAGAGAGAGCCTGTTGGGTGCATTGGGAACATTTGGGAGTCAGAAGAGGCAGCTATCACTGTGGAAGATTTCCCAGAGGAGGGGCCGACTAGGTTTAGATGTCGAAAATATTTACCGTGACCACATGGAATAACATTTTAAGAAATAAACCTAAGCAGGTGTACTTACTCCATCAATAATCACTTAGAGCAGCATTTCCCAAACTGTTTTATGGAATGCTAGTTCTTTAACATCCCTAGCAGTGCAAGGTCTGGGCTTCCATGCCCTGGCCCCTCTTTGAAAGCACTCACTGTCCATTAGCACATTAAATGTTCAGAGAAGGCCAAAGGGAAAAGCATTGGTTTATCTCGTTTTTTTCCAAATGACCCATCTCCTAAAACACTTGTTAGCATCGGCAAATTAAAGTGTTCCTGGATCCGTTCCATGGAACAAGTTTGGGAAAGTTGTTGGTGTCATTTTCCTGTGAAGCACTCACCTCTTGTGAACTTCTGTTACTACCTCCTCCATTGGACACGGAGTTCTAAGAGGACAGCAACTTTGCCTCATGTTCACAGCTGACTTCCCCAGTGCCTGAAGCAGTTCCGGGCACCCAGTAAGTGCCTAAGTGTTTGCTCAGTGAGCAGGACCTGACGTGACTTTCTTGACCATCCAGTTGACCACTCCTTCCCCTAATTTTTCCTCTCCTTGCTCTTTTTTTTTTTTTTTTTTGAGATAGTCTCGCTCTGTTGCCCAGGCTGGAGTGCAGTGGCACGATCTCGGGTCACTGCAATCTCTACCTCCCAGGTTCAAGAGATTCTCCTGCCTCAGCCTCCCGAGTAGCTGGGACTACAGGTGCAAACCATCACACTCGGCTAATTTTTTATATTTTTGGTAAAGACAGGGTTTCACCATGTTGGCCAGGCTGATCTCGAACTCTTGACCCCAAGCGATCTGCTTGTCTCGGCCTCCCAAAATGCTGAGATTACAGGCATTGAGTCACCGTGCGGAACCCTCTCCTTGCTTCTTAACACATTGGATTGAACTGTGATTCGTAACTCTAGTCTTTACCCTAACTCCGTTGCGTCAGACCTATTAGGGACCCTGCGTAGGACCATGGTCCTACCCCTCGCTGACTTAATCATCCCCAACCCAGGTACTAGGTGTTATTTGATGCGACTTATCTGTTGGGTTTGCCCTGACTGCCGCCTTTTTTCCTTTTCAAACACTTTCATAGTTTCCAGGACACCTTTTCTGCAGATTTCCCTCCAGCCCCCAGTCTCTCCAGTTCCTGGCTTTTTCTTAACATTGCTGTTATTTGGTAAAGCATCAGCACTCAGTGTCTGATGCCTTAACTTACTAGGTCCTATTTCTTTTCTCCTAGAAAGACAGTGCCCTTCAGACGGCAAACCACATCATCCTAGAAAGAGGTCAGGGTTATCTTTCTGGCTTGGGATTGGGTGTCATTAAGCCTCATGAAGTTATGCAAGTCCAAAAGTCCTGGCACCTTCAAGGGCTCTAGAATATCCAGCACATGAATCACAGAGCCTTGCGGGTGTGAGCTGCCTCTGCACACGGTGGGGAGAGCCTGAACAATGTCAGGAAGCTTTGGGAACAGATAGGATTGGAGCAGACCTTGAGAACATTCACATTCAAGACTTGCCCTAATGCTACCGCTAGACAATCAGTCTGCCTGCTGGCCCTGACACCTGCCCCAGAGAGAAGCATAGAGCCATGCCTGTGTGACGAGCCCCGAGGGCATGGCATGCCTCCCTAAGTGTCTCCAGGTTCTCTGCATGTGTAGTTTTGGATCTGAGAGACAGAGAGTGACCTTCGTAGAGTTCTGTCCTCTTCAGAATAGTCAAAGGTGACCGAGGCATGACACAGCCTGATGCAAGGTCTCTTCCTCCTTCTGCAGCTTTGACCACGTGATGAAATTCTGCAATGTTTGCTTTTACTACAGGCATCGTGGACATGCTGAGTGAACTGTTACATGAAGTGTGCACTGGGAAACACTTTGGGCTTTTAAAGATGACTGGCTACGGACAAACTTCTCATTCTGATGATCGTGAAGTTGCTGTATTTCTAGGTGGCTTTAAATCTTGGAATGGTAGGAGCATTCCTTGCAGGGCACGCCATATAATGAATGTTCATTTAAAAGGTGTTTATAACCCGCGCAGTGGTTGTCCTGCAGTGCTTGTCTGCTCTGAATAGTTACTTTTTTTCTCTTATTTTGGGAAGACTGCCACTGGAAAGGAAAAGCAGGACTCTTACCCTGAAAATAGGAGCCAGTTTCTTATCTTGAATTATCCTTCAGCTTGGTTTTTGGTTAAATGAGACATTTGCTTCAAGCTCTGAATTATGCTTCTGGTGTGATTAAATTAAATTGCATTATATTCTTTTGGAGAAAAGAAGAATGTATTTAATTTTTTACTTAATATCAAGATCCCCAGAAAGTCCTCAATAAATACTATTCTTCACAGTTACATTTCTAAACAATTTGAGAAATTAAGCAAGGACTTGGAAGATGGTAGTCAAAACATCTCCTGGGGCAAGTAAGGTGCAGGGAGGCAGGAATTTGTCTAGGGAAGGATCCCTTCTAAGGGAAACTAGAAGTAAGGAAGTTGTTCCTCTTTAAAAGCTAAGTGTATCAGATCATCAGTGGAAACCATTTTATTCATTAATTTCTCAAGTGGTTAAGGAACTCCTGTAATGTGACAGGCACCAAGTCTGATAACTTAAAGATGGACAAAATAAGTTTCCTCTGTCAAGAAACAGTCTTGTGGAGGGCACATGCAAGCACATGCAAACATATACACATACATATGCACATACATGTACACACAAATGCATACACATATGCATGCATATATATATACATGCAAACACACATACATACACATGCACATACACACATGCACACATACACATATAGACACATGCACACACGCACATATACAGACATGCATATACACACATGCATGCACACATTCACACACACACACACTACTCTGCAAAGGAATGGGGACCAGGTTTGGCTGACAGAGGAAACAGGAGTGGCTCATAAAGCGTTGTTATAACATTGCCAAGAAGCATTATCTTTTAGATTAGTGTCGTGCGTTCAAATTACAATGAGAACTACACATGTAATTTTAAATTTTCTGGTAGCCACATTAAGAGATAGGTGAAATTAATTTTAATAATATATCTGATTAACATAATCTGTTCAAAATATTACCATTTCAAAATGTATCCATTATAAAAATTAATGAGATATTTGACATTCTCTTTTTTTGTTGGAAATCTTCAAAACCCAGTGTGTATTTTATGCCTACAGCATATCTCAGTTTGGACTAGTCACATTTCACATGTTCAGCAGCCTCATGTGGCTGGTGGCTAATGGAGTGGACAGCACAGCTGTAGACAATGATTGCATGTATCCTTCTTTTACATACAGGAAAATTATGGCTTAGAAAAGTAAACTACCTTCATCAGAATTGACTTCCATTTTCAACAATATGGCAGCTTAGGTTATTTTGCCTGACCTTTCTTCTAAAAATATTGGATAAAATATATTTTTAAATCTTCTTAAAAGTATCAAAGAGCTGTCAAGATAGTAAGGACATACCAGGCAAAATCTAAGGGAAGACAGTGCAGATAGTCAGGGCACCACAGCGTTGCTGAGGATATACACAAAGTCAGGCAAATCTGATTGTCAGCATTCCAGCAGTGTCAACACAGATGTCAAAGCCCAGTCTGTCTTGGAGTCTAACAGGGATTCTTCCTTCATAAAACTGGAACCGTGAAAGGCTGTAACCTCAATGTAAAGATGAGCCAAAAGGAAGGTTGATCACCCCACAGGTCTAGTGGCCAACAAGGAAGTTTGTATTGGTCTGAGTTGAGCTGAAGATAATAAAAAGTCTCTGAAAAGTGGTGACCAAAGAGCAGCCTGCTTGCAGATTTGCAGTGTGTATTCAAATCACCCAGATGCTCTAGAAATCTCTAACCATAATGTTAGCTTCAGATAGTCTTGGACTGGGCATGTGGCACCTGTCAGAAACAATAAACTGTAAAAATTAACCTAGGAGGTTTTAAAATGAATCAAAGGAACCTGTAGAAATAAGAAACTACTGGATTGAAAAGCTCACCATATAGGTTTAATGTCAGCTTAAACACAGCTGGAAAGACTGTTAGTGAACTGGAAGACACAACAGAAGGAAATATCCAGAATGCAGCAGGGATACAGACATGAAAAAATATTTTTTAACAAACATAGGAAAGAGATTAAGTATGTCTTTCCAGAAAATGGGGATGGGGGGAAGAAAGAGACAGTATTTGAGGAGATAATGGCTCAGAATTTTCTAGAACTGGCAAATAATACTAATCCAAAGATTCAAGAAGCCCAATGAAACCCATGGAAAATAAAAGAAAAAAGCAGTCACACATAGATGCATCATAGTGAAACTGTGGAACACCAAAATATAAAAGACATTAAATGTCACCAGAAGAGAAAAGACAGACCACCTTCCAAAGAGCGACACTCTAAGTCTAACTTCTTCCCAGCAGCAGCAGAAGCCAGAAGATGATGCAATCGTATCTTTAATGTGTGCTGAAAGAAAAATAAGTTCTAAGTCTAGAACTCTACATCCAGCAAAAATAACTTCCAAGAATAATGGCAAAATAAACACATTTTCAGATAAACAGTAATTGTGTTTTTCACCATCATATCCTCACTAAAGAAAATGCTAAAGATAATTATTCAGGAAAAGGAAAAAGCTCTCAGATGGATGGCCTGAGATATGAGAATGAAAGAAGAGAAAAAAAGGTGATATGTGGATAGATATAAATGAACACTGTATAAACAATCAGAAAGTCTTGTGGAGTTAAATTAGAAGGACAATATTAGAACGTTAGGCCAGAATAACATAAAAGACACTAGGAAGGATAAATTGAGATATTTAAAAAATGCATGACTTGCAGCCGGGCACAGTGGCTCACACCTGTAATCCCAGCACTTTGGGATCCTGAGTCGGGCAGATCACCTGAGGTCAGGAGTTTGCGACCAGATTAGCCAACATGGGGGAACCGTGTTTCTACTAAAAATACAAAAATTAGCTGGGTGTGGTGGCAGGCACCTGTAATCCTAGCTACCCAGGAGGCTGAGGCAGGAGAATTGCTTAAACCCGGGAGGCAGAGGTTGCAGTGAGCTGAGATTGTACCACTGCACTCCAGCTTGGGCAACAGAGCAAGTCTCTGTCTCCAAAAAAAAAAAAAGGATAACTTCTAAACTAGTAGACGGAAAAAATGGTTATTGCAAAAGACGGGGAGAAGGAAGAGAGAAGAAAGGCACCTTGGAAACATGAGACAAAAAACAAAAAACAAAAAAAACCCGAAAGCACGAAATAGGACAATCCTTGTAAATCCAAGAACAGTTACACTTCCCTACACACTGCCCAACTCTGGTCTTTACCAGAGGAGAGGAAGGTGAATTTAGAATTGAAAGCACCATTGAAAGAAACACAGTTAAATCACTTGTTCAAGACTGTCAGCTAGAAAATACTGTAGTCAGGAAATCAAACCAGCCTTGGCTTGTTGAGGCAACATTGGCCTCCTTGAAGTTTAGTTTTGTCCATATTATGTGTAACTCTCTTCTGCATCTACATCATGGATTGGTGTAGAGACAGCCTCCCAACTCATGTAATTGGTATCGTACACAATCTTTGTTTTTGGTATTTTAAATGTCAGTCCACAAAAGTCAAACAGCTGCAATTTAACCTTGTACTTTTAATGTAATTAATCAACATCTACAGGACTATGACAGGTAGAAAAAATATGTATACATCTTTAGTCCTGTCTGGTTCTAGTTTCACCCACTTCCAGAGCTGCTGGAAGTGGACAGTGTCCTTCCTTGTGTCTCAGATACTTGGTTCCCCATGATATTCTAATTTTGGGGGCATGGTGGGGCAGGTGGGATTGGCCCCCTTGGTCTGAGTCAGCTTTCAGAATGACATCTCTCAAACTGAATTTGTATGGCGATGGTATAGTTTTCCTGGTTTCATTCAGTTCCTAAGTACCACATTTTAACTCTTTTACATACTTCTTATTCCTAATTTGCAGCACAGCACAGTGGGTTAGAGTGTGGGATGTGAAGTGAGACAGGCCTGAGCTGAGTCTGGGTGTGATATCTGCTGGCTTTGTGATCCTAGGTGTTTATGTTAATTCTGCATTTTGGGTGTTCTCGTCTGTCAAGTATACGCTAACTGCTTTGTTACATATATAATGTTTGTAAAACATTTGTCACTAGGTGTGGCCCATAGTAAGCACTTAATGAATGTTACTGTATTTGGAATCAAATGATTAGCCTTCTCCATGTTATGTTCTTAAGGAGTTAAAAAACCAATGCAGGGTTACCAGGGAGATGTGAACCAAGATTAGCATGGGTCTAACCAATCTGACTTCATGGGAAATCCAGACTGGAAAAAACGTTTTTCTTCTGAACATCTGGATATATTTGTTGGGAAGAAAGAACAAAGTCTGACTATTGTTATAACCTTAGATTACAGTCTATTGGATAAATACATCTAATTACTACCCAAGAACCATAGAATTGACTTTTTAATGATTAATTTATTTCTGCTTGCCTTTATTCTAAAGATGGATATTTTAGATCATATGTAAGTTGTTCCTTTTTCCTTCAGACCTGTCTTGGCATACTGCTTGTCTTTCTTTTCTATTGGCATAATTAGAGAGCGAGATTTGGAATATTCAGAAGTTAAGGTGGAATGAGAATCTTTCTACTCCTTTGATCAATATCTTAAGGTCTAAGGATCGGTTCTTGTTTTTTTTTCTTGGTTTCTTCTGGGTAAAGCTTTCCGTGAGCGCTCTACTGATTGGTCACAGATAGCTAAAACCAGTTGGGAGGTAGAGGGAGAATCAGAAACATAAAATAGTATTTTATGTATTTTCTTTAACCTTTTTTAATGAGAGAGCTATAAAAGGATCAAATCACTCTGCCTTTTAAAAAAATTAATGGGCTATTTTTTAAGACCACTTTTAAGTTTACAGAAAATTTGTGAAGAAAGTACAGATAGTTTCCATATTCTCTCTCTCTCTCTCTCTCTCTCTCTCTCTCTCTCTGTCTTTTCCCTAGCACCAACATTTCCATTAGTCTGGAACCTTTGTGACAATTGATGAACCAATATCGATATTGATACATTATTTTGACCATGCATAATGTCATGTGCCCATGATGGCAATGTCTTGCAGCAGAGTGTCACTGCCCTAAAAATCCCCTGTGTTCGTTATTCATCCCTCCCTTCCCCTGACCCTGGCACTTCTGAGATACATGGCTGCATTTCAGATACAGCTCATCTAAATGACATCAGCTTCCTAAGGTCACCCTGTTTTGTTTTAATTCCTGTGTTTCATAGACTCTAGTCATTGATCGTAAGGTGCATATTTATTATGCATCTCTAAGAAAGGAAAAGAAATGCTCCAATTAAACTAAGGGATGCCATCAATCCTGAGACACACCCTGATTTCAGCGTGTTAAAATGTGAATCAACGGAGCATTTCAGAACTGATGAGGCAACAGACCCTGGGCCTGCACAAAACTCAGTGCTTTCTTGAAAATGAAAACAAATACTCAAAGAACTGCATTTCAGGTTGGCATTCAGCCCTTTTTCGGGTGGAGGAGAGAGCGGTTAGGAGGGCGGTGGGTGAGGAAGGGGCGGGTGGAGACAGGTGGAAGAGGGGCCCGGAGACAGATGCGCAGCTGGCCTGGATCTGCCCTGTGCGGGCGCACAGCACAGACGTAAGTCTGCACCCTCTCAATGGCCTGAGGCAAGTTGCTAAGACTTTCAGAGCCTCAGCTTCTTAATCTGTGCAGAGGAGGGATAGTCCGGACAGGCAACTAAGGTTCTAAGTAAGTGAGTTCCGCAGGTGACGAGCCTCGCTCACTGCCTGGCTACGGTATGTGTACAATACATGTGGGTTCTCTCTTCAACCCAATTCCTCAATGCCTTCCTCCTCTTCCCTGCTCCTCCATCCTGTTCGTGTCCCTTCCCTGGACCCCACCCATTACCTGAGCTGTGACCTCTGGGCACCCTGCTGGTCTTGGCACACTCATTAGACTTCACCACAAGAGCCAGATGGGGAGGAGGCAGGACAGTACGCAGATGGAAAAGCCTCCTAATTCCTGGCCTTGGTCTTCCCAGGGCTGCCAGGCAGTCTGGGTTTAGCAACACCATTGCGTGCCCACTCACCAGCCTCATAGCTTGATTAGATAAAGCTCACCTGGTAGATAAAACCCTGGCAAAATGATTTCGCAGGGATGTTTTAAAGATGGGGATATAAAAGAGGCACAGATTTATTGAAAATTATTAAGATTCTAAGAAACACGTGTTCTGCACATGCACAAGGCCAGCAAAGCAGGAGGACTGAGCCCTCGGCATCAGGGACAGCAGCCCCCGGCACAGGAATTCTGCTTCCCAGAATGGACATGACCTTGGGAAAGCCATCTCTCTTCCATTTGCCATTGGTGAAATGAGATGGCGATGCCGATCTAGCCAGGTGGCTCTCGGGATTCTAGGGAATGATGTTTACGGAATCCCCATTCGACGGCTGCTGGCTGCTCAACCCAGAGGTGCCCTGTTCAGTTCTTCCCCAAGCTGCCCTCCCGGAGCCACGGCCGTGCTTGTTACCATGGTGACGGCTGGGTTCATAAGGACTGGAATCACCAGATTTAACAAATAAAAATTCAGCACACCCAGCTCAATTTAAATTTCATATAAACACAATTTTTTAGTATGTGTCCCAGATACTGCATGCCTCATAATGTCGTTTAGTTATTGCGTGGGACATACTTATGCTAAAAAATAATGTGTAATTTGTCTGAAATTCAAATATAACTGGGTACCTTGTATTTTACCTGGTCATCTTAATAGGGACAGAATATTATGTTGTTGGAAACACTAGTAAGTTTCACTTGAAACAACCGATGTAAGGAGAGGATCTCAGAATTATCTGGTGACCTAATTTATCACAAGTCTGATAGAAAAATACACAATTTATACATAATCCTTAATAATTAAAAGCTGCTCTACTGAAAAATATGGTTTTCTACTAGATAAGAGACAAAATTAAATATCCCGAGGCCTCCTAGGCTGAGATATGGAGGCAATCAATGTATCATGTGAAGAAATTGTGTTTTAAAAAACTACTGGTTTAGAGTCCCTAGCACATTTCTGCCTGTAAAAATTATTTTGGTAATTGTGTCTATTTTAGCATCTTAATTTATCTGTTTCAAAATTAGCATGTACATATATAGCATTTTATTATATATATTTATACATATTAAAACTGCATTTTAATGTATACGTATTTCTCTGCTCTGTGGGTAATGAATTTGGATAATGAAAATAAGCCAAATTATACTTCAATAAGGGAAAGGTGAGGGAAGACATTAATTAGATGAAAATTTAGAGCAGGTATTTATCTTGTGTAGATTTTACAAGTTGCTTTAAATATTCCTAAACAGGTTAGTTATTTTATAATGGTGCTTTCAAAATAGAAGTTGGGCCAGGCACGGTGGCTCACACCCGTAATCCCAGTACTTCGGGAGGCTGAGTTGGGCAGATCACTTGAGGTCAGGAGTTTGAGACCAGCCAGGTGAAACCCTGTCTCTACTAAACATACAAAAAAAATAGCTGGACATGGTGGTGGGCACCTGTAATCCCAGCTACTTGGGAGGCTGAGGCAGGAGAATTTGAATGCGGAAGGTAGAGGTTGCAGTGAGCTGAGATTGCGCCACTGCACCCCATCCAGCCTGAGCGAGAGAGCGAGACCCTCCCTGTCTCAAAAAAAAAAAAAAAAAAAAAAAATTAAGTGGGCTTTAGGACCATACTGTCCTTAACTGATTTTTGCTGTGATTTGGATCCTGGTGAATTTTTCCTTAGCTACACAACTCCAGCTGTCACCCATACGGTCGAATTCCAATATTTGCTGAGACCCATGGTTGGGCAAATCCTGCCTTGCATGCTGTGGGCAGCAACAACCACGAAATGAACAAGACAAGACCCTCCCGCTGGGAAAAGCACACTTTATGGTAGAAGAATACTGAACAAGACAAAACGTGCCTGTAACTAGAATGTGAGAAAGAAAGTACGGAAGGCGGAGAGAGAGGTTCCAAGAACAGGGTGACCAACAATGTCATCCTCACTCACAGTTCTTTTGCAGACTTTCGTCTTCTCTTCTTAGATGTTCACAGCAGTTCTGTGAGTGATATCAGATAAAACTGAAAGCCAGCAAGGTTAAGAAATATGCCGATGTTATTAGTAAATCGTGGAATGGGAATTCAAATTCAGGTCTGACTTCAGAGTCTGAGGCTGTGTCCCTCATGGGGGATTTAGGAGAGTTGAAGAGAGAGAAATTACTCCTAAGGGAGGTGAGGGGGCAGTGGGTGGTCTTATTTGAACTGTAACTTGGAAAACAGAAAAGGCTGGACATCCTTTAGAAAGGAAGGGTCTTTTGGGCCAAGACAAAGAGAACAGCTTGAGCAAGAACCCAGAGCTTGGGGTAGGTATAGAGAATTCTAGGTAGTTCCAGGAACAGCGTTGCAGTTGCTCTGGGATTGAACTCAGGAAGTGCAGTGGGGAAAAGTGGAGGAAGGAGAGGGTGGCCTGGAGTTGGGCTTGCTGGGGAGCCTGCAGTCATCTGGTTGATGGTGTGGAGCCAGCAGAGGCTTCTAACAGGACGAAGTGGCGGCAAGGCATGAGACTGGCATGTGGAGTGGGTGACTTTGGAGGCAGAGAGACCGGGTAGAGGGTCATCAAGGGGCAAGGAGGGCAGCACCGGAGGTGGAAGGGAGGACAGGCGGTGGTGGACAGGGGAAGTGTGGGCGGACGGAACCAGTGACGGCAGCGAGCGGTGGACTGCAGGGGCCGTCGGTGGTGTGCACAGGAACACGAGTTGCTCCAAGTTGAAATTCTTGGAAATGTATCGTGTGGCTGAAAATAGAGGAGCCCTGGGAGACAGTAGGGAGGTGGCAGGGTTTCCCATGGACTGCCTGTACCTCGTTCCAGAGTCTGATCCCCAGCTTTGCAGGCTGAGAAATGTGATTCATCGTCACGTTAGTCAGGCTCTGATTCACACATCTTAAGCATGAGTGTTCCAGGTTAGCCATCAGGAGACTGAGGCATGGGGGTTGGAGCTGCCCATAGCCAGTCAGCCTCCCAAGTAGCTGGGGGCTCGAAGGTCCAGCCTCAGTAGCTTGACTGCCCTTAGCCCAGAGTAGGCAGTGGGACTTTCCTTGGTAACGGGGTGAGGAGAAGATGGAAGATTTCAGGAATTTCTCACTACTCCATGCAGTGAGCAAAGGAGGGGCAGAAAGGGACTCCTTTTACTCTTCGGGAATTTTAGATCTTTTAATCGCTTCAAATATAGTGGTATTGAAATGCAAAGTATTTTCAGATTGTATTTTAATCTTCATCTCTTTCAGAAATTAAAAAAAAAGAAAATCCAGGCATGGCCTTGGTCTACATTTTAGGAGTGAACAGTTTTATGCCATTTTTGTCGTTGCCTCTCTCCCTGCTGCTCCTAGAGAAGAGGTAGCGGTGCCCAAGCCAGGACTGAGAGGTTTCGGGTGATGCCTCTGCTGTGATGAGTCATTGCTTTCTGGACATATTTTCTGTGGAAGAGGCAACTTGTTTCTTGAACATTTTTATTATGAAAAATGTAAAATCTATGTAAGAGTGGAGAGAACAGCATAAGGATTCTCCAAAGTCAAAGAATCTAGATCTTACTTTAAGTATTTCATCCTACTGGCAGGTATCGAGTTGATTGATGAAAATGTAAAAATTGAATTCCAGACATTGTATGTCATGAAATAGCACCCTACATGGTCATGAGATGTGTTTTATAAAGAATCAAGACATCTTGGCCAGGTGTGATGGCTCAGGCCTGGAATTCCAGCACTTTGGGAGGCCTATAGCTCCAGCTACTTTGGGAGGCGGAGGCAGGAGAATCACCTGAGCCCAGGAGGTCAAGCCTGCAGTGAGCTGAGATTGCACGACTGCATGCCAGACTGAGTGACGGAGTGAGACCCTGTCTTAAAAAAAAAAAAAAAAAAAAAAGACATCTTAAAAACATATTCACAATGTCATTATCAAAAGAATATAAATTAATTGTATTCTTAATATAATGTAATACCACCTATATTCAGATTTCTCTAATTGTTTCCAAGCTGTCTTCCTCTTTCTCTCTCTCTTTCTTAGCATTTAGAGTATTTAAATGGGGATTTAAATAGGGCCCATAGCTTGCATTTAGTTTTTATGTCTCTGAACTTCCTCTTAATTTAGAACAGACCCCCACCCCACCCCACCCAACCTCTTTTTTCCTTAATTTGTGAAAAGCCCAGCACTGCCTGGTAGAACCTCCTGTGTTCTGGGTGTGTGAGCGCTCACCGTGAGGATGTTTAACCTACTCCTCCCTCTCGACCTGCCTGTGAACTAGAAGTTACGTATGGGTGCTTGATGCTTTGACAGTTGTCCCAGGAATACTATACATGCCACAGGTACCGTGTTCAGAGAACAAAATCTAAGGGCTGATAGTGTTTATGGATACCAAGCTCTCATCGCTCCTAGGCTTGATGTAGTCAGATTGCTAGTCTTGCCAAATGCCCAGATGGGTGGAAACCTGGCAGGTAAACTGTCCCTGATGACTGACCGAGCACGGGCTGTGAGGAGACGTGCCGCCAGGTGTAGGAGAGGAACAGAGTTGGACCACAGAGCCTGGGAGGAAGCAGGGACAGAGAGGCCAGAGGATGACAAGTGGGAACAGGGGGTCCGGGGCAGGGCCAGGGGAGGCCAGGGCTGCACAGAACGTCGCCAGCACCCACCACTAAGCCAAGGATGACTGATGTGTTCAAACCCAACTGCCAGACTCCTCCATCACCTGCCCCTCTGTCTCCCTCCACACACCTGCCTCTCTCCTATGCTCCTCAATCCAGTTAACAACAAGTCCTTCCCCAGCTATTCAGGACAAAAACCTTAGCCTCACTCCTGAATCCTCCTCTGTCTCTTACACCACGTCGAACCCAACAACAAGTTCCACTGGCTCTACCTGTAGCATATATCCTCCTAAATATGATCCTTTCTCACCATTCCCACCATGCCCACTGAGTCCACCACCCCTCCTGGGCTGACTGCAGTAGCCTGCTTTAACACCTGGCTTCCACCCATATCTTGCTGCACTTCGTTCTCCACACAGCAGCCAAAGTCATGCTCTGAAATGTGTCCCCAGTTCCAGGCACTGGATGTACACCAATGGGCAAAACCAATCCCTTTGTGGCACAGGTTCTAGTAGACCATATTTCAGGTGGATCAAGTCATCCATCACGCGAAACTTCCATTGATTTCCTGTCTCACCAAGAGTAAGAGCCAGACCTCCTTCAGAGGCCCCTTGGCACCCTCTCCTCCCCTTCCTCCTTGCCCACTGAGCTCCACCCTCCGGGCCTCCTTGCTGTCCTTGAATGTGGAAACCCACCCTGCTTTCCCATGTCTCCAGTGAGCCACGAGGCTGGCTCCCCTCTCTCTTAGGTCTCTCCTCGCATACAGGTCATCTGAGAGGCCTTCTAGACCCTGCAAAAGGATCAGCCTCCCCTCCCCTCCCCTCCCTTCCCCTCCCTTCCCCTCCCTCCTCTCTCTTCCCCTCCCTTCCCTTCCCCTCCCTTCCCTTCCTGTCCCTTCCCTTCCCTTCCCCTCTCCTCCCCTCCCCTCTCCTCCCCCCCTCCCCTCCCTTCCCTTCCTTTCCCTTCCCTTCCCCTATCCTCCCTTCCCTTCCCTTCCCCTCCCTTCCCTTCCCTTCCTTTCCCTTCCCCTCCCTTCCCTTCCCTTCCCCCTCCCTTCTCCTTCCTTCCCTTCCCTTCCCCCTCAACTTCCCCTCCCTTCCCTTCCCCTCCCTTCCCCTTCCTTCCCCTCCCTTCCCCTCCCTTCCCTTCCCCTCCCTTCTCCTTCCTTCCCCTCCCTTCCCTCCCTTCCTTTCCCTTCCCCTCCCTTCCCCTCCCTTCCCCTCCCTTCTCCTTCCTTCCCTTCCCTTCCTCCCTCCCTTCCCCTCCCTTCCCTTCCCTCCCTTCCCCTTCCTTCCCCTCCCTTCCCTTCCCTTCCCCTCCCTTCCCTTCCCTTTCCTTCCCCTCCCTTCCCCTCCCTTCCCTTCCACTCCCTTCCCCTCCCTTCCCTTCCCTTCTTCCCTTCCCTTCACCTCCCCTCCCTTCCCTTCCCTTCCTTTCCCTTCCCCTCCCTTCCCTTCCCTTCCCTCTCCTGTCCTCCCCTCCCCTTACCCTCCCTTCCCTTCCCCTCCCCTTCCCTTCCCTTCCCTTCCCTTCCCTTCCCCTCCCCTCCCCTCCCTTCCCCTCCCCTCCGCTCCCCTCCTTTCCCTCCCCTCCGCTCCCCTCCCTTTCCCTCCCCTCCCCTCCCCTTCCCTCCCCTCCCCTCCCCCTCCCTTCCCTTCCCTTCCCTTCCCTTCCCCTCCCTTCCCTCCCCTTCCCCTTCCCTCCCCTTCCCCTTCCCTCCCCTTCCCTTCCCTTCCCTTCCCTTCCCTTCCCTTCCCTTCCCTTCCCCTTCCCTTCCCCTCTCCTCTCTTCCCTTCCCTTTTCCTTCATTCCCTTCCCTTCCCCTCCGTTCCCTTCCCTTCCCCTTCCCTTCTCCTCTCCTCTCTTCCCTTCCCTTTCCCTCCCTTCCCTTCCTTTCCTTTCCCTTCCGTTCTCTCAGAGTGTTTCTCTCTGTCACCCAGGCTGGAGTGCAGTGGCAGGATCTCAGCTCACTGCAGCCTCCACCTCCTGGGTTCAAGCGATTCTGCTGCCTCAACCTCCTGAGTAGCTAGGATTACAGGCATGCGCCACCATGCCCAGCTAATTTTTGTATTTTTATTAGAGACAGGTTTTCACCATGTTGACCAGGCTGGTCTCAAACTCCTGGCCTCAAGTGCTCTGCCTGCCTGGGACTCCCAAAGTGCTGAGATTACAGTTGTGAGCCTCTGCACCTGGCCTCTCACAGCACTTTCTATAGTGATGTGACTGGCTGTGTGTTTATTGGTTGGCCACTAGGATTGTTTTGCTTCCCTGCCACATCCAAGCTCTTGTGCAGCGCTGGGTGTCAGCAGGCTGCACATCAGCACCTGATGGATAAGAAAATGAATGGTTCAGGCCTGGGTCATCAGAAACACATGGTGTTGTGGCTTCATGATCTTGGGCTGCTCTGTGGGAAGGGAGTTTAAAATCTCAATGTCAGGGCACCAGAGTGGCAGTGGTGGCGGGGGCAGGGGGAAGCTCTAGGCCCTTCCTCATCCTCTTCTCCCATTGAGGTGCATTGAGGGTGGGAAGTGCCAGGCCTCTCCCTGCCTCTTGTTATCCTCACTCGAGCCAGTGGCATCCCTTGGCGCTTCCTCTTCTGAAAGCTCCACCTGTGAGCTTTTTATTCCGCCATGGGGTGGGAAGCTGTATCCACTCCTGAAGTTGTCCACTCTGCGTCCATGTGCTGTAATCTCCAGATGTCAGGGCTCTCTCCCAAAAGCAGTGCCCAGTGTCCCTCTCCTGGGTTTTGGAGGCTGTGTCATGGGCAGGGAGTAGCACTGCCCACCTCTCAGGCCTTATTGTACCAGCCGCTGGCTGCCTGCCCTGTTTGGAAGGCTCCAAGAGCCAGGCTGCGCCCAACTGGACGTAGTGCCTGTGGCAGCAGTCCTTTACCCGTGAGCTCCAGAGAGCACTCCAGGCCGAGGTGGTTCCTTCACACCCTGCCAGGGGCACATGTGGCATGGAAATGGGCACCTCAAGGGGCTGGGGTGAGGGGATAGGGTGAGAGGCTGGGATACAGGGCTGGGGTGAGGGGATAGGGTGAGAGGCTGCGGGGGGATAGGGTGAGAGGCTGGGATGCAGGGCTGGGGTGAGGGGATAGGGTGAGAGGCTGGGCCGACGTGCTGGGGCAAGGGGCTGGGCTGTGCTGAGCACTGGTGTCATCAAGAATCTGCTTTGCCCTGCTGCCTGTTCAGAGCAGACAGGTCTGGCTCAAAGACGGGTTGCAGTGCTACTCAAATGTCTTCATTATTTCCCCTCTAAGGAGCCTTTTCAGACACTTTTTTCCCCTAATCATCTCCCATGATGCTTTAATACTGTAGAAGGACTATCATTCATGTGCTGTGGACATATCTGTGCCTTACACATAAAAGAGTAAGATTTTTGTCCACCCCATACTCCCTCCAAGAACCAGATTTTGTCCCCTAGGGGGCAAAATCACCCCCTAATATAATCCTGATGGCTTTCAATAGGTTGACCTTCTTGGACCCTGTGCTTCTAGCCTGAGCGCCATCTGTTGGTGTGGACATGTGAGTGGGAAGAGTAGATGCTTGGGAGATTCTGGGATGGGGCAGGCACAGCTGGGCTCCCAGTTGGTGTCACAGAAAGTGCTGAAATCTGGTTGCGGAGATTGCAGTGAGCCGTGATCGTGCCACTGCACTCCAGCTTGGGCACCAGAGCGAGACTGTCTTAAAAAGTTAAAAATAGGCCCGGTGTGGTGGCTCACGCCTGTAATCCCAGCACTTTGGGAGGCCAAGGCGGGCAGATCACAAGGTCAGGAGACTGAGATCATCCTGGCTAATACGGTGAAACCCCGTCTCTACTAAAAATACAAAAAAAAATTAGCCGGGCGCGGTGGCGGGTGCCTGTAGTCCCAGCTACTCGGGAGGCTGAGGCAGGAGAATGGCGTGAACCCGGGAGGCAGAGCTTGCAGTGAGCCGAGGTTGCGTCACTGCACTCCAGCCTAGGCGACAGAGCGAGACTCCGTCTCAAAAAAAAAAAAAAAAGTTAAAAATAAAATACCAACAAATGTCCACAGGAGCCAAGCTCACTTAGTGTTGGGCAGTTAGGAAGCCCGCCCCCACCCCCACCATGTCTCCATGGCCTGACGCCCAGGGGAGGTTTCCTGGAAGTATGGGTGTGAACTGAGCCTGGAGGGATGGGGAGGCTTAGAAGAGGGGACAGAGTGGGGACAAGGGAGGAAGTGTAAGTGTGGCACAGCTTGGAGCTAGCTGCCTAGTGCACAAAGGGACTGTTTGGCGCCACAATAGAACCTGCAGGTGATGGAGCAGCAGGCAGCCCGTCTCCCTCAGCAATCCCAGACTGCGTTGAGCACTAGGACACAAGAGAAGCACTGGGCTGTTGCGCACTGTTCCCCTTCACGGCGTTACTGGGACCCACTTCACACCTGCATCTAGAACTCTCGGGCTAGAGCTGGGTGGTGCCTTTCTGTTTATTCTGTGCTAATAGTTTCACTTTGTGTTTTTATTAATTTCTATTAATAAAAATTAGACCTCTCACAGAGCTGATGCCCGGTTCCTCAGGATGATGGCTGGAGAGGGTGCCATTATTTTCTTCCTCCATCTTTACAGCTAGGACAGCAGAGGCCTCTCTTCCTTAACTCCCCTTTCTTTTTGTGTATCTACTTCTTTTTCCTATTAGTAACCTCTTAAGCTGAACAGCACAATAGCAAATATAATAAAACCAAGTCTGTTTTGGCTTTATTTATCAGGCACAGAGAGGGTCTGGTGGGTACCTTGTAACTTGACGACCGACCTCCAGGTGAGGGTGTTGTGAGTGTGAAGGCACCGTCCTGTCTCCCAGCCCCCTTGTGATGCCAGGGGAGAGAGCTTGCCCTCCAGCACCGCTACAGGGAAGAATGACACCACATTCAGGTGCCAGAAACTGAGTAGCTTCGCTTCGGCATTTTGGATGCTTCTAAGGATGAGGGCTTTAATTTTTAACCTAAATTATTATCAGTTAAAAGCTAAATGATAAAAGGTTATTATAAATATATAATTATACATACTGTATTTCATAGCAGTCACCTATGTAATTATATAATTGTTAAAGTTGGACAGAGCTAATGATCATAAGGCCATTTCCTAGTGTAACACAGCGTCCATACCTGCAGCTGTGGGAGGTTCTGACTGTTGGCGTGGGCTTGAACAAAGAACTCTGTACTCCTCAGGGCTTCCATCAGCGGCGTTTGGATTGTGAGGTCTTTCCTACAGGGTCTTTGCCTCCCTGTTTTAGTAGAATTCTCCATGGCATTTCTGGAATGGGCTCCAGAGAGGAGCTGGGCCCACCTGGTGGAGCAAGGAGGGAGCAAGAGCCTTGGGGAATGGTGGGGAAGGGGAGCCTAAGACCCCTCTCTACCTGCATCAGGGAAGAGCTTGCCTGGAGGCTTGAAATATTTTTGGAGTCTCCAGGGAGATAGGGACCCCTGGAATCCTGACCAGAATGCAGCCAGGTCTTGCCACTGCTTAGAGAGGAGTAGAGGCTGAGAACAAGGAGGGCTTTGGGAATAGCAGATTCAGGGCTGCCTAGAAGTGGATTCAGGGCATGCTTCATAATTTCTTTCCTGTCTTTCTCTGATTTTAAATTATTTATTTTGTTTTGGAGTCAAATAGCCACATGTAACTTTTGGCTCCCTAAAACTTAACTACTAATAGCCTACAGTTGACTGATAGCCTACAGTGGACTAATAGCCTACAGCTGATGGTTATTACCAGTAACAAACAGTTGATTAACACATATTTTGTATATGTGTTATATCCAGTATTCTTCTAAAGTAAGCTAGAGAAAAGAAAACATGATTAAACAAATCATCAAAAAGAGAAAATGTATGTACTATTCCTAAGTGGAAGTGGATCATCATAGAGGTTTTCATCCTTGTCTTCATGTTGAGTAGGCTGAGGAGGCCAGGAAGAGGGGTTGGTCTTGCTGTCTCAGGGGTGGCAGAGGCAGAAGAAAATCTATGTATAAGTGGACCAATGAAGTATGAACCCGTGTTGTTCAAAGGTCAAATGTAGTAGAAATCAGGAGAAGAAAAATGTACTGGCTGATGCAGGGCATATATTCAGTGCTTTAAATATTTTAGCATCTGCTCTTCACACCAAACCTTTGAGGTGGGCATTTTAATCTTTATGTCCTAGGTAAGGAACTGACCACAGCTCTGCCTGAGATCAAGGTGTGATCGTATACTCTGATCTTCCTATTTCCCTTCTCTAGCCCCCTGCACCACAATCGTCTTTTGTATAATCATGGCTTTTAGTGTCTTCAGCAACCTTAGAGAGTGGTGCTGGGCCCTTGTGTCTGGATTCGGCTCCCAGCCACCCACGTCCTAATTCTGGGGGCGTGGGCTACAACCCACGCATGTTGGAAATGAACTCAGTAAACATTATGCCATCATTTTCCTCTGCCATATTTACAGATAGGACAGCAAGGGCTTCTCTTCCTTAATGTCACTTTCTTTTTGTCTATCTGCTTCTTTTTCCTATTAGTAACCTCTTAAGCTGAACAGCACAATAGCAAATGTAATAAAACCAAATCTGTGCCTCTGAATATACCTTTTTATGGCCCGCTGAGTTTTGTTCTTCAGTTGGCCCCTGAAGTAGCAGGCAATGGTTAAATAGCAGGCAGTGGTTAAATAGCAGGCAGTGGTTAAATAGCAGGCAATGGTTAAATAGCAGGCAGCGGTTAAATAGCAGGCAGCGGTTAAATAGCAGGCAGCGGTTAAATAGCAGGCAGTGGTTAAATAGCAGGCAATGATTTGGGACTTCGCAGAGGTCACCTACTGTGCTTTGCACCCTCTCCAGTCATCACCCTGAGGAACTGGGCACCAGCTCTGTGAGGTTTCCAGGTGGGGTTTGTAGAACAGGCAGCAGCAACTGGTCGGAGCCAGATGTGGCTGGAAGAGCAGAATCTGAGTGTGACTGCTTTGTAGAGAGACAGCATTCACTGAGCCCTCAGGGAGCAGCACAGTCAAAATAACATCTGCAAAATTTGGCAAACTGAAATTTTAAAAATATGACAAAAGTGATCAACCATGGCAAGGTGGCCGAATAGGAACAGCTCCAGTCTACAGATGCCAGCCTGAGTGATGCAGAAGACGAGTGATTTCTGCATTTCCAGCTGAGGTACCGGGTTCATCTCACTGGGGCTTGTCAGACAGTGGGTGCAGCCCATGTAAGTGTGAGCCGAAGCAGGGCGGGGCATCACCTCACCTGGGAAGTGCAAGGGGCCGGGGAATTCCCTTTCCTAGCCAAGGGAAGCCGTAATAGATGGTACCTGGAAAATTGGGACACTCCCACCCTAATACTGCACTTTTCCAACGGTCTTAGCAAACGGCACACCAGGAGATTATATCCTGTGCCTGGCTCAGAGGGTCCCACACCCACTGAGCCTTGCTCACTGGGAGCACAGCAGTCTGAGATCCAACTGCAAGGTGGCAGTGAGGCTGGGGGAGGGGCGTCCACCATTGCTGAGGCTTGACTAGGTAAACAAAGCAGCCTGGAAGCTGGAACTGGGTGGAGCCCACCACAGCTCAAGGAGGCCTGCCTGCCTTTGTAGACTCCACCTCTGGGGCAGGGCATAGCTGAACAAAAGGCAGCAGAAACTTCTGCAGACTTAAACGTCCCTGTCTGACAGCTTTGAAGAGAGTAGTGGTTCTCCCAGCACGGAGTTTGAGATCTGAGAATTGACACACTGCCTCCTCAAGTGGGTCCCTGACCCCTGAGTAGCCTAACTGGAAGACACCTCCCAGTAGGGGCCATCTGACACCTCTTACAGGCAGGTCCCCTCTGAGACGAAGCTTTCAGAGGAAGGATCAGGCAGCAACATTTGCTGTTCTGCAGCATTTGCTGTTCTGCAGCCTGCACTGGTGATACCCAGGCAAACAGGGACTGGAGGGGACCTCCAGCAGACTCCAACAGACCTGCAGCCGAGGCTCCTGACTGTTAGAAGGAAAACTAACTAACAAAAAGGACATCCACACCAAACCCCATCTGCATCACCATCATCAAAGACCAAAAGTAGGTAAAACCACAAAGATGGGGAGAAACCAGAGCAGAAAAGCTGAAAATTCTAAAAATCAGAGCAGCTCTTCTCCTCCAAAGGAACACAGCTCTTCACCAGCAATGGAACAAAACTGGACGGAGAATGACTTTGACGAGTTGAGAGAAGAAGACTTCAGATGATTGGCAATAACAAACTTCTCTGAGCTAAAGGAGGATGTTCGAACCCATCGCAAAGAAGCTAAAAACCTTGAAAAAAGATTAGACGAATGGCTGACTGGAATAAACAGCATAGAGAAGACCTTAAATGACATGATGGAGCTGAAAACCATGGCACAAGAACTACATGACGTATGCACAAGCTTCAGTAGCCGATTCGATCAAGTGGAAGAAAGGGTATCAGTGATTGAAGATCAAATGAATGAAATGAAGTGAGAAGAAAAGTTCAGAGAAAAAAAGAGTAAAAAGAAGGTTTTTCAGTTTCCATGTACCCAGTCCTGAATGACTACTGGGTACATAACAAAATGAAGACAGAAATAAAGATATTCTTTGAAACCAATGAGAACAAAGACACAACATACCAGAATCTCTGGACACATTTGAAGCAGTGTGTAGAGGGAAATTTATAGCACTGAATGCCCACAAGAGAAAGCAGGAAAGATCTAAAACTGACACCCTAGCATCACAATTAAAAGAACTAGAGAAGCAAGAGCAAACACATTCAAAGGCTAGCAGAAGGCAAGAAATAACTAAGATCACAGCAGAACTGAAGGAGATAGAGACACAAAAAGCTCTTCAAAAAATCAGTGAATCCAAGAGCTGGTTTTTTTGAAAAGATCAACAAAATTGATAGACTGCTAGCAAGACTAATAAAGAAGGAAGGAGAGAAGAATCAAACAGACGCAATAAAAAATGATAAAGGGGATATCACCACTGATCCCACAGAAATACAAACTACCATCAGAGAATACTATAAATACCTCTATGCAAATAAACTAGAAAATCTAGAAGAAATGAATAAATTCCTGGACACATACACCCTCCCAAGACTAAACCAGGAAGAAGATGAATCCCTGAATAGACCAATAACAGGCTCTGAAATTGAGGCAATAATTAATGGTCTACCAACCAAAAAAAGTCCAGGACCAGACAGATTCACAGCCGAATTCTACCAGAGGTACAAAGAGGAGCTGGTACCATTCCTTCTGAAACGATTACAATAAATAGAAAAAGAGAGAATCCTCCCTAACTCATTTTATGTGGCCAGCATCACTGTGATACCAAAGCCTGGCAGAGACACAACAAAAAAAGAGAATTTTAGACCAATATCCTTGAATATCGATGCAAAAATCCTAAATAAAATACTGGCAAACCAAATCCAGCAGCAATCAAAAAGCTTATCCACCACGATCAAGTTGGCTTCATCCGTAGGATGCAAGACTGGTTCAACATGTGCAAATCAATAAACGTAATCCAGCATATAAGCAGAACCAAAGACAAGAACCACATGATTATCTCAATAGATGCAGAAAAGGCCTTCAACAAAAGTCAACAGCATTCATGCTAAAAACTCTCAATAAACTAGGTATTGATGGGATGTATATCAAACTAATAAGAGTTATTTATTTTTGACAAACCCATAGCCAATATCATAATGGTCAAAAACTGGAAGCATTCCCTTTGAAAACTGGCACAAGACAGGGATGCCGTCTCTCACCACTCCTATTCAACATAGTGTTGGAAGTTCTGGCCAGGGCAATCAGGCAAGAGAAAGAAATAAAGCGTATTCAGTTAGGAAAAGAGGAAGTCAAATTGTCCCTCTTTGCAGATGACATGATTGTATATTTAGAAAACCCCATCATCTCAGCCCGAAATCTCCTTAAGCTGATAAGCAACTTCAGCAAAGTCTCAGGATACAAAATCAATGTGCGAAAATCACAAGCATTCCTTTACACCAATAACAGACAAACAGAGAGCCAAATCATGAGGGAACTCCCAAATCATGAGTGAGCAATTGCTTCAAAGAGAATGAAATACCTAGGAATCCAACTTATAAGGGACCTCTTCAAGGAGAACTACAAACTTCTGCTCAACAAAATAAAAGAGGACACAAACAAATGGAAGAACATACCATGCTCATGGATAGGAAGCATCAATACCATGAAAATGGCCATACTGCCCAAGGTAATTTATAGATTAAATGCCATCCTCATCAAGCTACCAGTGACTTTCTTCACAGAATTGGAAAAACCTACTTTAAAGTTCATATGGAACCAAAAAAGAACCCAAATTGCCAAGACAATCCTAAGCCAAAAGAACAAAGCTGGAGGCTGACTTCAAACTATACTACAAGGCTACAGTAACCAAAACAGCATGGTACTGGTACCAAAACAGAGATATAGACCAATGGAACAGAACAGAGCCCTCAGAAATAATACCACACATCTACAATCATCTGATCTTTGACAAACCTGACAAAAACAAGGAATGGGGAAAGGATTCCCTATTGAATAAATGGTGCTGGGAAAACTGGCTAGCCATATGTAGAAAGGTGAAACTGGATCCCTTCCTTACACCTTATACAAAAATTAATTCAAGATGGATTAAAGACTTAAATGTTAGACTTAAAACCATAAAAACCCTAGAAGAAAACCTAGGCAATACCATTCAGGACATAGGCATGGGCAAGGACTTCATGACTAAAACACCAAAAGCAATGGCAACAAAAGCCAAAATTGACAAATGGGATCTAATTAAACTAAAGAACTTCTGCACAGCAAAAGAAACTACCATCAGAGTAAACAGGCAACCTGCAGAATAGGAGAAAAATTTTACAATCTACCCATCTGACAAAGGGCTAATATCCAGAATCTACAAAGAATTTAGACAAATATACAAGAAAAAAATCAAATAACCACATCAAAAAGTGGGCAAAAGATATGAATACACACTTCTCAAAAGAAAACATTTATGCAGCCAACAGACACATGAAAAAATGCTCAACACCACTGGCCATCAGAGAAATGCAAATCAAAACCACAATGCGATACCATCTCACACCACTTAGAATGGCGATCATTAAAAAGTCAGGAAACAACAGGTGCTGGAGAGGATGTGGAGAAATAGGAACACTTTTACACTGTTGGTGGGACTGTAAACTAGTTCAACCATTGTGGAAGACAGTGTGGCAATTCCTCAAGGATCTAGAACTAGAATACCATTTGACCCAGCCATCCCATTACTGGGTATATACCCAAAGGATTAAAAATCATGCTGCTATAAAGACACATGCACACATATATTTATTGCAGCACTATTCACAATAGCAAAGACTTGGAACCAACCCAAATGTCCATCAGTGACAGACTGGATTAAGAAAATGTGGCACATATACACCATGGAATACTACGCAGCCATGAAAAAGGATGAGTTCATCTCCTTTGTAGGTATGTGGCTGAAGCTGTAAACCATCATTCTGAGCAAACTATCGCAAGGACAGAAAACCAAACACCTCATGTTCTCACTCATAGGTGGGAATTGAACAATGAGATCACTTGGACACAGGGTGGGGAACATCACACATCAGGGCCTGTCAGGGTAGGGGGAGTGGGGAGCGGGGAGGGATAGCGTTAGGAGATACACCTAATGTAAATGATGAGTTGATGGGTGCAGCACACCAACATGGCACATCTATACATATGTAACAAACCTGCATGTTGTGCACATGTACCCTAGAACTTAAAGTATAATAATAATAAAAAATAATAAAAATAATAAAAATATGACAAAAGTTTCAAAAATTGCCATATGATATTGAAGAAGCCCTGGCTGCATGTCTGCGGGTGGCAGGCTTCCCTTTCTGTCCTGTGGCCTTTCTGTCCAGCTGGCCTTTCCCAGGTGGCTGTCCTGGCTAGGGACAGGCTTCCTTGGTGGCCCTGGCTCCCTGGGATTCCCTGCAGTGTGTGCACCTTGGGATGCCCTCTACACACTGCAGTGAGTCCCACAGTCTGTGTGTACCTCAGATCTGGATGGGGTGCCCCCTGTGCTTGGCAGGTGTGGAGGTCACTGCCCTGAGTGGATGTGTCCGTGGTTGGGCCATGCATTTCACTCACCCTAAAGGGCAAGACTCAGAATCTCCAGATCCTGGGATCTCTGCTGACCATGTCCTTCCTCCTTGCACTTCTCCCACAGAGGGTTCCTCTTAGTGCATGTCATTTACAGTTTCTGGGCTTTTCTGTAGGAGGTCATAAGCCCTTCCCTCTTTCCTCTTCTCCTGCTTTCATTGTGATTTGATGCATTGTTTTCATTCCCAGATATACTATGTTTCAATTAACTACCAAATGGCTCCAATTCTTATTAAGTTAAAGCCTTGGTTGCTTTTTCTGGTTCTTTAATGTGTGTTAGTTTGGATGCCTAGACAAGAAGGTAAATGTTTCAGGGTTGCTGTGTTCTGAATGTGTTCCCCAGAGTTCATGTGTTGGAAACTTTTTTATTATTTTTATTTTTTTTATTTTTTGTTTTTGAGACAGAGTCTTGCTGTGTCGCCCAGGCTGGAGTGCAATGGCGTGATCTTGGCTCACTGCAAGCTCTGCCTCCCGGGTTCACGTCATTCTCCTGCCTCAGCCTCCTGAGTAGCTGGGACTAAAGGCGACTGCCACCACGCCTGGCTAATTTTTTTTTTTTTTTTTTTTTTTTTTAATAGAGATGGGGTTTCACTGTGTTAACCAAGATGGTCTCGATCTTCTGACCTTGTGATCCGCCCACCTTGGCCTTCCAAAGTGCTGGGATTACAGGAGTGAGCCACCATGCCCAGCCAGAAACTTAATTCCCAATGAAACAATGTTGAGATGAGGGGCGTTTAAGAGGTGGTTAGGTCATGAGGGCTTTGCCCTTGTTAATGCCGTTATTGCAGGAGTGGATCAGTTATTCAGAGAGTGGGTTCCTGCTAAGAGGATGAGTTCAGTTCCTTTCCCTTATTTCTCTCACTTGAGTACATGCTTGCTTGCCCTTCTGCCTTCTGCCTTCCCCTATGGGATGACACAGCAAGAAGGACCATGCCAGATGCAGCCCTCTTGACCTTGGACTTCCCAGCCTCCAGAACTATAAGAAATAAATCTCTGTTCTTTATAAATTACCCAGTCTCAACTATTCTGTTACAGCAGCATAAAATGGACTAAGACAAAGAGCAAATACCTTATCTTTGCTTCTCTTAGATTTACCCAGGTAGGGCTCCTGGCATTGTAATGCTAGTTGCAGGATTGCCACCTGAAACTCTCAACAAGTGATTTTCCCTTAACTAAACAACAGAAAGTCCTGCTTTCTTACAGTCCTCTCTGCTGTGCAGCACCTGCTGATAGCGCCTGGTCAGGATGGATTGCCCAGGTGCCCACTGGTAACTTTCTAAGTTAAATTGGAGGTTCTAAATAATATGTCCTTTGAAAGAAAGTGACACTGCCCTTTCCATGGAGTGAGCGTACAGGGACAGAATCTTGTGCGAAGAGAACGAGGCAGAGAATTCCAAGATCTGCAGCTACTGAACTGATGGTGAAAGTGGAAGGACAGGCTGAACGTGCTTGAAATGCTGCATGCCCTGAGCCCTGAGCAGTTAGAAAGCCCTGGCATTTGATGCATGATGGTAAAAAGAGGCGTCTAATTTGAGTGACAGACATCCCACCTCAAATGGAAGCAGTTCCTGTAGGGCTCTTCAGCACGAGAAGGGGCTGCTATGAGAATGGGCTAAAACTTGCATGAGTTCTTTTGCATCTGGCATTGATGGTGTGGATGTCCTGCAGAAGCTGGGAACTTCATCACAGAGCAAAACACAAGCACCTGGCCTGGGATTCAGAGAAGCTGGTGGGGGATCCAGGGGAAGGAGGAGAAGTAGCAGGCCTAGCTGCTGCTTTGCACTGAAGACATGAATCAGCAGATCAGCAAAAACATGCATGACCTACAGAACGGTGCTATTTCCTTTCCACCTTCCAAACCTCCCAAGAGTGTCTCTTATGCCCCCTAACCAGAAATATACAAGAAAGGGAGGTCTGGGAAATGTAGTCCAGGCCAGCTTAATCAACACATCCCAAAGCTATTTAGAGGAATTTTATATTTTCTTGTACATACTTCTGGGTTGTTTGAATCATTTTACAATGTGACTGTATAAATGTGTTTCTGTGAATTAAAAAAAAAGTGAAATCATTTGATTAAAAAAAAAAAATACAGGGGCCAGGCGTGGTGGCTCATGCCTGTAATCCCAGCACTTTGGGAGGCCAAGGTGGAAGGATTGCTTGAGCCCAGGAGGTTGAGGCTGCGGTGAGCTATGCATGATTGGGCCACTGCACTCAAGCCTGGGTGACAGAGTGACACACCAGCTCAAAAAAAAAAAGAAAGGAAAAAAGAAAGAAGGGAAATAAAACTCTTCTATCCAATGAGGTTCAGAGTTTAGTTGTCTAGTGAACAGCCCACTGAGATGAGTGGGAAATTTGGTCTTCCCCCACCTGGTGCCAGCACCGTCCCGTCTCACTGTGCTGATGTAGTCACTCCCTAGCTCGCCTCCCTATTCCAGTCTGTTCCTGTTTCAGTCAGAGTGATTTTTTTTCAAATGCAAATTGGATGTTAGTGTGTGTCTATTTAAATTGGATGTTGGTGTGTGTGCTCCAGTGGTTTTTATATTGCCTTTAGAATGAAATCATAAATCATAACTCTTTACTCTGGTAACCCGGAAATCTCTGTGATGCTCTTTCTCTGGGTTTCTCTCCATCTGCCTCTGTCTCTTCCCCACCCTTCCTGTCCCCTTCAGGGGTCACAGAGCCTTTGTGTGTGATAAAATTATCATGCATATAATAGTAATTAAAAAGCTGTCCATTTATGGATTACCTACTATGCCCAATGTCGTGCTAGGTGCCTTGAGTCCATGCTGTTATTTAATATCCACAGCCTCTCTAACGCGTTTACCTGTCCCTATTTTACAGAGAAGGGGGACACTGAGAAGCATGCCCGAGGTCTCACGAGTAGTAAGTGGCTCCACCAGGATCGGAGCCCGGATATGTCTGACTCCCAAATCCATGAGGACAATATTCAGCAGCCATCCTATTAGCAGGCCTTTCTCCTTTCCCTGTCACGTTGTTCTGCGGTTGTGTACCTGTCTTTTCCCTGGGCAGTAGGCTGGAGGGGGGCCAGGATCTGATCTGAATGTTTGCTCATCTCCTGAACCTCGCAGAGTGCTTGCGCACATTAGGTAATCACGTGGCATTTGTCGAAAGCATCCGTGTGCCAGGCACTTGCTGAGTCTTGGAGTCGAGGCTAAGGTCGGGGTGGACCAAACGGTACAGTTACTGTCTCGTGGTGCCTGTGCTCTGTAGTAGAGGAGATAGCCTCATGCTGTAGTTACAGCTGTGGTAGGGCTATGGAGGGTGCTGGGGAACATGTGAGTGGGGTAGGGGGCAGTGAGAGTGGCCTTGGGCAGGAACCACAGAGAGGCATTTGGCCTGTGACACAGGAAATGGGAGTCTCTTGGAAGCATCAGCTTTGTCTCCCTGACTCCCTGTGGAGTTGTGCTTTGGCGTTTGTCTGTGCTCCTTGGCCAGTAATGGAATAGATTGATCCTTCCCATCCTTGCGCTTAGAAAAACTCAGCCCAGCACTACAGCCATCTTTGTACCCCATGGTAACAAATTGTCCCTCCGTCCCTTTGTCAGGCTGCCCTGCCCGGCTGCATATTGTTACCCTAGCCCCCCTCCCCACTCCTGCCCCCACAACCAACTCCCAGGACGCGTCACTATTCCTTGACTTGTGCTTCTGGCTCCACCAATGCCGTGGCCTGGTGGAACAACTGAATGGGAGCTTGATATTTTCTCAGTTCCTATAAATAGGTAGACACTTTTTATTGTTCACTTCTGGAGAAGGAAGGGGAGTAGTTTTATTCATTTTTAAGGAGACTGATAGCTTCAGTTTGCTGGGAACTTACAATGTGCTGTACACTGAGCACACTATGTGTTATGCGCTTTATGCTCACAAAACGCTTTGGGGCAACCCCATTCCAAAGATTGAGACGCTGTGGTGTTATGAGGTGAATTTGTCTGAAGTCCCACAGCGCTCACTGCATAAAAACTGAACTGTGATGCCTTCTAGAGGGCTCTAGTGTTCCCCATCAAGCCTCTAGCCTCCAACCTGGAGGAGAAAAGTTTCCAATGACAGCCACTTGAGCTACGATACTAGGCTTACCGTTGGAGTGAAGGCCAAATGCACCTGCCTGTAGGGTAGGGATGGGGTGGGGAGGGAATGGGTCCTCTGCTGCATGTATGTTTCACCAACTGGTGATTAAAAAAGGGGGGCACATGGCCCAGCACGGTGGCTCACGCCTGTAATCCCAGCACTTTGGGAGGCTGAGGTGGGAGGATTGCTTGAAACCCAGGAGTCTACCCAGTAGGCAGCATGGCAAAACTGCATCTCTACAAAAAATACAAAACAAAATTAGCTGGGCCTGGTGGAGCACACCTGTAGTCCCAGCTACTCAGGAGGCTGAGGTAGGAGGATCACTTGAGCCTGGGAGGTTGAGGCTGCAGTGACCTGTGATCACACTACCACACTCCAGCCTGGGTGACAGAGCAAGACCCCGTCTCAAAAAAAAAAAAAAAAAAAAAAAAAAAAACGGGGGAGGCACAACCCTCGCAGAGCACTCAGGCGCCCACCCCCTACTGAACATCATCAACTGTAAGAGCCCATTTCGAAGTCCGTCACCCACATTCAGCTGTTTTTCTGGAAAATTTCTACCATAGAGGCTTTTCCTGAGCCTGCCAGATTGAGAATAGGTCCCTGGGATGGGAGGCATCACTGAAGAAGAAACTGCAAGTGGTCGTCATTGCCTGAAAACAGAATCTGTTTCTTTTCACAAGCACCTACAAAGACTATTTTGATGGTTCTCTTCAGACCAGTCGTGGGCTGACTCTCACTCCCTCTGCCCTGCAGGTGGGACTCCTGCGGCTGGATCTACCGTTCTCCATTCTTTCCCTGCCCTCAAGTGTCAGAAATGGGAGAGGAAAGTTGGGTATTTAATATTCTTTGATGGAGTTTCCCAGTTAGTGATTTTCCAGGATATTAAGAATTCTGTGCCTCATCTCACGCTGCCTTTCAGAGTTCTATAAACACAAGGGTGTGAATTCTTGACGGATTCTGGCTTTCTGATTTATTTTCCCCCAAGGTACTGAATCAAGGAATGTAAGTCATTTACCTTCTCCAGGCATCCTCCTCTTCTTCCCTGGAGAATGCTGTGAAGTCTTTCTCGTTTTTCCTTCCACTCTGAACCCTTTCAAGGACCAAGGTCTGTGCTGCAGTGATCCAGAACTTTGCCCCTAGAAGTTGCTTTCTCCCCTAGCTGGGAGGGCAGAGCCCTGCTTTCAGTAGGGCTCCCAGGACAAGGCTGTGTGTAGTAAACGTCTGTCTGTTGTGGTTTGTTCCAGAGCTGGTGATGCTGCTGGAGTGGTGGTCGGGCACGGAATGCACCATCTTCACGGACCCGCGCGCCTACCCCAAGTATGGGAAGGAAAATGCCATCGTGGTTCTCAACCACAAGTTTGAAATTGACTTTCTCTGTGGCTGGAGCCTGTCCGAACGCTTTGGGCTCTTAGGGGTAAGTCGGAAGTACATTCATCCCTGCTTCACACATTTCTGTGGTTCAGCCCCACCACTTGTCCTTTTGCTCCTTGTCATTCAGAACTTGCAGAAGAATCAACAGAGTTTCTACTTGATGAAATGGTCCTAATAAACTGCTTTTTATTCTTGCTTGGAGTCAGGCTTAACAGCTTCTTATGGGCAATCATAGGAGGTACTCGACAATTGCTACCTGCCAGCCATTTTACATGCGATTGATTTATTTAATCCTTACAGCAACATGAATAGATGATGTGCCACACTCCATTTTTTAAAAACTAAGTCATATAGAGCTTAGTATTCGGCTCAGAGCCACACAACTGTAATTAGATTTGGATTTCACTCCCATCCATAATTCTTCATTCCATGCTCTGCTGCCTCCTTGGCTAACAGGCAGACATCACCTCTGCATTTTGATCCTTGAAGGCTTAAGAACTTTGAGTCCCTAAGTGAGGGAGTGAACTGCAAAATTCAGAATTATTCTGAAATTCTGTTTTTTTCCCCGACTAGTTTGACTTCTTGCACGTAGCTTGCGTGCCTTTGGAACAGGGTCTCTTCAGTTGGCTTTTGTCATCTGTAACACACTGCAGCGTGTAGCGGTTGAGCCTGTGTCACGTAGCTGTATCAAAGCCATCTGCGGCTCTCAGCTATTCCAGTAGGAATCACCGTGTCCATTGGTCCGGGGCCAGGAGAGGTCCTAAGAGTTTGCTCCAGAACTTGGAGATAAGGTTTTGCACCTGGGAACAATGCCCTGTAGATAGATAAGGGGGCTGCTGAATCATCTTGTTTTTTGGTATCCCCTGAAGACAAAATCGTGGTGTTTAGAATATAGAAGATTCGATATAGGGGCTATGAGGCCATGGAGGACACAGTGGACTAGAAGGTTCAGTGGGTCTGGTTCCTGGAGGTAGATGAAGAGAGCCTCCTGGCCACTGCTTCTCCTTTTGTTTTCCTATTTATTCTCCCAGGGCTAACTTGATATCTGCTTGTGTGTACACGTGTGTGTGTGTGTGTGTGTGTGTGCGTGTGCGTGCGCGCGCAAATATATTTCTAGGAACAAGAGCAAGCATTCTAGTAACTACCATTCTCTGAGAACTTGGGCAGAGATCTGAGTTACAGCTCTGTGGATTTATTCTCTCTGACGAGAGATCACCCCTTAGAATGTCATGGTCCTAACCCCGTCATGGATCCCAGGGGTGAATGGCAGGGTTCTTCTCCCGCCCGGGAGGAAGGGTATGGGGTGCCGGTGTGTCTTGACTGTCAGGTCACCTGTCTTACCAGCTTTACAGCTAGGCTTTCTGAGATGCCAGCGTTTCCTAGAATTCAAACGGTAGTTTAGAGGCAGCTGGTGATCTTCCAGGCTTTGTAAGTACCTTCTGGTAGTGTTCATGCTTAGAATGTGGAAACATTCATAATTCGTGGACCAGGAGTCTCTGAGGTACGACAGAAAGCCTGTTGAACTTGGGGGTGCCTTCCAATTGCTGCTTGCCCCTTGGTGGTGTTACGCCCACGAGCTCACTCCATGTGCTGTTCACTTTATTTCTGTAATTTCTTATTCTTAGGATATTATTATCCACATTTTATAAATAAATCCCCAGAGCCTCAGTTTGGCTGAGTGATTGGCCTGAGGACAATAGCTCCTACGTCTGCTTTCAAAGCTTCTGCTCTTTCCCCTGGAAGATGTTGGGGGCACAAAAGTAGGGGCCCTGGGGCCTAAGACCTGCTCCAGAAACAGGGCCCTGACCATCCTAAAACGACCGAGGCCAGCTGCAGTCAGGACCAGGTTTTTAACACCTTCCTGGCTTGTGATGTGCGAAGACCTCATTCTGAGGGGGGTGAGTCACCCGCACCTTCCTGGGGTTGGGGATGGCGTTGCAGGAGCTGGCAGAGCAGGGCCATGCGCAGAGATGCTGAGCAGCACCCAGATGCCCAGCACTAGCAGGCACAGGGACAGGCACAGATGAGGGAGAAGGTGAGCCCCACAACACATGCAGGGAGGGACCCAGGCCCAGAGAGGGGACATAGCCCAGAGACAGGAAGAGACTTTCATGGAGTGGGAATTGAATCTCAGCACCATTTAGGGTTTTACTCCCAAAGGCTTCTGAATCCGTGATCACTTTACAACTCTGGGCATAAGGGTGGAAGCGCTGATGCCGGAAAGCAAGTCAACAGCGCGCCCATCCCACCTGCAGCCTGGGGACCACACCTTTCCACCCTTCATTTCGTCAGTGATACTGTATTTATAGGACTTCACTCATTACTATCAACACCCAAACAACTAATGCTGTGTGTCAGGGGGTCTGCGCCCTGCCACTGATGGTGGAAACTATGCTTAGGATTAGAGTCTTTGGGGGCTCCACTTACAGGTGAAATAGGCAGGTCTGGGAGCCTGGGGCCAGGGCAATGCCTCTTCTGTTCTCGCTGGAAGTTTGGGAGCCTTGCTCAGTGGGGGCCTTGGGGTTTCTGGATTCTTGCTAAAATGCTTCCTTAAGCCCTGAGTCCTCTCTTCTCCAAACACCACAGAAACAGCCAGTGCCATTGCTGTGCACATTCTCACAAAGCAAGGTGCTACACAGAGCAGGCACCAGGAGAGGACAGAGTGGGGCAGGCACATGGCAGGCGCTGGCCAGGGCGGATGGGAGTTGCCAGCCTGTACCCTCCCAGGGAACCCCCTCCCCACATCACAGGGAACACCTTTTCCAGCTACTGGAGAGCTGTGGCCCAGGTGGACACGTGATGGTGGGTTAGATGGCTGGTTGTCATCTCTGCCACCCTGGAAGGGGTAGGAACAGCATTGCGTTATAATCATTGTTCAGCAGCGTCTTTTGTCTTCAATGACCTTCAGAAAAAAAAGAAAAAAGAAAAACCTCATTCATCTCTCTGTTTTTTCTTAAATAATACATGATGTTGAGATCCTTCTGGAGTCTGTGGAATTTGCTTTTTAAAGAAGAAAGGAACAGAAGAAGGTTCCTGGCCAGGCATATTTCATCCTCACCTACCATAGCCCAAGAGGAAATGAGTTTAAATTGAAGTCAATGAAATTTGCAGAAATTCGTGAAAGTGGCATTTTAAAATGTAAAATTGTTCTTTTGGGGGAAAGTAACGGAATTGTCTTTTTAACAAAGAGGCTTTCAACCTTTTAAATGTAGTCAAGATCCCATGTGGCCACTGCTCACTGCAGTGCCTGTCCCCAGAGGCTCTGGTTCTCCTGGGAGCCGGCGCTTCCTGGCATGTGCCAGGGCTCTGAAGGCTTTGGTTGATCTTGGAGTCACACGCTGAACCTTTCCTCCCTGGAGATGAGAGTGACACGCAGTCAGCTGGGGCACAGGTCACGAAGGTGCCTGACAAACCGTGGTGTGCAAGCGCAGGTCAGGTTCCTGAGGCTTTACGTCCCCGTTTGCTTATTGTTTTCCCTTAGCAGGCCCCGGCTGGTTACATAAGAGCATGATCGTTCAGTCTCTGGGCAGCGCCAGGCCCTGGCAAGCAGGCCATGAGCGGTAGCTATTATTATATTAGCAATATTTATCTGCCAGGCCAACTGAGATATTTGTCTTCAGATGCTTAAAGAAGCCATGTGGGTTAGTTATCCATGGCAGCGTGATGAGACCCAAAACACAGCGGCTTAAAACAACAAGTGTGTCATAAAGATCCCCTGCCTGTGTGGTCGGGAATCCAGGTGCAGCTGAGCAGGGGACCTGGCAGCGCCTCTCAGGAGGGGCCTGTCTGTGATCTGCCTCCAAGCGCGCTCACGGGTTTGTTGTCCGGCCTCTATCCCTCGCCACACAGGCTTGTTTTAAAACACACGGCTTCCCGGAACATGGCAGCTGCACCCCTGAGGGTGAGCCTTGCAAGAGAGAGTGAGTGGGCACCCGGGCAGCAGCCATGAAGCTTCTGTAACCGGGGCCCGGGAGAGACCTGCCATCCCTTCTATCCAGACTGTTTGTTGGAAGTGGATCAGTAAGCACAGCCCATGCCTCAGGGATGTGGGGTGGGGGGCACAGGGGCGTGGATGCCAGGAGGCCGGGATCACAGGGCCCCTCGGCGGCTGCCCACCCCACGGTGACATGACGTTTGGTCTAAGACCTTCCCTTGCCCTCTTAGTAAACATGTAATACAGCTGGGCCTGAACACAGATTGAAATGTTGCATTTCTGGCCTGGCACAGTGGCCTATGCCTGTAATTCCAGTGGTTTGGAAGGCCAAGATGGGAGGATGACTTAAGCCAGAAGTTCGAGACCAGCCTGGGCAGCATAGTGAGATCCCCATCTCTATAAACATAAGTCAATAAATAAAACAAATGAAAAATAGCAGCATTGCATTTCTTTGCACAGAGAAAGGTGAGAGGGGGAGAGTGGCTTTATCTCTCCTAGGCAGAGGGCCTGTGTGTGAGGGTGCCCATAAAGCCCTGTACTGCCTCTTTAAACAGAAGGATTTTCGATGATGACAACGATAGCAGTTGATATACCTTCAAAATCCGTGTCCAGCGAGTGTTGATTGTGTGTGGTTTCTCCAGGAGACCATGTTCATGCAGCACAGCATTGTTTCACTCACCTTTACCCCAGCTTCCTACACATGCGCTTGTCAAGTGCCCTTTGGCTGAAGAGAAGTTAGAAGTTTCCACATATGGAGGGGTGTTTTCGGCAGATACGCACACCGCCATGGTTTTGTCAGCTCTGTAGGGTGGTCTTGCACCCTCCTCACCGCTGGCATCACCTGAGTGTATGGCAGATGCCCTGTGCTTCCCACCATCATGTGAGTTCATCCTCAGCTGTGCAGGCAGCAGGAGTGGGCAGGGATGCCACCCTCTGCCTCTTACCATTCACTGGTTTGGCAGGTGTGCTGGGATCTGGAATCACATGGATGAGGAACCTGATAATGGTGATGACTGAGGTAGCCAGGTGAAGCACTGGCCAGGGCAAGTAGTGCGCAGCTCACGGGACTATGGCTGCACCGTGGGTTCATACCGACTACCATCCTGGAGGTGGAAGCGCATGCTCGCCTGTAAAAGTCCAGTCCCACGATGGACACACCGGGGTCTTCTTCTCTGTTGACCAGGATCCTCTGGCAGTGTCTTTTAACAAGCCAGAGTCTGATTCCACCAATCATAAAGTCAGGGTTGCTTAAAGCATGGGGCTTCTTCCTCCTCTGTGCGCAGCCTCAGTAAACGGTCGCAGCCTGTGCTGTCTGCTGTACACCGACTCAGTATCATCCCATGAACCGCCCCTCTTTCTCACTCCCACCTGCTGTATGCATAGGGCCCTCTGATGCCCCGTCCGCCTGTGCTTCCTGCAACTGTTCAGCAAGCACCTATTGGCTACAGAGTGCTAGGCAAAGCCAATCGCTCCTATTACGTTCTGTCCTGGGGACATCCTGTTTTCCCACCTGCCCCTGTACTGCTTCTGCTCTGTCTTCCCATCTGCAGGGCTAATGCCATCCCACAAGGGCTGGGCTGCCCGTTCAGAAGAGAAACTGGGAAGGGGCCATGAGGACCTGTGTCCAGGCAGGGTGGACGAGGGCTTTGTGCAGGGAGCTCCTCTCCCATCTTTGTGTCCTGACAGCCGTGCCCATGGCCCCTCAAAGCAGAGCCAGGAGTGATCAGTATCCTGCTGGTTCAAGCCTCCATGTTCGTCCTCCGAATGGTCCTCTTCTCTCTGCACATCTGCATGCCTGTCAAACCCAGAATAGTTTGGGGCCTGGTAAACGGGGGGAGGTTGGCTGGAGGAGGCCAATCAGGAGTGCAAGAGCCCCGTGTACTCTTCCCCACGTGGATAGAGGATAAGTCTCTAATTCCAGCCTGAGGTGAATTCTTAGAGAGCGCTTTCATTTCGTGTTTGCTGTGCGCACTTCCCCTGCGGCTGTGACTAACTGGAACAGCGTTCGTTTTGTTTTGAGACTCTCTTGAGAATTTTCTGGCAGTGTAAGGTCTACACCATTTTCCTCTCAGCATCAGAGAAGGCAGAAAGCAAGAGAAAGGAATGCAGTGTGAGCAAGGCCAGGCACACTTGTGCTACCGCAGTTGGCAAGAATGGAGTCTATAATCCCAGCACTCTGGGAGGCCAAGGTGGGTGGATCACCTGAGGTCAGGAGTTCGAGACCAGCCTGGCCAACATGATGAAACCTTGTCTCTACTAAAAATACAAAACAAACAAACAAATTAGCTGGGTGTGGTGGTGGGCGCCTGTAATCCCAGCTACTCCCGAGGCTGAGGCGGGAGAATCGCTTGAACCCAGGAGGTGGAGGTTGCAGTGAGCCGAGATTGCACCACTGCACTCCAGCCTGGGCAACAGAGCAAGACTCCATCTCAGAAAAAAAAAAAAAAAGGCTGGGTATGGTGGCTCACACCTGTAATCCCAGCACTTTGGGAGGCCAAGGTGGGTGGATCACCTGAAGGTCAGGAGTTCGAGGGCAGACTAGCCAACATGGTGAAACCCCATGGCTCTACTAAAAATACAAAAAATTAACCAAGCCAGGCATGGTGGTGGCCGCCTATAATCCCAGCCACTTGGGAGGCTGAGGCAGGAGAATCGCTTGAGGGAGGCAGAGATTGTAGTGAGCTGAGATCGCACCATTGTACTCCAGCCTGGGCTAAAAGAGTGAAACTTCATGTCAAAAAAAAAAAAAAAAATGGAGTCTCTCACCTTTTGATGAACATACACACATACATGCATGCGTGCACAGAAACTGGTTCATTATTTTGAGCTCCAATCTTTTCTGCATTTTGCTATAACTTGGGACAGGTTTCGGAGATTCCAGGCCCATACCATCCTCTCTTGCGCATACCTTCTTGTCAGAAGGGGTCTGTACAACAACTTACTGGCAGAGTTTAGTGGCAGAAATGGAACACAGTAACTGAAAGTTTCTCCCTTCCCTCTAGACTCTGGGCACCTCAAGGCCACAGGTAATCCTAACCAGCATTGTGTTCTCAGCACCTGCAGAGTGCCTGGCACAGGGGGCTTCTTAATCAATACCTTTGCACAGACAGAGCAGCCTTGGGTTGAAGATTCCAATTCGATGAGCTTATGCACCATACATTAGAATGGAGGCTGTGCTATGTGGGACTCATGAGGACTCTGGAGCTATAGGGCTGGATGGCTTGTCTGGGGCTCCAGGGAACTGAAACATTTGCTACAGTGTCTCCAGCTGGTAGTCAAGAAAACAGTCAAAGGACTCAAAGGCAGGCTGTTTAGCCTGCTTTATTGTTAAGGAACATCTCACCTGTTTTCAAAGTTCCGCTTAAGAGACCTCATTTTATATATTTGGTAGAAATAAATGACCTTGGCTCATTTGACTAACTGGTAACCCTACTGGGAAACCTTCAGCAATGACTGGACGTTTGCAAACAAAGCTGGCCACAGAGCCTCAGCCCCTGAGGGGTTCCTTGCTGGTGTTAGTGGGGGTGGAGGCTGTACAGGAGCAGGACACCCTGCTGCTCCCAGCCATACTGCATGCAGCACCGGGGTTTGGAATCTTCATCTGAAGCCTTAGTGAATAGCCATTTTGGAGAAAATCTTAACTAGAATGGCCTCATTCTGATCCGTTTTCACCCCAGAGTCTGTGGAGCTTCTGAAAGTCAGGGTCGGAGTACCAGGTCTCAGGCCCTCTCTGCATCAGCTCTTCCCAATGCCCAGGGTCTCTGCAAGGGCTGGCCCACTTGCCAGAGTTGCAGACCAGGTCCTGGGGCTGGCTGCGTCCCCGAGCTGTGGGGGTCCTCAGGATGGGCCAAGTAGATTAGCCCCAAGCAGCTACCCTAAGACAACTCTCCTTTTCACTGTCTCTCTCCATAGTGGGTTACTCCATCTGAAAATTTTAGATTGTCTAAATATGCTTGTGTCTAGACAGATCTGTTGATAAATCTAACTCATCAGTAAATCCTTTCAGGTTGGCCTCCGAAATAAATCCAGCATTGGTGAAATTGGTATATTTTCTTGTACACTCTCTCTGAAAGCTGTTGGCATCACACATGGAAGCCTCTGAGTGGCCTGGGAAAGCCATGACAGTTAGAGCATATTGCACCTTTTGCCTGGGGAACTGTCTGTATGTCTTAATAGTAGTTTCTAGTCTGTTTGTCATAAGTGAGTTAACTTGGGCAACTCTCTGTGCACAGGGACTATTCAGTTGTGCTTAAATAAATGTAATCTATTGTTACTATGATGCTACAGCATGGCTTAGAAAATGGGTTGAATAAAGAGGTGTTCAGACACTGCTTGCTCTGTGATGAATATAATAGCTACGAGTTAGTCAACGCCCATGTCAGAGTTCAGAGTCTGAACTCTGTGCTTTTGTAGATGTTTCCATATATCCTTCAGTCTTTACAGGGACACCAGGGGATATGTGTTGTCTTCCTCATCACACAGAGGGGAAACAGAAGCTCAGGAAGGTTGGGTGTCTTGAGCACAGTCACACAGCCGGGTCATGGTAGAGCCTGGTTAGAAACAGGACTGTCTCATTCCAGAGCTTTTCTTTCATGCAGCCCTGCCAGGGAAAGGGTATTGAGTGACATTTCTTCAGTTTGAAGAAGTAAAAGCTTCTACCTTAATATTTTAACATGTTTCTTACCAAACATAATTAACATCAAAACTAGGTATATTGATAATATCCAAAATTTTAAGGCTGAAGGATGGATTAAGTCAGTATAAAGAAAGTTATTTCTCTTCTGTTCCTTTTGATCATCAAAAACACTTGTAATCCCAGCACTGTAGGAGGCCGAGGCAGGCGGATCACCTGAGGTCAGGAGTTAGAGACTAGCCTGGCCAACATGGTAAAACCCCGTCTCTACAAAAAAATACTAAAAGTAGCCAGGTGTGGTGGCAGGCACCTGTAATCCCAGCTACCCAGGAAGCTGAGACAGGAGAATCACTTGAAACCAGGAGGCTGAGGTTGCAGTGAGCCAAGACTGTACCATTGCACTCCAGCCTGGGTGACAAGAGCAAAACTCCGTCTAAAAAGAAAACCAACAAACAAAACAACAAAAAAGCCAGAACTGTGTCTGACCCAGTGCCTCAGTTATGTTCCCAAACAGATGGTGAGAGCACGCTGATGCCAACGCCCTCTTAGAAATGACATTGTTACAGGAGTACTGTGAAATATGTTTATAATAAAAAACTGGAAAATCTAACAAAGTCAAAATCACTTACAAATGACTGTCCAGCAACAACTACTGTTATTTTTCTCTGCTTTACTTTTTTTCATAAAGTTATAATCATGCTGTAGACTCACCTTTGTTCCAGATCTTTTAAAAATTTAGTATTTTACCATAAACGATTGCCTAGCCATTACACACTCATAGAAAACAAGTTTTAGTGGCTCTAAATCAGGGGTTGGCAAATGTTATCTGGAATGGGCCAGAGAATGAATAGTTTAGGCCTTATGGATCATAGCGTGTCTGTCACAAAACACTCCTGTGTGTAGCGTGAAGGCAGCTGCAGACAAGAGGCACATGACCAAGAGGCTGTGTGGCCACAGGACGTCACTTACAGAAGCAGCAGAGGAGCCAGCTTGTCCCGAGGGCAGCTGCTTGCTGACTCCTCTGTAGTGTTGTACAAGATATGGTACACACCATAACCCATGGGACGCATCTACTGTGGGGCATCTAAACAGCTTTTGGTGATCTAATAGGGATGGAAATAGCGACTCCCGTCCCAGGTGACCACCTGTGGGTCTAGATACCCGCATCACTGTCAAAGTTATCGTTTCCATTTAGCAGCAGGTCGTCTGAGGCCAACCACTAGGACCCACTATAGCACTGTGGACAGGAAATACCCCTGAGAGTGCTTTTCCCCGGCAGAAGCCATGATTGGCTGCAAGGGACCACGCACCTTCCCAGGGCCAACAGCTGCTGCTTTAGTCTGCGGCCCCCTCCTGGCTGCGGAACCAATCGTCGTTCACAGCTCCATCAGATTGTCGCATGTTTGGAATGAGTTCAGGTAAATTTAATTTTAAAAAATATCATGGGCCGGGCGCAGTGGCTCAAGCCTGTAATCCCAGCATTTTGGGAGGCCGAGACGGGTGGATCACGAGGTCAGGAGATGAAGACCATCCTGGCGAACACAGTGAAACCCCGTCTCTACTAAAAATAATACAAAAAACTTGCTGGGCGAGGTGGCGGGTGCCTGTGGTCCCAGCTACTCGGGAGGCTGAGGCAGGAGAATGGCGTAGACCCGGGAGGTGTAGCTTGCAGTGAGCTGAGATCCGGCCACTGCACTCCAGCCTGGGCGACAGAGCGAGACTCCGTCTCAAAAAAAAAAAAATATCATGGGCACAGCACACAGTAAGCCCTCACACCCGTACCGGTGAGTTCACCCACCCACGGGGATGGTCCCGGAGTCCGATTTTATGGCTAAGTTCTCTTGGACAGAATCTGCATGTTGGACTTGTGTGAAAAACCAACTCCATCAGAAAATGGAGATGCTAAACTTGCAAGGTATCTGCCTTTTCTACTCCAAGTGAGGGAAGAAGTGTCTTGTTTTTTTTTTTTTTTTTTTTTTTTTTTTTTTTTGAGACGGAGTCCCGCTCTGTCGCCCAGGCTGGAGTGCAGTGGCCAGATCTCAGCTCACTGCAAGCTCCGCCTCCCGGGTTCATGCCATTCTCCCGCCTCAGCCTCCCGAGTAGCTGGGACTACAGGCGCCTGCCACCTCGCCTGGCTAATTTTTTGTATTTTTTTAGTAGAGACAGGGTTTCATCATGTTAGCCAGGATGGTCTCGATCTCCTGACCTCGTGATCCGCCCGTCTCGGCCTCCCAAAGTGCTGGGATTACAGGCTTGAGCCACCGCGCCCGGCCGTCTTGTTTTTTTAAAGTAGGGTAGCAGCTGGCTGTTTAGACCTTTTTCTGTTCTGCCAGTAGGTTGGGGGACACGGCTTACTGACCCCGTGCTGAGCTGGAGCTGTGGAGAGGCATGGGTGTAATGGGGAGTAGAGGAGAGAGGGCTGTGTTGAAGCCGGGGCTCTCCGCGCTGTGTGCATCCCAGGTTTCAGGCTGCGCTGACAGCTCACATCCTGGGCTCAGTCATCGACCCATTGGTCAAGGAGCATCTTGGCCAGTTCCAAAATTAAGATGAAAAGATAAACATCCATCAGATAAAAAGCTGTTTTTGTGTCTCCGCTACCCCGTCCACCCCACTGAAGCCCTGGTCTTCCTCAGTGTAGGGGTCTGATGTAGTGGACGCCTGGCTAGGGAGGGCCACATCAAGCCCTGGGGACCCAGGACTGCCCTGAGAATCCCCAGAGGGGACCTGTTGGGGCCTCGCTCATGCACCTGCGTCAGCCTCAAGAAGGTCTCTGGCAGGTGCTTCTGCCCCGTCTCAGCCTCAAGGACATGCTGGCAGCGGGTGTGGAGGGCACCGAGCACATCTCCTGGTCTGGGTTTTACTTCCAGCTTGGACCAGCTGTGCCCGGAGATCCCACTGGGCTCCGCAGCCTGCTCTATGAGCGGAGACTCCTGTTTGCCTCAACTGCAGAGCTCAGCAGAGTAGGCCGAGCTGTCTCGGAAAAATCGGATTCAAATGAATCTTTGGCCAACAACTATTCAAGAAGGATGTAACCTCACGCCCAGGAATGCTACATTTTCTAGCATTTGACATTTTCCGCGATCAAGAATTACTATATTTTGTA
Organism: Rhinopithecus roxellana; assembly: GCF_007565055.1. Taxonomy (NCBI): domain Eukaryota; kingdom Metazoa; phylum Chordata; class Mammalia; order Primates; family Cercopithecidae; genus Rhinopithecus; species Rhinopithecus roxellana. The sequence goes on from NC_044552.1 coordinate 157,025,362, forward strand.
ATATCACAAAACTCAATGAGATCCGCAGAAAAGAGGTACATAAATTAGTGTCACACAGCTGCACAGTAGGCTTAGTGAGGGCATGGTGGTGATCACCTAGAAACCCTTTGGATGGTGGTGGGAGCATTGTCAGGACCCTGAATATCCATGACTGCTTGCTGCTGCCTTCTTGACTCCTGCCGTCCGCGCTGAGAACCACGGTCCCCTTGCCTCCTGCCCCCACGCTGGCAGGGTGAGCACAATCTGGACCTCTAGCTGAAGGGTGGGGAGGGCATCAGGGTCCATGGCCTCGACAACATGTGTTCTGGGACTGGCCCGAGGCATCTGGTGTGAATGTCCCCTCCTCTTTTTCTACTTCAGTCTCCAACAGCCCCAGGAGGTGGCTCTGACGTCTCCTTCATGGGCACCTGGGCTCCCTCCTCTGTTTCAGGGCTCCAAGGTCCTGGCCAAGAAAGAGCTGGCCTACGTTCCAATTATCGGCTGGATGTGGTACTTCACCGAGATGGTCTTCTGTTCGCGCAAGTGGGAGCAGGATCGCAAGACAGTTGCTACCAGTTTGCAGCACCTCCGGGACTACCCTGAGAAATATTTTGTACGTAGGCACCAGAGCAGCTGTGTCCCAAGGGCTCCTGTAGGACTGTGACCATGGGACCCCCGTGTGACTTCCACAGGACACGTGACTGTGGGGCCGTGTGTGACCCCAGGGCTATATGTGACCATGGGGCCATGTGTGACCATGGGGCCACATATATATGACCCCAGGGCTGGGTGTGACTGTAGGGCTGTGTGTGACCGTAGGGCCGTGTGTGACCCCAGGGCTGTGTGTGACCGTAGGGCTGTGTGTGACCCCAGGCTGTGTGTGACCCCAGGGCTGTGTGTGACCTAACGGACTTGTGCGATCGTGTCGCCGTGTGTGACTGTGGGGCCGTCTGTGAACTAGGGGTTGTGTGTGATCCCAGGACTGTGTGTGACCCCAGGACTGTGTGTGACCCCGGGGCCACGTGTGACTGTGGGGCTGTGTGTGACTCCTGCCTCCTTCCTTCAGTTCCTGATCCACTGTGAGGGCACGCGCTTCACGGAGAAGAAGCATGAGATCAGCATGCAGGTGGCCCGGGCCAAGGGGCTCCCCCGCCTCAAGCACCACCTGTTACCACGAACCAAGGGCTTCGCCATCACCGTGAGGAGCTTGAGAAATGTAGGTAAGGAAGAGTGTGTGGTCCTGGGCCTCCCCACGGCAGCGAGGAAGACAAGCCCCAGCTCCGGATGGGCAGAGCTTGCTTCCTGCCAGCACTTCCCGGCTGACTTGAGGCTCGGAGCTCGCAGTGGCTGCTCAAGTCTGGTCTCTGGGACTGGGAACCAAGGACAAATGGCCCCTGCACCCCTGGCTGGCACCTGGGGTGGGCCTGTGCCTGCTTTTCCTGGGGTGCCCGGGCCAGCACTGCCCTCTGCTGTGCAAATGTGCTGGGTGCCTGGATGGTCCATGGGGTAACCTGGGTCCAGGCCTGCAGGCCCAAGACAGCACAGTTGGGTTTAGGGTCATTTCTTGCCCACCCATTGGCATCAGCTGAACTCTGACCTTGTGGTCTATCGCAGCTGACCTCGGAGTCTGGAACCCTAAATGGCCATTGATAAGAAGGAAATAGCAACAACTTGCCTCTGGCCTCTTGTCATGCTTTTGTCTTCTTTTTGACCCTTCTGTCTCCAGTTAGAAACACCCTCTGTCTCCTTCTGCACAGCCGGCCTCCCCACACCCCCGCAGTCCCTTGGCCCTTTCCCTGGGCTGCAGGCCCCGGGGGCAGCTTCCTGTGCTCCTTCTCAGGCAAAGCACTTCAGGTGAAGCTGGCTTCTTCCTGGAGGGAGCTAGAGCCCAGCTGAATGCAGCTCTTGGCCCCATGCTGCTGCCTTCCTCAGCCTTATCCTCTTGTCTCCTCTCCTCCTTCTGAGGCAAAGGGCGGGGGGCCCCAAATTCCTCCCCGGGGCTGCATCGGGGCCCCTTGGTTTCTCCAGCCCTGACTGGCCCCCGAATAGGACCTCTGGAGCAACAGTGTTGGTGAATCGGTACCTCTAAAAGTCCCCAGGTGTGACCCACTGGCTGAAGCGGTGGTTTAAGGCCCCGGGCCGCACTCTCTGCTGGCCTCTGCTGCCTGTTTCACATACCCCCGCATACCCAGGCCAGCGCCAGCCCGGCTTTCTTCTGGGCTGCAGGAACCCAGGCCAGGCGGGCTGTGCCCCTGGCCCCCTCTCCCCTCTGTGTGCCTGCTCTGCCCTTAGCCCTGTTAACCAGTTTCTTCTTCCCCACATTCTTCCCTTGCTTCCTCATCCCCCTTCTCCTGGTCACCAGTGTTCCTTGATGACCTCTATTGGCACAGTGCCGTGCACGCCACACACAGTGTCACCTTCAATCCCCACAACATCCTGGCAGCAGCTCTTACTCCCAGAGAGAAGAGAGAAAAGCAGGCTCTGGAGTCTCGGCAGCAAATTCGGGCCTGCAGAACTGAGGGCCCACCAGGCCAGCCGCCTCCGAGGCTCCTTCCCCTCTGCCCAGCCTCTTAGAAGGTCGGTGGCACAGAGGGGCACCAGCTGCCTACATGTGTCTTTTGCTCTGGGCTCAGCCCAAGGGTCAGAATTACCCTGCCCCCTGCAGTCCCTGCTCCCACACCAACCCTGGGCCCCAGGGCCAAGGATGCTTCCATTGCTCGACCCCTGCTCTACCTCCCAGGCTGCTGCACTCTGCACTGTCCAGCAGTGTCAAGACCCTGGGGGCTCCCTGATCAGGAGGGCTCACTGAATCCTGTTTCCTCTGCTGACCTCTGTGACTCTGGGCAAGTGACCTTACCTCTCTGGTCCTAAGTTTGCTCTGAGTTCTGCAAAATCTGTTAGGGTTGCAAAGAGGATTAAATGAGAAAAGCTGGATAAAGAGCTCAGCATCCCACCTGGCCTATGATAAACATTTGATCAAAGGCTGCTGTTGTTTGGGGCCCTCTGCCTCCCACTGCACGTCTCACCTTCTGCCCCTGGTGGGGTTGCCCAGCTTGCAGGGCTACGTGTCCCCATCCTGATCCATCCCCTCTGGGTTGGACCAGCACGGCTCCCTGACTGAGCTTTGCCTAGGTTTTGCCTCGCAATGCCGTCCAGCTCTGTCCTGTTCATCACGGAGTTAACAAGGCTCTCTCCAATAATAGCCACCGCCAGTCTCGGGCGCATCTGACATGCCAGGCCCTGTACGCACCGTACATGTAGGATGTCCTCACAGGACTCAGGAAGGGAGATTCCTTTTTCTTTTTGCTTTCAGTTCACAGAGAAGGACATTGGGACTCAGAGAAGTTAAGGAGCGGGTGCAGTGTGACTCAGCCAGTACCTGGCGAGCTGGGATTTGCTCCTGGCTGGCGGGGGCCGGCAGCCGCTGCTCTCACTCCTTCCGACGCACCTTGCAGTTAGAATCAGGCTGGCTCTCCTTTCAAGATGCTTTTTTTGAGGTTTTGCTTTGAAAAATGAGATAGTTGTACAAGTCACTGATTTTTAGGTGGCTCTTTGGGGAACCCGTGGGTTCTCCCCACCTTTGCTTAACCAGAGTCAGCCTCTTCTGTTGTCTTCGTGGGCCCCTGTGTGAGCGGGTCAGAGGAAAGGAGGTATCAAAACCGCCGAACTGTGTGAGCTCTGTGGCCCCTTCTTACTGGGAAGCCCTAGGACACTACAGTCATGGTCCACACAGCCTGAACGGCTGTTCCTACAGATACCCGTTGATGCTTTAAAATGCCTGAGAAATGTGATAAGCATCCAGGTTCTCTCCCAGCAGCCCTGACCAGGCAGCTGCTCCTCAGGAGGGCTCAGGAGAACAGTCCCGCCTTCAGCCCCAAGGCGGGGACGAGTGGTCTCGGGCACTCTGGGCGCTGCTCCCAGGCTCTCCTGCAGGCCATCAGGAGGACCCCTGCCCGGTGGCACAGACAGTGGACCTGCAGACCCCGCACGGTGGTCAGGCAGCAGGTAGAAGAAAACAGATGGTGATTTATTGTTTTTGAATCTTGGTTCTGCATATTCCCAATCAGACCAAGTGCCTTTCCTCCTTCCTGCCATTCTCCCACTCCTTTTATTAATATTTGCACGTATGTAAAGCTCCCAGTGAAGTATCTGGCTCATCCTTTATTGAACACAAACCATGTGCTGGGCCCTGCAGTAAGTGCCTGGCCTCTGTCATCTCAGCAGCTGTGTGACAGAGGCTCCCTTCTCCAGGACAAGACCTAGCCCCAGCTGCCCAAGAGAAGATCCCACCGGTGGGAAAAGGTGGCAGCCGCCGGGGTTCCCACCTGTTGCTCCTACCGTCTGGTGCTTTTACACTTCAGCAAGTGGCCAGTTTCCACTGTGCATGTATCTCCTCTGTTCCCTCACTCGTTCCTTCCTATATTCTTCCATCCTTTGATCCAAGAAGCTTCAACTGAGTATGATCCAATTCCTTAAGGAGTTTCTCATCAGTATCCTAGGACAATTTGTAGCTATCTTATTTTTCTAGGGGAAAATAATGCTCACAGAATGGTTATGCTGCTGTAACTGAGACACTTCCTTAGTTTCCTTTGGAATAATTTTTCTTATCATCCACACTTGTTTAAATTCCGGTGTTTCTTGACTGAAATGATAGGCTGGGCACATTAGAAAGTTACAAGTCATCGTTGTGGCACCCCTAGACCTGACTTTGCAGTACTGCTTTAAAAGTGATCTGGGCTAGGCACAGTGGCTCAGTCTGAGCTGGGCACAGTGGCTCACTGTGATCCCAGCACTTTGGGAGGCTGAGGCAGGCGGATCACTTGAGGTCAGGAGTTCAAGACCAGTCTGACCAACATGGTGAAACCCTGTCTCTACTAAAAATTAGCTGAGCGTAGTGGTGGTGCCTGTAACCCCAGCTACTTGGGAGGCTGAGGCAGGAGAATTGTTTGAACCCAGGAGGCAGAGATTATAGTGAGCCGAGATTGCACCACTGCACTCCAGCCTGGGTGACAGAGTGAGACTCCATCTCCAAAATAAATAAATAGAAAAAGTGATCTGACTTCAGCAATGACCCTGTTTTCTATTACTGAGTTCTAGTGGGATTTTATGATTACAAAAGATAATACATATTCAGTGTAGAACATGTGGACCATATAGAAAAAAAAAAGAAATCCGACCACTCTATTTCTAGATAAGCAGTTAGCCATTTGATTATTGTCTTCCAATGTGTGTATCTACAGCACAAAATTGGGTTCACACGCTATATACTGCTTTGTATTTGTTTTATTTTTTATAGTTTCAGCTGTATATGACTGTACACTCAATTTCAGAAATAATGAAAATCCAACACTGCTGGGAGTCCTCAATGGAAAGAAATACCATGCAGATTTGTATGTTAGGTAAGTTGAACGGTTTCCTTTCCAGAAAAGACAGTGCCTGTTTCAAAGTAAACACATCACAAATGACCTAGAGACTTTCTTCCAGGGATCCCTGGGTCACACTGACTTCTTTGCAGTCTGTTTTGCATTGAACTTGACACATCCTACTGTTGAGAATGATTTGCTGAAGTCTCCTTCCATCCCAGCTCTTTCTGGATCCTCTGTAATCAACTCTTCCGTTTCAGAGAGCTCAGGTTGAACAAATGGAAGGCCATATTTTATAATTATTTTGGTGTTGGTGTGAAGAGAATGTGTTATTGACACTTTTCTTGAGCGGTGGGTCTGCTATATGGAATACACACAGATGTGTGTTTATATAAGGCGGTCTAGACACAAATGCAGAAGTCTTTTGTAGTGTCTTACTTATGTGTTATGTTCCAGGCTATTAGTGATTTTATTGAAGATACTTCTAGAACATATTAGTCAAACTAGTTCTCCTTCCCTGCCTATAGAATGAGCCGAACACCTCTGTTTCGGTGGGAAACAGAATTGGAAGGTGCAGCAGATACTAAACACAATGGCAATTCACGTATTAAAACCCAGAGTGACGGGGGTCAGGGACCGGACTGGTTTGTTGTGCTGTGGGTCACCTTCTCTGAATGCTAATCAAGAGAATCTGAAATGCCCACTAATGGAGAACTAATCCAGGGGCATATAACCTTCTGATTCAAGACCTTATGGAAGCCACATTACAAACAGCCCCATGAAAATCCAGGGCCCTACATTCCCACCAGGCCACACCAAATGTCCCAGCTTTCCTGGGAGATGTTTTGGTGGACTGGCGGCCAAAGTTAAGTAGCTTCTGATCTAAAAATGACTCTGGCTTTCCCATCAAAATAGGACAGCATTGACATCATCACTGACTTCTTATCTGATGGTGCAGGCGAGAGTCTGCCCTGTGACTCAGTTCTGTGGCATATGAAGGCAGGAGAATCACCTACCTGCCTGAAGGAGACCTTCAGACCTTCTCCTAGGAGTAAAGTGAGGTTTTATTCCCCGTGTTCGCTGACAGCTGGCAGGAGCTCCACTCAGTGGTCAGCTGGACTCAGTTATTTGGGAAAACCCCAAGACAATGTAGAAGATTATTTCACCTCTCAGGTAGCTGCAGCTCTCCAAAGCACGTGTGAGAATCAGCACCAAAATGATACTGGCACGTTCACTCACTGAAGCCAGATGACACACTTGACCCCAGAGGAAGGTTAGCATTGATGCTGTTCAACACACATCTTTTTGTCGTAGCTGCCCATTAAAAATGATGGAGGCATTTTTCTGAACATACGTCAGTACAAAGCACTGAAACATCAAGGGCGGTAATGTCAAGTTGCTGAAAAGGGCAAAACTCACTACATTCCCACTATCCAAATAAAGAAATATTATGCAGACTTGAGAGATCTCATTTCCAAAGCAGAGTAGATCAAAGAGCAAAGAAGTAGAGGATTCACAGAAGTACAGTGTGCGCAGGAACAGAAAAGGTGAAAGGATATTTCCGGAGGAGCTTATGGGGTAAGTTCTAATTATGTGAAAAACTTACCTCTATACAATACTGCCTTGAAAAGGAAGTTGCTCACTATAATCTGTTTTAAGATGGAATCCCATCGTTTATTCTCTTAACAGACTCTAGTGTGATAGATAAGCTCTAAAATCTTCTTACTAAGATATTCTTAGGCAATAGAAGGGAGTGAAATAACCTGGGAAATCAAGCTAGATGCAGACTTTGACATGGACAAAATTGAGTATAAATGAACGTCCCTTGCAATCACAAGAGCCAACAACCTGAGAACAAGTAGGAACGGCAAAGATGGCAGAGTGACTCCTCCCCGTGTTCAGTATAGGCTCTTTGTAAATGATCGAGTAGCAAGCCCTTGCCAGCACCAGTCCCTACAGCCACCCAAGTCTCTGAGCTATCACTGGTGTACAGTGACTCTGGACCCCTGTCTGAGCCATGGAGCCTGGGGAAGATGCCCTGGCTACTTGCATCTGGGAATAATTTAATTCACCACCATCCACATCACTGACTTGTCAAAACTTTTGCAGAAAAAGTCTGCCTCAAGGCTAACCAAGAGGCCACAGGAATCATTTGATGGGAGATAATCTGCCATTACCAGTAAGTTGGTTACTTGACTAAGAAGAAATTACTAGGATCTTGTCTCTGATGCATCACTTCTGTGTATATTGGATTGTCTCATGTGGAAACTGAGGCAGTGTTGTCCTCTTTGCAAGAGGCAAATAATCAGGTTTTGGGGGCCTTTTTGTGAGTTGGGAGGGAAGATGGAATGAGGCAAGTGTCCCCTGTTCTAACAGCATCTGTCTATGTCATTGAATTGGACCCTGGGTTTTTCCTTCATGGATCATAATTGCATTTTGGCCTGTGTTTCTCCAGTGTGGATGTGGAACGCCCCTTCTTTCTATCACTTGCATTACTCTCTTCACTTCCACATTATTTAGGCTACCTAGATACAAACAAAAAATGGCAGCACCGTTACTGGAAAGTGTATGTTGCGGGGCGGGCGTCACCTCCTCCCTGCTAGCTGCTCTCTGCCTTTGCAGGAGGATCCCACTGGAAGACATCCCTGAAGACGATGACAGGTGCTCGGCCTGGCTGCACAAGCTCTACCAGGAGAAGGTCAGTGCACTGGGTGCCGGGGGTCCGTTCGTGTTGCAGCTGTGGGTGCGCCGTGCGGCTGTGTGGCAGCAGGCCTTTCTCCGGTGGGTGAGACGTCACAGAGCCGGTTATTCATGAGTCCGGAGCTGACCCTCTCTTGGAAATAAAGAACGTAGCCAAATATATTTTTTTTTTGAGACAGAGTCTCGCTTTGTCACCCAGGCTGGAGTACAGTGGTGCGATCTCGGCTCACTGCAAGCTCCACCTCCCGGGTTCACGCCATTCTCCTGCCTCAGCCTTCTGAGTAGCTGGGACTACAGGCGCCACCACCATGCCCAGCTGATTTTTTGTATTTTTAGTAGAGACGGGGTTTCACCGTGTTAACCAGGATGGTCTTGATCTCCTGACCTTGTAATCCGCCCGCCTTGGCCTCCCAAAGTGCTGGGATTACAGGTGTGAGCCACCGCACCCAGCCTAAAATGTTACTTTTAGCAGAAAGAAGAGTATGCTAAGAAAAGGTTTAGAAAATGAGCCTCTTTTGTAAAGAGCCACACAAACAAATCTACAATAAATGTGGGCCCTCAAATCCATCAAGGCAAAGGAGATTTTTCTCAATGGGCCCTTCCTCTCCTGTGTTCAGGCAGAACTGTGGTCATCATGTAAACCAAGAGGCACATCTCCTTGTTAGTTTCTTACGGTGTTTTCCTCTAAACTATGTTTACATTTAAATGATAGTGTTCAACTTGGAAGGGTTCTCAAAATGATCATCTACTCCAAAGCTCTTACACTACTGATGAGGAAGTTAAGGTCCGAAGGATGAAGTGATTTACCCAGTTTTCCAGCTCACCGATCAAAGCCAGGTGCTGGAGCCCAGGCCCTTTCTCTATCCGTGCAGGGCTGGGACGACGCCGAGTTCTCTAAGCAGTATGTGTCTGTGAGCGAACCTGGGAGGCTGGCCCTTTTCCTTTCCGAGAAGATCGCTGAGCAGTAAGGGGAAGTGGTGCGTGGTTCCTCCAAGCAGAGTGGTGAATAGACGTCAAGGGACAATTCCTTTCTGTATCAGCCTATTTTGCTAGGAGCCTAGATCTAAAGCTTTACTTGCCCCAAATCTGGGTGCCCCACCAAGCTTGTCAAAGTAGAATTTCATTTTAATGATCACCCTTTCAGTCAGAAGTGTGGTGTATGTCAAAAGACAATTCTGTTGATTTTGACCTTGGGATTTTAGGGCAGTAGTTCTCCGACTTTTCAATTTCATGGACAGGTAAAGTTTCTGCAAAATGGGAGGGGATGGCAGGCAGCCAATAGAGGTGTGCCAACATTCTGGTCCTTCCAAGCATAAGAGAAACTCGCCACCTACCAGTGACACAATTATTTAATATGGGAAAGGCATCATCTCTGAAAACAGGGCCATCCTTTGAGTTGACCTGATTTAGCTTTATGAAAAATGCACAATATTTCTTGCTTGTCAGCATTTGGGACTCCTATTGTTTGAAGGCTTTGAGAAACCATTCATGACCTTGTGTGATCTTCTGTGGAAAAAGCAGTTCCCAAATGAACTCGCTCTCAGGCTGAACCTACAACCTCAGAACCCCTTTTTTCCAGGGAGGTCACAATAGCCATCATGGTTTCTTAATTGTATGGGGCGAACAGATTCTAACTTTTCATTTCTAACTTAAAAGTACTTCTTCAGGTTGTAATTTGACACTTGCAGAAGGGACTATAAATTGGCCATTAATGGTGCACATTAAGAAATAGGTGAGGCTGGGCACAGTGGCTCTTGCCAGTAATCCCTTTGGGAGTAAGCACTTTGGGAGGCTGAGGCTGGAGGATCACTTGTGGCCAGAGGTCGCCCAGGTTTGTGACCAGTCTGGGCAATGTAATGAGAACCCCTGTCTACAAAAAAAGTTTACAAGTTAGCTGCGCCTAGTGGTCCACACCTGTAGTTCCAGCTACTGGGGAAGCTGAAGTGGGAGGATCACTTGAGCCTAGAAGTTCAAGGTTACTGTGAGCTATGATTGCGCCACTGCACTCCAGCCTGGGCAACAGAGTAAGACCCTATCTCTAAAGAGAAATAAGTGAAAAAAAAGCTACATTCAGAGCTGTCTTGTGGAGGCCAAGGTCGGAAGCAGCTCTGGGTGGGTGCAGAGCTCGGGGTGCAGGCATGGTGGCCCGTGGAAAACACTGTGGTCTCCTGCTCCTCACCTTCAAGGGCAAGAACCATTTTTAGGACTGGCAATTGTTTTTTTTATTTTTTAATTTTTTTTATTTTTATTTATTTATTTTTTTTGAGACGGAGTGTGGCTCTGTCACCCAGGCTGGAGTGCAGTGGCCGGATCTCAGCTCACTGCAAGCTCCGCCTCCCGGGTTCCCGCCATTCTCCCGCCTCAGCCTCCGAGTAGCTGGGACTACAGGCGCTGCCACCTCGCCCGGCTAGTTTTTGTATTTTTTAGTAGAGACGGGGTTTCACCGTGTTAGCCAGGATGGTCTCGATCTCCTGACCTCGTGATCCGCCCGTCTCGGCCTCCCAAAGTGCTGGGATTACAGGCTTGAGCCACCGTCCCCGGCCAATTGTTTTTTTATTTAAACCATAAGGGTACTGCTCCTTAGAAGGGCAGCAGGGAGCCTCAAGGCTTCGCCCCCATGGTAAGTCCTTTGCAAGTCCTGGCCCTGCACTCGGGTGATGTCTGCACGCTGAGGTCAAGGTTTGCGAGTGCTCCTCACAGAGCCTCTCTCCACCCAGACTTGCTGACTAAGAGGAACTACTTCTTCCTTTCTGTTCCCCAACTTTCTCTTCTATTCTTTGTTCTTTCCTGTTCTTGCCCCTGTCCTTTTCTCCCTCCTTTCTTCTCCTTAATTCTGCCCTAAGACACAATTTCTTTGCTGAGCTGAGTGCCTGGGAAAGCTGAGCGGGTGTGCTGTGTGGAGTCTCCTCCGCACGCCTCCTCCCAAGTGCCTTTGTCGCGGGCTGCAGCGGGTGTTTGTTCGGGGATCCGCCGCCTCTCAATAGGATCTCGTAGCTTGTGGGCTGATGCTTCTTTCTGGAAACAAACCAACTCTCCTTCGTTCAGTGACTACATTTCCTAGTTCCAACTTTATAGTATGCCATACGGTAACACACAGAAACAAAAAACATGAGTCCTTTCCCTGTGGGGCAAATTTTATTACAAAATGGATCCATGACCAAGATCGGCCATGGACATTCTACTGCCGGAGCCTGGAGTCTGGCCAGAGCTGGCCGTGCTGTTCTCTCCGCGACAGTCTATGGGAGGTCTTGCGGCAATGTCAGGGGCCATAAGTGAGGGGAGGGGGTGAGAGTTAGTGTTTTAAACCACAGACAAAACTTTAAAGTGAATCGGGCTGGGTGCGGTGGCTCACACCTATAATCCCAACACTTTGGGAGGCTGAGACGGGAGGATCACCTGAGGTCAGGAGTTCAAGACCAGCCTGGCCAACATGGTAAAACCCCATCTCTACAAAAATTAGCTGGGCATGATGGCAGGTGCCTGTAATACCAGGTGCTCAGGAGGCTGAGGCGGGAGAATCACTTGAACCTGGGAGGTGGAGGTTGCAGTGAGAGGAGATTGTGCCATTGCACTCCAGCCTGTGCGACAGAGTGAGACTCTGTCTCAAAAAATAAAACCATAAAGTGAATGGGAAGTTCTGAGTTCTGCAGCTCCTAGAAAAGGGAGTGCTTTTTCCTTCTTGCAAGAGGTGCAAATAAAAAAATCTTGGCCTAGCAAATGTCTTTCTGGAAACAAGACAGAAAAGGTGAGTTCCCCTTTGTGATATTACTATAAAAAAAGTACTAAAAAGACTGTTAAGGAAAATAATTTCAAAAGCCACATTTGCCAATTTTTAAAAATGGGTGAGTTCTATGGCATGTAAATGTCACCTTAAGAAAGCTGTTTTTTTTTTTTTAAACAAGGCACAAAATATCACCCACCTTGTCTAGTTATCAGGTGCCCTGTGGCCCCAACCTGGGATAAGAAAATCACCCCATTCTGGTGGGCAGGCGAGTGCTGCTTCCTACCCTGGCAGAGTCGGATGCCACCTCTCTGGGCATTGCCCGTGCTCCTGACTGTCATGGTGCTCACCTCCTTGTCTCCTCCACCCTCTGATCGCTCTCACTGCTTGAGGGTGGGAGTGCTTGGCACACACGTCGATTGTTCTTCAACTGCTTGATGATGTGACTTCCCCTGAGAGCCCCCACGGCTTCCCTTGGCCGATGTCCAAGAGCAGAGTCATGCAACAAGTGACACTTCAGACCAGGCTTGTTAATGGGCTGCAGGGGGCCAAGGGCAGAGCAGAGGCACCTGAACTGCCCAGGGAAGGAGTTGGGGATTCTCCTTCCAAAATGGCCTAATTAGTGTGTGGACTAGTATGAAAAGTGACTCTGAGAGGCCAAGAGAGCCTATGATTCAGTACACCCTGAATGGAAAAGAAGAAAAGTATGAGATACTTTAGACTTTTCTATCTCAAATTGTTAAAGGAAAATATTCAGCATTTAAGGTAGTGTAAGTTTCAATTATATGGAAGCTCATTTTTCAGAAAATTCGACTCCTTAGAGAACTGGGACGTTACTAGGCTAGTTTATGGGACACAAACTGGGCCTCACCATGACCCACACCTGTTTTTGTGTGGCGTGCATGCTATCAGCCATGTGCAGCTTTTACAATAGCTGAGGCAGCCGCCCACAATACAACCCGGGCAACTCCCTGTGGCTGCCTGGCTCAGCTCTGCTGCCTGGAGGTGGCTCCTGCCCTGGCCCCCGCCTCACGGCCAGGACCTGCCCTTAGATGGGCCAGTGGGAATCCTGGTGCCACAGCCCCTTGTTCCCCCCAGGTCCTGGCTCAGCCCAGCTCCCAGCTGCTTGAGCACTCCTGTTGACTGTTGGGTTCCTGGGTCCCTCCCTTATATCCAGCAGCTCCTTGTGGCTGAGCCCCAGTCCCTGAGCGGGAGCTCTGTGACATGAGACACCCAGGGAAGGGCCACCGTGTTCTTTTGCAGTGCATTTACGTGGGGCCGTGAGTCCCCTGTTCTCACCCAGGGACCGCAAGGAGCGCCATGAGGGCTCTGGAGTAGCTGCTCTGCAAGCTGTTCGTGACACACACACCCTGGGGGTGGACGTGGATGAGTGCGTGGTTCCCACTAAGAATCTGCTTAGTGGGAGGACATGAGCCTGTTTACCTTTTCCACGGTCTGACAGTCACTTAGAAGAGTCACCCTGGACACCCAGTCCTGAGTTTGCTGTCACCTCCAAGAGCCATACCCAGCAGCCCTCAAGCTTTCGTCATTCATGATGCCTTGAATCACGGCCCTCAGAGCCCTCCAGTGGCCAACAGGGTGGTAGGTGTGGGTGGGCTGTCCCGCAGGAGCCGAGGTGAACGGGCTGTGGAGGCCAGGAAGGCAGGGCATGGGCATGTGCCGGACCGGGCTGTGTGGCGAGCTCCTCCTGACTGCGAGCCAGGTCTCCACGGAGTGTCCCCTGTGGGCAGCTTCGGGCAGCAGCCGACCTGTCGTGGAAGGCACTGCTGCCCCATCAGACAGACAGGCCTGGCTCAGGGATGAAGGCGCCTACCCACAGAGGGTGGATCCCAGCCCCAGCCCAGGCTGGCCTGAGGCCAGGCCTCATGCTCCATGCCCTGCAGTCAGGGACAGCTGCAGCGGCCCTGCCACTCCCAGTGCCCCTGTGGGAGGGGCGGCCAGATGCAGCATTGAGAAGACAGCAGCTGCCTACAAAGTGCTTTCTGGAAGGAGCCACAGACCCCAGTTCTGTCCGAGCCCCCGTGGCACCCGTGTATCTCTGCGATTCCCTTGGAAGCGGGGCCTCGGGAGGGACCTGCCACTGAGCCCAGTCCTCTTTCCTGTCCCCCAGGATGCCTTTCAGGAGGAGTACTACAGGACAGGCACCTTCCCAGAGACGCCCATGGTGCCCCCCCGGCGGCCCTGGACCCTCGTGAACTGGCTGTTTTGGGCCTCGCTGGTGCTCTACCCTTTCTTCCAGTTCTTGGTCAGCATGATCAGGAGCGGGTCTTCCCTGACGCTGGCCAGCTTCATCCTTGTCTTCTTCGTGGGTGAGTGGAGGGCAAGGGGCTGGTGGGTGCTAACAGCACCACCCTGGGAGAGGTGGCATCAGGGCTGGGACCAAGGCCATCTGTGTAGGCAGGTGTGCCATGGATGAGGAGCAGGCTCAGCTTGCAAATCACAGGGAAAAATTAGACTTCAGGATGAGTACGAGGCCCTTGAATACCAGGCCCAGGACCCACTCCACAGCCTGGATGGTCCAGCCTCCCACCAGGGGCTGGATTCCACACGTTCCCTCTTGGGTGGTGATGCAGCTGCCACTTCCACTCCGCGACAGCTGTGAGTGCTCCCTCCCCGTCCCCTGCAGACAGCTCTGCTCGCTGGCATCATTTCCTGTTTCTGAAGAAAGCCCTGTGCTGGAGGCCAGTGGGGACGTATAGGCAGCTCCCTGCCTTCGAAGCCCTGGGGGCGCCTGTGGCTTCTCCTTTGCTGCAGGTGGATGACACTGAGTGGAGACGCTTGCTGACAGAGCTTTTCACAGATCTGCGCTGGCCCCAGGTGACCAGGATTCTCGGGCTACTGCTGCTTCTTGGCACCAAGCCTCTGTGCACCCTGCTCCTTGCCTCTGTGGTGGGGCAGCCTGTCGTGCCTGCTTCCTGCCCTGTGAACAGCAGGCCCATGCTTCCTGGAGCCAAGGAAGACTTTGGGGTTTCCCTGTGAAAGGCCCCATCTCCCCAAGCCTGGCATCCTCTCTGAGGCTTTGGAGAGCCTGGGAGAGATGGCACATTGTCCAAGCACACAGAGATCGCGTGCTTCTTTCAGATGGACAGGTCTCAGTTATTTTCTGTGAAACACAAAGCTGCGGTATGCTCAGTATAAAAGGCCCAAGCAATATGCAAGCGCAGAAAATTGAAAGTGTGTCAGGACAAAATTCCCATTGAGCCTGCTTCCCAGATAATCGTTAATGACAATTTGGTGCACATGCTTTTTCCAGTCTCAAGCATATGTAAATTCCTGTCAGTGGAGTTTCTTCAACGCGCCTTTTCACCTAATGAACCATAACCACCAAAACAGGTCACAGCACATAAACCTATCTCTTTCATTCCGACCGACCCAGCCATAACCACCAAAACAGGTCACAGCACATAAACCTATCTCTTTCATTCCGACCGACCCAACCATAACCACCAAAACAGGTCACAGCACATAAGCCTATCTCTTTCATTCCGACCGACCCAACCATAACCACCAAAACAGGTCACAGCACATAAGCCTATCTCTTTCATTCCGACCGACCCAACCATAACCACCAAAACAGGTCACAGCACATAAGCCTATCTCTTTCATTCCGACCGACCCAACCATAACCACCAAAACAGGTCACAGCACATAAACCTATCTCATTCATTCCGACCGACCCAACCATAACCACCAAAACAGGTCACAGCACATAAACCTATCTCTTTCATTCTGACCGACCCAACCATAACCACCAAAACAGGTCACAGCACATAAGCCTATCTCTTTCATTCCGACCGACCCAACCATAACCACCAAAACAGGTCACAGCACATAAACCTATCTCATTCATTCCGACCGACCCAACCATAACCACCAAAACAGGTCACAGCACATAAACTTATCTCATTCATTCCGACTGACCCAACCAATTCTAGAGCATGTGGTTGCAGTAAACAAGCTGGCTCCTGTGCCTCAAACAGACCCTACTAGGCTTTTGAAAAATTAAGATGCATTTTAATGTTAAAAATTAAAATATTAACACCCACACCTTGTAAGGAAAAGAAGTAAAAGGATGGAGAAGAAAGCACCTCATCTCCTTAAGGCAGGCATGGGGGCAGCCCCATCCCCCACCATGCTGCTCAGGCTGGCCAGGGGTCCCTGGTAGGGCGGGGGCAAGCTCAGCCCTTCTGCTTCAATAGCAGGCAACGGCAAGGCACACACAGACCCGTGTCCTCTTGGAGAAGGCCCCTTCAGGATGAAGGCTGCAGACAGGGCCACCCAGGTGTGTAGCGAGCACCAAAAAAAGAAGCCTGAGCACTGCCCAGGGTGCAGTGTGGACACAGGACGTCTCCAGGAGCATCTGAGGAGCTGACTGCCCCGCCCCATCACCCTGAGCCTGCGCCTGACTGCATTCTGCCCTGAAGGACTTTGTGTTTGTGTCTTAGTCCTCTTCGAAGGCCACAGGGTCCACGTTTTACTGATTTTTTTCTGCTCTACAAGAATTCCACACTCACTGCTACTGTCACACTCCATGCAGGAGTCCTCCCATTTGTAAATGACCCATGGGAGATGCGTGCCTCATGCTGGCTGGGCTGGATTCGCCCATCCCAGGCTCTTCCATCCATGTCCCAGTTAATCGACCACGATGCTAATGCTAGGTAACCCTGTGCATCATGATTTGGGGGATTTCATTCACTTATTTGTCTATCCATTCTTAAACATTTACTATAAACGGACTGTTTTCCAAGCCCCATGCCCAGTGCTGAGCACATCAAATGATTAAGTCTTGGGCCCTGCACCCAAGGACCTCACCAAATCTGCCCTCTCCAGAGGAAGTAGTTGAAATTGCAACTTCTGAGCATTGGGCCTTGCTTTCCAGCTTCCTATATGAAACTGGGCTCCCACGAGGGTCCTGCCCATTCTCTGGTGCTGGCAAATCCTGCCATCAGAGGGAAGGGCGGGGGTTTTCTCACTGCTGTAACACTTGTACCAAAAGCAGTGCTGAAACTCGTTGGGCACTTGGTACTCGAGCTCTTGCATCTTCCAGGCTCCTGGTCTGTTCTTTATAAAACTTCGCCGAACATGCCCTGTTAAGTTCCTGCCCCTCATTCACAAGAGACTCCTCTTTACCTGGGAGCCAGCAGAGGAAGCCCGGGATTTCTCCGAGTCCCCGTGGACAGCTGTGCATGGCTTGCCAGATCGTTCACCTTCAGGGTCCAGGAGGAAAACCCCCACCAGAGCAGCCTTGCTTTTTCTTCACGTCACACAGACGTCCACACTCAAGGATGACTGTAAAGCTGGGAGGATGATGTCACCTCAAACCCGCCAGCTCCCAGCTGGTGCTTGTGATTTGTGGCCACGGGCCTTCTCACATGCTCTGTGGGCAAATGGGCCTGTAGTCTGTTCGGGCTACTCCTAAATCTGTTCTCCTTGTCTCTGCAGCCTCCATGGGAGTTCGATGGATGATTGGTGTGACGGAAATTGACAAGGGCTCTGCCTACGGCAACTCTGACAGCAAGCAGAAACAGAATGACTGACTCAGGGAGGTGTCACCATCCGAAGGGAACTTTGGGGAACTGGTGGCCTCTGCGTATCCTCCTCAGTGGGACATGGTGACAAAGGCTGGGTGAGCCCTGCTGGGCACGGCGGAAGTCACGGCCTCTCCAGCCAGGGAGTCTGGTCTGAAGGCCGGATGGGGAGGAAGATGTTTTGTAATCTTTTTTCCCCCATGTGCTTTAGTGGGCTTTGGTTTTCTTTTTGTGCGAGTGTGTGTGAGAATGGCTGTGTGGTGAGTGTGAACTTTGTTCTGTGATCATGGAAAGGGTATTTTAGGCTGCAGGGGAGGGCAGGGCTGGGGACCGAAGGGGACAAGTTCCCCTTTCATCCTTTGGTGCTGAGTTTTCTGTAACCCTTGGTTGCCAGAGATAAAGTGAAAAGTGCTTTAGGTGAGATGACTAAATTATGCCTCCAAAAAAAAAAAAAAAAATTAAAGTGCTTGTCTGGGTCATCTGTGGTGTATGTTTACATAGACCGCTGCCCCTCCATCCTACCCTTGCCCATGGCTTTGGTGTTTCAGATCCTGCCCACAGGAGGCAGCAGCCGCGGAGGTGTGGGCAGTTGAGAGGGGCGGGCGGCTAGCACAGCTCCTTGCAGGAGACACAGGTCCAGGTGCCCATGAGCATTTGTGAGGGCAGAGATGGCAAGCACGTGCGTGGAGACCAACCGTGTCCCTGGCACACAGCAAGGGAGAGGTTCGCTAGGTCTCTGCAGTGCAGTCTCCCAGCCTAAGTCTTGAAGATGTGCCCAACTCCCTGAAGAAACTGATCTTGAAATTGAACATAAACGTCATGAACATACAGCCTGGGCACTCTGTAGCGATTTGTGAGATGAGTTTGCATCGACTGTTCCTCTCAGCAGTGACAGCCAAAGTCACCCCTAATAAAAGGCAGGTTCACTTTATAAAATGCCTCGCCCCTTCCCAGCATGTAGAGCTTGTCTGCAGCCCTCAAGGAGCCAGGTCCTGCTCTGATCACAGTCAAATCGGAGCCGACATCCCACGTACAAAAATCCCCCAGGCTTCTGCCTTTCTTCTGGGCTCCTGTCTGCTCCCATTTTACTCCATGGAAGAGTTCTGCCCGCTGGCATCTCCAGTGGCCTTTGCAGACTGCTGTCAGCCAACGGGTCCCAAAAATGCAAAAGAAGAAGAAACTAAAAGCAGTGCTATTTTTGCAGAACAATTAAATACTAGCTATTAAGTCATCTTAGGCCAAAACACCAAAGGCACTTGGACCGATGGGTATTTGGAGCATGAGTTAGGCAGGATACGTCTTTCTCCTGGTGTGCAGCTTCAAGTTGCTGAGAAAAACTGCCTGTGTTGCCATGGTAACATGAGAAGGAATGAACTGCTCCATACAAAAACTGACAAAACATTATAAGGCCTAGTCTACGCAGTCATGTTTTTGGCTATTTGCTCATTTAGTCATTAAGTGTTTACCAAGCACAACCAAACTAGATAAGCCAAGGAGTTACGAGACAGCTCTAGAGACGTTCCCTCTGCTTACAGGACAATAATGCATTGTTGATACAAATGAATTTGAATCTGCAAAAGTGAAAAAGAAAACAAATCCTGGCTGACTTGTGCGAAGAACTTACTGCAGAGCCCAGGGCCTGAGTTAACTAGCTGGTGGCCCTGCAGGCAGGGTTGATAGGAGCACCCAGCACATCTGCCCATCCCGCACAGGGACATGAAGCACCGTGTGCAGACATCTGTGTGGGCAGAGATCTGTGGGCAAAAGCCCAGGACATGACCTTAGGCAAGAGGGGCCCTTGGAGAAGTGGAGGTGTGCATGGTGTATAGCATTGTGTGTGTGTGAACACGCCCTTGTGGGCCTGTGCCTGGATTATCGGGCCCATCTCTTGGAGGGGTCCATGATGCTGAGTTACGCTGTTCACCTGAACTCTGCAGCTCACTGGCTGTAGGATTTGGGTGACACTTTTCCTTGCTGACTTAATTTCCCCATCTGTAAAATGGGGGTGATGATATCTACCTCTTGGGGTGTGTCAAGGGTAAAAGAGGCACTTTAAGAATCCTAAAGCACTAAGCCAAGGACAAAAGACAAGAAAGCTGCCTCTGTGTTGCTACTTCTCAAAAATGCTCAGAAATTTGCCTGCCGTACCAAAAATGTGTTATTTTTCTCATTGTCATTCTTCCATTCAACACAGAGGTAATCTAAGTTCTGAAAACGTAGATCCAAGGGCCCACAGACATTCAATTTTCTTCTGAGTTGGCTCTGGTATCACACAAAGCACAAGCAAGCAAACAGGCTGCCTGCTAGGGCCTTGGGTGCCAGGCTGGAGGAATGCAGGCAGAATTCTCTTAGGAAATAACTAAGTGAACGCTAAGTTTTGAATTGCCTTAGAGCCGAAAGAGAATGTGGCATGCTGGGGAGAGATCTGGACCTCTTTCTCATCAGTCATCTGACCTGTCCACGAAGAACAATGTTGTTATGCGGCCTGGGAACCTGGTTTCCTTCCACCCTGCACCCTTAATGACATAGACAACCACGGGTACTCCTGGACAGAAGCTCATCACTCCTCCTCTGGTATCTTCCCCCATGTTCAGGTCACACGGAGGTCACCATCTCCTCACCAAAGAACTGCTTTGGTCCCCAGGGTGTTAGTTTTTCTACGAGGTGAAAACCCATGGAGCTTAAGCCATCTTTTTGTCCCCTAAGTAGAGCTCCATGGACTAAGAGCTACGCTTCCTGTCTTTTCCACCTTTCCATCTCATTTTGGCTTAAAGCTTACCACACTACTGAGCGCCTGTTCTGTTCTGTAATTCAAGGTGGCAGAGAAAAATACGAACCTTGAGTGAAATCTGGAGAGCGATGCAGGGTCATCCCCAGACATGACGGGCCATATCCTAGGCAACTCCTGCAGCTTACAGAGGCAGGGAATTTAATGGACTTCTTCCAGGAAACGCAGCCCACGGGGACTCGATTAAAAGACACCAACCATTCGGAAGATGCAGCTTGAGGCCTGGGGGACTGGACTGATTCTGCCACTGTAAAGTGAACATGATTAATCGGGAGGAAGAAGTAAGGCACTCTGTGAGTTAGTCTACCACCCTGTTGACTTTGACAGAGAGAAAACCAACTTTTTTCACATGATCACACAATAGTACTGGAGTATCTCTTGACTGCTGTATTCCCTAAACAAATGCACGCAAAGCCTTGTAAAAGTAGCTGATGATTAAAAAAAAGTTAAAACATTAGGGTTTTTCTAATATATCCATATGTGGGACAGTGATGTAAATGCCATTAATTGTCCAGCCAAAACTTGTAATAGTTGATGTGAAAGACAAAAAGAAGACCCCACTGGAGTGGAGGAGTGGGCTGGCTGGTCCCCAAGCAAAACAGAATGGGCTTCGCATAGGCTTTACAACTTATTCGTAACTATTGACCAAAGTGTGACGAAAGGTATCCAGTGAAGGTTCTCTAGGGTCCCTACTCCTGCTCAGAACAAGAGATTTAATCCAGCCTTCTCTAAAGCAATGGTCCAGACTTTTCACATACTTACTAGGTTAAAGTGAAAATAAAAACAAATACTTTGGTTTGCATGTCTCTTGAGGGGCCCTAGGCGGTACGGAGGAATATTTAGAAGAATATTTGTGACCTGCCATTTGTGTTTAAAAGAACATGAAAGCAAGACAGGCCCTAACCTGCCTGTGTCTGTAGCTGACCAGGAGGCCACTGCTTCCTTCCCCCTGAGCTTCAAGGAAAGCCCCTGCAAAATGCAACTCTCCAAGGTCCTGTGGAGTAGTCTCCTCATAATGCCTCCATCACACCTGTGTCTTATGATGCCTTAATTGACGTAGCTCCTAAGTGATGTTTACAGAGAAGGAAATAGTAAGCAAGCCCACGCACAACATGCTCACAGTGTGCTAGCTCTGCCATGCTTTCTGACTCCACCATGCTTTCTGACTCTTCTGGTCCTAGTCATACCTCGGCGCAGGGGGCAGAAGCAACTGAGCTATGCTGACAGGTGCTGCTGAGAGCGAGCAGCCGTTCAGTCGAGAAGGCGTTTCTAGGTGAGGGCACGTGAGCTGGCATTCCAGGCTGCTGAGTGCTGCATCTGCAGGTGCACTGCGTTGCTCCACAGTGTGTTCAGAAGAGACCAGCATCTTGAATTTCAGGCTCTGGGCTCATTCTTTGCCTCTGCCAAGGGACCATTAAGGGGCTTCAAGCCGGGTGCTGAAATTCCCGCTTGTCTGGATTTTTCCCCATCTATATAAGGATATGGTAGCTGTGTGGACAAGAAATTGGTTGCATCTCAGAAGGGTGTTTCCCTACAAATATCTTCAGGAATTTAATTGAAAACAATGTTGAGAATTATTTTTTTTTTGGCCAGTATGAATGAAGCTGAGGTTACATCCTGAACGTGCATGCTAGACAAAGGGTAAGCAAGCAATCTTTACAAACGCCAATCCCTCTGCACTCCAAACCCGGAGCCCGTAAGGAAGGCCCAGGGCGCAGTCATCACAGAATCCCCTAAGCCAGCACGGGGCCTGACGCCTCTCTAGGCATTAGCACATCCAGGCACTGTAATTCACATCCTCGGTGTCCCCGCCTCCTGCATCCAGGGCTTAGGTTGAGTGTTTCCAGAATGTCAAGTACATTTAAACATCAACCACATACTCCAGGGTTTAGACCTGTCACAATGGCTTTTGAAAACAACAGACGTACAACTTGAGAGAAGGACTTGATGGACTTCTTAGGCTGAGGACTAAGGACATGTTGCCGTTCCTCTTGGTCCAGGACATTCAATACCATTCACAGCATTCGTCACCAACTGGCACAGTAGCGATCACGGCATTCAACTGTTTGAAATTACTGCTATTTTGGTCAAAAACTAAGAAATCAGAAATTGCACCTACATAGTGTGTCTCCTCATTGGAGTCCCATCTCTGAGCACAGGGATGGGCTCCTGAGCTCATGGCTCTGCCCTGCCCCCCAGCAGGGACCTCAGTGAATAGTGACTGCACGAAGGGGGCACTTACTAGAGTCCTGAGTAATGGAATGTCAATTAGCTTCTGCTTCCCTTTTCTAAAAAGGAACCACCTTTCTTAAGAATAATTAGGCCAAAAGAAACTTGAGTACTTTGCACAGTCAATACTTTGAAGTTTCAGAGTTACCAGTGAAATAGCTGTTCTCTGGGAAAGGACATCCAGGTTCCCACCCAGCGCTTCCTCAGCTCCTGCAGCCGCATCCTAGTTTAATATGAAGGTTGTGAATGGGTTAAAAAGCAGTTCTTAGGCACCTACTTAGATCTTTTCAGTATCTGGAAATAGCACCCAGGGCTGTGTTAGTAAAGCTTTTCACTGGGTAAGAGTCATACAATTTTTACCTTTAATTTTTTGTTTTTTAAACAAGGCAGTCTTGTTTTACACGTTGGAATGACTAGTTATTTTTGACATTTCTGGCACCTCTGGTTCTGTTGAATTTTAAGGGAGGTGAGTGGTACGTCCACAAAGTTAAGATTGCTGCATAATAATTCCTTTGCATTTCCAAAATAAATGATACAAATGTCACTTTTCCTTTTCTATTCCATAGTACTAGTTTTAGCCAGATCTTTGCCAAACATTCTAGGAAATTCAGAAAAGTCATCCATGGAATTTCGGAATGCCATTCTCTCTGGATCTTTGCAGATGACGAGGAAGGAAAGTTGATGAACTAGTACAGGATGGCTCAGACTTGTAAAGTGTCTAAGTCACAACGCTGCAGAGCCAGCTTCCGGGTAACAAGGGCATGGCCTGGGCTGAGCCAAGGCTACAACTGGAGCTTCCTTACTCGCATCTGAGGCAAATAACAGCAAGCCTGGCCCAGGCTGCCCACAGTCAACAGATGTTCACAGGAGACGGAGCAGCCGCTCTTTTGCTTGTTCTGTCAAGGAAAGATATCGAACCATGGGCAAGGGTGGAAGACACACGGTTCAGCTCAGGGAACGAGTTGCTCTAAGTAAACAATGAATTCTTACCTCTCAGCCCGTATCAGTTGTCCCCAGGGTTCATGATTATTGTGAACCACTAAGGGATGATCTTTGAGGAAACAGACCTGGAGGGAGGCAATTTAAGGAGGGAAGGTGAGTGGGTTTTACAGACTGCTTTGCAGCCACATTCAGGAACAGATCATTAAATGGATGACTTTTAGGTACATAAAAGCAGGTAGCAATGGCTAGGAGAGAGCAAAGATGCCCTAAGAATGACATCAGACTGACCAAATGTGCCTTTTCAAATAAGTTATGAGAACGAATGACTTGGAATTATAGCAAGGTATTAGACAGAACCATGCTGGTCTTTGAGAGAATGTGTGGATTCGGTGGATGTTTGGATTGAATGAATGGTAACTTTTCAATGTGAAACAGAGAACTGATAATATGGGCTGTCATGTCAACCTAGGGTACTGTCGCTCTGTCGTGTGTAGCAATCTTTCCAAATTTTTGTTGGTGGGTTGAACAAAGATAAAACTAATAAAGTATGTGTGGATACCACTAGACAGCACAGCTTACTGGATTGTATGAAATAAAATTGACTGAAACTTTAACTTGGAAAAACGCACATCTCTACACTGCCTCACCCAGTATCTTTAGGGAAAAGTGGGACAGCCCTGCAGTGGACCCCTGCTACCTCCCTTGCCTGGTCTGGGTCATTCTAGCCCTTTGCACCAGTGCGTCCCCCTGCCCCCTGCCTCTTCCAGCTTTACCATGATGCCATGCTCTCCCTGCCCCTCTCCCCAGGCTTCACTGTTTTTCTCCTTCCTTATGACTGCATTCCTCAGAGCCTTTCCCTGAACTTCCCTCTCTAGGCCAATCCCCCATCACCTCTCACCAGGATGAGAGAAAAGGGCTGGGGGTGGGGCTGGAGTGGGGGCATGTCTCACATTTAACTACCTATTCAAGGTCTGTCTCCCTGATTACAGACTATATAGTCCATGAAGGCAGGGATGTCTGTTTTGTTGCATTAAGATTAGTATAAATCCATGGCACAGAATGCAGTGCTCTTGCTACTGTCAGAACACCTATAGTAAGCGTCGGTTCTGACATTCTCTAAAAAGGTAGTGACAAACTGAAACAAGGCCGGGGAAAGCCAAGGCAGTTTTAGAAAACGATTACAGAAGGAACTTGGGAAGCAGAGATGAATGACTTACAGTGAGGGGAGACAGCAATATTCAAATACGCACAGGAATAGTCAAGTATAGAGAGCATGAATAAGCAACATGATGAAGCTGATTTCAGCCCAAAACAAAAAAAAATTTTTACAGTAATTAACTCTGAAGTGGAAGCAGAGGCAATTGAGGAAGATTATGAGTAAAGAATAAATAAAATGCAATAGAAACAGTAGATCCTGGAGTTGTGTGACAAAGGAACCCCATCGACTCTGAGGAAGAGAGATGACATGAGAATGCATGGTGGGTAGAAAACCACCGAAGTTGCACGTGTCTGCAGTAAGTCACTCTGCAACAGGAATGATTCCAACAGACTAAGAACAAACCACCTAATGATATATGAAAACAACTGCTCCTATGGCTGACAACAGCTGTCTCAAGAAGAGAAAAAGTGACTTGACAACATGCCAGAACACTGGAGCCGGGTACCAGAGGACTCGCCTCAGAGTGGAAAGCCTGTGACCCTTCTGCTAATTCAGGGGAGGCTGGGAATGTGCGAGGCTATTAGGTTACAGGGATGGATGATGATAAACATTTCAAGTAGTACATGTCATGGGAATTTCCATCACAACGTTAAATCAGTGACTCGCAATGACCTCAGACACCACACTAACAAGTTACCTGCTTCAGCACATGGACAATAACAAACTGATCCCTTCCGGGAAAATATGCTGATCTTCCTTTTAACAGAAAAAAAAAGAGCAAGCTTCAAAGGACAGACTCATACTGCCATAGGTAGAAATACAGTCTTCAACAGCAAGCTGAAACTCCTCTTGGCCATTTTGGACTTTTGTGAAAGCTTTTAAAACCTAAACAGAGTCTGTAAACATAAAGGAATGTCCATGGATCTTAATGGCTGCTGTGCCCTGGGAGATGACACCTCATTTCTGGTGTCACAACACAACATGCCTTTGAAAGTCCTGCTTTAGAGCTGCCTTCAGTATCCTGTATAAGCCCAGGAAACCAGTCTTGTTATCTCACAGCCACCACACCTGAGCAGAGTATATTCCACCTTTTTACTGCAGTACAGAAAACAAGGTAGCATTATACATCCAGCTCCCAGAGGGGACTGCTTCTGAAAGAGGATACTCTTTTATATAAACTCTGCTAGACTAAGAAGAATATACTGTTTCTTAATTTTGTTTAGTGTTCTAGAGCAGGGGTTGGCTGATTCTGGCTACAGCCCACCCTGGCCTGCAGCTTGCTTTGTAAATAAAGTTTTGCTGGGCACAGCCACTTCTATTCACCTGCACATGATCTATGGCTGCTTTTGTGCCACAACAGCAGAGCTGAGTTGTTGTGACCAAGACTGTATGGACCACAAGACCAAAAATATTCACTCTCTGGCCCTTTCCTGGAAAGGGCCGCCAACCCTGTGCTAAGGAATATAATCCCAGCAGACTGAGGCTGATATGTAGAAGGGGGGAAAAAAGCTACTCCTTGATTTTATATTATTACTTTTTTTTTTCATATTGAGAACCCACCTTTAGAATGTGTTTCAGATATAAGCTCTATTTACAAACTATTTTAAAAAATGGTCTGAAAGATTATTTTTACCATCATTTTTGTCTTGACCACATTCTGTCTCAAGAAACTTTTAAAAAGATGAATAAATTAAACCCAAAGCATGCAGAAGGAAGGAAAGAATAAAGATGAGTATGGAAAAAAAAAAGGGAAACCAGCAAAACAAGAGAGTACTAATGAAATCAGAAGTTGATTCTTTGAAAAGGCTAACAAAATTGAATATTAGCCAAGAAAAAGAGAAAACACAAATAAAAGCCGACATCACTACCAGCCTTAGAAAAATTAAAAGTATTATTAGGGAATACCATGAACAACTGTATGTCAGCAAATCAGACAACTCAGCTAAAATGGACAAATTCCTACAGACTTAAATTACTGAAACTAACTAGAGGAGAGAGTCTGGAGAGGGCAAAGGGCAGATGCGAGGCAGGACTAACGTGCAGCTCCCACTCGGATGGACAGAGCAGTGTGTGGAGACCCACATCATCAACTTTTGCTCCAAGAACTACACGTACCAGGAAAGCGAAGAGAATCCACAGACCCTCTGAAGGAGACCGGATTGCCACTGCAGGCTCTGTGGGCGGCGGCGGAACTGTGAGTGCTAGCTTTCTTCGTGGGGAGCCTTGTAGCCTGGGGCAAGTTCTCGGCCGGTTCACTGGCTGCCTGGAAGTAAACTCCCTGCTTCTGTTGGGGACATGGTGGGAATGAGACCACCCTTTTGGGAGCTGGGTGAGGCCTGTGACTGCCGGCTTTCCCTCGCTTCCTGGGTGACCTGTGTGACACAGCAGAGGCAGCCACAATCCCCCCGGAACATAACTTCATTGGCCTGGAAACCACACCCCCGTCCCCCATAGCAGCCACACCAAGTCCTGCCCAAGGAGAGGCTGAGCTCAGACTCGCTTAACCCTGCCTCCATCTGATGATCTTTCTCTACCTGCCCTGGTAGCTGAAAACAAAGAACATAATGTCTTGGGAGCTCTAAGGCCCTGCCCACTGCCTCATCAGCCCCATACCACCACAGCTGACACGCTTTTGAAAGCACCACCTCCTGGCTGGAGGCCAACGAACATAAAACCAGCTCACTTAACAAAAATAAAACCAAGGACCCTCACAGAGTCCACTTCATCTCCCTGCTGCCTCCACTAGAGCAGGTGCTGGTATCCATGGCTGAGACATGAAGACAGATTACATCACAAGACTCTTTGCAGACACTCCCCAGGACCAGCCCAGAGCCCGGGAGCTCCACTGGATGGCTAGATCCAGAAGAGAAATAACAATCACTACAGTTCAGCCCTCAGGAAGCCCCATTCCTCAGGGAAAGGGGAGACCACTGCATCAACGGAGCACCCCGTGGGACAAAGGAATCTGAACAGCAGCTCTTGAGTACTAGATCTTCCCTCTGACATAGTCTATTCAATTGAGAAGGAACTAGAAAACCAATTCTGGTAATATGACAAAACAAGGTTCTTTAACACCCTCAAAAGATCACACAAGCTCACTAGCAATGAATCCAAATCAAGATAAAATCTCTGAATTGCCAGAAAAAAATTTCAGAAAGTCAACTATTAAATCAAGGAGGAACCAGAGAAAGGTGAAGTCCAACTTAAAGAAATAAAATGATACAGGATATGAATGGAAAAATCTCCAGTGAAATAGCCTAAATAAAAAACAATCACAACTTCTGGAAATGAAGGACACATTTAGAGAATTGCAAAATGCACTGGAAAGTATCAACAATAGAACTGAACAAGCAGAAGGAAGAATATCAGAGCTTGAAGACAAGGCTTTCCAATTCACCCAGTCTGACAAAGACAAAGAAACAAAAAATTAAAAACAATGAACAAAGCCCAAAGCCTCCAAGAAGTTTGGGATTATGTTAAATGATCAAACCTAAGAATAACTGGTGTTCCTAAAGAAGAAATCTAAAAGTTTGAAAAACATATTTGAGGGAATAATCAAGGAAAACTTCCTGAGCCTTGCTACAGATCCAGACATCCAAATAAAGAAGCTCAGAGAACACCTGGGAAATTTATCACAAGAAGATCATTGCCTAGGAACATAGTCGTCCGTTTAATGTTGAGATGAAGGAAAGACTCTTAAGAGCTGTGAGGCAAAAGCATCAGGTAACCTATAAAGCAAAACCTATGAGATTAACAGATTTCTCAGCAGAAACCCTACAAGCTAGATGGGACTGGGGTATTATCTTTAGCCTCCTTAAACAAAACAATTATCAGCCAAGAATTTTGTATCCAGCAAAACTAAGCATCATGTATGAAGGAAAGATACAGTCTTTTTCAGACAAACAAATGCTGAGAGAATTCACCACTACCAAGCCAGTACTACAGGAACTGCTAAAAATAGCTCTAAATCTTGCAACAAATCCTGGAACCACATCAAAACAGAACCTCTTTAAAGCAGGAATCTCACAGGACCTATAAAACAATGGGGAAAAAAAAAAGGTATTCAGGCAGCAACTAGCACAATGAATAGAATAGTACCTCTAAGGTCAATATTAACATTGAATGTAAATGGCCTAAATGCTCCAGTAAAAGATACATAATGGGGGGGCGGAGCAAGATGGCCGAATAGGAACAGCTCCAGTCTCCAACTCCCAGCGCGAGCGACACAGAAGACCGGTGATTTCTGCATTTTCAACTGAGGTACTGGGGTCATCTCACTAGGGAGTGCCGGACAATCGGTGCTGGTCAGCTGCTGCAGCCTGACCAGCGAGAGCTGAAGCAGGGCGAGGCATCGCCTCACCTGGAAGCGCAAGGGGGAAGGGGATCCGTTTTCCTAGCCAGGGGAACTGAGACACACAACACCTGGAAAATCGGGTAACTCCCACCCCAATACTGCGCTGTAAGCATACAGGCACACCAGGAGAATATATCCCAATCCTGGCCGGGAGGGTCCCACGCCCATGAAGCCTCCCTCACTGCTAACACAGCAGTCTGCCACGATCTATCCGCAAGGCAGCAGTGAGGCTGGGGGAGGGGCGCCCGCCATTGCTGAGGCTTAAGTAGGTAAACAAAGCCGCTGGGAAGCTCGAACTGGGTGGAGCTCACAGCAGCTCAAGGAAGCCTGCCTGTCTCTGTAGTCTCCACCTCTGGGGACAGCGCACAGCTGAAGACCAACAGGGGAAGTAGTGGGAGCCGGTGCAGACGCGAACGACTCTGTCTGACAGCTTTGGGGAGAGCCGTGGATCTCCCAACACGGAGGTTGAGATCTGAGAACGGACAGACTGCCTGCTCAGGTGTGTCTCTGACCCCTGAGTAGCCTAGCTGGGAGAAATCCCCCACTAGGGGCAGTCTGACACCCCACACCTCACAGGGTGGAGTACACCCCTGAGAGGAAACTTCCAAAGGAAGAATCAGACAGGTATACTCGCTGTTCAGCAATATTCTATCTTCGGCAACCTCTGCTGCTGATACCCAGGCAAACAGGGTCTGAAGTGGACCTCAAGCAATCTCCAACAGACCAACAGACAGTCCTTCTGACTGTCAGAAGGAAAACTATCAAACAGGAAGGACACCTATACCAAAACCCCATCAGTACGTCACCACCATCAAAGACCAGAGACAGATAAAACCACAAAGATGGGGAAGAAGCAGGGCAGAAAAGCTGGAAATTCAAAAAATAAGAGCGCATCTCCCCCTGCGAAGGAGCGCAGCCCATCGCCAGCAACGGATCAAAGCTGGTCAGAGAATGACTTGGACGAGAGGAGAGAAGAAGGCTTCAGTCCATCAAACTTCTCAGAGCTAAAGGAGGAATTACGTACCCAGCGCAAAGAAACTAAAAATCTTGAAAAAAGAGTGGAAGAATTGACAGCTAGACTAATTAATGCAGAGAAGATCATAAATGAAATGACAGAGATGAAAACCATGACACGAGAAATACGTGACAAATGCACAAGCTTCAGTAACCGACTCGATCAACTGGAAGAAAGAGTATCAGCGATTGAAGATCAAATGAATGAAATGAAGCGAGAAGAGAAACCAAAAGAAAAAAGAAGAAAAAGAAATGAGCAAAGCCTGCAAGAAGTATGGGATTACGTAAAAAGACCAAATCTACGTCTGATTGGGGTGCCTGAAAGTGAGGGGGAAAATGGAACCAAGTTGGAAAACACTCTTCAGGATATCATCCAGGAGAACTTCCCCAACCTAGTAGGGCAGGACAACATTCAAATTCAGGAAATACAGAGAACGCCACAAAGATACTCCTCCAGAAGAGCAACTCCAAGACACATCATTGCCAGATTCACCAAAGTTGAAATGAAAGAAAAAATCTTAAGGGCAGCCAGAGAGAAAGGTCGGGTTACCCACAAAGGGAAGCCCATCAGACTAACAGCAGATCTCTCGGCAGAAACTCTACAAGCCAGAAGAGAGTGGGGGCCAATATTCAACGTTCTTAAAGAAAAGAATTTTAAACCCAGAATTTCATATCCAGCCAAACTAAGTTTCATAAGTGAAGGAGAAATAAAATCCTTTACAGATAAGCAAATGCTTAGAGATTTTGTCACCACCAGGCCTGCCTTACAAGAGACCCTGAAGGAAGCCCTAAACATGGAAAGGAACAACCGGTACCAGCCATCACAAAAACATGCCAAAATGTAAAGACCATCGAGGCTAGGAAGAAACTGCATCGACTAACGAGCAAAATAACCAGTTAATATCATAATGGCAGGATCAAGTTCACACATAACAATATTAACCTTAAATGTTCATGGACTAAATGCTCCAATTAAAAGACACAGACTGGCAAACTGGATAAAGAGTCAAGACCCATCAGTCTGCTGTATTCAGGAGACCCATCTCACATGCAGAGACATACATAGGCTCAAAATAAAGGGATGGAGGAAGATCTACCAAGCAAATGGAGAACAAAAAAAAGCAGGGGTTGCAATCCTTGTCTCTGATAAAACAGACTTTAAACCATCAAAGATCAAAAGAGACAAAGAAGGCCATTACATAATGGTAAAGGGATCAATTCAACAGGAAGAGCTAACTCTCCTAAATATATATGCACCCAATACAGGAGCACCCAGATTCATAAAGCAAGTCCTTAGAGACTTACAAAGAGACTTAGACTCCCATACAATAATAATGGGAGACTTCAACACTCCGCTGTCAACATTAGACAGATCAACGAGACAGAAAGTTAACAAGGATATCCAGGAATTGAACTCATCTCTGCACCAAGCGGACCTAATAGACATCTATAGAACTCTCCACCCCAAATCAACAGAATATACATTCTT
Source organism: Rhinopithecus roxellana (assembly GCF_007565055.1). Taxonomy (NCBI): domain Eukaryota; kingdom Metazoa; phylum Chordata; class Mammalia; order Primates; family Cercopithecidae; genus Rhinopithecus; species Rhinopithecus roxellana. The sequence goes on from NC_044552.1 coordinate 157,056,649, forward strand.
CTCAGCACCACATCGCACTTATTCCAAAATTGACCACATAATTGGAAGTAAAGCACTCCTCAGCAAATGTACAAGAACAGAAATTATAACAAACTGTCTCTCAGACCACAGTGCAATCAAACTAGAACTCAGGACGAAGAAACTCAATCAAAACCAATCAACTACATGGAAACTGAACAACCTGCTCCTGAATGACTACTGGGTACATAACGAAATGAAAGCGGAAATAAAGATGTTCTTTGAAACCAATGAGAACAAAGATACAACATACCAGAATCTCTGGGACACATTTAAAGCAGTGTGTAGAGGGAAATTTATAGCACTAAATGCCCACAAGAGAAAGCAGGAAAGATCTAAAATTGACACTCTAACATCACAATTAAAAGAACTAGAGAGGCAAGAGCAAACACATTCAAAAGCTAGCAGAAGGCAAGAAATAACTAAGATCAGAGCCGAACTGAAGGAGATAGAGACACAAAAAACCCTCCAAAAAAATCAATGAATCCAGGAGTTGGTTTTTTGAAAAGATCAACAAAATTGACAGACCGCTAGCAAGGCTAATAAAGAAGAAAAGAGAGAGGAATCAAATAGATGCAATAAAAAATGATAAAGGGGATATCACCACTGACCCCACAGAAATACAAACTACCATCAGAGAATACTATAAACGCCTCTACGCAAATCAACTAGAAAATCTAGAAGAAATGGATAAATTCCTGGACACTTACACTCTCCCAAGGCTAATAAAGCAGGAAGAAGTTGAATCCCTGAATAGACCAATAGCAGGCTCTGAAATTGAGGCAACAATTAATAGCCTACCCACCAAAAAAAGTCCAGGACCAGATGGATTCACAGCTGAATTCTACCAGAGGTATAAGGAGGAGCTGGTACCATTCCTTCTGAAACTATTCCAATCAATAGAAAAAGAGGGAATCCTCCCTAACTCATTTTATGAGGCCAACATCATCCTGATACCAAAGCCTGGCAGAGACACATCAAAAAAAGAGAATTTTAGACCAATATCCCTGATGAACATTGATGCAAAAATCCTCAATAAAATACTGGCAAACCGGATTCAGCAGCACATCAAAAAGCTTATCCACCATGATCAAGTGGCCTTCATCCCTGGGATGCAAGGCTGGTTCAACGTTCGCAAATCAATAAACGTAATCCAGCATATAAACAGAACCAAAGACAAGAACCACATGATTGTCTCAATAGATGCAGAAAAGGCTTTTGACAAAATTCAACAGCCCTTCATGCTAAAAACGCTCAATAAATTCGGTATTGATGGAACGTACCTCAAAATAATAAGAGCTATTTATGACAAACCCACAGCTAATATCATACTGAATGGGCAAAAACTGGAAAAATTCCCTTTGAAAACTGGCACAAGACAGGGATGCCCTCTCTCACCACTCCTATTCAACATAGTGTTGGAAGTTCTGGCTAGGGCAATCAGGCAAGAGAAAGAAATCAAGGATATCCAGTTAGGAAAAGAAGAAGTCAAATTGTCCCTGTTTGCAGATGACATGATTGTATATTTAGAAAACCCCATCGTCTCAGCCCAAAATCTCCTTAAGCTGATAAGCAACTTCAGCAAAGTCTCAGGATACAAAATTAATGTGCAAAAATCACAAGCATTCTTATACACCAGTAACAGACAAGCAGAGAGCCAAATCAGGAATGAACTTCCATTCACAATTGCTTCAAAGAGAATAAAATACCTAGGAATCCAGCTTACAAGGGATGTAAAGGACCTCTTCAAGGAGAACTACAAACCACTGCTCAGTGAAATCAAAGAGGACACAAACAAATGGAAGAACATACCATGCTCATGGATAGGAAGAATCAATATCGTGAAAATGGCCATACTCCCCAAGGTTATTTATAGATTCAATGCCATCCCCATCAAGCTACCAATGAGTTTCTTCACAGAATTGGAAAAAACTGCTTTAAAGTTCATATGGAACCAAAAAAGGGCCCGCATTGCCAAGACAATCCTAAGTCAAAAGGACAAAGCTGGAGGCGTCACGCTACCTGACTTCAAACTATACTACAAGGCTACAGTCACCAAAACAGCATGGTACTGGTACCAAAACAGAGATATAGATCAATGGAACAGAACAGAGTCCTCAGAAATAATACCACACATCTACAGCCATCTGATCTTTGACAAACCTGAGAGAAACAAGAAATGGGGAAAGGATTCCCTATTTAATAAATGGTGCTGGGAAAATTGGCTAGCCATAAGTAGAAAGCTGAAACTGGATCCTTTCCTTACCCCTTATACGAAGATTAATTCAAGATGGATTAGAGACTTAAACGTTAGACCTAATACCATAAAAACCCTAGAAGAAAATCTAGGTAGTACCATTCAGGACATAGGCATGGGCAAGGACTTCATGTCTAAAACACCAAAAGCAACGGCAGCAAAAGCAAGAATTGACAAATGGGATCTAATTAAACTAAAGAGCTTTTGCACAGCAAAAGAAACTACCATCAGAGTGAACAGGCAACCTACAGAATGGGAGAAAATTTTTGCAACCTACTCATCTGACAAAGGGCTAATATCCAGAATCTACAAAGAACTCAAACAAATATACGAGAAAAAAACAAACAACCCCATCAAAAAGTGGGCAAAGGATATGAACAGACATTTCTCAAAAGAAGATATTCATACAGCCAACAGACACATGAAAAAATGCTCATCATCACTCGCCATCAGAGAAATGCAAATCAAAACCACAATGAGATACCATCTCACACCAGTTAGAATGACAATCATTAAGAAGTCAGGAAACAACAGGTGTTGGAGAGGATGTGGAGAAATAGGAACACTTTTACACTGTTGGTGGGATTGTAAACTAGTTCAACCATTATGGAAAACAGTATGGCAATTCCTCAAGGATCTAGAACTAGATGTACCATATGACCCAGCCATCCCACTACTAGGTATATACCCAAAGGATTATAAATTATTCTACTACAAAGACACATGTACACGTATGTTTATTGCGGCACTATTCACAATAGCAAAGACTTGGAATCAACCCAAATGTCCATCTGTGACAGACTGGATTAAGAAAATGTGGCACATATACACCATGGAATACTATGCAGCCATAAAAAAGGATGAGTTTGCGTCCTTTGTAGGGACATGGATGCAGCTGGAAACCATCATTCTTAGCAAACTATCACAAGAAGAGAAAACCAAACACCGCATGTTCTCACTCATAGGTGGGAAATGAACAATGAGATCACTTGGACTCGGGAAGGGGAACATCACGCACTGGGGCCTATCATGGGGAGGGGGGAGGGGGGAGGAGGGAGGGCTTGCATTGGGGAGTTATACAAGATATAAATGATGAATTGATGGGTGCTGACGAGTTGATGGGTGCAGCACACCAACATGGCATAAGTATACATATGTAACAAACCTGCACGTTATGCACATGTACCCTAGAACTTAAAGTATAATAAAAAACAAACAAACAAACAAAAAACAAAGAAAAAAAAAAAAAAAAGATACATAATGGCAGAATGGCTAAAAATTCACCAACCAAGGTTCTGCTGTCTTCAAGAGACCCACCTCACACATAAAGACTCATACAAACTTAAGGTAAAGGGGTGAAAAAAGACATTCCATGCAAATGGACACCAAAAGCAAGTAGGAGTAGCTATTCTTATATCAGACAAAACAAACTTTAAAGCAACAGCAGTTAAAAAAGACAAAGAGACAGGAGGCTGAGGCAGGAGAATAGCCTGAACCTGGGAGGCAGAGGTTGTGGTGAGCTGAGATCACACCACTGCACTCCAGCCTGGGCAACAAGAGTGAAACTCTGTCTTAAAAAAGAAAAAAAAAAAAAGGGACAAAAAAGGACAAAGAGAGACATTATATAATGATAAAAGGACTAAACCAACAGGAAAATATCACAATTCTAAATATATATGCACCTAACACTCGAGCTCCCAAATTTATAAAACAATTACCTACTAGACCTAAAAAATAGACAGCAACACAATACTAGAGGGAACTTCAATACCCCACTGATAGTACTAGACAGGTCATCAAGACAGAAAGTCAACAAACAATGGACTTAAACTGTACCCTAGTACAAATGGACTTCACAGTTATTTACAGAATATTCTAGATACCCAACAACTGCTCTATTCAATCAGCACATGGAACATTCTCCAAGACAGACTACATGATAGGCCATAAAACAAGTCTCAAAGAATTTAAGAAAATCAAAATTATAGCAAGTACTCTCTCAGACCACAGTGGAATAAAATTGGAAATGAACTCAAAAAGGAACCCTCAAAAACATGCAAATACATTGAAATTAAACAACCTGCTCCTGAATGATCACTGGGTCAACAATGAAATCGAGATAGAAATTTAAAAATTCTCTGAACTGAACAATAATAGCGACACAACCTATCAAAACCGAAAAGGTGGTGCTAAGAGGAAAGTTCATAGCATTAAATACCTACATCAAGAAGTCTGAAAGAGCACAAACAGAAAAGCTAAGGTCAGACCTCAAGGAGCTGGAGAAACAAGAACAAACCAAACCCAAACACAGTAGAAGAAAAGAAATGACCAAGATCAGAGCAAAAGTAAACCAAATTGACACAAACAAAAAAATACAAAAGATAAATGAAATAAAAAGCTGGTTTTTGAAAAGGCAAATAAAATTGATAGACCAATTGCAAAACTAAGGAAAATAGGAAAAGAGAAGATCCAAATAAGCTCAATTAGAAATGAAATGGGAGATATTACTGTTAGGCAGGAATCTAGACCCAACATGGCGGCGTTACCCGGCATAGCAGACCTTTTGTTAAAGACTCCCTTCACCCTTGTACACACCCGCAGACTTGCATACGTCAGAGATTCCGGCTGGGCAACCACACTCCCCCATGACCTGCAGCTCACCTGCATTCCACGAGTTTGTAAACAGCAGTTTCGGTTAACAGTTTCCAAAGACCCCTTCCTCATGACCCTTACTCAACTCCTGCCCTAGTAGTTTCAAGACCCCCCAGGCCCTGTTTGCACAACCAGCTTCCCTACCTCTCGGGCTATAAAAAGCCCCTCCCCTTCTCCCTCAGCGCGACTTCCTCGGCCCACACCTTTGGACCGAGGAACCTCGCCTGTGAGTCCTAATAAAGGCTATTCTCACTGCCATTTGCCTTGTGTCTTCATTCCCGGTTCGGCTCCAGCCTCAGTTTACCCTTACAATTACAACTGATACCACAGAAATACAAAAGATCATTCAAGGCTACTATGAACACCTTTACACACATAAACTAGAAAAATCTAGAGACGGATAAATTCCTGGAAATCTACAACTCTCCTAGATTAAATCAGGAGAAACAGAAACTCTGAACAGACTAATAACAAGCAGTGAGACTGAAATAGTAATAAAAGAATTGTCAATACAAAAAAAGTCCAGCACCAGACAGATACACAGCTGAATTCTTTCAGACATTCAAAAAAGAATTGGTACCAATCCTATCGACACTATTCCAAAAGATAGAAAAAGAGGGAATCCTCCCTAAATCATTCTATGAAGCCATTATCACCCTAATACCAACAGCAGGAAAGGACATAAGAAAAAAAAAAAAAAAAAACTAGACACCAATATATCCCTGATGAACATAGATGCAAACATGTTTAACAAAAAACAAGCTAACTGAATTCAACATGAATCTTTATTAAAAATATAATCCACCATGATCAAGTGGGTTTCATGCAAGAAAGCAGGGATGGTTTAACACCCACAAGCCAATAAATGTGATACACCACATAAACAGAATTAAAAACAAAAACCACATGATCATCTCAATAGAAAAAGTGACAAAATGCACCATCCCTTTATGATTAAAACTCTCAGCAAAACTGGCACAGAAGGGACGTACCTTGAGGTAATAAAAACCACCTATGACAAACCCACAGCCAACATTATACTGAAGGGAGAAAAGCTGAAGGCATTCCCCCTGAGAACTGGAACAAGACAAGGATGCCCACTTTCACCACTTCTGTTCAATACAGTACTGAAGTTCTAGCCAGAGCAATCAGAAAAGAGAAAGATATAAAGGGCATCCAAGTTGGTAAAGAGGAAGTCAAACTACTGCTGTTTGCTGATGATGAAGGTATACTTAGAAAACCCCAAAGACTCCTCCAAAAAGCTCCTAGAACTGGTAAATGAATTCAGCAAAGTTTCTGGATACAAAATTAATTGTACGCAAATCAGTAGCCCTACCATACACCAACAGTGACCAAGCTGAGAATCAAATCAAGAACTCAACCTCTTTACAATAGCTGCAAAAAACAAAAACAAAAACAAACAAAAATACCCACTGAACCAAGGAGGTGAAAGACCTCTAAAAGGAAAAGTACAAGACACTGCTGAAAGCAATCGCAGATGGCACAAACAACTGGAAACAAATCCCCGGCTCATGGATAGGCAGAATCAATATTGTGAAAATAACTATACTACCAAAAGCAATCTACAAATTCAATGCAATTCACATCAAAATACCACCATCATTCTTCACAGAACTAGAAAAAAAAAATCCTAAAATTCATATGGAACCAAGAAAGAGTCTGTATAGCCAAAGCGAGAGTAAGAACAAATCTGGAGGCATTACATTCCCTGACTTTAAAACGTAAGGCCATAGCCACCCAAACATTATGGTACTACTGGTATGAAAGCAAGCATACAGACCAATGAAACAGAATATAGAGAATCCAGAAATAAAGCCAAATACTTAGTTACAGTCAACTGATCTTTGACAAAGCAAACAGAAATATAAAGTGGGGAAAGGATACCCTATTCAACAAATCCTGCTGGGATAATTGGCAAGGCACATGTAGAAGAATGAGACTGAATCCTCATCTCTCACCTTATACAAAGATCAACTCAAGGTGGATCAGAGATTTAAATCTAAGACCTGAAACCATAAAAATTCTAGACAGTAACATTGGAAAAACCCTTTGGGACATCAGCTAAGACAAATAACTTTATGACTAAGAACACAAAAGCAAATACAACAGAAACAAAGGTAAACAGATGGGACTTAATCAAACTAAAAAGCTTCTACACAGCAAAAGAAATAATCAGCAGAGTAAACAGACAACTCACAGAGTGGGAAAAAATCTTTGCAATCTATATATCCGACAAAGGACTAATCCAGAATCTACAAGGAACTCAAACAAATCAGCAAGAAAAAAAAAAAAAAAAACAAATCCCATCAAAAAGTGGGCTAAGGACATGAATAGACAATTCTTAAAAGAAGATACACAAATGGCCAAAAAACCTACATAAAAATGCTCCACATCACTAATGATCAGAGAAATGCAAATCAAAATCACAGTGAGATACCACCTTACTCCTGCAAGAATGGCAATAAAAAAATAAAAAAAATATAGATGTTGGTGTGGAGGTGGTGAAAAGGTAACATCTTTACACTGTTGGTGGGAATGTAAACTAGAACAACCACTATGGAAAACAGTGTGGAGATTTCTTAAAGAACTAAAAGTAGATCTACCATTGGATCCAGGAGTCCCACTCCTGGGTATCTACCCAGAGGAAAAGCTTATAGCAGCACAATTCACAAATGCAAAAATATGGAACCAGCCCAAATGCCCATTAGTCAATGTGTGGATAAAGAAAATGTAGTGTGTATGTATGTATGCATGTATGTGTATGGATACTACTCAGTCACAAAAAGGAATGAAATAACGGCATTTGCAGCAACCTGGATGGAACTGGAGCCCATTATTCTAAGTGAAGTAACTCAGGAGTGGAAAACCAAACATTGTTGTGTTCTCAGTCTTAAGTGGGAGCTAAGCTATGAGGACGCAAAGGCATAAGAATGATACAGTGAACTTTGGAGACTCAGGGGAAAGGGTGGGAGGGCGGTGAGGGATAAAATAGTACACATTGGGTACAGTGTACACTGCTCGGGTGATGGGTGTACCAAAATCTCAGAAATCACCACTAAAGAACTTATTCATGTAACCAAACACCACCTGCTCCCCAAAAACCCATTTAAATAATTTTTTTAAAAAGCTGCACACACGCACACACGGAAATGAAGTCCAAATAGACCTGCAAGAAGCAAAAAGACTGGATTAGTAACTTAAAATATTCCCAAAAAGAGAACTCACTCATGCCTAGCTGGTTTCACTACTGAATTCTATCAAACATGAAAAGCAATTTGGTTAAAAATACACACACACACACACAATCCTTCACAATCTCTGAGAAAACAGAGAAGAGGGAAATTTCCAAACTCACTCTATGAGGCCAGCATTATCCTGAAAATGACATCAAAAGAAATAAAACTACAAGAGCAATATCCTTCATGTAACATGGAAGCAAAGGTCCTCAACAAAATAACTGCAAACGAATGCAGCAACACATAAAAAGGAACACACCCAGTGATCAACTAGGACTTATCCCAGGAATATAAGATTGATTTAACACCCCCAAATCAATTAATGTAATATACCATATTACAATAAAGTACAAAACCATACAATCATCTCAATAAACAGCATCTGACAAAATAAAACACCCATTCATGACAAGAACTCTCTCCACAAACCAGAAATAAAAGAGAACTTCCTCCAATGGAAAAAGGGCATTAATGAAAAACCTGTAACACCATACTTAATGGTGAAAGAAGGAGTAATTTCCAGCTAAGATAAAAATGTCAAAAATAGGACAAGGATGTCCATTCTCATCACCACTATTCAACACTGTACTGGAAGGTCTAGCCAGTGCAATTAAGCAAGAAAAAGAAATGAAAGGTACCTAGAGTGTAAAGGAAGAAGTAAAACTGTTTTTATTCATGGAAAACTATTTTATTTGTAGAAAATCCTATGCAGCCTACAAAAACAATAGAACTATAAACTGAATTCAGCATAGGATGAGAGATAAACATAAAAATCAATTGTGTGTGTGTGTGTGTGTGTATATATCCGCTCTCTGTGTGTGTGTGTGTGTGTGTGTGTGTGTGTGTGTGTGTGTGTGTATGGGGGGGCAATGAACAATCTGGAAATGAAATTATTATTTTCACCCATAGTAGCAATAAAAAGAATACTTAGAAACTTAACAAGTTCAAGAGGTATACGACAAAAACCACAAAGCAGTGCTGAAGAAATACCTAAATAAATGGAGATATATCCTGTGTTAAGACTGAAAGACTTAACATTAAGAAAACAATACTCCTCAAGTTGTTCTACAGTTCTATGTAATCCCAATCCAAATCACAGGTAGTTTTGTTTTGCTTTTATGTAGAAATTAACAAAATGATCCTAAAATTCATATGGAAATGCAAATTATCCCAACAGCCAAAATGATTCTGAAAAAGAAGAACAAAATTGGAGGATGCACACTTCCCATTTTTAAAACTAAACACAACGTTATAGTAACCAAGACAGTATGGCGTAAGATGGTGTGGCATAAGATAAACATAGAGATTAACTGAATATAACTGGAAGTCCAGAAATAAACCTTTTCATTTACGGTCAACTGATTTTCAACAAGGATGCCAAAAAAACAGCCTTTTCAACAAATGATATTGGGCCAAATAAATATTCACATGCAGAAGAATGAATGTGGACCCTTACGTGGTATCACACACAAAAATTAACTAAAGACAGACCTAATGTAAGTGCTAAAACTCTAAAACTCTTAGAAAAAAACGCAGATGTAAATCTTTGTGACCTTGGGTCAGGCAATGGTTTCTTAGATATGATATCGAGAGCACAAGTAACAAAGACCAAGTTGATAAACTGGACTTCAAAAAAATTTTTTTAAATAGTACTTTTTCAAAAGACATTGTTAAAACAAAATGAAAAGACAAGCCACAGACTGGGGGGGAAAAATCTGCAAATCATATGTCCCATAAGGACCTATATCTGGAACATATCAAACAATTATTACAAACCAATAATATGATGAATAACCCAAATTTAAAATGATTTGAATAGATGTTTTACCAAAGAAGATATCCAACAAGCACGTGAAAAGATGTTCACTATCATTAGGGAAATGCAAATCAAAACAGGATACCTCTTCACATTAACTAGAATGGACGTTATCAAAAAAAAAAAAAAAAAAAAGCATTATGGAGAAGCTGGAACCCTCACACATTGAGAGTCGGAGGGTATAAGATGGTGCACCACTTTGGAAAACAGTTTGGAAGTTTCTGAAAATGTTGAACATAGATTTACCATATGACTCAGCAAATCTAATCCCAAGAGAAATGAAAACATTTTTGTACGAAGACTTCTATGGGAATGTTCAGAGAAGCATTATTTATAATAACCAAAAAGTGGGCACAACCCAATCAACTAGTAAATGGATAAATAAAGCGTGTGGCAGTCTGAACAGTCTCAGTAATAACAAGGAATGATGTATTGACACCTGCTACAACATGGATCAATCTCAGAAACATAGGCTAAGTGAAAGAAGACAAATATAAAATACCACATATTATAAAACTCTATTTATATGAAATGTCCAGAATGGGAAAATCTATAGAAACAAGAAATCATTTAGTGGTTACCTAAGGCTGGGGGTGAGAATGGGGAGTGACTGCAAATGGACATGAGATTTCTTTTGGGGGTGATGGGAATGTTCTAAAATTGGGTTGTGACGATGATCGCACAACTGTACTATACTAAAGGTTACTGAACTGTACCCTTCAAATATTATGTAAAATGTAACTAAAAAAAGCTATATTTTAAGAAGTCTTAAAATTCTAAGTGGTTGTATAAATCCTTTTGTGATGCCTATATTCTCTGGACGTTAACTTCTTGGCTGAAGGGATCTACTCTTCTGAAGGAAGATGAATATAAAACCTGCTTGAGAAATTACTTGCCCAGGGTCAGTGGCTATGTGTAAGGAGTCAGTGATCTTCCAAAAAGATTTCAGGAAGCTTTATGGTCAATCTTTTTAAAAAATGTAATAGCAAAAAAAAAAAAAAAAAAAAAGAACACCATCAATGATGTATAATTTGGGGCTATTTTAGAAAGCTAACTGCTGAAATGTTTACTTCTGAAGAAGATGCTTTCTCATCAGCTCGTTCAGCAGTATTTACACTGACCAAGCACCTACACATCTTGGCTTAAAAATAAAGTGAACTCCCAACATGTGATAACAAGGCTTAAACTTTTATCTGTTATAAATTTGCTGGTTAATATAAAATAATTAAAAAGAACCACCCTACGTCATTAGTATTGCTTCATTTATTTCCTTTGTTTTTCAGCGAGGCGATCCTAAAGGGACGCCGAACCCAGTGACCACCTTTAGCACACACGATTGTGCTCCTCCTTTTGAGGAACAGGTAAGTGAAAATGACAGACTTCTGAATCATACTGGGTTGCCTCATAAGCTGTTAACCATTAAAAGACAATATAACTGAGCTTTCCTAAAATAAACCATTTATTGAAAAAAGAACCTTTTTCTTAAATTTCAGTAATCAGCCTTTGCATTACAAACCTGCAGCTTGCCAACAACAAAAAAGGTAAAAGGTTTCACAGTCAGTGCACTCAACAAACAGGAGATTAAAAACAAGGTATAGGACGCCTGATAACACTACAACTTCTTTTGAACCTAGAAAGGTCAAAACACTACGCTGATGTCACGGTTCTCAGTCACGCGAGACACGGAGGAGACAGAGGCGATGGTCCGTGTACAGTAGTAATGGCACTTAACATGCAGCTTCTTTAACCTCGTGGCCACCAGCCCTCCAGAGAGCCTTTTGCCACATCAGACAAACAGGAGCAGCAGGAGAAGTGACGCTTGTCACCTGTGCAGTCTTCAGTCTTGGAAGGTTAAAAAGGCTTATACTGCTTCTCAGCACAGTCTTTATGTAAATATTACATACAGTAGTGATTACGAGAATTTTCCAAGTCCATATTCTACTAGGCTTCATTCTTCATCTGTGCAAACCTGTGAGGAAGCAGGAGAGAGCTGAGCCCTTGCAGAGGCAGATGTGTACTTGTGCATACACACAGTGTGAGCCTTACGGGGAAGGCCCCATCCACTCATCCTGATGCTCCCAGCACAGTGCTGGGCACAGAGGGAAAGGCTTAAGAAATGTAATGAACAATGGCAAAGGTAAGTTACTGCTCTGAAGTTAAGCCTGGGAATTGACTAATGAAAGCATTTTCTAAAATGCGTATGTGCATTCTCAGGTCAATACAAATTGTTAGGCACTTTATAACTAAGACATACATTGTTATTTAATTACAAATCCCTAACATCTCCATAGCTGGTCCAGTTGCTTGCCCCTTACTCCCACTTACCAAGAAGAGCATCACCCCACTCTTCCGCCCCTTCCTTTCCTTTCCCAGGGGCTCTCCTGCAGGGGTCTTGCGAGGCTTTTCTCTCCAGGGCTCTGTTCTCATCCCGTTGTCCTCTGTGGACCCTCCCAGCAATACTTCTGTCTCCCACACCTGTGCCCTACCCCAAATCCCTCTTGAGTGCCAGCCCCAGATATCCAAATGCCCATCTGAAATCTCCAAGCAGATGTTCCAAACGTACCCCAAGCTTCATCCACCAAAGAGGACCCACCACCTCCGGACCCACCCCTCACCCAACTGCTTCTTTCTCTACTCTGGCAAATGGACACAAACCAGAAACCTGGGAGCCACCCTAGACTCCTCCCCTCACTCACCTTTCACATCCAATTGGGGTCAGTCACAGGCACTCTAACTCTTAAATGCCACTGATCACTCACCTGCAACACCCTCTCCCAACCCCTTGGCTGCATCAGAACCTTCTCAATTCCTTTGCCTCTAGAGTGATCTTTCTAAAACACTATGTCATCATTTATGTTTATAATAAAATGGAAACTCCTTTATGTTGCTCCTGGTGACTGTTCTAGCCTTATCTTCCTGCCCTTTTCCACATCCTGTGTTCACCAGGATCTACCTACACAGGGCTCTGTGATCATCCCACTCTCTCTGAAGGGTGAGCGTTTCCAAGCTTCTTTACTTTGTCTTCCATGCCCACTCCCCTACTTCTGGCCTCTAGTACCTCATTCTAGAGAAAAAAGAACTGAGATTGGCTGACTTAATTAAATTCCTCTTCTGAGTAACCTTACCTAGCATTATCACAGCTCTTAGTGTAATGATTAGTCATTACTGTCTTGACCCTCCAAGTAGACTACACACTCTCAAGAGTGGAAACTCTTTCATCCAGTCCCATTTAAAATTCCATTTTACTGTCTCCAGTGTATCTCAAATGCACCATCAAAAGAGATCAAGTAGAAGAACCTCAAAGAACATTTTCCAAATGAAAAAACACATACAAAAATCCCTGGCATAATAATACATTTAGTTCCTTTCCACTTCAGATATAGCTACTTTAAAGTTTCAAAACTTCATTAACGTCTGGATACAAAACAGAACTTAAAAACACTTCAACATGAAAAAGACTATCCAGTCATCTGCCAAACCTTGACAAACGAATGGTCGAGGAGCTGGCTGGCGGTCCATCTCATCTTTGGGTCACTCTCAAGGCAGTGAGAAAGGAAGTCCTTGCCTTCAGGGCTTAATCTTTCAGGGATTGGTGGCTTATGTCCCATCCCCACTTTATACATAATTTGAAAGTTGTGCTCATACTCATGCCAAGGCCTCTAAAAAAGATGTTTTAAAAAAATCAGATTTTAATATTATATAGCCACAAACAATGCAAATGTTCAGTCCCTTTTTAAGCATCTCATAATTAATACATATATTAGGGGACAGCATGTTTTTACTAAAAGGGCCAAACAATTTTTCAGGTTGACAGGCCATATGATCTCTATCACAACTATTCAGTTATGTCACAGCAGCATGGTAGCAGCTATGGACAACATGTAAATGGTATAACTGTTGCAACAAAACTTTATTTATAAAACAGGTGGCCAGCATAGTTTGCCTACTCCATTTGGGGTACACTATTTAGTCCAACATTATCTAGAAACCATCATCATGCAACTAAAAAATGTAATATATAAAATGATATAAAAAAGTCTACAAAACCCAATTCTCTTAGAGGGATGGTTAATATGCTACCTTATTGAAAAATAAAAATTCCATTAGTGCAAAGCTTATTTCATTATGACCCTATGAAAAATGAGATTCATAGGGGAAGGAACTAAGTGTGTATGGCATTCTAATTTCTAAACTATTGTTTCGTTATTGCCAATATGTATTCTTCAATATGAGAACCTGTTCTTTCATGTGTGGCTTTACTGGAATAACACAGATATCACAACCACCACCTTTCTATTTTAATGCTAATAGAAATAATGTTAGCTAATATTTATTGTGCACTTATATGTGATCTCTTTCAGCAGCTGCAAGGCATAGCTACATTATAATTAACTGATTTCCTACTAGTAACTTAACACTAACTTTTAACTTAGGAACGAAGGTCTCTAACTTTTTTGCTATAATAGTGTATGTGTACAGTAAGCTACACATAACGCAGTACGTGCGTCTTTATACGTTTGTATAATTGCTCATTAATATTATCATCACAAAATACATTTTCAGAAGCAGAAAACTTCTTGGTTTAAGTGCTATGCACATTTAAAATTTTGACAGAGATTGGAAACATCTCCAGAGCAGCCCCACCACATGGAATTTCTGTCCAAAACATATCTGTTTCTTTATATACTCTCTTAAAGTGAGAATTCTCAATCTTTAAAAATGTCACTCAGCACTTTGGGAGGCTGAGGCGGGTGGATTATGAGGTCAGGAGTTTTTGAGACCAGCCTGGCCAACACAATGAAACCCTGTCTCTACCAAAGTACAAAACTTAGCCAGGCGTGGTGGCACATGCCTGTAATCCCAGCTACTTGGGAGGCTGAGGCAGGAGAATCGCTTGAATCTGGGAGGTGGAGGTTGCAGTGAGCCGAGATCACACCACTGCACTCCAGCCTGGGCGACACAGCGAGACTCCAACTCAAAAAAAAAAGAAAAAAAAAAGTCACTAACATGCTAAGTAAAAAGATTTCACTTTTGAATATATAAGTCTGGTTAATGAGGTTGTCATCTTTTCATGCTTTCTTTTGTTAATCTTTTTAGAGCAGTTTTGGGTTTATAGAAAAATTAACTGGAAGGTACAGAGAGTTCCCATATCCCTCTCTGTCCCACAGTTTCCTCTACTATGTACATCTCGTGTTAGTGTGCTCCATTTTTTAGAACCGATGAACCAATGTCAATGCACTACTGTTAACTGAAGTCCACAGTTTACATCAGGGTTCACTCTGTCACACATTCTGCGGGTTTGGACATTCACATACTGACATGTATCTATCATCACTGTATCCTACAGAGTAGGTAAGAATTCCGTCCTGTTCGTCTCTCTGTTCCCCCAGTCCCTGGCAACCACTCATCTTTCTACGGTCCCTGTGGTTTTGCCTCTTCCCAAATGTCATTAGATGGAATTGCTCAGAGTGCAAGCCTTTCAGACTGGCATCTTTTGTCACTTAGCCACATGTATTTACGGTTCCTCCATGTCTTTTTGTGGCTCGATAGCATGTTTCTTTTTATCGCTCAGTAATATTCCTTTGTATGCATATAACACAGTTGATTCATTTACCTATTGAAGAACATGTTGGTTGCTTCCAAGTTTTGGTAATTATGAATAATGCTGCCTTAACATTCATGTGCAGGTTTTTGTGTGGATATGTTTCCAACTTATTAATGTTGCTTTTTGTAACTGCCTGCTTCCCTGTATTTTAATGAGAGGTTTATGCTTCTTAAATTCACTCCTAAGAGTTCTCTGTGGCGTATAGCTTACAAATATTTGTTTCCTAGTTTGTCAGTTGTCTTAATCTTACTGTTTCTTTCAATGGATCAGATTTTTGTCTCTAATAATGTTCATTATTCAGTGTCTACAGTGTTTGTAATGAATAATCAATCCATTAACTACTGTTCTGTCAATGCACAGTGCCCTTCTGAAGTTCCTCCGCCAGGTGTGGGGGCTCCACTTACCTTGCCAGTCACCATCTCTATGACAACACACCCCAGACTCCAGATGTCGGCTGCACGCCCATGGCCTTCTCCTTTGGCGCGAGTGATGACTTCAGGTGCCATGTATGCTTTAAAAGTCACAGATATGTTGAGAGTAATGGGTTATAAACATATCACCACGTATTAATAGAGCCAAGCAATAAATTAATACTGTACAATATTATTTTCCTGCATTAATAGGAAACATCAAAAACTCAGACAGTTCAAATCAACCTGCTGAACGAACTTTTTAAGGGACAAATTCTCTTTTAAAAGACAACGTTTGAATGTACGCATTTTCAAATTAATTGTATGCACAATGAAAATGGAAAATTTAACCTGCAAAAGAGGAGGCAAAATTTCCTGGTACTAAGTGATCAAAACGAACCATCACCATTGAACCACAGTGTTGTTCAGACTACAACGGCTTTAAGAAAGACAATGCAAGCAACAAAAGAGCTGTTCTGGTGAGAAAAAGAGGCTTTCCTCTCTCCTGTAACCTAAAATGAGTCATTTAATTTACCAATCTTGGGTGAGAGCCCAAGTATGTGAGGAAGCAGTCCTTCTCACGACTGAAAACCTTTACCTGCTCTTCCATCTCTACTGACAAAGAAAGGTGAAGGGAACATGCAGGTCCCAAGCATGCTACATGAAGTCAGAGTGCAAAGAACAAACAAGCTGGTCCCTACCTGCTGTCCCCAGGGTGCTGTTCACTTCACCAGGCATGGTCTGGGCATTGTTTTTGAGCTTTACTGAGCATCCAAAATCTCCCAGTTTGATCAATCCAGATGAGGTAAGGAAGATATTGGCACCTAAAAAGAAACAAGCAGTTGTTACGCAGCCTCTGAAACACAATGTGGGCAAGGTTACATGGTAATCTAAACTACCAGGAACTTCATTCACAAACTGAACAATAGAAAGGCTTATGAAATTGACTTACAAGGTGTAATCACAGAAAGATTTGTAAACCTTACTCACTCACAAATGTTAACACAAAACAATAAAATTTTAACAGCAGCGCAGGTAGCCTTGACCAATAAATTCTGAACTGAAATACATGCATAAATTCTAACATTAATAACCCACAGAGATACTTAGAAAGAAATCGCATACAAAACACAAATGCTTGTGGTGGCAGTCTGGAGAATTAGAGATGTGTACAATCAGCAGCGTCTGAAACAGGAAGCGACATATAGATGAGAACTGCACACACACTGCAGTTCTTCAGATTCCCAGCTGAGGCCCTGGGATTTGTGACTGAAAACTGTTCTGCAATTTTCAAATATTCCTACAAGCAATATATATGCTTAACTTGTAGTCTAGTTAGAATTTGGGGATACTGTTCATCTCTCAGGACAGGTTGGCCTTTTGCTCTAGGCTATAAGATATTACGGCTCCAACTAAGTCATGCTATCTCTGGAATCGTGTCCTGTGGTACCGCCTTCGAAAAGCAACAACACAGAGCCAATGGAATAGACAAGCAGCCATCTGATGAGCTGAGGTCAACAGCGAATCCTCATAAATCAGTGCTCCCAGAGCTGATGCTCCCCACAACTGACTACAAGGGCAGCGTGATCTTCTCGAACGATTCTACATCTGTACCTTCTTAGTTATGCTGAACTAGAAAGCATTCGATAAGGATATCAGTGAGCTGACTTGGTTCAGATTCTAAGGGAGTCTCTTCCTGCCACAGAATAAAACATGAAGACACCATTTTGTGACAGTGAACAGAGACTGAGGGTGGTGTCTGTGGCAGAATGACTACACGTGGGCTATGCTATAGCCTGATAAAGAGCCAATTAAGCCAACAACAGAACGACCCGAGACACCAAAGCAAGGTAGTGGACATGCAGGTCACCAACAAGATTGGCATACGCTGCGTGATTCAGGGTGAGCCACATTACAGAGCACGAACAATTCTTACACCCAGACCAAAGCAGACTGGTGTCATCCAAAACAGCCCCCTACACTGGGTCTCGTCCCTGGTCAGAAGTCAGGTCGGTTCCTGAGTGAATGTGTTTAGGTTAGCCTCAGACTACAGGACAGAATGAAACTCTTCAGCCTACGGCCAATTAGGCACAAAAATACTTCCCCATTTTAATTATCCTTAAGACTTGCAAATACAAAGGTGAGGGGGAGGGCATGGTATGGTTAAGGCAAATGTCACGGTGACCATTCTGAGACAGACGCACAGCTATTCCTCCCGTGCTATGAGAAAAGCACTTTTAATCCATCAGCATGGCCAATTAACCTTCAGCAGAACTCGATTTCAAGGTTTGTGTAAACCCCATTCTTGTCTCAAAAACGTAGCCTCAAATTTGTATGTGCATTTCTGATCTGATTTACTGTCGGTTTACATATTCATGATTTTCATATATAAATAGACAAGAATCCTGATAGAAGAAAAGGTTGCTTTGATCACGAATGTCTGGTAACTACATGGGCTATGCCAAATCGGCCTATAAAAATAGCAAACCTCATTTTGGGAAAACAGATTTCTCTAAAAGCAGTGTTGAACAGAAAGACAGAGTGGACTCCTGGGTAGAGAGACATGGATTCTACCTTGCTTCTGAAAACAGGATCCTTATAGAGGCATATTTCAATGAAAGGTATTTCCATCTAGAGAAATCATATGTGGGAATGGGATGAATGTCTTCAGAGCACCTCCCACGTGCTGGGTACCAGTGGCTCTAACCCACAGCAGCCAGGCGGGTGTGGGATTACCTTTAATGTCACGGTGGACTATGCCATGCTCATGGAGGACATTGATCGCAACGGTGATCTGCTTTGAATACAGCCTAATCACATGTTCCTGAAGTCCCAGCCTTGACACCTCTTCTAATGTCCCCTCATCGCAGTACTCCATGAAGATGTACATTTCTTCCTGCGGGAGGAATAAAGGGCAGCTCTGTGTTTACGGTTTTCCTTACATGTACGCTAGTGAAAAATCTGGAAAACGTCCTAGGTCACACCCCAAAGGAATGTTCTTTCTAACGGTATACTACACTTGCATCCTGAGTACTGAATGTGTCTCACAACAGTCGTTTCCAAGTCCTCTACAGAGGTGTCTGCCTGCCTCCTCTGTCTGGAATTATACAGCTCTTGGGGATAAGAACATCTCCAAATCACAGGGAATCAATTTCTATTATCCTCTGAAATTAAGTCTGCTATATAATCTCAGACAGGGACCAACAGGGTTGTCCCTACAAATACATTATTAAGTACTGAAACACATCCTTTTTAAACATAATTGGTAAAAACATTAAAAATGATCCATTTCCAACTTCCCCTGGAAGCTCATGCTCTACACCACGATGCTCCAAGTCATCCTCTTTCCCTCGATGTGTTTATTTCTAAACACAAGGGGGAAACTCAATTTGAGGTTTGAATTTTCTCTCATTTCACAATGGCTGCCTAAATACATACAAGAGAAAAACCAGTATTACTTAACAGTGTACTCAACAGTGGTTCAGCAAAAAAGTGGAAAAAGAGTCACAAGAAGTGGTGTAAGGGGCGTTTTAGAAGAATCTTCTGACTGGCAGGATGGGTTTCAGTGCTTTATGATGTCGGGTTAATGACTACAGTCTACAACTTACATTTTAGGAAGAACTCCTCTAGTTTCAGAGAGAAGGCAGAAATGATGTAACTCATGGAGATTTCCTGAGAATTAGGCAAAGTTACTGTGCTCTGAAATGAGAAGACCTGTGATGTAGAACAGGACTCCATTCTGTGCCCTCACTGATTCCTCACACAAAGAGTGTCATTAGGGTCGGCTTACTCTATGGAGCTCCACACCAAAATACCGAACCAGATTGGGGTGTTTGATGCCTTCGAATATTTTCAGTTCATCTGCAGTTTCCTTGATAGTCTTATGGTCATTAGGTTGAAATCGAATCTGTAAAGTGAGGTGACGAATATGTTAACTGGCCTGATTTAATCACTCTACATTATACACATACATTGAAACATCATTTTATACCCCATAAATATATATATAATCATGACCTGTCAATTAAAAATAACAAAAAATTAAGAAAAAAGGAAGTTTATAGCCAAGCTGGAGTGAAGTCACAGAAGTGCGGCCAGGTCCTGGGCACAGAGGAGGAAGAGGCTCTGCTCCGGGAGGGAGTGGAGTGAGGAGCATCGTGTAGAGGAGGAAGCGGCCCCACAGCAAGCTCAAGACGCTGGAGCCTCCCTTCCCCGCTCCTCCTCTCCTTCCATGTCAAACCGGCTGTCTCCATAGACAGCAGTGAGTCCTGTTTCCACTTCAGGTTCCCTGGCCATTTCCTCATCCTACTTCCAGTGGTTTCAATGCCAGTTGTTTCTGAAGCTTATCATAACTGTTATCTTCTCCCCCAAAAGTGCCCCCATAAGACACTACTGTTAATCATCTCCTCTAAGCCTTCACCAAACTTAGCTCTGCCACCCTCGTAGGCACTGCTCACACCTGTGCTGTTAGAACTGTTTGACTTATTACCCTCTCTGGAATCGTAAGCCCCTTCACTGTCTGTGTGTGTTATCACAGTGCATCTGCCTGGTTGGTCCTGACTGTCGCAGTGCTGGTGCTGAAGACAGCTCTATGCACAGAGAACTGAATCACCACCAGCGTCTTTACGGAATTTCTATCACCCAGAGCCGCCAGGCCCAAAGGCCCCAGGGAGCCAGGTGACTCACCTCCTTCATGGCCATCAGCTCCCCGGTGTCAACGCTGATGCAGGTGTACACCTTCCCGTACTGGCCTTCCCCTGCGAACAACGCAAACAAGCTGCACTTCCAGCCACTGCAGTGGGCTGTTTTACATTCCTTAAACTTGCAATAATACTGTCCAATTATTTTGGACGTATATTTATATATTTATAATTAGGTTTACTGCAGTTTACTATTGCAAGATCCAAAATTTTTCTAAATGTTCCCTGATAACTAAAGTTTTAGGCAATCTCTTTAATATGTCTTACCTACAAGTATCTTTAAATAGAGCAGAACCAACTTTGGTAAATCCCAGGAGAAGCATCACAATGACCAATAAAAGCAGCCTTGCTGTGCACTTCTGAGCCCTCACACCCCTCAAGGAGATCTTGGCTGGGGCTCGGAGCAGAAGAAAACAGCCAGGACTAAGCCTGGCCATTGTCTACCTCACTGGCACATGTCCGTGTGTGTGTGTGTGTGGGAGCAGAAAATCCCCTAACATACCTTCTGGGACATTAAAGCAAGAGGATATGTGCCTGAACAAGACTGATAACAGTAATTAATCCAATTTATAAAGTACTTGATTGTTTTCAGTGGTTTTTGCCCTCCTTGATAGACCTAAGGAAACATTGGGTTTCCTCAGGCTGACAAAGTCCCATATTATTAATACAACTGTGTTCGTCCTCTTCAGACCTAGATGTGTGACAGATAAATACATTTAAGTGGGGAAAGGATCTGAAACAAACAAGACTTCTTCCCTCACATAATTTACCACTAGTTATTTTACAAGAAGCAATTCCACCTGGAAATTAATTAATTAATGAGGCAATGTTTTAGAAAAGAAGACTGTCTTGTCCTCATTTGTATCCAGTCTCTCTTCAAATCATGTCCTGTATGTGTGTGTGTCTGTGTGTGTGTGTGTGTGTCTGTGTGTGTGTAGAGAGAGAGAGAGAGAGAGAGACTAGAACAAATGGGTCAATTTTTGGTGCCTCTCCACTGGCAACTTCCAGGGTTATTAAGCAAAACGATCCAATGTAATGAACCACTTAGAAATCTCTTTTGTATTGCTCTTAGAATACATTTTACAAATTAAACAAACAAAATCCAGACCACTCTGCAAAAAGGTAACAATGCATATTTGTTATATCTACAAGAAAAAAGGGCCAACTCTATAGGATTTAACCTAAAGAAGTGTTTAACTATTGCTACTTCTAACAGGGACTATCTTGACATCACGTTCCTTAATTTCCTTACCGATTTTGTTTCCTCTTTGCCACTTGAAGGTCACCTTCCTCAAGCCAACATGCATGACGTTATCATAGGACTTAGGCGTATCACAAACTTGACCAATGATATTCTTTCTCCTCATTTCTCGGTACCTCTTTTCTTCGAACAATCGGACTGACTTCTGGATAGCTTCTATGGGTCCTAGTTTAGAAGCAGTATCTGCAGAGAGAACCAAAACCTCATTAGTCCCAATCACTGTTATCAAGTCAGTTTCCAAAAGAGAAACCAGTAATGACAGAGCAATATATATTAGCACTCCATTACAGCAAACCTTATTATCTACTCAGATAAACAGGTGAATTAAAGTTCTTCAAACGCTACTAATTCCAGCATATGCCACCCCTTATACAGTACACAGATAAAATATAAGCTAGTCACACAAAAACGATTTCCTTTCCCAAGAACGTTGGCTAAAATCTTGCAGTGATATAAATGCCTCTAGTTTCTCCTCTCTCCATTCCACGCTCTTGTTTGCCATATTATTAAAACATAAGATGTGATCATGTTACTGTCCTACATAAATTTAATTCACTGGAGCATGTGACTCAGGCTTTGTAATCTCAGCACTTTGGGAGGCGAGGTGGTCAGATCGCTTGAGCCTAGGAGTTCAAGACCAGCCTGGGAAAAATGGCAAAACCCCATTGTCAGGCCTCTGAGCCCAAGCCAAGTCATCCCATCCCCTGTGACTTGCATGTATATGCCCAGAGGGCCTGAAGTAACTGAAGAATCACAAAAGAAGTAAAAATGCCCTGCCCCTGCCTTAACTGATGACATTCCACCACAAAAGAAGGGAAAATGGCCAGTCCTTGCCTTAAGTGATGACATTAACCTTGTGAAAGTCCTTTCCCTGGCTCATCCTGGCTCAAAAAGTTCCCCCACTGAGCACCCTGTGACCCCCACTCCTGCCCGCCAGAGCACAAATCCCCTTTGACTGTAATTTTCCTTTACCTACCCAAATCCTATAAAACGGCCCCACCCTTATCTCCCTTCGCTGATTCTCTCTTCGGACTCAGCCCGCCTGCACCCAGGGGATTAAAAAGCTTTATTGCTCAGATAAAGCCTGTTTGGTGGTCTCTTCACATCGACGCGCATGATACCCATCTCTACAAAAACATACAGAAGTTAGCCAGGTATGGTGGTGCGTGCCTGTAGTCCCAGCTACTGGGAGACTGAGGTGGGAGGCTCCCTTGTGCCTGGAAGGTAGAGGTCACAGTGAGCCAAGATTGCGCCACTGCACTCCAGCATGGGTGACAGAGTAAGACCAAGTCTCAAAAACAAAACACAAAAAAACGAAAAAAACACTTACTTCATGGTGCTCCACTACCTACTAACCAAATATGCAAACGCCTGCAGAATTTGGACCCAGTTTGTCTTTTCTATGTTTTCAAACTAGCCAAAATGAAAGACTCTTACAGAACACACCAAACTACTTTTTGCTTCCATTACTTTTACACCTTTCCCTCTGCCTAAAATACCTTCTTCATACCTGAGTATCTGTTGAGTGAATCTTACTCACACAGTGCAGCTGAAATGCCATGCCTCTTCTAGGAAGCCATCTCTGATGAGAAGGATTTTCCCTTCTCTGGGAAGAGTACAGAAAAAGGGCTCTAGAATCAAAATTCCTGGGATAAAATCCTGGCCTCGCCATTTTCTAGGTGTTTGACAATAGGCAAGGCAATTAACTTCTTTAAACATTAAAAACCTAATCTGTAAAATAAAGGTAAAAAGTCCAATCTCACAGACCTACTGTGAGGATTTCATGAAATAATACCTGTAAAGCATTTAGCCCAGTGGCTGGAACACAGTAAAACTCAATAATATTAGCTATGGCCATTATTCCTCATTTTCCCATCAGGCAATGTATCTCTATTTCTCCAACTTGTTTTATCATGACTCACAGTAAGAAATACTTTTTATACATTTAACAGTTCTGTGAGCTATTACCCTTACTACATGTGATTCTGATTTCATCATGTTCTTTTTTAAAAAATGCTGATCACTCCTACTAAAATTTTACAACCCACTAATGGTTCACAACCCGCAACTTGAAAACCATGGTTTGTCCTCTTCTCTATGACAGCATTTTTCATACCATATCCTAATTACCCAAGAGCCTAAGTTTCCTGGCTCAGATGAAGAGATCCTTGAAGGCTGGGATGACTGTAAGGTTAATCTGAAAAGAGAAATTCTGAAAGATTTATAATGGCCCAATTATAATTTCTTATTACAATCATTTCTTTAAAATATGGATCCAAATTTGTTTCCTTCGCCTCAATATACAACACAGCAAATCTACCCAGCACTGGGCAAGATTTTAACAGCAGTGAGGCCATGCACTCCACAGTCAAATATTTCTGAGAAATGCTTTAAAAAAATTTATCAAGATTCCTTGTTTTTTTTGTTTGGTTTTTTGAGATGGAGTCTCCCTCTGTCACCAGGCTGGAGTGCAGTGGCATAATCTTGGCTCACTGCAACCTCCGCCTCCCAGGTTCAAGAGATTCTCCTGCCTCAGCCTCCCGAGTAACTGGGACTACAGGCACCCGCCACCCTGCCCAGCTAATTTTTGTATTTTTAGTAGAGACGGGGTTTCACCATGTTGGCCAGGATAGTCTCGACCTCTTGACCTCGTGATCCACCCACCTCAGCCTCCCAAAGTACTGGGATTACAGGCGTGAGCCACTGTGCCTGGCCTTTTTTTTTTGAGACGGAGTTTCGCTCTTGCTGCGGTGGTGCGATGGTGCCACGGTGCGATCTCGGCTCATTACAACCTCCGCCTCCCGGGCTCAAGCAATTTTCCTGCCTTGGCCTCCTGAGTAGCTGGGATTACCGGCATGCGCCATCACACCTGGCTAATTTTGTTTTCTTAGTAGAGATGGGGTTTCTCCATGTTGGTCAGGCTGGTCTCGAACTCCTGACCTCAGGTGATCCTCCTGCTTCGGCCTCCCAAAGTGCTGGGATTACAGGCGTGAATCACCGCACCCAGCCATTTGTCTTTAATATGTCAATGTGAACTGTAACTCTCACAAGAGAAACAAAATTCCAAGTGGTTCCCAAGTTTACTTGACCACAAAGTACTTGATTTGAAAAACATGGCAAAGATCTGGTATCCTTGGGAACTGCTGATTACATGTGAGCCACTGAAGAGACTGGCTTCCTGTCACCAGGCTCAAGCCTAGGAAAACTCCGCAACTTGAACCCTCGACACACACCTACTCTGTCAGCAGGCTTGTCAGTTGTTTCTTGCTGCCATTACCTCTTTTAAATCCCCCGTTAGTTCAAAATCATATTATTTATACGGAATTTCTGCAACGGCATTCTAACGAATCTGCCCACCTTCTCAATTCTGGCTAGTTGACTATACTATCTCAGCGTCTTACTCATCCCCAGCCTCCCACATCCCAAACACACCAGCTGCTCAAGAGCCTCTGGGTCTGCCCACCACCTCTGGACAAAGCCTTCATTACTTAGCCGGTCACTGACAGCTGTCCATGATCTGATCTCCCCTCACCCTCCAGTTTCTCCTGCACTGGCATCTGCGGCCCAGTGGCTCTCCTCTGCAGTCACGAGGCCTCCGGGTGCTCTTCCTTCTATTCCTTTCCTCCTGGCTTGCTGCAGACCTGTCTTTCCTTCAAAGGGCCAGCCCAGTCTCCTCCCTCCACAAAATCCTTCCAGTCATCTCTGGGCCTTGGAAGACAAATACTCTTCTGGTCAGTCACACACAGTTCAAAGGGAAGCTGCCGTGGAGTGCACTTGTGAGAAGTGCCTTCTGGTCCTCACTCTGTCATTGACTACCTTGGCCAAATTATTGGGCTGCTTAGAAACTCTCTTTTATAAAAAGAGAACAACATCTATTTTGCCTATTGCTCAATATTGTTGTGCAAAAAAAGACATGAAAGCATTTCATACATCATTAAATACCAGATCAGTGATTTTTCTGCTATTTGTCCTTTTGATTAATATTAATCACCTGCTTTGTAAGGTAAGTTCTTTTCCTCAATGTCTAATTTATGAATGGCTATTTCACAAATGTTTATTATATTTCTACCATGGACAAAAAGTTATGCTAAGTTGCTTTAAGAATATAAAGATGAGTGAAACAGATTAGAGACCCAAAGGCGCGTGTAGTTTGTTACAAGAAATAGGAAATGTACACAAACACAGTACACAATAGAAAGTGATGTCAGAGGTGTGAGATCACAAAATAGTAATGGAGGAGGTCTAATAATTCAGAAGCTAAATCAAGTTTTATCTGAAACTGCTCCCCTTATGTGTAGCCATTTTTTTTTGTCTGTTTGTCTAACTTCAACACTCCTCTCACCTTTACTCTGGCTGATTAGTGTCCGAAGTTCCCAGCTTCTTCTTGTGGACCCACTTGAATCTCCTCTTGGATACGCTGGTTCTGCAGGAAGTTATTTTTATACAAATTAAGATTTATGAAATAAATACGCTTACTTGAGAACAACTGAAAGGAAGGGTAATGGTTAAAAGCAACGTGTCCTTTCTGTTTACTGATTTTTGGTGTGTTTGATGTGGGTGTGAGAAACTATCTTTGCAATCAGTTCTAAAAACTGCACCAACTAAGAAGTTAATGGGGTTACAGGATTTTAACTACACTCATCTTTTCACTAGTAACAGTCAACAGAATACAGTGCAAAAAGTGGACTCCTTGGGGACCTCGTTCAAGATGTCGGCTTCAGGAGCCCCAGCCCTGCTCCAATGGAGGCAGCAAAGTGGTTCCTGAGCAAAGGTTTCCGAGGGCTGCATTATAAATGAAATTTCTACATATGATCAACCAACACAGTGTCACTTCTGTATTTTTTAAATAAATAAAAGTATTCAACAGTTAAAATATCTAGAAGAATATTTTTAAAGCAACAAAAGTAGACCTATAAAATGCTAACAGAGCTAAAAAGGCATCTGTATTAAAAGGCCAACGTGCTCAGCAGTAAGTCTTCTCAGAAAGCTCTGCTGCTTCCTACCCTTCATTCCTTTAGAAAGGACCAAAAAAACGAATCTTCAAGGAATCCTCATAAAGGCATTAACGACAGAAACTGGTGAACTGGGATAAATGATTAGGCCGGTTGTGATTAGGCTGATTGTGAATGCAGCCACCACCTTAAAACACTCACCGTCTCGTTCCTCCGTGGGGCTTGAGTGACGACTCAGGGACCTAAACTGCAATTCAGCAGCTATGGAAGCCAATCGATCATTTTCAGGGACACTGGAACCCCTGTTTTAATATTTTTAACAATTGAGCTATCAATTCAATAGAATTTAAAATGAAAGATCTGTGAGATTTTTCTAGAGGAACTAATTCTCAACTAGGGGCAACTCTGCCTGCCAGGAACAACTCTGTCTCCAGCAATGTCTTAGACACTTCTGGGAAGGTGCTACTGGCATCTAGTGGGCAGCGGAAAACGCACAGGACAGACCCACCAGAATTTTCCCCCTAAGCGAACAGCGCTGCTGTGGAGACCCTCCTCTGCAGTCTGTTAGAGCTCTAGAGTCTGGAAGGAGGGCTCTATTTTCATCTCTCCATAGCCAACACCCGAGCCTGAGAACACCTGCCTGCATAAAACCTTCTCTTACATTAACAACAGAAATAAAAACACAACACTACTGAAGTGTTACTGACATGTGAAAAGCTCCATAACTCAAGCCCAGGGTGAATAAAACCGTATTAACCAAATCTTGCTGATCTCTAAGGTTACCATCAAATTATATTTATGTCTTAATTATGTTTAAAGTACTAAAATCATTCCATGGTACAAAAGATTCCAAATTTCTTAATAAGAAAATGGAAGGCAATACCTAAAGGTTTCTCAAGCAGTAGCCAAGCAAAAGTGCAAAAGAGCAGGAAGCTTAATATATTAAAGAACAAAGTTAATGAGGTGCTTTTCCAGAATAAAGTGAAATGTTCAGCAACCAGAATGAACCCATAAAGAGTAAAAACTAAAACTAAATAGGGAATGTGTTAAAATTGTAATTCGAATAATCGAAGAACCTCATATAAATTTGGCATTAGTTTATTAACGTCATTTATAGTGTATTATTTTTAAGTGAATGACATAATGAAGTATGGTAGCATTTATGCTCTTACTATACACTGATAGGTTGAAGGCAACATGGTCTATTGTACAGACATTTACAAATTATAAAATATGCATTTTTCTGGTATTTCCCTAAGCCCTCAAATCTAGTATAGTACTTGTTAAGTCTGAAGTGATGGGGACATTTCTACTGCCATACAGTTCATCAAAAATTCAGCACTATCTGATGGGAAAACCTCTGGTATTGAAGTCAGGAAGCCTATTCCACTCCTAAGCAGCACTAAAGACCACTGGTGAGACCAAGAAGTCACTAAACACCTCTAATTTTCCCAATTTCCCACAGGTGAGACTGGCCAATTCCATGTCTTTAAGAGATTTTTGCATGGGTAAAAGGCAAGAACATATACTCATGAAGTGGCATATTGGGGAATGTCGAACAACTAGCTCTGGAGGGGGATGTGGGGGATGGGGAGGTGAGTTGTAGAGTTTGCCAATTTCTGTGGTATAACAACTTGCAAAATTTCTCAAACATTTGCCATCAGCTCTTGAGAGACAGCAGGAGCAAGCCTCAGCAACAGCACCACTGCAAAGTGTTTGTACAAATGATGGTAAGGTAAGCCCCGAAGAGGTATTTCCTAGGTAAAGTAAAATCAATTAAAAATACTTATCGAAACCTCTAGGGTCAATTGAAGTTGAACTTTGGTTGAAGTATCTGTAAGACAGGCGAGGGCTATACCCCATGGCTGTGGCAGGGATGCACACACTGGTGTCATTCTGCCTCCCCGTGGCACATTCACAAACCCACAGCTGTGTTGAGAAACAAGACCTCGGGTCTGTGAAGTTTGCCTCAGGAGCAGTGAGCCGAATCCACCAGTGACTCACGGGCCCATGAACCAGGCTCACTGTGAAGGCACTGAGGCTTACGCAGGGCTTGAATGCAGCAGGGAGTCTGATGACCACCCACACCTCTTCACGTGGCTGTGCTCTTTTCTACCTACTGTCTCACACACACACACAGGGTCATAAAGTGAACGGGAATCCTATGTAAAAAATATCCTTCAAGATAGCACACTATGATACCATTAAAATTTCTAAACATCCAAGATTGTCTAAGTATGTATAAACTTAAGATGAATACTTATGAAATGCTACGCATTTAAGATGAAATGCTGAAAAACTGCTTATGCAAAGACTAAACTCCATGAAAAGGCCAACTGTAGTATTTAACTCTTATACTAAAATACACGTAATGTACCACACTACCAACTTATAAATGCCTTAAAACACAGCATATCAACCTTTCAAAAGAGGGAGGTCACTCCCCATTATCCAGTTCAGGAGCAGTCTCGTGTGAACATGGACACAGCAGGTGTGGGAGGCAGGAGCCACAGGGGGCCAGCACTCTCCTCAATTATGACTGTGTTTTAGACCAAAGCACTTCAGTCTGTACTGCATGAATAAAGAAGACAGTTTTGGCAGCCCTCATAGGGATATAAAAGCATATATGAAGATATTAGCCATGAAAAGCTCTAAATATAAAAATTAGGAAGCTAAATGGGAATTTGTTCAATGTTGTTAATTTTTTTAGTTGACTGCTTAAGCTGTAAAATACTTTGACATTTTTTAGGTTATAGACATTTCTCACTAAAATTTAGAAGTATTAATTAATGAGTGAAAAGACTGCAAATATTTGTAGAAATTTTAGACTGTTATTAAAGTAAGTGTAAAAACATTTTAGTCTATTTTAAAATCTAAAGCCAGGCATCATCTTCCTGATAACTCTACTATTTTCTCCTCAGAGCTGAACACAGAGCCCCAGGTTCTATCACAAGTTGATCTTTTAAGATCAGATACCCTCAACCTAAATAGTTTGGTTTGACTCGCACTGGAAGATGGGAATACTGACAGCATTCCTCCTACTTAGGTATACGGGTGAAATTTAGAGAGAACAACAGCTTTTCCTCCACTTAGGATAGGAGAACATGATGAAATCCTCTGCCAAAATATAACTAGAATGGGAAAACCTACAAGACCCTCCTTACTAATACAAAAGACAATGCGAGACTTAACTATTCTGGGGCTTGCCAAGTTGTCTGAGAGTTCTCTCAAGTACTGATCTATTGTCCATATGACATACAAACCCCATGAACTCATTTTTCCAGTTCTATAAACTACTTCTAATCAACAATTATTTAAAATAGAATATTTGGTTAGAAAACTGCTCTTCCCCAAAAAATAAAATGTTACCACCTCAGATCATTAACTAGATGTCATCTTTTAACCACCTCATGACTCCAGGCTCCATGAAGCAAAATGCTCATGTCCCCTTCTGCTGTGGACCAGTCCTTTCCTAGGATACTCCATCAAGTTATTCTTCGCAAAGTCTTTGGACATTTTGGCTAATATCAGCTCCAAAGAAATACTGACATCAGACAAGTATCTATTTGTGCTGGTCGGTGACAGAGCCTTCAGGCTGTGACAACCTGCAGAAGGCCCTACAGCATCACTCACACACCACAGCAAAGAAGCCCAGCCACAGCCAGCACACACCCTAATGCTCTGGTCACTGTGCAAGCCCATGTGAGGGGTGATGAGGGTACGGGACGCTGGTGGGGTGAGACTACCTGGTATCATGGGCACTGCTGATGGATTTGGGCAGCGCAGAGTCGCCACCAGAGGGGCTGGGCCGACTGGCAGCAACAGCAGCAGCAGCAGCAGCAGGGCTGCCGTGGCTCCGCGCGTCGGAAGGCACGCTCCGAGTGCTAAGACAAGAAGAAAAGCTTCAGGAACACATGTGAGAAGAGGGAATGGACTTGAAAATCTTTTTCAATTAAAAATAAATTATGGCAAGGGGGTGAAATATGTTTAAAAATATAAAATGCAAATTGTTCTTTGAGATTTGAGTCTAGGTGTAAAAAAGAAAAAACCTAACTTCAAAGCTTTTCTTTTTTTTGAGACAGCATCGCACTCTGTTGCCCAGACTGGAGTGCAGTGGCGCAATCATAGCTCACTGCAGCCTTGACCTCCTGGGCTCAAGTGATCCTCCTTGCTTCAGCCTCCCGAGTAGCTGGGACTACAGGCAAAGGCCACTACACCCAGCTATTATCTTTGTTGTATTTTCTGTGGAGACGATGTTTTGCTACATTGCCCAAGCTGTTCTCCAACTCCCGTGCTCAAGAGATCCTCCCGCCTCGGCCTCCTAGAGTGCTGGAATTAAAGGCGTGAGTCACTGCACCCTGGTCCCCACACAGCTTTAAAAAAAAAAAAAAAAAAAAAAAAAAAAAACTGTGGTCCTTATCTAGCAAATATTGTTAAATAAAATTACACTTTTAAAAAGTGATTATACAGCGAGAGAAGGTGCTCACTACCTCAAGATGCAGAAATGCCACCACATTCAAGGCAGTTATCGTGAATGTACTATAGTTTCTGAATTCGCTTAGTGTTTACGTTGCTTTGTAATT
This sequence comes from Rhinopithecus roxellana, assembly GCF_007565055.1. Lineage (NCBI taxonomy): Eukaryota > Metazoa > Chordata > Mammalia > Primates > Cercopithecidae > Rhinopithecus > Rhinopithecus roxellana. The sequence goes on from NC_044552.1 coordinate 157,088,160, forward strand.
ACATATGCAGATAAAAATTGAATCTGGAAAAGTCATTCCAGTTTTTCTCCACTTCTAGTGGTATTTCGTATTGTTTTCAAATGTTGACTACACTATCCACATTCAAATTTGTTTTCCGAAGGTTATTTTTCAAAGGCAGGAAAGGAAAAAATGACTCCAAAGCCTGAAAGCATTTAGTAGCTTGAGGTTATAAATAAGCTGAGAAATGAAGTTATCTTGAAAGGTACAGGTCTGTTTTAAATTTGCATATCTTTTTCTTTTGCGACTAAAGGCTTCAAGATAATGCAAGAAAGAGCTTTTACAAATGTACGAACAACGCGGAAAAGGTATTTAGCTCTCAGAGCAAGCATCTAGTAGTTTCAAAAGTATCAGCATGCATATCGGAGAGCACTCTGTAAAGCAAATGACTAGACAAGCACCAAATACCTGAATCCCTCTGGAGTGGGGATAATGAGGTGTGGGTTAGGAGGGTCACTATGGCATCGAGGTACCTTCATAGGACGGGGGCTGTTCCGATGAATGGCTGCCAGCAAAAATGGCAACAAATGCAACTTGTTAATATGGTCCACAGAAAATCATCAAACCAAACAGTCAAATGGAAAATGGAATGTCACTTATTTTGGCCAATGACCAAGGTAAGTCCATTTATATAAGTAAAAAATAATATTACATATACAAATATTATGGAAAATGTCACTTTTTAAAAGTCAGTAAAGCCCTATTATATATTTACAGTTTTCTCCATCAAAAAACATTTTTAAAATACTGGAGTAAAACATACATAATGTAAGCTAAACAAATGATTTAACTCATTTTAGAGATACTCCTAATAATAAGGAGTTCTTATGTTATCTACACGTTAAAAAGATTGTGGTCACTGGTGACATTTTGAGAGGTCCTGCCTTTGAGGTTGCTGTCATTTTCCTGAGTGCACGGAGTTTTACTCCAGTTCCTTTAAACCAGATCAGGTAGATTTAACTGAGTCATTATTTTTTTCAAGAGTATGTTTTCTTCTCTTTTTCTTTTACATATTCTGGTAATAGATAAATATGAATAAAATTTAAAATAAAAATTTAAAACTAGATAAAATTTAAAATTAGAGCTCTTATCTAGTGATTACAAATATGCTGACAATTCCACTTTCCCAATAACTAGATGTCAATATTAACGGACATGTGTTATATTTTGCCTACTCTCCGTAACATGCTTTTTCTCTTCTTGACTTTTAACAATCTGTTTTAACCCTCCTTAGTATTTTTTTAATGTCATATTTTCTCTTCATGTTAATACTTTCAGTCTATATATGTTTTACCCCAAATAAGTTTTATCCTAACCTGTTTCTTCATGATTTTGTTTCCTATTAATAAGGTGAAACGAGAGACAGAAGTAGTAAAAATGGAGAGATCTGAAGTTCCCTTGCAGAATTTACAAAACTTTAAAGGGACTGTTAACAAAAAAACCTCAGGCAATTTGTCTCTCTGATTCATTATCCTAGCTATTACAATGGCAAATGGAAGACATTCAATAGTAACAAAGGTTAAAAGAAAAAAAAAATGATTTGGTGAGTAATTAAGCAAAGACACTGGGAACTAGTCAAAAATTAGTAAAAATTTTCCTACAAATAAAGACATTCTGTTTAAAAAAAAACCATGTGCACATATATGTTTTGCATGAAACAAAGCAATTATTTTAATAGTAGGTATACGTAACACTGCAAAACTTTCCACTTCATTGGAAAGAAAATTCAAATCGCTAATAAACAAAATGGATGTTCACATTTCACTATTGGTAAACACTGATTATAGAGATGCTTTTCATGGCCAAAACAAAAAAAGCCCATAAAAAAAATGGTAGAAAGAATTACAGTACATTCATGACAGCCACAGTGTGGCCAATGAAAAGAACCAGTGAGATCGATACCTGTTGACACAGAAACATTTCTACAATTGTAAACAAACCACCCTATAAATGACTGTGTGATGAAATGCTCGCAGAGAAAGGTACAGGTAGAATGTATTTGTGTGATTATATGAATCTACAGAAAATATGGAAGCTTACATACCAGGTTGTTATTTGTTATGCGCTTACAACAGAGGGAAAGGAAGAAAGTAAGCAGTAGTAACAAAATGACAGTTGATGTGCTCTCATTTTCATTCATTACTTTTGTAAGAAAACAACACAAAATCAAATGATGACCCTTGTTGTGTATGGAACACTAGAATTTATACAATGTTATTACTTATTTAATCCTCATTAGCATCCAGTTCACTCATTAAAAAGGGAGGCTCAATGACGTTAAATGAGCAGCCCCAGGTCAATTGCTGTCCAGGTCCCCACAGTTCGTTCCACTAACCCACAGTGGCTGAGAGGACAGAGGACCATGTGGGTCTCCAGAGAGCGCTATTAATGAACTGTCCCACTGCAGGGTGGAGTGGCAGGCATACTGAAAGATGAGCGACTCAGATGTTACCCGGATTAAGGAAGTATGAGTCAGTTTTCTTTGGTCTTTTGTCATCTTTTTTCTACATTGATAAATTTTCTAAATGTACATCTTCCATATTTTTCTAGATACTTTTTCTATGTTGTAATTTTTCCACAATGAAAACGATTCCTTATGTAATAAAATATTTTTTAAGTAATTCTTACTGAACTATCAATCGTGTTCTTAGAGAAACATGAATGTCTTAAGAGATCAGAAAATCAAAATTATTCATAATATGCTTAGGCAAAAGCCTCAACCTTGGGAGAAAAAGAGGTATGAACTGAAGATTAAAAAACCAACAATTAAAACCCATTCTACTAATTTTCTGTAGCTAGCAAGTACCCTATATGAAATATAGTTGATGTTCAATAAATTTACCATTTATGAATTATATTTTGTGTAATTTAAATTGCATAAAATTTCTAAGTTTTCATTTTTGGGTGTTTACTATAAATACAGTTTTGTTTTATTTACAAACTATCTCAAGAATGGCATAAGACATAGCTTTTTTTGACATATATTTTGTTATCAACATTCCAATATACACTGTAAAAGCATTAATCAATATGACTGTAACATTGTACATAAACTGTAATCAAAAATTGTAATTAAAGTAATATATATAGCAGCATACCTTAACTTGATTTTTTAAAAAGTAAAACCAAATCAGAATTTACTACAGCTGGTGGGAAAGTGGGTACTTGGGACAGCTGTGGAGAAATGGACACTGCTGTCCTCAAAGGTGAGGAAGGAGGGACAGGGAAGTGATCTGCAGCCACCTGTAGCAGGGGTGGTTTCTCCTGCTTGGCAGACAACACCCTCCTCCAGTCTTTCCTCCCCATCAGAAAAGATGGTAAGGGGGAAAAGAATGGTATACTGGCATAGAAACAAATGTATTAATTGAACACTGCTGGCCAGCATGGAATAGCTTATGGCTGACGTTTTAATCTTCCTGTCGGATGTAGAAAGATTGCTGTGGAGTTACCTGTCTACACACCTCATTTCTGTCCCTCTCATTGTCGTTTTCCTAAATATTATTAAGACACCTCTTATACCATTTTAAACGACTGCAATTACAAGAGGATTTGTCCACTCAAGTCATTGTGTTCCAGAAGAAATGCTGTAACGGCTGTCTTACCAAGGTACAAACCTGTAACAGGGCTGTGTGGTTTTCCTATGACATGGCCAATACATTCATTCATCAAGGCTTGTAAACTCTAAAAACCAAAAGAAATTGGGAAAAGTAGAGAAAACAGGCATGCTTTCTTAATTATGGAAGTAGCACAAATTAATTTTCAGTGTATTTTTAAAAACATGCTACCCAAACTATTTTCAGTTAGCTTAAAAGAAAATAGGTATAAACACAAACTGTATGTAATTTAAAATAATACTGTGTATTTCATTTTTTGTAAGTAAAAGCAAATTAGCTGTCAACTTCCCATAACACAATAATGTGTACAAGCAAAGAACTTCTCATGTAATTGTCTCTACTACTGGGAGAATAAAATAAATGAATTCACACTATGAGCAACATCATGCTAATCTGATGACATTTATCAGACTAACAGTGATAATATTTAACATGAGCGAGATGCTCTCAAATGATGCACACTGAGGTAAAAGAGCTAATTTTTGTTCTGCCCCAAAGCAGCAGCTACGATAGCAGTAAAAATATAAAACTATCAAATATGTTAGAAGGGCCAGGGTTTACAAACTAGACATTGATTTAGTTGAACACTAATGTTACAAAAAGAAAAAAATATCTTACTCTGCTATGAGGAGTACTTTAAATTTCTCAGCATTATCATTACATGAAAAATATGTAAGAACCACTATTACGGCCGGGCGCGGTGGCTCAAGCCTGTAATCCCAGCACTTTGGGAGGCCGAGACGGGCTGATCACGAGGTCAGCAGATCGAGACCATCCTGGCTAACCCGGTGAAACCCCGTCTCTACTAAAAAATACAAAAAACTAGCCGGGCGAGGTGGCAGGCGCCTGTAGTCCCAGCTACTCGGGAGGCTGAGGCAGGAGAATGGCGTGAACCCGGGAGGCGGAGCTCGCAGTGAGCCGAAATCCAGCCACTGCACTTCAGCCTGGGTGACAGGGCGAGACTGTGTCTCAAAAAAAAAAAAAAAAAACCACTATTACATATAAAACATACACAACCAGAAAATAAAGAGTGACTGGCTTATTTTATAATGAAAAAACCTTTAGAATATTCCATACCAAGAAGTCATCTTCTGGTAAAGCTGAAATAAAGGCAGGTTCAATTGCTTGTAGAAAATCAAATCCTTGAGTCGCCCACCTGGTACATGAAAAAGTTCAGCAATCACAAAACAACCAAGACAGTGCTGTAGCAGTTTTAGACTGTACAATACTGAAAAGTGACATAATTATAATTACTATTTAGGACAAAACACTTTTTTTTTTTTTTTTGCCTGGGTTCAGTAAGTTTACAGTGTGACCTTTTGGAAAGGAGAATAATTTTTTAAAATTTAATTTTGTTTTGAAACCAATAGGAAGCATGGAAGAGGATTTTAGACATGATAGGTGCCATCTGTAATTCAACAATTATTTATTTGTAATTCAACAATTATTTATGAATTTTGTAACACAAAGTTCCTACTTGAGTCTCAGGCACAGCAACTTGGAGAAATTGCTTAATGACTTTTAAAAAGTGCCCCATGCTACCCCTCCATTACAAATTACAGAACGCTCAGCTATTTTTCACATAGTCATGACACTTTAATAACTATGTTTACTTTAGTGGAGCTACTATTGAGCCTCACAGATGATTCACCCATTTCACCCCTGCAAATTCCAAAACAGTTTCTTAATGAATAAATTTCATGAGGGAGGAAAAAACATTAGTCATCAGGAAGACTTGTCAAAGGAGAACATGAGTTCCCTTAAAGACAACTCCAATTTGGAACAAATTTTTAAAAAATTTTTTCCCCAAGAATTATGTAGTTTTCCCTATATATTTTTCCATAAAAAAAAAAACAACCTGATCACCAAAGAGTTTAGGGTGCTCCCTTCTGTGTCATCTGCTCAAAAAAAATCCCATAGGACATATATGAACAAATACTCCCAACCCCACATGACGTATTTCAGAAATATCCTACTTGGTCATTACCTGGGTCTTGTACCTCTACCACTCTCACATTTAGTCAGGACATAATTCATCCACTTCCGGGCAAAGCTTATATATTTGTCTCCTATCTTCTGTCTGAACTCCCCAGACATCAAACGAACAACTTCTTTATGATACTGTAAGAAGATTTCATGTATATCAAAATTAAGAAAATGATCATTAAATAATACCACACACTATAATGCCATGTCTGTTTAAAATGTTTTCTAAAAACAAAAAGTGAAATCCAATTAAAATTTCTATATTTTGAATATTATGAAGAATTATGGAAAGTATAGTGTTTCAATATGCAGTTTCATAAATATTTCACTCCTGAGTTTAAATTAAGAATGTGCTTTCATGATATAAAACACCTCTTTAAAGTTTTAAAATGTTAAGTAGTTGGCCTGTTGGCACCAAATAAAAGTCAGACAACTACCTAACAGTTTAAAAGTACAGTAACATCTCCGATACACAGCAGTGATATAAGATGATATTCTTGATTACGCTGTGATTACAATATCCGATTTACTGTAAAAGGTTCCTAAAACTTTCTGTAAGTTATCAAGCAATTACTAAACTGTAGTGTGTGTTTCCTCTTATTTTGAACCTACCTCAAATCCAAAATTGTACCCCTGAATCATTGCTTCTCGGTAGTACTGTTGCAAGGTGACAGATTCAGATTCATCAACTTCAGCATCGAATTCTGATGTGAACATGTGGTCCACGCGGTCAATGGCATTGCTTATTCTGTTGCATAGCTCTAATGCATCACTCTAAAGAGTCCAAACCGGGATTAATGCAAAACGAAGCAAATCATACAATACTTACAAACATTTTAAAGAAAGATTTCGTTCATCATCACACTGACATTAACCACTACAAAACAATTCGGCCACTTTTAGTTATCAAAAGGAATTACCAAATATAGAAGAAATTATGTCATTTTATTTGACATTCTGTAGAAGAGAAAAAATGCATTTAAAATGATACAGTCTAGTTGTAATCTGCTCTTGGAATAGATGCTTTTATCTTCAATATTTTTATACATCAACCACCTGTTGTTTTCTCCTCTTGGACGGTTGCTCAACCATAAGTACGGGTGCAATTCCACAGAGTGAAAAAGCCCACGTACTTCTAGACGACTTCCACGGTGTCCTCGAATCAGGCTGTCCTCATTTCCCTGCTACTTCCTAGTCCAGGGGTTCTCTTCTGGGGTGGATTTTTCGCCCTCCCCTCAGCGTCTGGAGACATTGTCCAGAGAAGTTTTAGACTGTCAAAATTTGGAGGAAAAAGTGGAATGTACTGGGATATGGTAAGTAGAGGCCAGGAATGTTGCTAAACGTCCTGGAATGCACAGGACGGACCTCCACAACAAAGAATTACCGGCCCAAATGTCCACACTGAAGAGGCTGAGAAGCCCTGCCATAGCTCGAGCTTTCGTCACCTCTGTCGGCAACACAATAGCTCCAAATTGGTCTCCCTTTCTACCCTTACACATGAGTGCATACAAGGTCTCCATCAGGCAATTCCCTTACTATGGTTACAAAATATTCTTCCAGCAATCTATAAAGAGAGAGAACCTAAATATTTAGTTAATAAATGTTTATAGATAAATTAGACAAATCAGACTGACAGAAGAAAAACAAATGTTTATGAAATGACTTGTAACTTCAGAGAGTGCTTCTTCTTCAAGAAGTTAAGCCTTAATGTGAGTGAGAAGACGTAACTGATTGCCTGCAAAAGTGTGGATGAGATCAAGACGGATACATGGGATACAAAATAGAAAGTGTCAAAAACAGAAAATAACGGAAAAAGACAGCCAGGCTGTGGCTTGTTATAAACTTTGAAAGGCCTTTGTGCTTCTCTGCAACTTTTTTCTATTATGTTTAATTTGGTTGATTTATTAAGCAAAACAATAAATCTTCTATTACACACTACTGATATGGAATACCTCTAGTAAATACTGGAGATTGTGAAAGGAGAATGAAATTTACACTGGGAATGAAGAGACCTATATTCCTAAATTTTCAACTTTGCCACTAGCCAGTCATGTAGTCATCATGAATAAGTTACATAAAGTTCAATTCTCTATCCTTTCCAACTACAAAGTTCTACAGCTTCAGGAATCTCAGAATCTGTAGTTTAGACGTAAGAAAATATGTATTGGGAAGAGAGGTGAGTGGGTGGGCAATTTAAGAGCTCAAGTTCCTTGGATGATATTACCTTACACACATTACCACACACTGACTCTTCCACAGTATTTCATCAAAAAGGAAAAATCTCAGCTAATGTAGAGAACAGTGTGATACCTTCAGTTGCTGCAAAGCTTTGGCGATGACCGGCTGACTGGATGTCTGCTCCTGGCACAAAGTCATAAGTCCCTCAATGGACTGCTGGAAAGCTTTTCTCTGAATTGTGAGATGGGCAGACTGCATGACAACTAGTAAAAGATTATCCACCTGGGAGGAAAATCAAGCACAGGACACAAAAACCAACCCAGTTACTAGTTGTTATTCTAGTTCAACACCAGTCCAAAAACAATGCCAATCTCAGGGATACCAGGCCAACAACCATCTGATCAGAAAGTCATTTTTAAGCAAAGCTTCTCCTACATAGCAACACACTTCAGTGGGCATTGACAGCTGGAATATTCAGCACCATGGAGAAGAACCCCTCAGGACTGCAGGCAGGACATCTTTGAGCTATCCTAGAACTTCAAGTGTTGAGTACTGCTAGTGCAGAGTGTGAGTGTGCGTGTGTGTACTGGAGCAGTGTGAAGAAGGAAAATGTAGGAATAAGAGACATCAATTGAAGGGCCTTATATAAAACATTAAGAAATCAAGACTTTATTACTTTTGTTCTTCAAGAGATAAAGAATCCTTGCAGTATTTTAAGTAGATCTGTGATGCAATCAGATGTATTATAATGTATAAAACATTAAGAAATCAAGACTTTATTACTTTTGTTCTTCAAGAGATAAAGAATCCTTGCAGTATTTTAAGTATATCTGTGATGCAATCAGATGTATTATAATGATCATTCTGGAAGTACAAAAACAAACACAGAATTGGAGAGACAGAAGGTGAGGTTTGAAGCAGGGAAACTCAAAGTAAGAAACTGCAATAGTTCAGGAGAGGGATGGTAAAGTTCTGACTATAGAAGCTGCTCTGGGGATGCAGGGAAAGGATCATTGACTGGAAATGCTTCTGGCAAGGTATTAACTGCAAAGGTGGGAGGCTGAATTTATATTAGCTGTCACACTTCTGGTTTAAACATGTGAGTGAAGTGGAACCATTCACTGAGACGGAATATAAAAGCAGAGTTGTTGGGGTGAAGGGACACAGCAGGCCAGTGTATACTCAGTTCTTGTGAGACTGAGCTCAAGGTGCATATGAACACTCACCATGACTGTTCCTAAGCTGAACACAGATAAATGAGAAAGCTTCTCACAGTTTATAACTAATGAGTTATAGAAACTGTCACAAGGTCCCTGTTAGGTAGGGAGGGGACAATCTTCACTATAAAAAGTGAAAATTAAATAACCAGTAAACCTGAATACTTGGAGAACTGGGATTTCTAGAACTACAAATTATATTAGTGACATAATTTCTTTTAGATCATAGCTCCACAGGTCTAACTACATGACTGAACTAAGAAAAGATATAAACCAGAAAGACGGTTTATTTCAAATATTCCAGAATAATTTAACTTAACAGAATGATATATTGTACAAATTACGCTGCAAAATTACCTATTAACACACTGAGGCATATTTTTGGGAAGTATATACTTGTGATTACTAGGGTAGCTGCACCCCTCATTCATGAGCGGCTAACAGTTCATTCTTACTAAAAGTCCTTTAAGTAACACTGCTGAGAAGTCGGAGGTGAGATGTACCTGCATGCTTCTCAGGGTGTCAACAGTCTCCACCTGAGGCACGACTTTGACAGGCTGTGTCTCCCACGTGCCCCAGCTGTCCTCTGAATCACGGGCTCGATCACCGTGCTTGGTCAGAAGCAGATAGGCATCGATGAGTACGTCGTCTGAATCTTTTGAACAGTCCTTTCCTGCGGCTGCATTGAGTAACTGCAAAATGATACTCTTCTCCTCAGCAAGAGTGTCTGGAACAAACACTTGCAAGTTTTCTAACCCAGGAATTTGTACCTGCAAAAGAAATAATCCAAAATCTTAAGGAACATTGTACATTAGAGAAATATGTTATTTAAAACAAACAAATGAACCTAGGAAAGCAGAGGCAGGTTTGGGGAGGGGATGTGGGAAGGGCACGAATTGGAGCAGTGAGGGAACTGCAGGAAGGAAGCTGGGTTCAGTGTGACTGGAGGAGGCAGGAGTCTGTGAACGCACTGGAGGAGAGGCCTTACAGAGTCTCCCCGATTACTGGACATCCTCCTCACTGCTTTCTTTTTAACAACAAAGAAAATACTCGAGGGGGAGGCAAGACAGCCTGAAAAAACCTCAACCACTGCTAGTTTGTGATGCTTACAGAAAATCACCTGGCTTGGGAAAAAGGCAAAAATTGTTAATACAGATTCTCTAATTATTCCAGGGCAGGGAGCCAGGGAGTCATCATAAGAAGGCTCCTTGAGATCAGTTTCTCAAAGGGTACACATGTGGTGGCAAGATGCAGGTCATGCCTCCCACTCTCAGTATAGGAGTGGGATTAAACTGTGGGCTTGGGATAAAATGTTCAGTGATGACATCACATACGGATTCTTTTTTTTTTTTTTTTTTTTTTGAGGCGGAGTCTCGCTCTGTCGCCCGGACTGGAGTGCAGTGGCCAGATCTCAGCTCACTGCAAGCTCCGCCTCCCGGGTTTACGCCATTCTCCTGCCTCAGCCTCCCGAGTAGCTGGGACTACAGGCGCCTGCCACCTCGCCCGGCTAGTTTTTGTATTTTTAGTAGAGACGGGGTTTCACCGTGTTAGCCAGGATGGTCTCGATCTCCGGACCTCGTGATCCGCCCGTCTCGGCCTCCCAAAGTGCTGGGATTACAGGCTTGAGCCACCGCGTCCGGCCCACATACGGATTCTAACAGTGCTAAATCTCAAACAACTTAAAGTGGAGTAAAGCTGCTGACTCAAAAAGTGGCTCTAGTGATGATCAGGATCTTGACGTTAAAGATTCACTGTAAAACCTTTGAAATGCATCAGGAAATATAAGGGTGAAAAACAAAACCACTATTTAAAATAAATATATCTCCTTATACACACTATTTTAAATATGTGTAACTAAATTAATAAACAGCATGAGTAAATTTTTTAGTATTTATCTACACTCTTAAGACAAGTTAGTAAGTCAAGTATGAAAAAGACTTTCATTATTCCACTAGTGAATTACAGGACAGTCTTACAACTGGAGTTGTGGTACAGCCTTCAGAGCCTGTAATATTTATTATTTGGACCTTCAAGAAAAAGTTTGCCTGTTTTAAAATAAAGGAAGAAAGGCAAAATGTTTCAATCACACCATCTGAAGTACTTACCTTGACATACTGTTTTAATTTCAGAACATCCAGGAGGTCTCTAACTGGGGCTGAAAGCCTGAATTCTGCTGCTATTTCCAGGTCCTAGGATCACAGTTACAAAGAAACTTCTTTAGGGTTAGCATTAAAAAAATAAGATAAAAGAAAAATAAGATAAAAGGTACTAATCAATCAGGATTGCAAGCTCACCTTTCTCAACATTTTAGCAAATCCAAGTGCTTTGGAGGCCCTTTCTCTGGCTTCATGGAAGAGCTCCTTCAGGGCTCGGCTGATCTCTATAACAGACCTCCTGCCAAGTGGATTCAAGGCCAGTTAGAACACAGTAGGGAATACCCCAGAGGTGCAAGAGGGATTTAACAACAAAGATGAAGCAAATTCCAAATCACAGTAATAAATAAAGACTGCAGATTTTTAAATGGGAACAAACAATTATTGAGGATGTAGTCAAAACATTCAGAAGCCTGCTCCTGACAGTTTTGTAGAAAATATTCATATCCTTTCAATGTAAGCAGGGCACATTGAATAACCTTCAAATAAGAGGAAGCTCAATTTTCTTAAGATTTCATTATGATCATTTCTTGGAGTTTCAGGTTAAGTTCTTAACTCCTGGCTCATAATCTAAAAAGAAATATCCAGTGTGGTCTGGGAAATATTTAACAACTGGCTGCCCCTAAATAACTATCTTACACAGTGCACGCTGATTTCTGTGGTGTAAATATTCCCATTTTAGCTAATTTCAAGGCAGCAGTATGATGTTACTGAGCAATGAAATGGGAAGAGATGTACATGATCAGCTCCCTCAAGCCAGAAGCGGCTCCAACACTGCCCATTGCCCCCCCTTTTAGATCTATCATGAGTAAACAGTGTCATGAGGGCCACTCTCTAGTTCACCATCTTCATTCCTGACTTCTCATGTTTATTTGGAATCTACATGCTTGGAGTTATTTTGAACCCACCATGTTAGCTCTCAAAACTGTAAGATCTACAAACTTATTTATTCCATTTCTCAGCTATTTAATATTTTCCCAGGTGAGAACCCATGTGGGAACTTCTTTCTTTAACCTTGGCATAAAAACATACCAGGTGTTCTGAAACTCAAAATGTGTTTTTCATCAAACCTTGAATGGTGAGCGAAAACATTTTAGCTTTGGAGAAGTCAGTTCTATTCGAGCATTCCCTAAATTTGAATCATATGACCTTGGTGATTATACGGCCACAAAGTTGCTATATGCCTGATATATATGCCACAAAGAGTAGCAATTTCAAAAGGTTTGACCTGAATACTATCCACACAGAATTGGAGGAATTTCAACAGAGAAACCAGTTTCATACACTTAAGTTTAAAGTTCAACAGAAGGAATATACTAAGAATAAAAATGTACCAAATATCATTAATGGACCACTACATAGATTTTTTAAGAACAGAAACTAATACAAAGGCATCCCAGACAATGTAGATCAAGAAAATTCTACTCATTTTTTTCTAGTCAACCTTATCAACCTTATCTCTTTATCTTAAGTTAGCTTTTTTTTTTTTTTTGGATGGAGTCTCGCTCTGCCGCCCAGGCTGGAGTGCAGTGGTGCGATCTCAGCTCACTGCAACCTCTGCCTCCTGGGTTCAAGAAATTCTCTGCCTCAACCTCCCGAATAACTGGGATTACGGGCGTGTGCCACCATGCCCAGTTAATTTTTTTTGTATTTGTAGTAGAGACGAGGTTTCACCATCTTGGCCAGGCTGGTCTTGAACTCCTGACCTCGTGATTCACCCACCTCGGCCTCCCGAAGTGCTGGGATTACAGGTGTGAGCCACCGAGCCCAGCCAGTGAGCACTATTTTTATCACGCTAAATAAATTTTAAGTTCCCCTTCAAAGACAATTTCACATAAAACCATAACTAAGAAATCACATGAAAAGACAAGACAGTTATAAATAAACCCCTTTACATCTACTGCCCAAATGCTTCTAGGCCAGCACAATTTGGTTTGAACAACGCTCCTTCTAGGATCTCACCAAGAGGAAGAAAACAACGAGATAAGAAGTGGAAGAGGAAAGGAAGCACAACTCCAACCTGATTTCGTCGGAAGCACTGCTATCATCCGCACTAGTCCAAAATTCAGCACAGCTCTCCTGTAAGCCAAATTCTAAAAAACTTCCTGTAGATTTCAGCAGCATTCCTGCAATGTCACTAAGGGAACAAAAATAAAAATAAAACAGAGAAGAAAAATTGTCCCCACTCATAGCCTAATTCTTGACGGAGAAACTTGAAAGGCTCAGCTACTGTAATAGTTTAAAAATCAAAAATGAAAAATTTCTCTTCTTTTAATATAAAACCATAGATGTGGAAAAGTAGAAATCTGGATTATGGCATGTACCTACCTTTGTTCTATTACCACAGTATCTCACTATAAACCTTAAAATCTTAAACTGATTCATAGTAGCTACGGGATTAGTACACAAATGTTATTTCTATCTTAAATGTTGAAAATGGTATAAAATGGCCTCAAACTAAGGATAAGGGGGAAAGTGAATTCCTTAACTGCAACTGTTCTTACGAATTTCCCCCACAATTAGCTTTGCATAGTGACTAAACATGAAACACTCTATGTGACTGATCCTTCTCATTGAGTACACAATTCTAAATACTAGTGTTAAAATGTACACCCCAGTATATAAAATGAATCTAAATGAGTGAAGTAAAATTCAACAACAGTTTACTGACTTAGGATGTTCAAGGAAAAGAACTTATGATCTAGTAACAGAGAGCAGGTAAGTATAGAACCAATATATCAGATGTGGCAGGAGTTAAGTGCTAGGCTTGTCGGAGGAGGAGAAAGACCAACCCCCACGAAGGTACGGTTTCAGACCCAGCTGAAGGCATGCCTTCATGTCCAGAAAGCCCTGCAGTGGGCCTTGCAGGCAAATGCAGAATTTTAACAGGTGGACTAATACCGGGAAGAGGAAAATCTGCGAAGAAGAACATGGAAAAGGAGGAAGGAGAGTCCAGGAAGAACAATAAATATGATTAAAAAGCATGAAGATGCGGTCAAGCAAGCATGTTCGTGAAAAAAGAAAATCATCCGATCTGAAGAGTAGTGGGTATTTAAGCTACAAACGGACAGGGGAAAGTCCTGGGGCCACGCTGTGGAGGGCAATGGATGTCATGCTCATTAGTTTGGCATTTGATAAGCAGAGAGAGTAAATTTTAAAATATCTTATTGGGAAAGGGGTCTGATTGGAAACATGCTTTTAAAAAGAACATTATAGCGGCCGGGCGCGGTGGCTCAAGCCTGTAATCCCAGCACTTTGGGAGGCTGAGACGGGCGGATCACGAGGTCAGGAGTTCAAGACCATCCTGGCTAACACGGTGAAACCCTGTCTCTACTAAAAAATACAAAAAGCTAGCCGGGCGAGGTGGCTGGCGCCTGTAGTCCCAGCTACTCGGGAGGCTGAGGCAGGAGAATGGTGTAAACCCGGGAGGCGGAGCTTGCAGTGAGCTGAGATCCGGCCACTGCACTCCAGTCCGGGTGACAGAGCGAGACTCCGTCTCAAAAAAAAAAAAAAAAAGAACATTATATAAAAAAAACTAGAATGTACTTATTCAACAAATATTGAGTGCCTATTATGTACTAAGCAGCAGCAAACAAAACTGGTACAAGTCCTCCAGTGGATGGAGAAAAACAATAAATAAAACAAAAATGGGAAATGTATTTCAGGTTATTGGTAAGTGCTATGGAGAAAAGGAATGAGAAAAAAGCTAAGGAGTTGTGAGTAGGAATTTCCATCTTAAAAATACTGAGAAGGTAACATCTGGATAAACACCTGAAGGAAGTGGGGAAACAAGTCATGAAAATAACTGGGAGGAAGAGCACTCCACGGAGAGGGGCAGGCTGGTGAAAAGGGCCTGAGGCTGGAACACGCCTGGCCTGAGACAGTGAGGAAGCCACTGTGGCTGGGAAGTGAGCACAGGAGGGTCTGGAAGGAGGACAAAGATGTAATGAGAAATCGGACCATGTCAGGCCTTGTGGGCCATTGTTAGGCAGTCTTATGTTTTCTGAGTAAGATGGGGAGCCACTGGGAAACTGAGAGGAGACAATGGTCTAACATATACTTTAACCAGACCATTCTGGCTGTAGTGTTGAGAATAAACTCTAGGAGGTTTCAGGCAGAAGTAGGCAGACTGTTTAGAGAGCTACTGCAGTAACACACATGAGAAATGACAACCTGGGAAGAGTGGAAGTGTGGACTGCTTGAGAGGCGGAGGTCAGATTCTGGATATACCCTCAAAGGACAGCCAGAGAGAGTCGAGGTGGTGTGTGCAGTAAACAAAAGAGTCAGGGTTGATTCCAACACTGACTGACCCTCGGAGAAACAGTGTTTGAAGCAGGTGGAGTCCAGAACTACAATAAAAGTGGACTGTTCACAAGAAGGGAGAATGAAAAAGCCCTTGAGCTTCTCAGAGCAAGGATCATGAAGGCAAAGGCCAGAGACTGCACTCTAGGGAATTTGAAGGACAAGCAAAAGATAGAAACACAAAGACTGACAAGAGGAAGTGAGGGTACAGTGATATTAAACATGAATTTGTAGTGAAACTAAACAGTAACCTTTAAAAACATTTTTTCAACAAAGCTTGACGGAAACAGAAAATGCAAACAGAAGGAATTAGGCAAAGCAGAATCATGGAAAAGTAAGCGGGGAGAGATGTTGCGAAAGACAATGAATGCCCTTTTTAAAAAGGCTGACTATGGGCACCAAGCTGAACAGACAAGCAAAGACAGCCTGGGGATTATGGCCTTACGGATGAAGCTGTGAGAGGAGAACAAGTTCACTGTCCACTCCAAACAAAGAGAGAGGATGTAAAAAGAACTGGCCATTAGAACAGAGAAGTGGATACAAGATTCTGGGAGAGTGAACACAGGAGAGATCAGCAGAGTCAAGAACAAAGCTAAAGCTAGAATCCTGCAGAAGTCACATCAACGGAACCGGGAGACAGGGTAGGCAGCAGAAGCTGCTGCTGTAATACAACAGATAAAATGCAATGGGGTCCAGGACTAGAATAGGCATGTTCTTGTAATATTTTATAAAAGGGAAACAGAAAATAAAATGGCTGATGAGACAAGTGGGAGAAGGTGGTGCCAAAAGACAGCAGCAGAATCTAAAGCACAGAAGGACACTGATCTCATTTGAGTCAAAGCATGGCCGAGGTGCAGTGGCCACCAGCAAAGACCATGGAGATGCGGCCTGTGCCAAGCGATCCCAAGCTTGCATGCAAGATGTTCATTTCCTAGAACTGACAGACCAGCCCTGTGACTGCACTGCTCTCTTCATGATTCCCCCTTGTTTACACTTCTATTCCCTCACCCTACGCACACCCAATTCATAAAGAGAGTCTGTGATGAGCACTACATTCCCCAAACCGTGGCAGTAAAAATACACTTAAAATACGTCTTAAGTTCTGCACATTCCCACCAAGACTGACATATGCGGGTACATTCTACCCTTGAAGGACTTACGTTCTCCTTCCTTCTATTAGGGGGGAAAAAGGGTTCATTATAGGGCAGAAGTTCTAAGGTTCGAAGCTGACATCTGAGTGGATAACCCTGCTGTGGGGCCATTCTGTGTGCCGTGAACACGCAGCAGCCTCCCTCCCCGCTGCCCACTCACTGCCAGGAGCATCTTCCCAGTCATGACCATCAAGTGTCTCCAGATACGGCCCAATGTCCCCAAGGGGAAAAAAATCACCCCTGATTAAGAAACACCACTCAAAACTTGGAAGAGGGCGCACATATGAGATATGGATAATCGCAATTTTCATGTAACTAAACGTACAAACACATAGGAGACAATCTGTGAGTAAACGCTGTGAGAGTGAGAAGGTGTGAGCGCCGCGTTCAGAAGCACAAGGATTCCTACCAGAAAAGCTTCCCGGCCTGTGCTTCTCCTCCCCGTATGTAATGAGTTATTTCTTTGGTGAAATTCCATTCTTCTTCTAACAGATTTTTTAAACTATGGGATGCTTGAGGTAATTGCTGTAGCATTTGGATCCAGCTTCTCATGTAATCAAAATACACCTTAAAATACAAAATGTAAAGGGAGACATTTGAGAGTAGAACTTAGCAACTCAGCACTCTCACCTGAAGCTACACATCAGCAGGGCAAGAGGGGGAATGTCACAGGCACGCAGCACTGAGAGAAGCAAGGTTCTCACCACTGTTAGCGGAGGTCTCAATGAGGATTTAAAAAAAAAAAAAAATCACAAAACTAACTCCCCAGCAATTTCACACCTTATTGACAACCCCTTCAAAATCCTAACAAAGTAACAAAAATGTTCACAATGTACAATAAAGGGGAAAAAAATCAAAAGAACAGCACCTAGAACTTTTCATTATTAATGTACTGTCAACATTATTCCTTTAAGAGGTTAGGATCTTCACTTAATAACCTACATTAGCTTGAGATGGTGCCTTATGTGCGGAGAGGAGGATGCCAACACCCTTCTTTGCACCATCCCTTCCTAACATCCAGATTTGTGTGATAAAATGTTTTCAAGGCTTGAAACATATAAATGATGATCTACAACCAAAACATCCAGTTGTTCTGAAGTGGGATTGATGCCCACCACAAGTCCTATTACAACAGCTTTCCCATTCTTAAATCCTCCTTTGGATTTATCTCGTGGTCAGCAGGGTTCAACTATCAAGCAGTTTTTCTCAACAGGTTTGCAATGGCCGCATTCTAGAACAACCCTGTCCATGGACTCCTTTACTTAAAATAATAGCTTGACAGGGTAGGAAATATTTGAGTCATACACATTCTCTCTCTCAGAACTTTTCAGACATCACTCCACTCCCTTCCAACGCCAAGTGTGACTCAGCGTGAAGCAGTCTGACGCCAGCCCGAGCCCCCACCCACCACTGCTCTCCCACATCCTGAAGGTGACTACACTCGGGTTTCCACACTCAGATGTTTACAGGATTCTTTATCCTTGGGTTTCAGTGTTTTCACAAGGCTACATCTCAGACTTCATTGTTGGGAAAGATATTTTTCTGAGACCTAGTAATAACTTTCAGTAGGCAAGCCTGAAGTCTGTTCTTTATTTCAAAACAACTTTCTTCTGCTATATCGTTCACTGTGTCTGAGTCCTCCACCCTCCAGGTATGTGGTGTGACTCTGCAGTCCTGGGTCTGGTATGAGTAGAGTTGTGTGTGCAGAATCTGCATTTCATGAGTCTACCGTCCTCAACACTAGGCTCAGAACCACCCTTTCACTTCTTGGTGAGCTCCCCCATCTCCGTGTTTCTCCTTCCTGAGGACAGCACTTCTTCCTCGCAGCCCCCAAGGGACAACTATCTGTCTTTTTCGTTTTTTTTGAAATGGAGTTTCCTCTTGTTGCCCAGGTTGGAGTGCAATGGCGTGATCTCGGCTCACCACAACCTCTGCCTGCCAGGTTCAAGCGATTCTCCTGCCTCAGCCTCCCGAGTAGCTGGGATTACAGGCACACGCCACCACACCTGGCTAATTTTGTATTTTTAGCACAGACGGGGTTTCTCCATGTTGGTCAGGCTGGTCTTGAACTCCCAATCTCAGGCAATCCACTCACCTCGGCCTCCCAAAGTGCTGGGATTACAGGCAGGAACCACCGCGCCTGGCCAACTCTTTGTCTTTCTATGCAATCAAGGGTTGCAAAGTCAGCTTCCTCCTGTTCCCAATGCTTTTTTTTTTTCTTTTTTTCTTGAGACAGAGTCTTGTTCAGTTTCCCAGGCTGGAGTGCAACAGCATGATCTTGGCTCACTACAACCGCTGCCTCCCAGGTTCAAGTGATTCTCCTGCCTCAGCCTCCTCAGTAGCTGGGACTACATGCGTGCACCACCACGTCCGGCTAACTTTTGTAATTTTAGTAGAGACGGGGTTTTGCCATGTTGGCCAGGCTGGTCTCGAACTCCTGACCTCAGGTGATCCACCAGCCTCAGCCTCCCAAAGTGCTGGGATTACAGTCGAGAGCCACTGCAGCCGGCCCCAACTGCTCCTTTTAAACCATAATTTGTACATATTCTTCTTTAGAAAGCAAAACAAAAGAAAGACCCTGCCCCTTTAAGATTTATGTTATCAGCCACACCACTGGCCCCCTCTTTAGACTGCTACCTATGCAATTCTAATCAGCCCTCACCTAACAGTCTTCCCTCCATCTCGGGCTCGGCCACCCTACCATGGCTTAGCATCATGCGGAAAACCCACCAAACACTTCTTCAGTCCAGCTTCCTGATTGCCTCCATCTCCAGTGGCCCTTCCTCCACTTTTGATGGGGTTCCACCTCGGATCCTGTCATCGCCAGAACTGCTCCAACTCCCAAATCACCTGTTCAAACACCTGATAATAAAGCCTCCTCTCCTCTTTTCAGATTTGTTCAACCACTTCCACTGCAACTTGTCTTAGCCCTGTCTGGAACCCCAGTCCACTGACTGCTCATTTTTCTGCAACTCACAACTCCTTCCTTTGTACGCTTTCCTCCAGCTTCAGTTCAGATCCCATGGGCTTATCCTTTCAATAGCACTGCTATCAGCATGCCGGTGTCCCCACTGCTGCCCGCACCCTGCAGCCCCTGTCTTTTCATCTCACCTGTTGGTCAAGACCCCAAAACTGGCTTAAGCCTAACCATCCCATTCCCCTTGCCCACATTCGAGAAGCCGGGGGACTAATCATAATCACCAGCCACGTAACATTTCTGGGAATTGTATTTCTATCTCTACTTAGCTCACCTGCCTTCTCTCTAGAGCCACTAGTTTGAAACTTCCCCATTTTCCTCCAACTGCCAACACCCACCCCCACCCAATCTCAGCAGATGATCTCTACCTCTCCACACAAAAATAGAAGTCATTTGGTATAAAATCTTTCATCTTCCTGGTCCCAAACACGCAAACCTACAGGGTTATATTCTCTCTTTCTCCCTTCTTTATAGCAGAGGAACTATTTTTCCTCCTAATCCCAATGCTTGTGCTTTGAGACCCATCTCCTCCAAAAGTTTGAGGAACCTCACCCTTTTCTCATATATACATATTAATACATATATATATATATATATATATATATATATATTTTTTTTTTTTTTTTTTTCCCATCTCTTTCCCTTAGCAAAATCAAGCCTGAGGGCTTTCAAATGCCCTCAGCCCAATTTAAAACTCCTACTGGACTCACATCTTCACCACTCACCCAGCAGCAGGAGCTGGACACCCACAGTCAATCCCAACACCTTGTCCACATTTGATCCACCCGAGTCCTGCCATTTCACTGTCTACGTTTCCTCTGAATCCTTATACTTCTTTCTGTATGTATGCTACATCCTCTAACCCAAGGACTTGCATGTGCATTCCTGGAATGGCCTTGAACTGTCCTCTCACATCTGCTCTGGACCCCCAGCCTACTCCCCAACTGCAGCCGGAGCCCCACGGGCTGCCTGGGGTGCCTTCCTCTTGCCGGGCTCCTTTCCCACATGAACTGCACCTGCTGCCAAAAAGGGGCTTCTCTTGATCTCTCTCTTTACAAATTAAAAAGACGCTAAAAAAAATTCTAAAAAGTATTCCACAAGTATCACCCAGAATAAACAAATGTTAATATTTTGTCATATTTGCTTTAGGTATGTTGTTGATTTTTCTTTAATTTTTATTTTTAAGTTCTGGGGTGCATATAGATATTTTTTCAATAAGAAATAAGACACCAGAAAGTTAGTTTCTCCTTTGTTCTCACTTCACTTCTATCTCTTTCCTCCCTCCCCAGAGGCAATAATGATCATGAATTGACTATATTTCCTTCTAGTCTATAAGCTTTTAAAAACAATCTCTTATTATAGAAATTACAACATATAGTATTGTTTGGTCTAAGTTTTTCATCTGTTACCTGAACTGGATTATAACATGTATAAATTTCTTATAAGTTGCAATGCTCCCTCCTCAGAGAAGCCTGACCTCCACACAAAGTCAAATCTAACCGCAGTCCACAAAGATCTGTGCCTTTCCTGAGGGCATTTTTCTCAGCTGTAGTCTTGCTCACAAGGTTCTATAATCACCGCGGCCCCCCCCATTCTTAAACTCTAAGAGGGAGTTTATGCTCGGCACTAGTTTCTTGGTCCCCGCATGGTGCCTGCCTGGCACACAGTGGATACCCAATAATTAATCTGTAGGATGAAAACTTAAGAGCTTCCCTGCTCCTTTGCTCTTTATTCTTCTGCAGAAACTCAAATTGTGCACATCAGCTCTCTCGTGTGTCTTCTACAACTACCATATCTCGCCCATCATTTTCATATTTTCAATCCTTATAAATCCTTTTAAGTGGTTTCCTTAAGGCTATCACATGTTCCTCTATCATGTATTATTGTTTATTGTCTTGGTTACTTCTGAGGCCAGGGACCCAGGAAATGAGGTAGCAATTCATAGCTCAGATTTAGATTTGACACCTCAAATCTAAAGTGATCTCCTTTGACCTACATGCTTCAGGGTCTGTTTTTCGAGTACAGTGGATGTCGTAACACAGAGTAAAGCCCCCAAGGTCACAGACTTTCTGCATCACAACTTGCTCATCACTGCTTCCCCTCCCCCTGCTAAGACAGCTCCCATTCAGCAGTCTTCCTGGCAACCAGAGAAAGCTGTGGTGTCGCTCTGCTCCTTCTGTCGGGCAATTCTTCAGTCAGCAACAGAATCCCTGGAGAGACATGCTCGGCTTCTGTTATGGCTGTCACACCCCTAGATATCAAGGCTCTAGTTAATCTCTGCGTGGGCCTTCTGGGCCTAAGGTGGAAAAGTATTTAGAGCTTGGGTTCATCTTCATTTTAGTTTACATTTCAAGGCAAATAATTCTAACAGTCTTTTTATTTTGGAAGGGTATGGGAAAGGATACTGTGGCCAATTTCCTCCTTCTCAGAAGAAGGAATTTTTCTGTTTGCTGTTTTCGGTGGGTTTCCAGACAAGGGTGTTGTGTTAAACATAATTTGATTGCCAATTCAATTGCTATTCTTTCCTTCCTTCCTAACAGAAACACTGATTTTGTTTGGGCTCCTCTAGTCCTCAGGACACACCCCTGCCCTGATTCTTCTAGCACATTATAGGCCATAATTTTAAAACACTGACAGTTTCCAGTTTTCTCATCTGTGAGAAAAGAGATGCAGATAATTGACAGCAATGCCAAAACTAAACTCTAAGCCTTTCTAAAACTAACTAGCTGGGAATGTTGGTAAGTCACTCAGCCTAGGCTTCCACTATCACACAGGCTCACCAACCGGCTGACCAGGAAGGCGTGGTTCACATGCCCGATGTTCCTCACCCTGCTCCCCTGCCACTACAGGATAAAGGGCCAGCAAAGACAGTTTGTGAAGCAAAGCATACTCTGTCTTCTTCTTTTTTTTTTGAGACGGAGTCTCGCTCTGTCACCCAGGCTGGAGTGCAGTGGCGCGATCTCAGCTTACTGCAAGCTCCGCCTCCTGGGTTTACGCCATTCTCCTGCCTCAGCCTCCCAAGTAGCTGAGACTACAGACGCCTGCCACCTCGCCCGGCTAGTTTTTTTGTATTTTTTAGTAGAGACAGGGTTTCACCGTGTTCGCCAGGATGGTCTCGATCTCCTGACCTCGTGATCCGCCCGTCTCGGCCTCCCAAAGTATTGTGTCTTCTTAAACTTCTGGTTTAGTTACCCATAAAGAGAGAAAAATAATAATTTGCTTGTTGCTTTTTTCCACAACTTTTCAAGATAAAGATTTTTTTGACATAAGAAATAGATAGTGGACAAGTGTGGTAGCTAATGCCTATAATCTCAGCACTTTGGGAGGCCAAGGCAGGAGGATCACTGAGCCCAGGAGTTCAAGACCTGCCTGGGCAACACAGTGAGACTCTGACTCTACAAAAAAATTTTTAAAAATTAGCCAGGTGTGGTGGCACACACCTGTAGTCCTAGTGACTAGGGAGGCTGAGGCAGGAAGATCGCTTGAGCCCAGGAGGTTGAGACTGCAGGAAGCCGTCAACACACCACTGCATTTCAGTCTAGGTGACAGAGCAAAACCCTGTCTCAAAAAAGAAAATAAATAGATAGTATTGCAAAATACAACCATTTTACACACTTAGGTCTTTTATATAGAATAATTTCTAACTCATTAAAATGATTTCTTGCAATATGCCAGATATAATATGTCTCATTCTCAGCCACATTCTTCCTTCTCTACTTCTACTACAGAGGCTGGAAAGCTCAACATGTGAATTCCCAGCCTCCATGACAACAGTGAGGCATGCAATAGGTCTGGTCAACAAGAGGCAGGGGAAATTTGCTGGGTGGGGTTGCCGGGAGAGCTCCTATTGCTCTGATAAAAAGGTCTGGACTTGGCTGGTAAGGTCTGTTTCCCCTTTTCTTCCCGCTTAGAAAGTGAGAGTGGTATCTGCAGGTGCTGCAGCCATCCTTAGAGAGGACACTGTAAATGTTAAGCAAGAATGAATGCACCCCACCTACAAGGACAGAGTTTTCTTTATTATTTCATTAACCTGTCACATTATGCAATTATCTATGCATATACCCTAATGAATCTAAGGTGTATTTACGATACATGAACACTATCAGACATTACGGAAAACAAGAGAATTTCAAGTTATAGCCCTTGGCTCATGAAGCTTTCAGTCTAATTAGGGCAACCTGAGAAAAGAGTCTCTGTTCTAATTGTAACTGCTAAAAAGAGTTCAAAGAAGGTATAGATAAACATAGGCTAAAAGTTAAATCATATAGTTCTAATTGTAACTGCTAAAAAGAGTTCAAAGAAGGTATAGATAAACATAGGTTAAAAGTTAAAACTGTCAGATAAAGCTTTCTAGAGAAAAATCAAACCTGAAAGTAAGCCTTAAATAGGCATATAAAGTGGAGGAGGGGGCATTTCTACCAGGAAAGAAGAATGTGAACACAGGTTAAAAGCACAGGGCACATTCGGTGTATGTGAGAAAACAGGAGGTCTCTTTTTAGGATAAAATAAAAATAGGTATACTCCTGCCCAAACTATTTACAAGTCCTCAAATGTGCCAGGTTCCTTAACTAACCCTTAACTCATCTTTTTAAGATTCAGCTTCCTCACTGGAAGTGCCTCCCAGACAACTCAGCAAGCTTCTCTGCTAGCACCTAGCCCTCGGGGGTGTTAGCATCTACCATGCCTAGTCCCACCAGACTATGAGTGTCTTGTTGATCTTCAACACTCCCTGAGCCATGCAAGGTCCCCAGCGCATTGTAGGTATTATAAAAATGGCTGATGACAGATGGTTCACTAACGTAGTACCATATTTTGATTCTACTTCTGAGCCATTCTGCCATAAGATGAACTATTCTACAAGTAAAGAATGAACTAGGTTAACATTTGTCAAAAATGTCCTCCAACTTAAAAACAATTGATAATTTTTAAAATGTGGATTTCAGAGAAACACATGTAATCTAATACCAGATGGAAAGACTCTGATTCAAGATCACCACCACCGCCCCCCACAACACGCACACACAAGCAATACTTTCAGGGATCATTTCTATAATTCATTACTAGAGAAGTTTATCGGAATGGGTATGCCAACGTTGTTTGCAAAACAAGGAAATGCAGGCTTACTTTTTTTAAAAAAGAAAGACAAGAAAGAAACAAGAAAGAAAGGAAAGAAAAAGAAAGAAAGAAAGAAAGAAAGAAAGAAAGAAAGAAAGAAAGAAAGAAAGAAAGAAAGAAAGAAAGAAAGAAAGAAAGAAAGAAAAGAAAAGAAAAGAAAAGGAAAGAAAAGAAAAGAAAAGAAAAGAAAAGAAAAGAAAAGAAAAGAAAAGAAAAGAAAAGAAAAGAAAAGAAAAGAAAAGAAAAGGGAAGGAAGGAAAAGAAAGAAAGAAAAGAAAGAAAAGAAAGAAAGATTCCTCCCCACTGCTTCTGACCATAAGCATTTTATGCAGATCCTCTTCAAAAGCGTCAATGTTGCAATCGGGCTTCTCCAAGTCCTCCAGAACCTCCTGCAGCATGAACTGGTAGTACTGCTTCATCAGCAGGCCTCCCTTCAGGACCTCCTTACACTCTCTCACCAGCTGCAAAACAACACGCACAGGTTCCAGCAGCCATAAACTCCAACCAGACAGTCAGTGTTTTACATCTTCCTACTTAAATCTTCAAAACACTCAGAAGGAACCTCTAAAAAACCTACAATAGTTTCTAGATTCTTGATCAGTTCATTTTATGTAAATACCTTAGTAGTCTTAATTGAGTAGCAACAAAATAGTGAAAATAAAATAATACTACAGCATGGATACACAAAGAAAATACCATATAGGTAATTACTGCTTTGCTAAAATAAATTCTCTTACCAACAAACTTAGATAGAAAGTAAATCCCATAGAATAAAATCAATTTTTCTACTAATTTACATTAAAAGAAATTTGAAAAATCTCCTACTGAAATTGGAAAATTTTAATAAAAAACATAATAGAGATTCAAAGGTACTTATATACCACAAAGCAGGTGGCCTTCACAATAATTCAGCATAGTTTACCTACTGTGATTTGTGGCCCAGTCTACCATCAAAAAATAACCAGCAAAACCAACCAACCAACTTAATATTATGTGATGAAATTATATAAAAATCAACGGAAAAAAGAAAGGATGGGCAATTTTGCAATATATAGATCGAATAGGTAAATAGGTAATAACCTGCCAAATGTTGGCATAAGGTTTAAATGAGACAACCTGGAAAGCCCTTCCCATTAATAAAAAGACTGAGACACGACGTACGCAAATTCTAATGAACAGGGACTATAGTATGAGATCACACAGTCACATTCATTTTCATACATGTTAGCGAAAGCTTCACTGCTGCTAATAGAAAGGTAAACTGATACAAACTTTCTAAAGGCTAAAAATGTATGACTCATCTATTTACTGTCATGTTTTACACTCAAGAAATAATCAGAGATCTAAACTAAGATTTCTATACAAGCATATTTATCACAATGTTATTTAAATCAATGGTGATTAACCAAATAAACTGTGATGTGCCTATACAGTAGACTACTATTGCAGCCATTTAAATTCTTGCTTTTGAAAAATACTTAAAGGGAAAAAAATGACACACACACATACTTACTTGTATGTGTAGGAAGTTATGTGCAGGAAAAACAAATGGATGGAAATACACCAAAATGTTATAGCAGTTATCGCTGAATGTCAGAATAACAGGATTTTTAAATTATTTTTGATTTTGATTTTTGTTTGTATCATTTTTTAGACTTTTCTAAATTTCTAAAATAAACATGGATTGTTTTTATTGACAGAAGTCTCTCCCAGAAATGTTTTAAAAGTAATTATCCACTGTAAGAGAGCTATGGCTACAGTAAAATCTAACAAGAAGTGTTCTGTTCAGATTATATAATTACCAATTTATCTATTAAAGATGTCACTTAGGTGCTTATAACTGATCTTTGAATGCATTTAAACCAAAATTTCTACTTTCTTTTTACTCTAGCAATGCTACATTAGTCTAAGTATTGTTTTTATTTTTCAAAGTATTACAACATACAATACTATTTAGTCCTCACAATAGCCCCATGAGCAAAAGATAAACTCCACCTTGCTTTTTACCAGGCTATATTTCTGAAGTAAAGCAGGCTATATTTCTGAAGTATTTCTTTTATAGAGAAGAGAGCTGCGAAGTTTTTTACCAAAATGTCCTAGATAACCACTGCGACGCTGAGGATGAGTTAAAAGCAAGGCCAAAGTGGACAGCAAGACAATAACCAGAAACAAGATGGTGAGAAGGAAGGGGAGCTAATGTGGAAACAGAGCTCTGGCTGGTGCTGGGTATGAACCGAGGGGATGGAAATGAGATGCAGGGGACAATCTCCAAATGACTTTCATTCGTCATTCTATTCTACTCCTAATTAAACAAACAAATCCTATTTTGTACCTAGTGTATGACCTGTATTCACCTGCCTTTCCTCAATCTGTACTGCTCACCTATGCTCTGTCTCACCATTCACAGAGCCGGGGAGCTCTTAGCCCTTCCATCCCTATGGGATAGACACGTACAATCTACAAAAAACAGACCAACCTTTCTTCTTTCGGGGACAAGGTCTGGAAATTTTTATTTTCTATGGTGAATGTCAATATGTTAATATCATAAATCATAAATACAGACCCTCTTCAGCACTCACTCTGGATACAACTGCTTCCACCCATTCCTCTGCTGCTCCTGGGATAGCAAACACCCGTAAGATCCCATCCAGAATGAACAACAAGGAAGAAATCACAGGCTGTCACTACTGTTTAAACCACACCACTGTTTAAGCAAGCAAACAGTCCAAAGCCCTCCCCTATGCCTATTCTAGACATTTATCTGTATACATGGACTTCAAATAGAAAAAAATAAATAAATTTAAGAATCTTATACTCTACCTCTAATGAATGAATTTTAAATTTTAGACTTCAAAGACTGAAACTTTAAAACACTTAGAACAAGTAAGTGGATGACAGAAAGGATGAACCACAATCGTATCTTTGAGGACTGCATATAAAGAACATTTTTAATTAGCCTAAAAAATACAGCTTAAAACCATGAACAAACACTCATTTCTCACTATTTGCAACAATTAAGAAAAAAAAGGAACTCTTAAAATAAAAATGGTAAGCTGTAGGATAATAATTGCTAAATATTTTAAAGAGTCTTTGAAGCAAACCTGCTTAATACTCAAGAGAGATGGTTCTCCAGCAGGTCTTTGCTCCAATCTTAACTTGAGACACTCATGTATGACATTCAGAAGGACTCGGCAGAGAACTAGGAAGGCAGGTTCGAATGAAGGTAAATCCATGGCCTTCAGCTCCTCCCATGACACAGCACTGCATTTCTGCTCAGATGAAGGCGGTGTCCTTGACAACTGCACATAATCTGAACCCCACATGGGATCTGGAAATTCAGAAAACTATAACAAAAATTCAACAGGCACAGATTAAAAGAGCATACAAGACAATGTCCTATGGTTGTGGTTATAAACTATTATTCTCTACAACATGCTAATGAATCTACAGAATTCTAATTTTACAGGGAAAAGAACATTTAATAATTTAATGAATTCAGTAATTCAACATTTTCAACATAGATCAAAAAAGTTCTAAGAATGCTGGAAACTATAATGAAAACTAAAACCAAACTGCAATACTTTTATCAAAAAAGTATATTAGAAGAAGAATCAGGTTCATCTTTAACATTTTTGCATCACACTTGAAATGATCAGAACACTTTATTTTTAAGGTTATATACAGCACTATCCAAAACTATCTCTAGACTGGATTAAAAAAAACACAGAATTACTAAAATTAGAAAAAACATTACAAAATCAAGTAACAGCTCATCCTAGGTAGGCATTTATGAAAACACAAAAACTAATCAGTTCCACTAGTTCTTCTGTTCATTTGTTCTCCTGAGCTGTCCTGAATGACGCTGACAGAAAAATAAAATTGTTAAGATCAACCTGGTTGGCACGACTCAGTTACCTGTTGATGTTTCCTGGGAACCCTAGTGTTGCATTGTTCCCTATGCCACCACCACTCCCCTGGTTCTTTTAGCTGTTCCTCTCAAATTCCTTACACCTTTCCCCATAAATTAGGGGATCTGGAGTGTTGGGAGTGCTCTCTCTCCACCTGGCCACTCCTCCCTGGCTCCCCAAGGCCCCTGCTTCTCCTCCCTCTGGTCCTCATCCACCTTCTCCCTGCTCCATGGAAACTGTTTATTATTCCCTCCTCAACATTCCCCACCAGAACCCCGACTCCCTGCCATGACAGTATTTCACATTCCACCATAACTTGGTGACAGAACTTCCTGAGGGCAAGGACTTTCACTTCCTTAACACTATACTACCAAGGACCGTCCCCAAGCCTGGCACTGATTATAGCAGGCAGTAACTGTTGCTGCGTTCATGAATGATATCCTCATCTGACACTTCCAAGTGCTGCCCCCAACCTGCCTGCCTACCAAATATGGCCCAAACAACTTGAGCTGCTATGGAAGATCCTCCTTTATGCAGTCTCACCCCCCAGCGCTGCCTTCTTTCCTGCCTCCACCTGACACGTTCAACCAACCCTCACACACGTGTGCCGTCACCAGTCTCGCTGCCCATGCTTCCTTCCCACCTGGAAATGCTCACCTCTTTATTTTCCACTTCAAAATCCTTAGTTTTCAAGGTTCACCTCATGATACCTTTCCAGTGACTTTCTTCTCGCCCCCAACAGCGTGCCAACCAAAACACTCTAAACCCTGAGTTTACCTTGACTTTCATGATAGAGACTGTGTGGCTTAATGAGAAAACAACCAATATCCAAAAATCAGAAAAGCTAGTTCCGAGTCAATTAGCGACGTGATTGTGGAAGCACTGAGTAGTCTCTCAGGGTTGGTTTCTTCATTTTAAAAACAAAGCTATCATCTACTTCTTATCAAGATTAAACGGCATGCTGTACATATGGGAAAAAGACTTTAAAAACATACTATAAATAACGTTTGTAAAATCACCACTGTTAATATGCTGGTCTCTCCTACTGGACCATTAGTTGCTTTACAGCAAATAGAAGCAGCCATATCTTCAGTCAGTTTTGCACAAACTCCCACATCTGGAACTTTCAGAAGACTCAATGAATCACAAAGAGCCTCAGCTGCAGAGTGGACTAATTTTTATGGCTATTATCTTCTTCACGATGGTTCCCTGTTTCTGTGTTTTTTGCATTTCCAACAGACAGCTTGGCTTTCACTAATTAATGCCCATTCATGGCCTTCCACGCTTTTCTTTCCTTGAACCATACATGCAGATGTTTAACATGCTTTATCAGTTCTACTAAATAGTCCTTAAATCCGTCTTCTCCTCTACACTCTAACTGCCTTAACTCACAGTGGATCTTCAACTGTTTTTCTGATTACAACACGTCAATCCACGGACCTCTCAATAACTCACAAAGTGATTTTGTTCGAAGGCTTGCCTTAGGCCTTCTAATGTAAAACGCAATGCGTCACTGACAGTCCTAAGTGAGAGACACTTTTATTTAGCCTAACGGCCTGGTCCCTGCATAGATTTTGATCCTTATCTCCTGCCACCACCTTTTTCTCCTTTACCCATAAAAAACATGCCTCTGTGCTTTTGCACAAATTAATCCCTTTCATTATCAGAAGTTCTGATCTGCTGACAGTGTCCTGTGCCTGGTTAGGAAGAAGCCCAGATGCCACCCTCCTCTATGAAGTTTTCCGTGGCTGCCTCAAATAACTCATTTAATCTCTCCCGTTTCTCACAGTATTTGTGCCTTGCAAATGCTTCCTCCATTGTGTTTATCATGCTTTACTGTAATGCATTATTTTATCAATTTACCCATTAGATCATCATTTCCATGAAAAGGATTGTTGATCTCCAGTTAACTATGGGTCTCTAAAACTTAGCTCGGTACTTGCCTCGTA
This sequence comes from Rhinopithecus roxellana, assembly GCF_007565055.1. NCBI lineage: Eukaryota > Metazoa > Chordata > Mammalia > Primates > Cercopithecidae > Rhinopithecus > Rhinopithecus roxellana. The sequence goes on from NC_044552.1 coordinate 157,118,728, forward strand.
ATAGATGCTGAACAAATGTTTGATGAATAAATTAATAGGTAAACGCTCCTATAAAAGTGCCAGTGTCTCTTCTTCCCCAGCTATTAACAATCTAACACTAAAGAATGGAACATATGATATCATCAACCTTGTTAACAAGTTCTTAGTCCTCAAATTCCCTGTTGTACTCCTTAACGCCAACAGTAATTATTACAGTGATAGGCTGACAAGTTCTAGTTTTAAAAGTGGATGCTTTGATTTTCAAAAAAATAACATATACACTTGGCATAACTGAGATACATTTAATGACAGAAATGAGGATACGCCTTCTTCTTAGTATAAAATTCCCATAAAAATTAAATGCCTGAAAACAAAAATTCTTCTGTTTCTTAAAACATAGACTTTTAATCTATTATAACCTGACATGAAGTAACGTTAGTATATAAGCACTAAAATATAAAGTTGGTAGAACATACTGAGTGTTTCCACGTAGTAATCTGCATTAGCACTAAGGAAAACAAGATTAATTTATCCTTCTACATCTAATACATACTTCTGCACTTAAATTAGTACACACTTGGGTTTCCCTAACAGCTAAGAATTTCTAAAATAGCCACTAAAATAATTACTTATGATAAATGTGGTCAGGGTTGTGAAAGGAAAATAAATCTTGGGGCCCTCAAATCATTAAGCTAAAGGCAAAAGTCAAGCTGGGAACTGCTTAGGGCAAACCTGCCTCCCATCATATTTCCTCTGCTCACTGAGATCGATGCATATCTGATTGCCTCTTTTGGAAAGGCTAATCAGAAATTCAAAAGAATGCAATGTTTTGTCTCTCACCTACCTGTGACCTGCAAGAACCATCTCTGCTTCCAGTTGTCCTGCCTTTCTGGATGGAATCAATGTACATCTTACATATACTGATGGATGTCTCATGTCTCCCTAAAATGCATAAAACCAAGTTGTGCCCCAACCACCTTGGGCACATGTCATCCAGATGTCCTGAGGCTGTGTCACAGGTGTGCGTTCGTCCTCAACGCTGGCAAAATAAACTTTCTAAAGTAACAGACCTGTCTCAGATATTCAGGGTTCACAGCTTAAGGTATGCCTAAGTAAAGGCTTTAGACACTATAAATGCTTCCCTCCACCGCCTTCGGTATAATGACATCAGAAAACAATGTTTTATAAAATTCAGCCAACTTTCTAAGATAAAATTCTAAACAATTCTTTTGGGATTCCAAGCAGTCCCAGCCTGCTGACTTTGTTTACAGGCTCGCTGAGCCAAAGGCAGGATCCCTAGTTTTCAAAAAGTGCAAGACCACATTGCCTGGGAGAGCCAACGGCCAGACCTCCAATCATGGAGGAAACCCCTTCCTGCTGGAGGTGCTTGGTATGTCAATACATGTCCAGACAGAGAGGAGCAGATGGTTCAAAAATTCAGCACTTCAGAGGAAACAGCAATTTCCTTAACAGGAGACCAAAGGGAAGAATCAGAACAGCTGGGTTCAATTAATACTGATTTAATGTAGAAAACAGGAGAGAACAATAACAATACTCTAATACGAGATCTCATTCAAGTCCTCTAGAAAATAATAAATTAGACTTCTGAAATAAACTCAAGAAAGACAGTGAAAATAGAATGAACACTGCTAAAACTGACTTAACAATCTAGAATTAACTGCAGAAATTACTACTATAACTCAGCAAAAAAAAAAAAAAAAAGATGAAATGGAAACTTTGAGTAAAAAACGAGAGACGTGGATGTCAGATCTAAGGGCTCAAACATAAGAACAATCGGAGTTCCATAAAGAACAAAAGGAAAAGGGGAGAAAAGCATTTGGTATAGTCAAAATATCATTGAGACGTGAAGCAGCAGCAGCCTCTGAATAGGGACAAACTCAAAGTACAATTCATTTACCTCCTCTGAAAAACTATTCGAAGTATGGCTATGGTAGAGTCTAGTTAAAGGACAACTAGACTGGAATAAAAAAAATCACAAGATAGGGAAAGAAAAACAGCAAACGAAGTGAAAAGCCGTAAATTTAACAAAACTTATATAGGTTCTGCATCCCTAATCCAAAAACCCCAAATCCGAAATGCTCCAAAATCCAAAACTTTTTCAGCACTGACATGTTTGGGATGCTCAACTGGTATCCATTCTTGCAAATACTCTAAAATCCAGAAAAACCTGAAGTCCAAAACACTTCTGGTCCCAACCATATCATATAAGGGATTTTCAATCTCTATAGGCAGATACAACTATATGATGATAATTTGGATATTGGCTATAATTCAAGTTCTAGAATGAAATATTAAAAACACAATTTTAAGTACACTATAAAGACAAGATCTGGCTCTTGCATTCCAAACTATTACAATAAAACCAACGAGCGCAGAAAGGGGCAGTGCAGTGCAGGAACACATATCTGTCATCATCTTATTCCAGTGAGGAGTACAGGATCACACACGGTGGAAAACCCCAGATCAAGCCCAGCCACACTGGGAAGATTCAATAATATAAGGACATGTATAAAAATGCATAGTAAATTCTTGTAATTTTATGTTGCCTTGGCATGCACTTTGAATCTAAGTGGCACCTTCTCATAGCAGAAGCAGGGCTCTGTCACCCTTGACATAGGGTGCAGTTCTACACTGCCTCCCAGTTTCTCAATGTGGCTGATCCAGATACCTGCCTTATACAACTTCCTCCTGGTGACCACCTCTCTATGGACAGCTACACACAGCCTGCTTCACTGGCCCTGACCCTCCTACCTCTCATGAACAGTGCAGACACAGCACTGTGACTACCTCTGTAACAGCATGACCTCCTGGAACTTGTACCTGCTTGCTTTAAACCCACCAATTAAGCCTCCCGGAGGGAAACCTGTTTGGACAATACCTTGGACTCCATGAAGGCGTTGGCCCATGGGTCCCTCCCTCTCTCCCTGCTTGCACTTCCTGACCTCTGTGTGAGCGGCGTCTAGGTGTGCTGTGTACCCTCCAGAATCTGCAAGTAATAAAATCTTTATTTCCATCTTGTGTCTTTTCCAATCATTGAAAGGGTGCTCTCCATCTTAGAGATTCTATATTAAGACCAAGAAATGTAATTACAATAATAATTCTGATGTCATGTTGCGTGGATCTGACAAATCCATAATAAAGTCCATGTGGAAGAAAGTAATGCACAAAAATAAAAACAGCACAGAAACTTCTGAAAAGAAAGAATGGGCAAAACTGTCCTACAAGATACCAAACCTTACTAATAAGCCTACTCTATTTAAAACAGAAAAATCCTGCACAGTAATAAACAGATCAGAACACAGAAACATACCCAATTATCTATAATTTAATGTTTTAAAAAAAAGGTAGGCAGCAGTTTAAAGAAGTTGGAAAATAATGCGTTATGTAATGTATATTATAAGCAATTAACAGAAAAATAATGACATGCTTACCTCATACTATACCTCATAGTATCACAAGTAGCATTCATTTCTAAAATTATGTAGTTGTTTTAGAAATTCTTACTGGTTATTATGGGAAATCAAAATATGTATTAAACACAAAAATACATGTTGAACAATACATTTGGAAAAAGAAATTCCCAATGTTGTAAAATCTAAAGATAGAGCTCTGCATTAGGTTAAAATTTATAAAAATTCCCACTTTCAATCATTGAAGATGATCAAATATTGGCAATTTAGTACAGGTCAAACTGAAAAAAAAGAATTATGGGGAAAAGTGGGGGTAACAGGGTTTCAATTTCCCTTCAACACCCTCTCATAAAAATGGAGCAACGAGGACAGCAAAACCAAAACTCTGTGAGAAAAACCTTCAATGAAACTAGATGAAAAGTGGTCTTCATGACTCCCCAAAGAGAAGAGGTGGCGGGAAAGCCATGAACAGTTCCAAGTGCCATGTGGTATCAGCGTTAGTGGAGGGAAGCAGAGGAAATTAACAGGGTGTCTGAAGGGCGTAAAGGGGCAGATTCCCAAGTCATGATGAGTGCTCTATGAAAAGCTCAGAGTCTACAGAGAACTTCTGTGAAATTAGGAGTTATTTTGGCTCTATTCATGACTGAAGGCAAGGGGTTGGCAGTAAGGTCTGAAAGGATTGGAGTGGTTTAGGCCCCATAATATCTTAAAACTAGTATCCAAAATTCCCTTCCAGGAATTCTGGGCTCCACACCAAGAAAAAAACTGCTCAACTGAAATCCAACTCCCCAGTGAAGGATAATAGGAGGAAAGGAGATCGAGAACATGGGAAGAACAGTCCACAGACCTCAAACAGTAACAGAGAAGATGGTTTGAAACTTGAGAAGAAGGTACTGAGAGCCCCAATCCCAAACACTTCCCTAACTCCCTCTCTCCTTTAAGTTCATGGTAACAAGTATTATGTTTAAAAATAAGCAACAGAAAAAAACTGTTGTAAAATCTAGCACAAGGTTATTATAAGCAGAGAGAGAAAAAGGAGAATAATCCTCCAGACACTGAGCGCTTGCCAGAAAGACATGTCCACTAAGCAGATGAAAACGTAGTCCGATTTCTGAAATAAGCTAAAAGAAACGAAGAAAATCATAAAAAATATAAAAGAATGACATAAATTAGAATTAAGAAAAAAAAAAAAAAACCCAGTGATAGAACTCAGAATTTAATTTTTAAATCAAAAATCAAGTCAATTTTATTTCCCAAATCAAAAACAAACTAGAAGGCACATTAGAGCAAATAAACAAGACAGTTAATACCTTCACTGAAATGAGGTCAACAAAAGAAAACTTTGTAACTCAAAAAGAAACTAAGAAAAAGAAAAGGTCTGAAATGAAGTGACAGAGAAGGCAGGCAAAGTAGATCCAAAATATATAAAGAGCCGTTCCCAAAGAGAACTGGGTCAGTGAAGCAAAAACAAAAATGTGAAACTGTAAGTTAAGAAACTCACGAGAAATTTAAAAACAGACTGACAAAAAAACAAAACTATGGATTAAAAGTATACACCATGTATCTGAAAATATCAAATTGGAAAACCAACACCATGTAAAACTAGCAGAGTTTGAAGACAAAAAAAAAAAAAATCTTTAGGTATTCAGCAAACAAACAAAACAAAGGTCTTGTAAGTGGAAACAAAAAATCACATTGTCATCAGACCTTTCAACATCAATGCTTCCTGTCAAAAGACAATGAATAACAAGTTGATCCAGGGAAAGAAAATATAAACCAAAGACTTTATGGACAGCCAAACAAACTTTCAAGTATAAATGTTGCAAACTGTTAGAAACGTGGAAGAACTCAGGAAAGGCTGTCCTCCTGAGTCCTTACTCAGAAATCTACTAAAGAACAGGTGTCACTCAGCCAGAATGATGCAAGAGACTGGGACACATTAATCAAAAATGAGCCTTTAAACAAAATGAGAAACTTCTATCTACATGTCTATTATAAATATTTTATCTACACACATACACACAACCCTGAAGAACTGAGACGAAATGACAGCTACAAGGGAGAAAGTACTGTCATACATGGCTGTATGACCTGATAATATAGATAATACCACATCACTAACATCTGGGGAAAAGGAAAGGGCATATGAAATACCTTAGCATTTCACTGGCAGTAAAAGAAAATTACTTTAAATGAAAACTTGAGAAATAAAAGGATAATTCTAATATAGTTCAAAGTTGGGAACAAAGAGATTAAAAAATTGAAGGGGGGATATTAAGGGCATTATGTAAAGATATTAATACAAAGACATCTTGGGGGAAATAAACTCATCTTAAACATTGAAAGTAAATAAACAAAACTACATACTTCCAAAAAGCTTACACTAAGAAATAGAAGGATAAAACATAAAATGTTTTAAAAGATTATCCCTGTCAGAGAAGCTAAACAACTTTGAGAATACATTTAGATTTTCTTGTAAAATCAAGTATTTTATATAATTGTTATAAAAACAAATTAAAAACCAATACCTAAAAATAAAATTTTAAGAAATCTATGAATAGATCAACAAAATGTGGTATAGCCATACAATGCAATATTATTCAGCCATAAAAAGGAATGATACATACCACAACAAGGATGAGCCTTGAAAACATTATGCAAATGAAAGAAGCCAGTCTCAAAAGACCACATACTGTATGACCCCATTTATATGGCTAGGCAAATATTAAGAGACAGAAAATAGATTAGCGGTTGCCTAGGGATGGGGCTAGTGAGCACATGAATTGTGGAGGTGACAGCTAAAGGGTACAGGACTTCGTTTAGGGGCAATAAAAATGTTCCAAGGTTAGACAGTGAGGATGGCTGCAGTGTCGATGGTTGCACAACTCCAAATATAGAGAACCACTGAACACTTTAAAACAGTGAATTCTATGCTATGTGAATTGTATCTCAATGAAGCTATTATTTTGGAAATACAGTAGAAAAAAGAAGGGAATCTAATTGTATATCTAGTCAGTGGCAGGGCCACGAGAAGAAATGTTCCAAAAGTCTTTAAAATGCAGTTATCTGATGTTACATCCACAGAGGGTTACAACCTAAGAATGGTCAAAAACAAAACTGGAACTGGTTTCCAATAATCACACTGAGATGATTGTATATCCTGGAATATAGTCAGTATCTGATATTTTATCACGCTGGTATCACAGAAAATTAGGCCTCTCATGGATTAAGTCAGAAGAGATTAAGCAAAAATCTGAAATCCTGAATTTGAATCAGAAGTATCAGAAAGGACTTGTGATGCATTTTGTGTATGTGTTTTCATCTGTCCACTAAAGAGTAAAACAATGACAAGCCACAATTTCAGTTGCAATGAACAACGCTGATGTCCAGACTGTGGTCTTAGAACATACCATTTCTCAATAAAAGGAACTAGGGTTCCTTAAAAATATATCTGATTCTCAGCAGCCAGGCGCAGTGACTGGTGCCTGTACTCTCAGTACTCTGGGAGGCCAAGGCGGGCAGATAACTTGAGGTCAGAGTTTGAGACCAGCCTGGCCAACATGATGTAACCCCGTCTCTACTAAAAATACAAAAAAATTATCTAGGTGTGGTGGCACATGCCTGTAATCCCAGCTCTCAGGTGGCTGAGGCACGAGAACCACTTGAGCCCGGGAGACAGAGGTTGCAGTGAGCCAATATCATGCCACTGCACTCTAGCCTGGGCAAAAGAGTGAGACTCCGTCTCAAAAAAAAGAAAAAAAAAAAAGGAAAGAAAGAAAAAGAAAAACAAAATATATCCGACACTCAGCCTGCAACAGATACAGTGTCAGACTAGAATAGCCAGTTACACTAAACAGCATGGAAGTTATCAAAGGGCTGTGAAAAAAGGGGTCAAGCCAATTGAATATGTTTCCATTATCCAAAGATGGGATGTGAACATTAATTATAATAATTAATAATTACTTCAACAGATTACAGTAATGACATCCATGGATTGAGACATACCAAATATGTTTAAATTCATGAGTTCAAAATCATACTAGTATCAATAGTCACCAATAAACCACATTATTATTTTTAAAAATAGTAAATAAAAGGGAAAGAATCAAGCACATTTATCTTGCCATTTGTGTCAACTATTCCACTAAGTAACCATAAAATAGGTGAGGAAAAGTTCATCCTTATAGTAATATCTAATAAGTGAAATGAATAATAAAGAAGCTAATAAATGAGTAAGAAATGAGAGAATTAGAATATCCTCACTTTTGAGCCCTTAATGAATTAAGGAATCTAGGCAATGTTCATCAACTACTACTAATGGCACAAATAGTCAGATACGTGTGTCCTGGGAAAGTAGTGTTAATACAATCAACAATAAAAAAAAAAATCCTGAATTTGATCAAGCCACTCTTATTTTACAGCCAACTCACAGAGAAGACACAGAAAATAGAAACATGTGGGCCAACTGGGACACAATCATAAAAAATTCAGACCCTACAGGATAAACAACTCTGCTATATGGCAAAAAAAAAAAAAAAAAAAGGGCAGGCGGGAATCTATAGACTAAAACACTTCAGAAATGACAACACATGGACACTACTTGCAAACTGATTCAAAGTGTAAAAAGGAAATCATGACAATTATAAAATTTTAAAATAATCTCTCAGTACAAATAAAATAAGGTAGTCACAAAATAATAACAGACATGGCTATATAAAAATGTGAAATTTCTATACAGTGTTAAGTATCCTAAGCAAGTTAAAAGGCAAATTGAAAGAAATATTTACAACCATCATAGAAAAATGAATAATATTCATAAATAGTTCCAACAGATCAATAATAGAAAGGCAGCCTAACAGAAAATGAACAAAATAAATAAAAAAGCGAAAAGAAATGCAAATGGCCAATAAACAGGAAAAACAGGCTCAGTGTCACCAGAAATGAAGAGAAAGATTTAGGCCGGGTGCCAGTGGCTCACACCTGTAATCCCAGTACTTTGGGAGGCTAAGGTGGGCAGATCACTTGAGGCCAGGAGTTCAAGGCCAGTCTGGCCAACATAATGAAACCCATCTCTACTAAAAATACAAAAAATTAGCCAGGCGTGGTAGCACAGGCCAAATCCCAGCTACTCGGGAGGCTGAGGCATGAGAATCGCTAGAACCTGGGAGGTGGAGGCTGCTGTAAGCCAAGACTGTGCCACTGCACTCCAGCCTGGGCAACAGTGTGAGGCTCTGACTTAAAAAAACAAAAAAATCAGTCAATCAATCAATCAATCAATCAATCAATCAATGAAATTACATTTTTTGCTGATCATGGTTACAAAATGAGGAAAAATCAAATTTCTCCTATACTGCTGGGTAAAGTACAAATTAGTATAGTCTTTTTGGACAGCAATTTGGCAACATATATCAAAGATGTGAATGTGCATACCCCATGACCTAACAATTCCATTTTAATTAACCATTCTTACAAAAACAACAGATTAAGTTCATAAAGGGGTGTGTACAAGAATGTGGCTACATTGTTTACACAAGCAAAAAAATTAAATTTCCATCAAGAGTGAAATAATTATGGTACATTCATATAATGGAATACCATGTAACAGTTAAATGGAATTTAACAACGAGAGCCATATATATATATGTGGCCATATATATATATGTGATATATATATATATATATCTCCAAACTAGACAACATGGGAGAAACCCCTCAAGTTGTAGTACGATATGTACAGCATTATCACATGTTTTAAATAATTACATGTATTACATAACAAAGATAATTTATAGAATCACAAAAAACTCTAGAAAATATAAACCAGATGATAATTACTCTGAGCAGTGACAGAGGACAGGAACTTTAAAAATACACTCCAATAAATAAAAGCATACTGTTTTTAAAAATGAAGTGTTAGATACAAATAGCCATTACATTACCCTTCAAAAGTCAGTTTCTGTGATTCTATACTGGGATCCTATCACAAACTGAAATTCCTACACAGGCCCAGTAAGTGATTTAAACAGGTGCACTTGGGTGGCCATAAGACGAACCATGGATACTGTGGTAAACTGGAGCCCTTATGCTGCTAGTCATGTGGGAATGTGGACCCAGTGTTGACAGACTTCCCAGTATTTCAAGGAAAACACAAAATCTGGATTTTCCCACGTAAAAATGTTAGACACTAAGTCAAAAAACATTTAAAACACTGTGTGGGACAAAATGTAACTTTGGGGGACTGTACACTGTCAAGAGCATACATGGCTTTATAGCCAGAGCTCTGGGTTCATATCCGCGCTCTGCCACTTTCTAGGTGTGTGACCTGATAAGTTACTTAGCCCTCTTCCTTGCCCCAGCATACAGCCAGTGTTCAGTTAATGCTAGCTACTAGTCTTCCTAGTATTACTATTGTGCTGTTGTTATCATGGGATCCAGTTCTCAGCTGAAAGCTGATGACTTCTGGCTTACCTGTGATATTATATCAGTTTGAGTCAGTTTGCTCATTATAGCCCAAAATAATGTACACAACTTCCTACTTTCCTTTGTATGTTGGTATGTTTAAGAAAACAGAAAACCGGCCGGGCGCGGTGGCTCATGCCTGTAATCCCAGCACTTTGGGAGCCCCAGGTGGGCGGATCACGAGGTCAGGAGATCGAGACCATCCTGGCTAGCATGGTGAAACCCCGTCTCTACTAAAAATAAAAAAAAAAAAGTAGCCGGGCGTGGTGGCAGGCACCTGTAGTCCCCGCTACTCAGGAGGCTGAGGCAGGAGAATGGCGTAAGCCAGGGAGTCGGAGCTTGCAGTGAGCCGAGATCGGGCTACTGCACTCCAGCCTGGGCGACAGTGAGACTCCATCTCAAAAAAAAAAAAAGAAAACAGAAAACCTAAAGGCAAATGAGCAAGTATGTGCTTGTTGGTGGTGTCATTCAATTAAAAAGTTCTTGTAATCTCATGAAATCAGATAGGGAATGATTGAAACAAGTAAAAAGTTAACTCTAACAACCGTATTAAGCAGCATGATCTTAACGGCATGGGGCGGAGGAGCACTGGAGCCTAATCAGTGTTTCCAGTGAGCACCAGAACTACACTGCGGCTGGTCTGGCTCCACGTGAAGCACGCAGGAGGTTTGTTAACAATGTCAGTGCTCACATCCCCCACTGGGAGATTCTGATTTGTCCTACTCTCAGAATGGCTAGGCACACGCATTTTCAAAAAGCCCTCTAGGTAATGCTGAGGCACAGCCAGCTTTGGAAACCATTTAGCATGAAGTCTGGTATCCCAGAATTCTGAACTTGAATCCCTCTAACAATCTATAGCTCTGTGATTTTTGTGAAAGTTATCTACTATACCTAAACTGGTTTCTTCATTTGTAAAATGTAAATACCACCACCACTTCATGGGGTTGTTGACTCTGGCACACTGTAAGAGTCAATAAATGGTAGCTGTCGTTATAGATTTCCTAGTTCCTACATGGTTTGTCTGCTTTGAATATAAACGGCAACCTCTTCAGTGTTTCCTGTGTGTACAGGAAAAAATTAGCACAACTATTGTTAGAATCCAAAGACAAAGAGTATTTCATTGGCCATTAAATTTATAATAACTACATGATCATTTCTAATTCTAAAGAAAGCAATCAAGACAGTAACCAAAACAAAAATATTCCTAATATTTGAGGCAACAAAGTCAGACAATTATACATTTTGTACATTACATTAAAACGTATTCATCTTTCTCTTCTGAAAATAAAGTTCATAAGGAAATCAAAAAAGGAGCACAAAATAACCATATTACAGTATTTTGTATTTAACATTTTAAATTGCACAAAACCCACAGAACTATACATTACAGAGTGAACTTTAGAGTATGCATATTTTAAAAAGTCAATCAGGATTTTGCAGAATCCCAGGATGCAATGCAGATGAAATAAATGAATCTAATTAAATTACAAAAGTATGATACCACCTCACTGAGGAAGGTGAAGGAAAAAGGTGCTGACCTAAGTTACTTTGGAGAATAGTGTTTTGACTAAGGCTAAAGACAAAAGGAACTTGACAGAAAAACCTCGGTTGATAAATTTATTCCTCACAGGGGTACCAGTCAGCAATTCTGAAACTACTTTACATGTATGGTAGGGTTGAACAAACGTGTAATTAATTGCAGTCATGGGAGCCAGGCTTATCATTGTAAGAGAAGAAAGTTACAGATAAGCAAGAGAGGAAAGTCAGAATGAACTCTGTGCTGGATCAGAGCCAGAGACATCAGTATGAATGCATGGTTATTTCAGATTGATAGATACGGAATTACAGATCTCTGTATACACGGGTTAGAAGACATACCTGTATTTTTTAATTCTGTCACTGAGAAGGCCCAAAAGCAATGGCAACCTGATAGCAATGAACACACCCAGTGCCCACATCTTCATTTCTAAATACCATTATCCAGTAAAAGGAACCAGAGGACAGAAAGAGGGAAAAATACAAGACAAGCCCAGAGCATCTTGTGGTGCCGGAAAGAAAGAAATGATTCAAAAAGCAAATCAAAAGGAAAATAATACAACAAAGGAGGGGAGCGTATCAAAGGACACAGAAGGCAACTGAAAGAGCTCCAATGGGCTAAAAGAAGAACAGCTTGAGCAACAAAATCAGTAACAATGGGATTGGATTATAACTCAAAGCAAAAACAACAGAAAACTTTTATGAGTCCATACTGATATAAATGACCAAATAAATGAGAAGAAGCAAAACTTTCACCTGGAGAAATTCCAATTAATACATTAGATACTCCCCGCTCCAGGAGGTAGAGATTAATTTCCCTCCCCTTGAGAGTGGGTTGTGTGTAGTGACTTACTTCCAAAGAAGTAGAGTATGGAAAGGAACACATGGTAACTCCTGGAGAAACCTGGCAGACACCACCTTAACCAAGTGATCAAGGTTAACATTACCAGTGACAATGCAATGCGACTGGGGCATTTCAACTCTGTGGCATCCATCCCCAAGCCCATCACCCCAGTCTAATCATGAGAACGCATCAGACAAATTCAGATTCGTGGACGTGACAACTAAATGCAATGTGGTGTCCTCAACTGGTTCCTAGAACAGAAAAGGGAATTAGTAGAAAAAGTGGGAAATCCAAATAAGTTTATTAACAGCACTTTGTATCAAAGTTAATACATTAGTTTTAACAAACGTATAGGGTAAGTGAGAAGTAGTATTAACGGGTGCTGGATGAAGAGCATATAAGAATTCTGCACTATCTTTGTAAATTTTCTATCAATCTGGTATTACTCCAAGATGAAAAGTTTGTTCCAAAAAATACAATTGTATGGAGTAGTTTTGATATTAAGGATAAATCTTTTATATATGTTTACATGGTTTTAATTTCTAAGCTAAATTGAACTGTAAATAGTATTACAAAACCCATCCTTAGCTACAGTAGCTGTTGGGAAGGACACCTGGAAACTACTAGACTGCTGAGAAGACTCTTGTTAACTTTTAAGCAGGGTTGGGAAGGGTCACCACACAAGCACATCTAATGAAGGAGGAGCAAGAGTTGGAGGCGAGACAATCCCTGTCAGAGGGAGACCATGATACATTATGAAATGGCTGATACATTCATCCCTAACACCCAAGATCAACACTCCTCAGACCAGAAGAACTGGCATGATGGCAAAGTGGGAAAAATAAGTACAAACAATAAAATTCTGGGATGTTCTAAACAGCAGTGGAATAAGAGAAGTAGAAGATAAATGAAAAAATATAAAAAAGATCTCGGATTGTATCTGGGCCCACAAATGGATATGGGGGAGGGAAGGTTTCCTCTTCTTTTTTCCTATTATATTATGGTAGTCCTTACAGTCAGGATAAAACTGCAGCTGGTATTATTAGTTCAGTTACATGGATTTAAATAAGCTTCATTTGATAATCTGAGACTGTCTTATTTACAATACTGTTTCTATAGATAAGTATTTTCAAGATCCCAAACAACTGACTGTTCAAGGGAACTTTGGAAACTAATCCATGTGCTTCAATTCCAGACTGCCTATGTAACTAGAAATGTGTCCTGAGGAAATCAATTTCCAGAAGGTATGGAGCTACAACTTCATATAATTTTGAACAAACCATTAAAGGTATTTATGGCATTCATATTATGAAAACAAACTGCAGGTTTTTTTTTTTTTTTAGTATCACTAGTTGCAGTTCTTTTAAAAGATTTTGAAATATAATAAAGTTTTAGAGAAAAATTATTTTGGGCCAGGTGCGGTGGCTCACACCTATAATCCCAGCACTTTGGGAGGTGGAGGCGGGTGGATCACCTGAGGTCAGGAGTTTGAGACCAGCCTGACCAACATGGTGAAACAGCGTCTCTACTAAGAATACAAAAATTAGCCAAGAGTAGTGGCACATGCCTGTAATCCCAGCTACTCTGGAGGCGGAGGCAGGATAATCGCCTGAACCCCCAAGGCAAACGTTGCAGAGAGCTGAGATGGCACCATTGCACTCCAGCCTGGGGAACAAGAGCAAAACTCTGTCTCAAAAAAAAATTATTTTGTAAGCATGCTTACAAACAAAGGGAAATTAAATGTAACATCACATGTGCTTTGCAAACACTGGTTACAAGTAATTTAATAAAAAAATACAAAGACATAGATAAGAAAAATCAAATATCACACGTGTATTTCTTCTTTTCTACAAAATCCTTCACCTATATTCATTCCTATTATCACCAAAACCATAAAAACTGCAAAATATGCATTATGTACAATCTGTGGTACCTTGTCAGTTCAGATATTTTAACAATTAACAAAAACACTGGCCAGGCACGGCGGCTCACGCCTGTAATCTCAGCACTTTGGGAGGTTGAGGCAGATGAATCACTTGAGGTCAGGAGTTTGAGACCAGCCTGGCCAACATGGTGAAACCCCCATCTCTAAATTAGCCAGGTGTGGTAGTGCAAACTTGAAATCCCAGCTACTCAGGAGGCTGAGACAGCAGAATTGCTTGAACCTGGGAGGCGGAGGTTACAGTGAGCCGAGACTGTCCCATTGCACTCCAGCCTAGGCAACAGAATGAGACTTTGCCTCAAAATAAACAAACAAAAAACAGTCCTTAAACCTAAAAGGTTTTACTGCTTAAAATGTATGCCCTTAAAATTTACAATTATTTGGCAGAGGTTAAAAGGCAGAATACATTTTAAAAATAAAAGTATAATTGCACCCACATATTTACAGTTAGCTTCAAGGAAAAACAAGTAATAAAACTTCTAAAAGTAAAAGTTTGTGGTTGACTTGTATAGCATTTTACCATTTGATATGATTTGGATCTGTGTCCCCACGCTATGTTGAACAGTAATCCCCAGTGTTGGAGGTGAGGCCTGGTGGGAGATGACTGGATCATACGGGCGGGTTTCTTGTGGTTTAGAACCATCCCAATGGTGCTGTTCTCATGATGGTGAGTGAGCCGTCAAGAGATCTGGTTGTTAAAAAGAATGGAGCACCTTCACCCCGCCCAGGCTCCTGCCATGACAACTGCCTGCTCTGGCTTTGCCTTCCATCATGACTATAGCTCTCTTAGGCCTCCCCAGAAGATGATGCTGCCTGCCATGCTTCCTATACAACCTATGGGACCATGAGCCAATTAAACCTCTTTTCTTTATTAATTACCCAGTCTCAGGCATTTCTTTACAGCAGTGTGGGAACACATACACCACTTACCACACATCTGTTTTAGCCTCACAACAACCACCCTGTGAGGTAGGTAAGAAGGTAGTATTATACCCATTCTACAAATGCAAAGGCTTCGAGTCAGAAAGATTCCAATTTACAACATTCTGTGGTGAGAAAGGGTCACAGTGAGGAATGAAACCCACTTAATGGACTTCAAAATTGTGACTCTTTTCCTGACATACCAAGTAAAATGACTAAAACAAACCTGGGAGTAGGGGACTGTACACATATTCACACATATACCCACGCACACACACACGCACATACACACGCCTCCCTTTACAGAAATTATGTTCCTAAAGTGGGAATAAAAATAAAATCTTACTTTCCCACTAAGTTAATCAGAATTGACAGCCTTATCTTTTGTTTGCTTGGATTAATCACCAATACGAAGAAGTCCCACTTTGGCTCTCTGTTACTCTTTCATTATTTGATGAACACTTAGCATTTTATGAACCAAAATTTAAAACAACAGGGGTTTCTGTAGTTCATTTTTTGAAAAGCAAACAACCCACACAAAATTCTAATAAAGTCTTTCATTTATACACTTTATAAACTTTGATTTTGTGTTTCTTTGTTTCCATAACAAAGATGACCTCCTCAGTGAAATCTCAACTGGTCAAACCAAAGAACTACAACTCAGGTAAGAATTCAAAACTCTGGAGAAACTATTATTGTCTTTTTTCAACATGAGTTCTAATATAAAATGTAGGGCACCTGTTCTCAAACTTTTCTTGCTATAACATATCTAAGGGATACAATCCTCATTAGTAGCAATAGTTAATCACCATGAAGAGCCTGGAGAGGAAGAAGACAATCTGGGGAGGGAGGGTGGGTGAAGCAGTTTACGGAAGCCTGACATGTCCACCCCACCCGTGTCCCACCGTGGCCTCTTCTCACGTGCTGCTCTCCTATGAGAACCACTGAATTAGAGGTGAGGTTATACAGTCACCCTCTGAATCCGTGGGATACGCATCTGTAGATCAAGAATGTTTGAAAAAACATTAAAAATAAGAATACAACAATAAACAGTAATACAAGCTACTCGGGAGGCTAAGGCAGGAGGACTGCTTGAGCCTAGGAGTTTAAGTCCAGCCTGGACAACATAGTGAGATCCCGTCTCTAAAACAGTAATAGTAATAATACAAATAAAAAAGATACAGTATAACAACTATTTACGTAACACTGACATTGTGTTAGGTATTATAATCTAGAGATGATTTAAAGCAACAGGAGGATACACATAGGTTGTATGTAAATACTATACCATTTTATATAGGGACTGGCGCATCCAAGGATTTGGGTGTCCACAGGGGTCCTGGAACAAATCCCCCTGGTAAGATACCAAGGGATGTCGGTACTGCCAGGACTTTTTCTTCATTCAAGTTACTTCAAAATCAGTGGTCACAATACAAATTAAACATCAACCCTGTCTTGCCAACATATGTCCTTAATGAAATTAAACCACTCCAGCCATTCATGTTTAAGATTTCCAATCAAAATAATATTCAAAGTAAATCTCTTAAAATATAGCTACAAAGCACTGGTTCATGTTGCAAACATCCTCCTGAATTCATGTGAATGCTTAACCCTTTTTCCTAAGGACTCATAATCTGGCTGTCAGAATAAAATATTAAAATCTTGCAAACTCAAGTTCTCTTCAGGTGTTCTCCACAGTTTCCAAGTTGTTTATCGTTTATGAATTTAAAGCAAGCCAGGTTCTGTAAAAAAAACTGAAGTTAAAAAAATTAAAATAACAAGTATATACAATTAGCTCTCCATATCCGTGGGTTCCTCATCCATGAATTCAACCAAGTGCAGATCAGAAATATTTGGGAAGAAAAACTACTTCTGTATTGAACATTTACAAACTTTTTTCTTGTCATTATTCCCTAAACCATACAGTATTAACAACCATTTACAAAGCGTTTATATTACATACGGCATTACACATAAT
Source organism: Rhinopithecus roxellana (assembly GCF_007565055.1). Classification (NCBI taxonomy): domain Eukaryota; kingdom Metazoa; phylum Chordata; class Mammalia; order Primates; family Cercopithecidae; genus Rhinopithecus; species Rhinopithecus roxellana. Next base: position 157,135,818 of record NC_044552.1, read on the forward strand.
CTACAGACTATTTAAAGCATACGAGGCTGTGCATTGGTTAAACACAAATCCTGCATCATTTTGTATCAGGGACTTGAGCATTTTAGGATTTTGTGATTCGTGGGAAGTTCCAAAACCAAACCTCCTCTGATACCGAGGGGACTGAACATATATATGTATATAGCCACTAAAATTCAGAATCACAGACTTCACACGGGGATCAGGTATTGCAAAGATTTGGGTTTCACTTTTAGCCAGATGAACGTGCAGACTCACCAGAAAAGCAAAATCACTTGTACAGTACTATTTTGGACTCTCAAGAGCGATATCCCACAAAATGCCCTTTTCTAGTATTAACACCCTTTACAATAAGGAATTTATAACACGTCAAGCTATCAAAAGCAAATCTATACTGTTTTCAAGTCACTTCCTCTAGTGGGCACATTCCTCTCACAAAAATCTACACATCTCGAAACACATATTTGACAACAATCAGGACTTCCCTTAAACTTTCATCATCTGCACTGAACACCTTAACCTTGCCAGATAGTGTTGGCTTTTTCCCTTTGATCATTCTGACATTTCTCTATAACTTACATCTCTTTAAAATACAGTGACCAAACCTTGACATGCTAATCAAAAGAGAGAAAACAACTTCAAAAGATAAAGAAAGAACTCTCTCTGTGACCTTGGGTGCCCTATTCATTTAAAACACCTGAGTGTGATGTGGATTTTTTTTCCTGACTTACATGCAGCTTGTCGTCATCCATGACTATGATTGTCTTCCTTCCATATTTATTTACACCCGGCCTGTCCTCTGCCATCCTCTATTTACATGGTTGAACTTATTCCCTCCACATACCACCTGGCACTTAATTCACCAAATTTCATGCAGTTTTCATAGATCTATTTCTTATTTATCATAGTACTTTACAGAAATGCTTAAATGTGCAATTTATAACTGCCATTTGTGCTAAAAATATTAGAATATGAAAGTACATAACACCAACATAATAATTTACAATCAATAAATGGAACTAAGGACATCATCGTATTAATGCCTACTGGAAACCTACCTCCACTGGACGATCGTTCTTTACCAATGCTATACGTGCCCTTTGCAAGGAACCATCCATTAGCTTGTGAAGTCTTAAAATTAACTTTCTTAACCCCATCTGCTTCAGTGCTTTGTCTACAAATGGTCTATAAATAGAAGTCAGACAATGTCTACTAAAGCCTGCTTCTGCGCTGCAGTCTGGTGCTCCCCAGCCAATAGAATCATCCTCAGACTCCAGCCTCTCAAGCTTCTTGGATATGCAGTCCTGCGACTGGATGTCGAAGCTGTTGTCTACGGGCTGCCTGATTTCCGGTATCCCAGGATCAGAGATTTGTTCTTCCTCACTCTCATCCGTACTACTTTCCAATTCCTTCAATTCTCCTTCTGTGTCATCACCCTCATACTCCGGCTCATTACCTTTGGATGGTCGAGGGGAAGGGATTTCAAACACTGGCCAGCCAATGTCTGATAAATTCTTGATGCCCAAAACAGTGCCCATAATCCTTAATTTCTGATTTAAGTCTTTCGTGATGTTTAACCACAAACAGAGTGCCTGCACCCTGTCCTGGAAGTCTTTTGCAGCATATTTTTCATAGTCCTTCTGAAGCGCCTGCAATGATGGATAAAGTGCTTCTATGTACTCTAGCAGCTCCATTATCCGTTTTACCTGCTCAAATGAGACCCTCTGGCGTTGGAGATGCTCGTGATGTGTTGAGTAACCTATAGTCTTTGTTCCAGGAGTGGCTTTGCACTGCCCTTCCACTGAAGTACCATTAAAACCAGCTCCATCTCTAACAAAGGCGAAGCTCCCATAGTCGACTTTGAAAGTAAGGATTTCATTGATAATATCTGGGATGGCTTGGCGGGCTGTATATAAAAAGAAGTCCTGGTCATTAATTGTCCGTCCTGCATGCCAGGCTTGTAGCTCTAACCAGATCAGTTCGTTAGATCGGTTAAGCCAGAAACCAGACGTATTTTCTTGTCCTCTTTGCTCCCTGTCTTTCTTCTTTGAGACTGAGGTAAGCTTTAGCAAAAGTCGTAATGTTTCAAAAAACTTTAAACGATCTGCTGGACAGTCAGTCCTAGAAGTCTGGCGTGCAGGTCTGGCTATAGGCATGGGCACAGATACTGGAAGCTTAGCGTTGCTACAGCCAAGGCTGAGGTAAGGCTTATTGAGATCCACATCCGGAATTGATTTTTTTGGCAAAGATCCACCCACTGAGTCTAACATGAATGAGCACTGTACGTTTTTTTTATGATCACGCTCTGTTGTTCTAAGAGCTGCTCGGATCTTTTTCTCCTGCTTATAGCTGTATTCTTCCACATTCTCCACTGTTTTTCCAGTGTCTTTATGTGGAGGCTGATTTGGTGCATTCATTTTTTCTATTAAAAAAAATAAACAACATTATTTAACTCTAAAATATGAAGCTACTCTCAATATTTTCAATAAAACCGATATTCACACGTATTTATATTTTTAGGCTGCAAATGGAAGAAAAACAGCATACCATATCCTGAAAATTAAAGGAATCAAAAAATATATGACATTTTTCTCTATATTTTAAAAAAATTCCGTTTTTCCAGTATTTGCTGTATTCTCTTATATTCACAACTAATCACCTAAACTAGCCGTTAATTTCCATGCTACAAAGCATAGTTATCAAATCATTTAACCAAACTTCTGTAAGTAATCACCTTCAATTTAAGAAGGAAGAAACAGCATGGGAGATCGGACGGAAACTTGGATGAGAAAATATACTTAATTCCTGCATTTGTCATTAGGTGAATGTGTAAACTTAACAGGAAATCACGTAAATTATCTGGATCACTTGTGTCATTGGTAAAATTACGCAGATTGATGCAAGAATCCTTAAGGAACCTTAAGATTATTCTCATAAAAAACTGAAAGACAGCTGACAGACAAAAACACTGACCTTATTCTATTCCTTTATTTCTTCTTTGCCACAAACAAGTGGGCAATAACATTTTAAATTTAAAATTATCAAGACTGAAGACATGTAGACTAATTTGGTATAATTTGTTTAATATGTTATACCGGCACATAAAATCATTTACAATTCATGTGAAAAAAGCAAAATCACACATTTCTTTCAAACAACTAGAAAAGGTTCTATAATTTGACTCCAAGCTTTGAAATGAACACACATACATCCTCTTTCCTGTATGGCACTTTTAACACTATTAATTGCTCTACGTTCCTGAAATCCTTTCATTCTGTTGCTTCTGGGTTCTTACACTTCCTTAATTCCCTTCTTTTCAAATACCTCCTTGGAACTTTGCTCACTACATAAAATGTTAATGTTTCTCAAAGTGCTAATCTTAGATCTCTTCTCCCTGGGTGATCTCATTCATTTCCACATCATATATCGATAATGCCCAAACCTATAATGCCATCCCAATCTATCCTCTACCCTCAAGGCATAGTTTATTTCATTGAATCTAGGACACACATTTTTTCATATGTTAACATCTCTGATATCAGAATGTTACATATAATCAATGATGATATAAGTAAATTTTAGGGACATATTTGCCAATATATTTCATTTACATTTTTCTTTTTTTGAGACAGGCTGAAGTGCAGCCTCAACTTCCTGGGCTCGAGCGATCCTCCCGCCTCAGCCTCCCAAGTAGCCAGAACCACAGGCACACATCACCACAACCAGCTAATTTTTTTTTTTTTTTTGGTAGAGACAGGATCCCACTATGTTTCCTAGGCTGGTCCCAAATTCCTGGGCTCAAGCAATCCTCCTGCCTCTGTCTCCCAACATGCTGAGATTACAGGCACGAGTCACTATGCTTGGCCCATTTTTTTAAAACATATATATATGCATAAGTAAAATATGTATCTACATATCAGAAAGTATAAAAGATCTCTTTAAATAAATAAAAATTCCAATTATAAGAACACACCATCAATTGTAAGCTGTTTTTACCTCAGAATATAATTTCTTAGTATATATTTCTTATATACTAAGAATTTTATTATATTATATTAATATAACAATTATACTAAGAAATTATTATATAATTTTCTCAGTATATAATATCACCTAGTTTTCGGTGATTAGTTGTGAATATATAAGAGATTAGTTGTGAATATAATATCTAAAGACATATTAGCTATCTTCAGATTTGATGGACAGGGTATATTTACATGGGTTACAAACCAATACACCACAAACCAATGCACCAATGAAAATTTGCTTAAAACCAATTTACTTCCTAATTGATTTAAATTCATTTTAAAATAAGGATTTTTAAACAAATTTCCCAAAAGCACTTATAGCTTGATTAACTTTATATTATATTTGCCTTATATTAAATTTACTTTACGTTCCATTAAAAAAGATTTTAAACTAATGTGTCCATAGAGACTTTTTGCTGTATTTTAGTATACAAGTATTACTGTTATTTTTTAAATTTAAAATTTTTAAGATAGAATTTTTATCTTTAGTACTAATCTATTTACTTCTAAATGTCTTTAAACTTTTTATATAGCCCATTTAAGAAAATTTCTTCACAGTTTTATTGTTTCTAGCTACAAATGCTTATCAACTCTTATTTATATCAAAAAAAACTGCTTAGACCAACTCTTTAAATCTCTTGCTCTGTTGCATTTAACTCTGTGTTTTTTATACCTTTATTAACAAAGCACATACATACTATTTGGTTAAAAAATGGTATTTTGAAAGCAAAAGTGACAAGTGCTTCCACATTTAACTCCACTATATTTTTCAAGATAATTTATATTATACTTTACTACTGGGAAACACAAAATGACATACACATTGTATCACTGTGTAGGACTGGAGGTAAAGAAAATGAATTTAGTTTCTAATACACTGAATTTGACATGCTTATGGGACATCCATGTGGAAATATCTATAGGTAACTAAGAAAACATAGATGTTGGGCTCAGGAGAGAAATCCAGAGAAATGGATTTGGAAATTATTAGTATGTACAGATATTATTTAATACCGTGATAGGAGATAAGAACATCCAAGAAAGTGCGCAGAAGAAAGGCAATAAGGACCTAGAATAGAATGTGTATTAACTATCATGTACATCCAAATAAATGATTCTGAATCAAAGAAAACAAAAAATTGTGTAATAAAAAACAATCTTGTTGGCTTAGGTTTTGGGATTTTAAAATACTTTATAAAACTATTGTGCTGCATTATTGATAATGGCCACGGACTATCTGCATGCAATTTATAACTGGAAAGTAATAGTTGACAGTGAAAAAGTATTACTTTTCTTATATAATTTATTCCAGTTCTTCTAACCTAGATTGAAAGGTCCTAAGGGAAAACCAAGGATTAAATGGCAGTCATTAGGATGACTTTAATAATCCCAGAAGACTGGCTACAAGCATTATTCCAAATCTACGCTACACTTACCAGGGGCAAAACATGAAAATAATAACATGAAGCTTCTCATCCTAGACCTTTATTCCAACAATTAAAGCAACCTAAGAGAAAAAAATGCCACAAGCCCATTTTTCTACATAAACATAATCTCATTTTAGCAAACCTGAAAAACTAACTTTTATAATTTAAATACAAATCTTGTTAAGTTTACCCTACAGGATACAAAACAGTATATTACACAATTTTTTGAAATTTTGTGTTCACATAAAGCAATGGTTTAACATTTGGACCGACATAGTATGTTTAAGGAAAAGCAAATTGGGAAAGGAGCAAGATGGGACAGAGAAGCTTTTTTTTTTTTTTTTTTTCTCCCCAAAATATAATCCAAGTTGGTTCTGGAAAAAATATAAATGTATACATTTTCATTTAAATAATGATGCAATTCAAACTTAAAATAGACAAACTCCAGTCTAGCTACTGTGCAAAAAGGATATACCAATTACTCCACCTCAGCAGTAGCTACCTTTTTAAAATAAGACTTGTGACAGAAGGAGAGACAAGGTGATTTGGTTTGGACGTTTGCCCCCTCCAAATCTCACATTGAAATGTGACCCCCAATGTTGGAAGTGGGGCCTGATGAGAGATGTCTGGGTCATGGGGGCAGATTCCTCACGGATGGCTTAGTGCCCTCCCCACGGTAACCAGTGAGTCCTCACTCTATTAGTTCATGTGAGAGCTCTCTATTGTTCCCTCTCTCTCCATGTGACATGCCTGCTTCCTCTTCACCTTCTGCCAGGAGTAAAAGTTTCTTGAGGCCTCACCAGAAGCTGAGTAGGTATTGGTGCCATACTTGTATGGCATACAGACCATGAGCCAAATACACCTCTTTCTTTATACATTACCCAGTCTCAAGTATTCCTTTATAGTCAACACAAAATGGACTAACACAGAGAGTAAACCCAACAGTGCTTTCTGGCAACTGAAGACCAGTTAGGCCTCTATAAAATCATAAGGGACTTATCAATTAAGGGAGACCTGAGAACAACATTAGGGTGCTGGGGGGTGGGGGAGTCTATAGACTTAGATACAGGAATTTCCCTGAGCATTTTACATTTTGTTTTTACCCACCCTGACATGACTAAGGAACTTTTTAATAACAACCAAAAGCCTATTACCAATGGACAGGTGTGCTTGTTTGTTTGGTTTCCTATTAATACTAAACTTCCCTGCAACTAACAAAAAAGTCAAACGCAAACAGAGCTTCTGAAAAGGAAAATGAATAAAAAGTACAGGGGTTAGATATATAGAATGTTTTATTTGGCAAGTTCTAATTACAGCACGACAAAAATAGTTTCTAATAACTTAAGATGAATGGGACACCTGATCTCCCAAGTGACTATAAATTAAATGGTATGATTTTTCATGCTGCTATAAAGACACATGCACACGTATTTTTATTGTGGCACTATTCACAATTGCAAAGACTTGGAACCAACCCAAATGTCCATATATGACAGACTAGATTAGGAAAATGTGTAGGGGCCGGGCATGGTGGCTCAAGCCTGTAATCCCAGCACTTTGGGAGGCCGAGACGGGCGGATCACGAGGTCAGGAGATCGAGACCATCCTGGCTAACACGGTGAAACCCCGTCTCTACTAAAAAATACAAAAAACTAGCCGGGCGACGTGACGGGCGCCTGTAGTCCCAGCTACTTGGGAGGCTGAGGCAGGAGAATGGCGTGAACCTGGGAGGCGGAGCTTGCAGTGAGCTGAGATCTGGCCACTGCACTCCAGCCTGGGTGATAGCAAGACTCCGTCTCAAAAAAAAAAAAAAAAAAAGGAAAATGTGGCACATATACACCATGGAATACTATGCAGCTATAAAAAAGGATGAATTCATGTCCTTTGCAGGGACATGGATGAAGCTGGAAACCGTCATTCTCAGCAAACTAATACAAGAACAGAAAACCAAAAACCGCATGTTCTCACTCATAGGTGGGAACTGAACAATGAGAACACTTGGACACAGGAAGGGGAACATCACACACTGGGGCCTGTCGTGGGGTGAGGGGAGGGTGGAGGGAAAGCATTAGGAGATGTACCTAAAGTAAATGACGAGTTAATGGGTACAGCACACCAACATGGCACATGTATACATATGTAACAAACCTGCACATTGTGCACATGTACCCTAGAACTTAAAGTATAATAAAAAATACATAAATAAATAAAAATAAATAAATAAATGGTGTGATTTTCGTAGCACAATTAAAGCAAACCTCTGGAACACTTCTTCCTTTGGCCAGTCACCAATAATTCCGGTAAAATCAGAAGAACAGAGAACATTTTTTAAAAAGAAAACTTTACAACGAAACTGAAAAGAACCAATGACAAGCAATATGGTTCATCTGATGGATATAAGACAAACAAATGAATTCCCACCATCTACAACTAAAAATGGCTCTTTAGAATATGTATTAATCATATTTTTAATCAAACTCTTGCAATTTTTATGTTCTCCAATATACGTATTTTCCAAATTTTAGAAACCAGCCTTATTTGAGCTCTCAAATGAGATGTAAACAGATGAATAATCTTTAAGTATGAGACGATCTTCAGAGCAACGATGACCTAGAATACCAGAAAAGTCAGCAACCTGAAGGGGCTTGAGATCATCTCATTCAAGTTTCTCAAATTTCAGTGTATGTTCAGAATCACCTGCGTTCCTGCTAACGGGCACATTCCTGGGCCTGCTTCCACTATCTCTGACATGGCTACAAAGGCTCCACATTTGGAGAAATTGCTTTATCCAGCTTCTGTTTTCCGGGTAAGGGCTTTACAGATACTGTCGTAATGTTCATAACAATATGATGATGAAGATTACCACAGAACACAGATGTTTAGACAGACGGTTAATGTTAGAAGTGGGGTCCTAGCCCATGTTGGTGCCACCACACCATCCTTGGACTTGTCAAAGGTGCTTGCAAGCCAGTACCAACTGACCAAGGAAAGGCTAAGACAGTGAGTACCACAAAAGATTACGTAGGCTAACTAGTCTGTAAAGGCTTAAAGTAAAAGCAAGTACTTGATTTGGGGCCTTGAAGAATGGAAGCTTAAATAAGGGAAGCAAAGAATGCAAGAGTGTATCTGAAGCCAGCAAAGAAGAGCAAGAAGAGACACAAAGGCAGCAAAGAAAAGAGTGTGGCTGAACACCGAGTCTGTATATGGAAGCCTAGAAACACAAACCAGAACCTTGAAAGTCAGGCTAAATTTGGACTAAAGAGCTGAAATATGGATTTAAATCCACTCTGGTTGACATAAACATTTCACTAGCTATACAGACTGAATCCGACTTGTAAACGTTTTACCAGCTCCATTTTACATCAGTATGATATTCTTTAAAAATCAAACATTCTAATTTCACTACTGTTAGCAGATACACACATTTACACACACATAGGCACACGCATGCATGTACACACACACACACCTTGAGATATTTCCTAACAGGGACACGTGTGTGTTTGTGTGTGTGTACAAATTCTCATATAAATTGCAAAATATTTGCTCTATCTCTGTAATCCAGCTATGGCTGATGACCATCCCGCTATGGCAGTACTAGAATAGAAATGCAAAATGAAGCTGATAATGATCACCCAGCAACATTCTGAAAAGGGCTTTGGCTTGGGTGTCTTTTAAATTCCTATTTAACCTACTTAAACTATGAGATAAACTGAATGTACTTCCTTCTGCTATATTAAAAAGAAAACAAACATTGAAGGAAAAAAATGGTTTGACTGTCTTTCTCTTTTTTTTTTTTTTTTTTGAGACGGAGTCTCGCTGTGTCACCCAGGCTGGAGTGCAGTGGCCGGATCTCAGCTCACTGCAAGCTCCACCTCCCAGGTTCACGCCATTCTCCTGCCTCAGCCTCCCCAGTAGCTGGGACTACAGGCACCCGCCACCTCACCCAGCTAGTTTTTTGCATTTTTTTTTTTTTTTTTTTTTTTTTTGAGACGGAGTCTTGCTCTGCCGCCCAGGCTGGAGTGCAGTGGCCGGCTCTCAGCTCACTGCAAGCTCCGCCTCCCGGGTTCACGCCATTCTCCTGTCTCAGCCTCCCGAGTAGCTGGGACTACAGGCGCCCGCCTCGTCGCCCGGCTAGTTTTTTGTATTTTTTAGTAGAGACGGGGTTTCACCGTATTAGCCAGGATGGTCTCGATCTCCTGACCTCATGATCCGCCCGTCTCGGCCTCCCAAAGTGCTGGGATTACAGGCTTGAGCCACCGCGCCCGGCCAGTTTTTTGCATTTTTTAGTAGAGACGGGGTTTCACTGTGTTAGCCAGGATGGTCTCAATCTCCTGACCTCGTGATCCGCCCGTCTCGGCCTCCCAAAGTGCTGGGATTACAGGCTTGAGCCACCGCGCCCGGCCGACTGTCTTTCTCTTAAACCAAACTTAAGAAGAAATAGTTATATTTGACTAAATATTGTCCAAAACTTATCAAAATCTTAATTGCTGTAAATTGGTAATGACTACCATTATCCAAAAGTATAATCTCAAATAACACCACAGCTAGCTCCTGTGGTGTTAAATTTATTACTCATCACAGTACGAAATCAAGCCTATTTACTGAGTTCATTTGAGTTTACCTGGTAGGTTACATCAACTGGGAAGTCAGATAGCAGACTTCCAGGTAATGCAGAGCTAATCATCCTTACCCAACACTCAAACACAGTCTTTAGATAAAATGCCTTTTTTAAAACTATCATATAAATTAAGAAAGTTTTCCCAATAAAACAGGAATTTTCAGCTTTTGGTGAAGGTTGGGCCATGAGACGCAGCAGTCATTCTGTAGTACACAGCACCTTGTCTCCACTGTTCAAACATACACTAACATCCTGCTGCTAAGAAGGGACTGTAGATATAATTAAAGCCCTTAGCCAGCTCATTTTTGTTTAATCAAAAGGGAGATTTTCTTGAGTGGGCCTGACTTAATCACATAAAAGCCCTTTAAAAGAAGGCCTGAAACTTGTGGTGGTGGCACGCACCAGGAGGGTCAGCTACTCTGGAAGCTGAGGCGGGACGATCACTTGAGTCCAGAGGTTTCAGGCCAGTCTGGGCAACATAGTGAGATCCCATCTCTAACAACAACAACAAAAAGAAACAATAACTGAAGGCCTTTACCCTCCCTGAAAGCATCTGCCTGTCCGTGGGTGGGGTCTGTCCACCTTCTGTCCATCTGGTATCACAAGTGGTCCACACTGAAGTAGAGATACCAGTTTCTGCTGGTCAACTCTCCATGTAACAGCCATACTGGTCTAAAAGGTCCAAGACAAGACACTGAGCTTAGAGCCCTGTACAAGCTGTAGTGGGAGTGGCTGCACAGGGCAGCCCCACTTGAGGCCCAAGTGCATTTGGGGGCCATGCCCCAGAGGCATCAGGAAGATGATTTCCTGTGCTCCTGAAAGTCACCACATCTAAAGCTGCTGCTGCAATGGCCATGGTCCTCTCTGGAGCCTTAGCCCACAACAGGCTCCTGGCCTTACCCTTGTTCCCATACCAGCTGGGCCCCTAGAGGCATGTCCTCCATGCAACAGCCCTGCAAATGGCCATATCTCAGGGGTTCACTTCCTTGCTCCCTCACAGATGCCTGTGGGCTGAGGGTCCTGGGCTTCAGCAGAGTTAGGGGAGGGACCAGGGATGACCGGCAGCCTAGAGAGGCCAGTAGACTGCACTCCAGCCCCCAGGGGCTCCTGTTACAGATAGTTACCCACAGACAGGTGCTGGGAAGGCATCAGCATGGTCAGCATTCACGGACTTGCTGACAGGTAGTCAGGTTGGGTCCTGAGAAAGTGAATCCTAGAGCTATATGTCCCTCGGGCAGGTGCTAGAGGTAGGGCTGGTCCTCCTGCTGTACGCCCTCCTTCCAGGGCAGCAGTTCTAGCTCTGCTCCACCTTGGCCTTCTACCCACAGCCTTCTCCTACTCACGCTCTGGCCATGGCTGCTTCAGCTTCTCCTCCAGGTAGCTCCCAGGCTTCTGATTAAGTCAGCCCATGGAAGACAATCTCCCTTTCATTAACTCAACAAAACAGGTTAGGGAGGTTAACTGCACCTGCAGAACCCACTGGCCAGCAGCACGGAGAACAGTGTTTGATCAATGGGGAAAAAGTGGGTGCCCCTCACAGGAGTTGCTGCCTCCCTTCTATCCCTATCTGCACAAAGATAATATCCTCTTACTGAACAAACTTGTTGACATTTATGACCTTTTAAAAAGCCATTTTCTGTAAAACCAGCATATGTGGAGTTGGGGGGGTATCTGTTCTTGGCTAGTGTGGAAGAGACCTTGTAGCCTTTGCACTGATTCTGAATTTGCTATGCATCTGACGACTTTATCCTTTGAGTGCAACTCATGTCAAGCTGAGCAGTTTTGTTAAATTCGTGGTAAATGTTATCTAGGTCAATGCTTCTTAACCTGTTTTGGGTCACAGACTACTTTTGTGAATCTGATGAAAACTATGGACTCCTTACAAAAACGCACACATGACATAATAAAATCTGCAGTTTCCGGAGGCCCATAATCCTCATGACTGCAATATAAAGTAATAGGGCTCTGATAACTTGAACTCTCTTTGATTCTTCACATTTTGTAAATAGTTGCATTCAATTAAATACTGTGATTCAAGTGAGACATTTCTGAAGCTGTATATATCTGTGTGTGTGTAGGTTGCACACACACCATATAAACGTCTACATATTGTACTTATATGTAGTCTCATATTTCCAGTAAATTTCATACTGGCCTAATTCATTCAACCACAATCCCCAACTATATTCTCCTTAGTAAAGATAAATGTAAAATGAGATATGGCAAATTTAAACAGCTAAATTGGCAATTTAAAATTTTCTATATTATTAATATAGAAAATACAAAGAAACAAGGTATTCATACATTGTTAGTAGAAGACTCAAAATGAATAGTACTTTCGCAGAATGCACAATATCTACCAAATTAAAACACACATACCATTCAATACAGCAATTCCACCCTATCTACAAAAATACTCCACATATGAGTAAAGATAAATGAACAGAGATGCTTCCAACAGTATTTTTTGTTTGAAAATATGGAAACATACTATAGGGAACATGGTTATAATGATCCAAACAACACTTTAGTTTCAATGTGCTTACACAGAACAATGGCCTCCACCTATTACTAAGTAGAAAAGAGCAGTTATATATCGGATGTTCTAACTCAACTAACTTTGTAAAATTCCATAATGCTATATTATGGTGTGCATCTCTCTTATCTTTAGAAAACTAAGAGCTTATTAATATACAGGCATTCTTCTTAGTACCAATGCTTTATCTCTAATTTCTCCTGTCTATAACTTCCCATTCTAACATGTCACTGATAATGATTTGCAGGAAATTAGCACTATTATATTATAATTCCATCAAATAATTTCAATGAGTCAATTGTCTAATTACACATATGCACCACTATTAGGGCTACCAATTTTCTCAACATCTGAATTTACAATTATAAAAAACAAACACATGACACTAGTAGCTACTCTGAGCCTACAGTGGTAATAACATTTCAAGAATCATACCCGTATAATCAGTACATGAGCATGGCTACCATAGCTAAAAAGCCAGTATTGCTGGTTAGTATCTCTTCCTCTAAAGCGTCCCCTCAGTTACCTTTCTAGGTCCTTATATTACTTCAGGGATGCACTTGATGTTTTTTTTTTTTTTTTTGCATTTTTGTGGGTTAGGGGCTAGGGGACGCAAAGACAGTATGACTGACCAGATTCTAATTCCCCAAAGCTTTACAATGAATGCATGTAGGAGTTAACCTCCCAAAGTAACCAACAAACCCCACCTGGTACGGCTGCCTTGAGCAGTCCCCTCCCACAGTGAATTTTGGCCAGCCTCATGGAACTAAGAGAACACAACAGAAGTGATGCTACACAACTGCGGAAGCTAAGTCCTCGAAGCCCTGCAATTTCCACCTTGGTCTCTCAAAACACTTGCTCTCAGGAAAGACAGCTGCCATGTAAGAAGTCCAATTACCCAGGGACCATCCCAGGCTAGCCATGTGGAAGGTCACATGGAAAGAAACCCGTGCCAGCCAGCCCTCAGCTGTTCCTGCCCTCTCAGCCCAAGTAACAGACACATGTGAGTGAGGGAGCCATCGTGGACGTTTGAGATCCAGCAGACACCATGCAGACAAAAAAATGAGGGCTCAGACTTAGGGCCCCAGCCAAGCCAGGATGTTTCCAGCCAACTGAGCTATTCCAGCCAAGGCTCCAGACATCCTGGACAGGGATGACCTGTGCCCTGCCTACACACCTGAACCACAGTATCATGAGCAATAAAATAACCGCTCTTTCATGCCACCAAGTTTCGCGGTGGTTTGTTACACGATAGATAATCTGAAAAATGCAAATGTTATTGGTGACTGTTTGTTTAAAAGATGAGTCCAACTCTGACCACAGTTCTAAAGTTAATAGTATGACTCAGAGAGCCTTTGCCTGTTGCAGTGAGAAAGAAATAATGTAACAGTTCACATTTCCTTGGACAGCTTTTTAAATAAATCTGACCAATCTAATTAATTCTAAAAAACTCCTCAAAATACTGAGGCGGCCAATATACTATTAGGAGTCACATGCTAGTTTGAAATACTGGTCTTCCTGACTCAGCCTTGAGGTCACAGCACAAATGTCACTTGTTCTAGAAGTCTTCCCAAGCCCAGGTCTTCTCAACACTGCCTCCTGTGTGCATCCAGAGGAGCCTGTACTGTTGGTCATTTGGGTACTCCCTACTTGACCTGGAACTAGGTCTTATTCATCTTCCAAAAGAGCACATGCCTACGGAGTCACTCAAATGCTAATTCAATGGAAAGAATGGAGGAGAAGTAAGGAAAGAACAGAGGGAGGAAAGGAAAAAAGGGAGTAAGGAGAGAAAGAGTGAGAAAGGCAGAAGAAAGAAAAGAGAGGAAGAGGATGGAAGGAAGGAAAGACAGGCAACAACAATAACAATAAACTGTACTAGCAGCATATGTAGTGAGATAAAGCAAAGGACTAGGAAGACATACAAGGAAATGTGTAGTCCAGGCGCGACAGAAGCAGGAACAGTAGCCACATGACTTCAGACAATCATTTAATCTAAAACTCAGGGTCCTAAAAATGGGAACACCATTTAATAAGGATATGTCAACAACGTAATTATTTAATTTTGCTTTAAGATTTAAGTCAAGAAAAAAAGTAGTAAGTGTTGGGAAGAAATCCTGAGTTTACGGCCGGGCATGGTGGCTCATGCCTGTAACCACAGCACTTTGGGAGGCCGAGGCAGGTGGATCACCTGAGGTCAGGAGTTCAAGACCAGCCTGGTCAACATAGTGAAACATCGTCTCTACTAAAAATACAAAATTAGTCGGGCATGGTGGTGCGTGCCTGTAGTCCCAGCTACTCAGGAGGCTGAGGCAGGAGAATCGCTTGAACCCGGGAGGCAGAGGTTGCAGTGAGGCAAGATCGCGCCACTGCACTCCATCCTGGGCAACAAGAGTGAAACTCCACCTCAGAAAAAAAAAATCCTGAGTTTACAATAATAATGATGATAGCTAAGACTGAATACATAATCCTCACGACACTATAAGGCAGATGATTTTACAGGTAAAGAAAATGATATATGGAGGCTGCATATGCAGAAGGTGGTGGAACCAGGACTGGAGTCTGCGCGATCGAGCAACCAAGTTTCTGCTTTTGTCCACCATGCTGTGCTGCAATAGTCTGAGAACAAATAAATTCTCAAGGACTATTAACCATCACAACACAAGACTAAAACATTAAAATGGCCCACCTGTCTACCGCTGGCATCTCACTTCCACCTTGTCTTGGCATTCACAAACAAGAATGTTGGCAAGAAATAATTCACCAGCTGGCATACATGTGAAGCCACTTTCTAATATATATGTGACTGAGACATTTAAAATTAAAAGCCGTAAAACTGCTTGCTCTGAGCCAGTTTCCTTAGCCATAAAATAAGTACAGGTTTAAAGTCCTTTATCTGAAATGCTTGGGACCAGAAGTGTTTTGGATTTTGGAATATTTGCATTATACTTTCCGAGTAAGCACCACAAATCCAAAAATCCGAAGTCCAAAATGTTCCAATTAGCATTTCCTTGGAGCATCATGTCTGTATTCAAAAGGCCTCAGACTTTGGAGCATGTGGATTAGGGATACTTAATTTGTATTATATAAGACCAACACTTTACTGGGTTATTACAGTATTCAAAAGATAATTCTTTTGAGGTGCTAAGCACAGTGCTTAACCCACAGTAAGCAACCAGTAATTGCTAATGATAACTGTGAAGACGCAGCTACAAATGATATAGCAGACACTTAAATTAAAAGTACAGGTTATTCTGTGACATAAAAAGTTCGTAAAACATTAAATTTAAGAAGCCATTATAAAATAGTAAAGATAGTACAACAACATAAACATATACAGCAAAAAGCTATGGAGTCTGTAGTCAAGCTTTTACAAATGGTAAAAGAAGCTACTTTTGTGTATCAGGTTCAATGGGTGATTTTTTTTTTTTTGTCTGTATTTTCTGAATTTCCTGCAACAAACACATTATCTTTTGCAATAAGAAAAAGAATAAGTTATTAAGGATTTTGGTGTCCTGGGTCTGCTATCAGACAGCTATAAATCAAAGGGTCTGTGAGCATTAGCTTCTTCATCTGAAAAATGGCAGGAACTTGAGCAAACAATCTCTGAGGCTCCTTCCAGCTCTAAAATTCTACAATTTCATGAAATAAACAATTTTAAAAATTGTGGAGGAAAAGGGCCAATCCTTTCCCTTCCCTCTATCTCTCACACAGCCCAGCAGGACAGCAGAACCTCAACAAACATCTAGTGACTGGTTGTCTCACTGATTAGTGAAAGACCATAAAGTCAGCTCAAATATTGCCTTCAGATAAGCGCAACCGCTGTTGTTGTACTAGGAAGAAGTCCAAATAGAGTACCATGAGAACCAGTGGTACAAATTAGTCCTGACACTATCTCAAGCCTTCTGGACTTAAAAAGAGTTGCCCTGAAACCCTGGGCCTCAGTTTCTCAATGTATAAAAAGGGGAAATTGTGTTCTCAACTCATGTTCTAAAATAGTATGAATCAACAAGAAAAAGCAAGTGTACTACCGACATCATCTCACTTTACTAACACAAAGCAAATATTTATTAACCAATATTGATTCAGTAGATGCTACTTCACTGATTCCTACCATAGATAAGAAACTTCCATAATCATTTGAGAAATTTCTTTGAGAAAATGCACAAGAAATGATTTTCAAGATGACAAATTGCAATGGGAAGTTTCCAAAGGGGTAGGTTAAAAAATTACAGCAAATCAAGTTTTATAAGAAGTATCTTATGTGGAAAAATCATTTGTGGGAAAGACTCTTTCCTGCTTGGGAACTTCCCTTGGATAGGATCTCACTCAAGCAAATCGACACAACAAAACCCAATCCTCTTGCCCTCCTTCTCTCTTGAGGAAGGGCTCTGATGGGGATGCAAAGTGAAGACGCCACTAACTGCCATCAAAGCTCAATATATGGAAGAAATCTACAGAAAGAGGAAGCAGAACAAAGAGGAAGAATGAACACAGACTACAGAAAGGGAGAGGTAGAAATGAGTGTGAGGTCAACAGTGAGAAATTTCTCAGGCAAGATGAAGACTAAAATCCACATCTCATGCAGTAATAGCTGAATAAATTCCAGGAATATATGGCATTTGTTTTAGGACAACTGGTTTGCTATGATTAACAGGCAAATTCTAAAACCACAGGGTTCCAGGCCATCACGTAGGGCACAAGGAGGCTACAGTGCAGTATCATTCAATTCATCTACCACAAAAAAAGAACAGTTACATCCCACTAAAAGGAGGCTGGGGGGAAAAAAAGCACAAAACTCTCCACTTCTAGTAGAGCAATATGTGGACTTTACGATCCTAAAGAAAGAGAAAAGTAGAAAGCAGGTTCTGTCATGGTTGTTAGGTGAGGGGTACCATCTAGTCATTGTGCTTAGTGTGAAAAAGAGAGCCCTGTACCCTAAAGGCAGCACCTCGGGGCACCAGCAGAGAGCAGAGGGAATCCAGGGGAAGACAGCCTGGCTCTGTCTCTCCTCAAATCCCCAATATACCACTTCTGGGCAGAGAGAATCTAGAAACTTCAGCCTAAGAGACTGAAAGAACAGAAGGCCATCTATCCCATGGAACCCGTAGCCATCTTGGATTAGCACACTGGGAAACATTTGCCCTCTTTCACATCTTCAAATGCCTCGCGCAATGCTGGCTTTAACCATCCTCAGGACAAACCTTTCTATCTCTGGAAAACTATGTGTCTCTTTTATTAATACTAACAGTAATAATTCAAAAATAAAAAATGGAACTTAACAGGAGCATGAAAATCAAATTAAAAATAAAAGAAATAGCTAACCTTATTGCAGAAAGAATCAATCAAGTGCCATGCCCTCTCGTACAACTTTTTTAAAGTACAAGACTCACCTTTCAAATTAGACCGACTGGCTGGCCTCCCCACATTATTCCTCTGGTGTTTGGTTGACATGCGTTTAATCTGTCGAGGTGTGCTGGGGGGAGAGTTGCCATACAGATTCTCTGTATTTGTTTCATCAGAGAAGTCCTCTGGATCAGACTCAGGACTCTTGCAAGCCGCATCTCCCAATGTGCCCTCTTGCCTATGAAAGACAGTGCATAGGGAAAATATTCAGTAACACAGTAAGTGAATTCAAATTTATTTATAATTTTTAAAATAATTCTTTGTAAAACTTTTGTACGTAAACATCTCTTCAGCACCGTACTTCTCCTATTTTTACCTGTGAAAACTCAAAAGGAGAACTTTCCTTTCGCTTGAAGAGAGTAATGATTGTGACTGCTACTGCTCTTACCATGAACAAGGAGTACCACATGGGTGGAGCTGTTATGCTTTGTTTCTCTTGTTTATAGAGCTCTTTCTAACACAAAAGAAATATAGAACTAAAAACTTACGCCTTAAGGAAAAAACAGCGAAGGACTAAAAGATACAAATCAGACAGAACTAAAAATGTACTTATGTGCTAGCTACTGACAGTTTAATTGATGAGTGGGCAAGTTCAGTCCTGCTCTGAACTTCAGTGCCTCGCCTCTTTCTCTCTCTGAAAGACACAGAAAACAGAACGTATAGGAGCACTTTGCCATGATCCACACAGCAAAGCAGCAAGTACTGAGAAAGTACGGCAGGTCCATTTTCTAAGTTCTCTGATAAAAATTACAGCACAGACATTACGTATGTATTTAATACCACCGAACCACTTGAAAATGATTAAAACATTAAATTTTATCTTATGTGTATTTTAACACAACAAAAAATTGGGAAGAAAAAAAACCACAGTGAAGAGCTCAAGCAAGGTGCAGGGGAGAAGGATGCCATAAAAGAAGAAAAATAAAAATGTTTCTTTTCACCTTCAAAATGCAATTTCTCATTAATTTGTTCTCTAAAAACACTGCCTGCCAATTCTCTATCCCTAGCCAACTTCTCAAATCATCACAATTTTGACAAAGTTCTATTTCTGCAAAGCTAACAAAATAAGATTTAATGATACAAATTGAGAGCCAATACAATTCTTTAAAAGTGAACCAGAAGGAATCAATCATGAAACTCTTTCCAAATATGTACCATCACAGTATACCTCATTCTGAACATTTATAAAATATGATTTATATTTTATAAACATAACTCCAAATTATATTCAGTATATAATCCATTTCTTCCTGGCAATTTGTATCTTGATATACAATCAAAGCTATTTCAAAGTCATGAGCGAAACAGAAAAGCCACTCTACAATATATGGTCCATTATGACTGAATTAGATCGACAAAACTGCAGAAAAGAAATTACCTTTTAAAAAACAAAAATGTTGCAGAATTATAAAAATTTCCAGAACTGAAATCTATAAAAGACCCCTAATGGGTCAAAAACTGATTTTTTAATAACCGCATTTTTAAAGACCACTCTAAATACTTTATGATAATACACACGTGCTCCTAAACACGTGTGTACACACAAGACATACAAGTTAAAGGTCCTGAAAGCTAACTTTAAACCATGTGCAAATTTAGAAATACGTTTTAAATGCACTTGCCTATTTCCTTAAACTACATTTATAAGTCTCATAACATCACACAATGAAGTGTAAACTTACAGATTAACTTGAAATGTCTTACACCCACTTCTTCTATACTCACCGTGTAACAGTTGATTTGACTGATTAAAAAACATGGCCGAGACGGGCGGATCACGAGGTCAGGAAATCGAGACCATCCTGGCTAACACGGTGAAACCCCGTCTCTACTAAAAAATACAAAAAACTAGCCGGGCGAGGTGGCGGGTGCCTGTAGTCCCTGCTACTCGGGAGGCTGAGGCCGGAGAATGGCGTAAACCCGGGAGGCGGAGCTTGCAGTGAGCTGAGATCCGGCCACTGCACTCCAGCCTGGGCGACAGAGCGAGACTCCGCCTCAAAAAAAAAAAAAAAAAAAAAACATGGCTATAAGTATCAAAATCATTTATTTATTTTCCATGTGCTGCAGTGGTTAATAACACTGTTTGGAATGATAAGCAGCATAGGCTTGGTGGTGTAGTAGACCCACATTTAAATCCTAGCTGTACTGCCTATTAGCTGGGCGGACTGTGGACAAATTTTGTCTCTACCGTGTACATTTATAAAATAAGGATAATAAATACTTAGACTTACACTTATTCCTATGAGGATTAAACCCAATAATGAATACTTAACCAAAGAGTCAGAAGATAGTAAGTGTTCACTAAATGCTTGACACCACTCATATCACAGGCCTTGGAGGTCACTGTGCTCACTGAGAGAACCTGAGTTCTTGTTCATCCGCTTCACCTTAAAAGAGAAGCTCACCTAGGAGTTCAGCATGGTATAGGCCTGGAAGCACTTCTAACATTTTAAACATCTTTTGAATTCTTTCAAACTCATTATTATAAGGTTTCTGTTTTCATTTAATTTCCAAGAAAAGACTGTATTTTATTACTTTAGAATCTCCAGGAGTGTCCAGCATAGAGTGCTCTCAAACATTCAGTGCTTTCCATAATAATGCACTTAACACGTAAGAATGGTAACTGCCAGGAAACTATAGCACAAATGTTTAGTCGGTTAAATACATCAAAGCCAGACAGCAGGGAATACCAAGATAATTAAAAAATGAA